>NW_019154089.1:37208423-37808423 GCF_002288905.1 Enhydra lutris kenyoni | reverse complement strand
GTGTGTCATGAGGAATGGGTCCGAGTCGTAGGAGAAGCATTTGGGCAAGAAGGCAAAGCAGCTGGGGGAGGGGAGTTTGTGAAGGAGTCGGAGAATCACCAGCATTTCCCAGCAGGTGGGAGGCAGCAAAGGCACACTCTGAGAGGAAAGAAAAGACACAGAGATCAAGGTGGCTCTGGGACAGCCACCCAACATTACAAAAGCAGAAGAAGGCTAGGTGAGAACCAAGAAGACACCTTGGGTTTGGCAGCAAGGAACCGAACCCTCTTGAATGTAACTGTGGAGGTGAAGCCTAACCGTGGAGGGGAAGGCCAGATTCACGCCCCCCATTCTTCCCTCCCCCGCCCCCGCCCCAGCTCTCAGGACAGGGGCTGCTGGAAATGAGATTCTACCTCTCCCTGGCCAAGAAGCAACAGCCGCCTATGCCCTCACTCTGGGCTCTCTGGGGAGCTTTGCGGACAGCGGGCCCCGCACCAGGTCAAGCCTCCGCCTACTGCTCTAAGAATCGTTGTAGCTACTTGAGATCTGTAACCTGCAAAGGTAGAAGGGCTCGCCGCCAAACATGGCAGAGCTAGGGAGCTGGCTTTGTGCCCTGGCCCTCGTTGCCATTGAAAACACGTGCCAAGCTCACTCCAGGCCAGGGCCATCGAGGACGCAATGGGCATGAGTTACAAAAGATGCTCCCTCTGGGAGAACGAATTACAAAGGGCACGCCTTCCCCGGGGCGGAGCGAAGCTGGAGTTTACCAATAGGACGCCCCTCTGCTGGTTGCCATGGTGCCGGGAGACGCCTGCGTCATCGTAAGGCTCCGCCCTGCATCCATCAGAGCGGCCCTCCGGGTCTTTACATAGGAGGCAATGGGCTGCCTGGAACCTGCCCCTAGATCTCCCCCTACCATTGGATCAGCAGTTGGTGGACCCCTTAGATTTAAGCCTGTGGCCTGCCCGTGGCCAAGGCACACCCAAATTCCTCCTGGATTTTCAGACCTCAGCTCCCCCTCCCAGGCGGTACCCGTAGCTTCAGCTTCCTGGTTCAGCCTGGTGGTTGGTGTGGTCTATTTGTGGCAAGAAAGTTCGCGGCTAGGTGCTCCTCGCAAATGCCCCGTGTGCATGGTGACCCTGACGCCCACCTCTGCCCCAGGGAGCGGGCCTGACACTGCTTCTGCAGATTCTCTCTTCTGTGCTCATGAACTGTGCCCCATCTAGTCTGCCCCCATGGCGGGGGGACACAGTACCGCCATCGCTGAAGAGATGGAGAAACACGAATCCTTCCTCCAGCCACTGTCACAAGGTGAATGCACTTCCTGACACGGTGCAGTGGGCCCTCCCAAAGTAAGTGAAGGGAGTGGCATTCATTCACTCAATCAATCATTCAGACCCTCATGAGAAGTGGCGGCACTGAGGTCCCAGCCCCCACAAAGTCAACACACCCTGAGAGTCCAGCGTCAGTCTGTGTTGGGCGCAGTGTGGTAAACTAGGGATTGTTCTGACTAGAAAATGAGCAAGGCACTAATTCATCAGGGCCTCAGTTTCCCAATCTGTAAAATGGGAGGAGAAATCACCTCTTAGAAGCTGTAACATTCTATGGTCCTGCTTTTGTCCTCGGGGACCTAGGCCTCCCTCAGCCCTAGAAGAGGTGACCTCAGCCACAACTCAGGAGGTTTTCTTCTCCAAGGTTAGAACAGAAGGCTCAGTAGGGCTGGCCTCTCATGCTAGCGCTGGGCTGAGCTTTCAGAGGGGTCCAAGGAGCAAACACTCACTAAGCTGGTAGACAGACGCTATGTCAGTATGAGCAAGCGTGTGGAGGAAGCTGGCACACTCAGCTTTCCTGTCACTTCCCAGGACCCAAAGAGAGCATCTTTCCTCGTCACTGAAAAAGGCAGAGCTCTTGTTCCTGTGTTGAGACAAAAGACATGGATACAGATCAGTGCAAGGCTCCAGACACAACCATTCTCTCTACAGCCCAGGACACAGTGAAGGAGAGAGAAGCCATGGACCCACTTGCCAAAGTGACAGCCAGACTCCTCATCTCTCTGTTGTATAATGTATTTATCTCTGCTGCCCAGGAAGAAGAGCTCTGAGCACCCCATCAGGAAGAAACAAGCTACGTGGCTGCCAAACAGATCAAAAAGGAGATGAAAACACCCCTCCTGTTAAAACTCTATCTCTCGAAAAAAACAAAGTCCCTTCTCTTGACCCATACCCTTTCTTTGAGACCACCTGGTGCCCATTTCTAATAGAGAAATACAAATTCGCTACCCCAAGGTAAGGGTTGAAAATAGGCCATTAAAAGATGTTTCTTTGTCAGGTTATTTCAAGAAAACACTAGGACAGGTGACACAGTCTAGAGAAGCAATGGAGAGAGTTTGACTCTGGTCCGAAGAAGCTTTCACAACTGTTGACCTCTGATTCCATGGCACAAAACAAGAGCATTATGTGACATTCAGAGGGGAGATGGGAAGTGGGTAGAAGGAAGGTCAAGGGGTAGGAGAAATGACTACAAATAATAGAGATCCTTATACTCACTGTATTGAATAAACTCATTGTTAAGACTAATTTGCTTACTTACCATTTGTCATTGAATCAAAGAATGTGAAAACTAGAAGTGCCTCAGAAAATGTTCAATCCAGAATGTCCACCTGAACAAGTTCTAAGATCTCTTTCAGGCCTAAATAAAGTTGGAGGGGTGGAGGATTAACCTCAGAAACCATTTTTTTAACCAAAATAACTTGGAAGCCCAAGAGGTAACAACAGCTAGTCCTTAGAAGGGTGGGGGGAGCCTATTACGAATCAGACAACCTTATCTCATTTAATCTACACAGTTGCCTGATGAGGCTGGTACTATTCTTACTCCTTTTTACAGAGGACAAAACTGAGGCACAGAAAAATAAAGTTGGAAGCTATGAAGTGGTTAAAAAAAAAAAACAACAACAACAACAACAAACTTCTCTAGTTCAAGCAGAATTAAGGGAGTGGCAGGGATGGGAGTGCCATGTTCTGCCACCTACGTTTGTCCTCAGATCTCCAGACTCTCCCAGCACCGTGAGAGCAGCCATCCTCAGAAGAACATCTGGTTGAAATCTACAACTAAGCTCATCAGAGATCGAAAGAAATCATTAAAGGATTTCAAATCATCATTATATGATTATATAAAATCATTATATGATTTCGAATTTCTGTAGAACGCTTAAAATTTGCAAAGCATTCCTGAATTTGCTATTTCATTTAGTAGCGTGCTGAGAGTGACACAGCAAGCAAGCAGTCAAGCTGAGACAGAAACTGTGATCTTCAGCCTCTGTGGCCCATTGCCTCACGGCTGATCTGCTCATGTCCTGAGTCCCAGGTATTTAGAAAGAGTCCAAGAAGCCTGACAAATTACATAAGGGTGTTTCAAATATGGAAATGAGGTTAGAAGAGTAAGACTTCTAGAAATATACAGGTTTTCCACAGGGGGCTATTCTCACCCACAAACACAGACAAATAGTAGATAAAATGTGACAAGGATAAATATCTTCATACATTCTTTAACTTGAAAGTAAGAAAGGGAAATGCCTGAGAGCCAGAAACAAAAGATGAAACCAAAGTCAAGTTGGTAAACACCAGCACATGGCCCAGAGGCTCCCGGCAGTTCTCAGCTGGGACCCTGGCCCTCAGAGCTAGGGCTCACCCTGTAATGCTACCCATTGGGACATGGGACTTTGGGTCCGGGCGAAGCAGGGAAGCTGAACTGAGCTCCTTACATAGCTATGAGCTCGCTATTGCCTGACCGCGGCAAGAACTGCAGCTTCTGTGAAGAGGAGATGGGAAAACTCACTGGCCAACGACACACTTACCATTTGTCTGAGACCCCAGGAAAAAAAATCAAACACCTGGACTTACACCATTAGAAGGTGTGGTCTCTGGGGTGCCTGGGTGGCTCAGTGGGTTAAAGCCTCTGCCTTCAGCTCAGGTCATGATCCCAGGGTCCTGGGATCAAGCCCCACATCAGGCTCTCTGCTCAGCGGGGAGCCTGCTTCCCTTCCTCTCTCTCTGCCTGCCTCTCTGCCTACTTGTGATCTCTGTCTGTCAAATAAATAAATAAAATCTTTAAAAAAAAAAAGAAGAAGAAGAAGGTGTGGGCTCTGAATTATACTGGGCAGTGTAAGTACAATCAAAGAACTTGACATTAAAAAACCAGCCCTGGCCCACTGAGTTCCTAAATTTCCAGGGAAAGCAAATGCCAAAACTGCTCTACCGGGATATTTTCTTCAGTCTGGTCTTCCTGCAAAGACCATCTTTTAAAACGTTGAAAATTCAGGGTGCCTGGGTGGCTCAGTTGGTTAAGCATCCAACCTGTGATTTCGGGCCGGGTCATGATCTCACGGATCATGGAATGGAGCCCCACATCCAACTCATGCCCCATGGGGAATCTGTGAGTTTCTCTGCCCCGTCCCTCCCCCCATGTGCACGCACACTTGAACATGAGCTCTCTCTCTCTCTCTCTCTCAATAGATAAATAAATCTTTTTTAAAAATTAAAAGTAAAATGTTGAAAATTCGTTCACATAACCAAAACTACAAACACAAGAAAAGGAACTACTGACAGTGAAGGCCAGCGGGTGCACAAATAGGTAAATCAACACTACAAAAACTAGAAATAACAATTTAAAGATTAATTTATAATATGTGTGGTTAAAATTGTGAAATGAAAGACTGGCTAGAAGCTACAGGGAAAATACGGAACCTGATGAGCAGAAATAAGTATACGTGGAAATTCTAGAAATGAGGATAAAGGCATGGACACTTAGAACTACATGAGTGAGGTCAGCAGCACGTTTAGTCCCAGCAGAGGAAAGAATTAGTGAAACTCAAGACTGTTTGGAGGAAATCACCCAGAATGCACCTAGAGGGACAAAAAGATGAAAAATACAAAAGAACTGATAAAGCAAGACTGAGGCTAGAATGGCAAGTCCAACATACCTCTGTTAGGAATTCCAGAAGAGAGACTAAAAAGAATGAGAGAGAGGCAAATATTCAAAGGGAGAATGACTGAGAATTTTCCAGAATTGAAGAAAGACATGAGTCTTCAGACTGAAGAAATACACCACATCCTAAGCAAAATAAATAAAAACAATATCATTTCAACATGACTCCATTCCTTTAGATTTAACCTTTCTTTTTATGTTTTCTATTTCTCCTGATCCTTCTTTCAGGATTCAGTGATCTACCACTTGACAGTTCAATTTACAGGATGAAAGAGTTAAAACAGAAAGGATAAAGGCATAAATCAATGAAATAAAAACAAAGCAGAAGAAAATAATAAAGATAAATAAGAAATTAGAGAGATAGAAAACAAAGAAACAATAAAGACGGTCAATGCAAGAAAAATTGTTTTTCTCTAAGGATTAATGAAAAGGACAAAACCCTGGCAAAACAGATTTGAAATTTTATACTAATAGTTATTTTTCCCTCCACTTCAAAGGTCATTCTACACTTAGCTGAATGATCATTCACAAGTATATTTTAAGCATATTTAAGACAAACAAGCATGAAAGACCGAGAGTAGCAGCAACTCAGAGATCTCCACCGAAATAACTACTAAATGATACACGGGAGACACCTTACAATAAATATGTAACAGAATATACCACATCTAGATGTATCATAGTACAAAACATCAGTAAGAAAAACCTAAAAAAAAAAAAAAAAAGAGAGAGAGAGAGAAAAGCTGCCTACCTGCCCAGAAATGGCTACAAGACTAACAGCAAACTTCTCATCAGCAAAAATAGATGCCACAAGAAATGGAATCATTAAGAAGACAGAGATAAACAACAGGAAGAATAAAAGAGGGGATATAAGAAACATAGAATTTTTCAATATTCTAATACTATAGATTACAGGCAAATCTCCTGTGTTCTTTTTTCTGGTATTGAGTGCATTAATTTTTCAAGTCTTCTTTATTTTTTAATTTACAAGTTTAAGTACATACATTTCCTTTAAATAACACTTTATTTAAAGGAACCATATCTACTACAATGTGAGTAAGTCTTAAATTTACCGTAACTGAAAAAAAAGGGACCAGTTACAGGAAAAAAAAAAGACATGTATATATATTTTTAAATACACAATACTCGTGTGTGTGTGTGTGTGTGTGTGTGTGTGTGTGTGTGTGTGTGTGTGTGTGTTGTTTTGGTTTAGTTTTTTTTGTTTTGGTTTTTTTACAAATGTCCATTTCTAAAATGTCTCAGAATGATGACTGGGAAGTTACATATCAGCTTCAACCATTCTTCCCTGGAGTAAGAATCAGGGTCACAGGATGAAAGTAGGAAGGAGTAACAGGGGGTCTTCAGTTATATCTAAAGACATTTTCCCCTCAACACACACACACACACACACACACACACACACACACACACACACACACATCAAATACTTTTTAAAAGCCTAAAACCAAAGGAAAGGAAAGGTGTGGCATTCTGTCACCATCAGTAACTCTTAAATCTCTAAAGGCACTCTGGCCAAAACAAATACCCTGTCTAGTCAGACAGAATGCCTGCCCCCTTTTAGCAACTGGTTTTCCAGCTGCTGTTCCCGTGAAACCAGGTAGCTGGTGTTGAAATACGGGCTGTAAATAAAAGGAAACCCACAACTTTGCTGCCACGGAAAAACAGGATCCCTTTCCCATGTGTCAGAGGCACAGACTAAATCTGATTCACAAAACAGCTTCTGAGAAATATTACTCTCAAAAGACTGCCTATTTGGTTAAATAAATACAGACGGATAGATGGATGGATGGATGGACGGATGGTTGGACGGATGAGTGAGTGAGTGAATGAGTGAGTGAGTGAGTGAATGAATGGGTACACTTTAAGGAGTAATATAGTAACTAGCACAGGGAGGGAGCCTGTGGGAAGAGGATGGAGACCAGCAAATGCTGGACCTTCTTCAGAAACCTTGTATCAAGTGAACACAGACTAAGAGTGACACCCAGTGGCCAGACCACCTGCATAGCACACAGAATAATTCCCAGGACTCCACACCCTGGCCACTACCTGCGACCAGGTTGTTAGTAGGCTTTTTCTCTTACTGCTGTGTTTTGGGGAGGTGTGTGATCTAAAGAGTACTGGAGGGGTGGGGGGTGGCGATGAGCCACCTTCCCTCTCCCCTCCTTCTTCCAACTCTCCCCATCTCCCGGCTCACCCTCCCCTTCCCTAGGCAATGTGTGGTCTCTGGTGACCAGGTACCAAAGGTGACCAGGTAGAGAAGCCAACAGAAGACACTGTAGAAATAAGAAGTTCTCATACCACAGCGACAGTACAGGGTGCAATGTTCCTCATGGCGAGAGTAGATCCCCTACAACTAAGCCTCTTAAAATACGATAATCAAATTAATTTAGTGGTATAAATTATTGCGAGTTGGGACAAGGTAGGAGGTACAGAAGTCTGAATATAGTTTATGAAATCTGATGCTTATTAAAACTGCCTCTCAAAGAAGACCCCCCATGGCAGGAACGGCCATAGGAAGAGTTAGAGCATATTGGTCACACACACACACACACACACACACACACACACACACACACACACTGTGCAAGACACCATTCTAAGTGCTTCACATGTGTTAGCTCATGTCAACTCCTGACAATCCTATGGGCAAATACTATAATCATAAGCATTTTACAGATGAGAACCCTGACGTATAAAGAGACCAATTAACATGTCCGAAGTCGCCAAGCTGGTAAACCAATGGAGACACACAATGTGCTTACGTGGCCGTGAATGTCTTTCAGGCAGTCTGGCTCTGGAAGTCTGCTTATTAAGCTATTCTGCCCCCTGATGACCAGGTTCCCTCCAATGGCCACTGACCTCTCAATGACCAGTGACCTTCCAGGGGCCAGTCCCCAAGGCCTTTCAGCAGGCAGCCCTGTTCTACCTCTTGCAGTCTGCAACAGTGTTAACTGCCCTCCCAACCCCCTTCCTTCCACTCATGCGGCTCCTTTGCTCTTTTGTCTCCTTGGCTACATTCTTTCTTCCTCTGCTCTGTAAATTGTTTTTCCTCACCACATCTCTGTGTTTATTCTTTCTCTCTCTTACCAGGACCTCAGCTGCAGAGCTGGCCAAAAAAGAAACCTAGATTTCACATCGGGATTCTGGAGTTCCAGACCCAAGGCCTTGGGTTCAGCCCTTTCACTCCTGGGGTCCTCTCTTGCCCCTGCAGTAAATGAGGGGGTGCTTTGAGCAGTGGTTCCCACCTTGGCTGCCCATTAGCCCCACCTGGGGAGCTTCCATAACTCTGGCTGCCAGGCCCCACCCTCAGCAATGAGATAGAACTTCTGAGGACACAACACCAGCATCTATATTTGTGAAGCGCCTGGAATCTCTAAATTCCTATTGGTTGGTCCTTAGCCGTGCTCTCTCCTTCCCATTCCCCCGCCCCTTCCCAAGTGCCAGCCTTCATCTTCTCCTTGGTCTCCTACCTCCAGGTCTCCCCTGCCCTTGCACTCCTCACTCAAAGCCAGGGTTCCACTCAGTGGCTCCGCATTCTCTGCCAGGCCCAGAACAGACATTCTCTGTCTGCCACGTCTTGGCCCCACTGACCTTTGTCACACCAATGCCCTCCTCGTAACCTGCCTCTCAACCAACACCAGTCATTTGTCACACAGTCCCTCGCTTTCCTACCTGTGATCACTTTTCCCCATTTCCATCTGTTGAAATGCATCCTACAAAGTTGAACTCAAATATTGTCTATTTCATGAAAGTTCTCCTGACACCCTTTTCCTGCTTGTAATCTCCCATTCACTCCATAATCCTGTAGGGGCTCAGTGAGCGCTCTTCCTTGCTTAAGGTCACGAGTTCCCACATTTCTGTGTAGGGAAAATGACCTGTCTCCTCCCTCTACAAAGGACAAGGCTTAGAGGGAGCTTCTGCCGTTGGTCCACTCTCTTCGGTGGCTCTTTTGTACAAGGGAAGACATTCTAATCTGGGTGTGCAAGGCCTTTGACAATCCTGGGGCCTCATTTTCCCAGCGTCTCCATGCTAGCAGCCAAGTCTGTGTTCTGTGTGATACTTACAGGGCACAGATTTCCTCTTAATTTCCTATCCTCATGCAGGAAGCCCACCCCAGAGACACCATCAATATTCCTGAGCTCTGCTCCCCCATGAGGGGTGGACGGCCCAAGGGGGCCATCTGCTCCTCACTGGTCCCATGGATGGGTCTGCTCCTCAGAACTAGCCCTTCCAGACCCGAGGTAGAAAAGAGGAAAGGATGCCCTTTATCATCCTGGCCCACACTGTCACCATACATTAAGCTTTCCTCAGACTTCCATGGGAGGGTGTCTCCTCTCACTAAGCTGTAATCTATAGGTCCCTGGGTGTGCCCTTCCCTTAATGGAGCCCCTTGATTGGCTGGGGTGAGAGGCAGAATACAAGTACTGATACCACGCCTGCAGGGATAACAGCAGGCCTTATGGCTTGGAGTTGTGCCTCTCTCCTCGCATACAAGAAGGCCTCAGGGACCACCTGCTGGACAGAACTGAACTGACTCATTCCCAGATCACTCATCCTCTCCTTCCCAGCACCCCTTGCGGCAGCCTTGGCGATCAGGACGCGCTCCTCTGACTCCATCTTGCCAGGAAACCCTGAAGCACATCTGCAGCCCCGCTCAGCATGGGGCGGGGCCCCTGGGGAAGGCGCCCCACCCCAAGACATCCCAGAGGGCCCCTCCGCCATACTCACATCGGGGAATACGACTCAGGATCTATGTTCCTGGTGGGAACAAAGCCCACTTCTCCTGAGCGTGTCGACTTCCCGATGAACCACTGAAGCCCGGGTATGACAAAGCCGATGATCTCGATGCTTTCTCCCCGGTGAAAATTCAGCTCATCTTTTTCTTCCCTCTCGTATTCCTTCCAGGCCTTACATTTTCCTCTGCCTGTGGAGAAACAACATCGTCAACCAAATAAGGCAGAAACTGCTCCTGGTGTAATAGGAAATGCAGGATTCCCAGAATTCGGAATTTTGAGGATCAGTATCATCCCCTCCTCCCACAAAAAAAGAAGAAATTGGCAGGAATGACCTAGGGTAACTGGCTTTTAATTTTGCCAAACTGGGACATTCAAAGAAAGGAACTACCATCCACGTTCACCAACACTTTATGAAAGAAAAGATGTGTTAACAAATGGAGGAAAGCTCTCCTCAGAATACCTAAAACTGAATAAAGTTCACTCCTGGAGAACTGGAAAGCTTACTATATTGCCTTACTGTGTCTGATTTGCCATTATCATATAAATGCTTCATCCTGGTTAGCACAAATCTACAGACCAGAGGGAGAAACTGTGTGAGATCTCTCCATTTCCTTCCGGTCCTTTGGCTACTATGACCCTCAGTCTCCCCAACTGTAAAACGGGAACAGTAAGAATACTCATCTCATATATATTAGGAAAAGTCAAAGAGATTAAGTGCACCATGCCTGGTACCTAACCAACCTTCAGTAAATGTTAACCTCCTATTACTGGTAAACGGAAAACTTCTCAGGCCCCAGAAGGATTTGGAAGACTCGCCTTCTGACTATGGTCATGACTCAACTTGGTAAGCTGTCCAGCTAAGATCTAGTAATGACATATTTACAACCTCTGTGCTGTCCAGCTTACAAAGTACTTGTAAGCCCATTTTCTTAAATCTTTCCAAGGTCCTAAAGAGTAGGTAGAGATGCCATCACACTCTCCTTCTTATAGGTTAAAATGTGGAAGAACAGAGAAGATCTGTGATTTGTCCAAGGCCCTGGGTTAACCAAGTGCTAGTTAACCCTTCTTTCCACAACTAATGTTGCTTTCCTGGAGATAATGGTTCTTATGTGTCTTGGTTTCCATGTTTCCTTTAGCTTCTCTGCTGTAGCTACTGGCTTTGTTTCCCCCCCTGACATTTTTGACCAAGTTTCTATGGCTTGTGTCCTCAAGAGCAGAAATTTCTACACTTTGTGGGCAAATAGCATAGAACACTTGCAGTGTGAGAAAACTGTACTGAGTGATTTTCAGATGTCACTCAATCGATTTTTCACAGCATTCAAAGCCAGTTTTATGGTAATGTTTTACTCATGAGAAACTTGTAGCATAGTGAGAGCTCACGAACTGGCCGAGGTCACACTGGTTTTCAGGTGTGGAGCCAGAATTCGAACCGAGAACAAATTTCACAGCCCTGTATTCATAATTCCAAGGAATGCTTATCTTACCGCAGATAGCCAAAAATCTTGTTTACGGTGAGTTAACTGATTAGCCCTATCTGGGTTCCATTAATCCCTCCATTTCTTTTTTTTTTTTTTTTAAGATTTATTTATTTATTTTAGAGAGACAGAGAGACAGACAGAGAGTGCATGAGCAGGGGGAGGGACTCAGGGAGAGGGAGAGAAGGAATCTGAAGCAGGCTCCTGGCTGAACATGGAGCCCAACACAGGCCTCGATCTTGGGACCCTGAGATCATGACCTGAGTTGAAATCCAAGAGTCAGACACCCAACAGACTGAGCCACCCAGGTGCCCCTCCCTCTATTTCTTTTTTTTAAAAGTGTTATTTGGGCTCACAGCTTACAAAATCGCACTTGAGCTAGGCTGGTTGGCGGTGGGAGGGCTCTAAGGATGAAGATGAAAGGAATATATGTTCCAGATACTAGAGAACATTGAAGTTCATCTCCGTAGATACATATGTCCTTACAGAAACACATGTATATGTATGTATGTGCCTCTGTACACACAAGAGATTACCCAAAATACATGCATGTTTATATAATACATACCTTTATATATCTCTTTCATTTATTTATTCAACAAATATTAACTGAGTCTATCCATCACGTGCCAGGCATTCTTACTCTTCTGGAATTCAAGACCAATTTCACAAAATTTTAAGGGAAATTGAAAACATTTTGACCTGAGATTGAAAACAGGCAGCCTGCAGCCACATTTGGCTCACACTGGGCTTTTTATTCACCTGACCTATCATTAAATCCCCACGGTCCCCACCATTCGCTAACATCTCCCACCCAGGCTCTCATGCATGTGTGCGTTCTGTCTGCCACGCATGTCTGTCTGTCTGTGAACCTTTGTACCAGCAGCCCCGGATTGAGACCTCTCATGTCACAGGCAAGGAAACCTGTGTTACAAGCAGCAACTGGCTTCTCCACGTCCAGCCAGCCGCACAAGCTAGGCAGGAATTCACACCAAATCATTCCAAACTTGCAGATAAAATTAGGAGGCAGGGCGGTATTATCTTCCTGACGATACTGTCTTCAACTCAGCCATACCGATCTGATAGGAGCCTGTCCAATCCCTCTTCCTGGAAAGGCCACAGCTTCCCGGATAATTTTTTAGAAACCATCTGCCAATGGAAACACGGGATTTGCAAAGACAGATTTCAAAAAATGACACCAGCGAGCAGAATAGTTCATTAGAATAACAATGGCCATGATCATAAGTATCATGGTTAGTACTCCTATTAAAACGATGACAAACATTTATTGAGAACTTCCTTTGTATCAGGTGCTGTGAAAAGGAGAGTCCAGCATGCCTATGATGTTTTCTGGCTCTAAATTAGTTTGCCAGTTAAATGACTAACAGAGGATCTCTTTCCATTCTCACTGTCAGATTCTCTGCCAAGGCCAAGCACAGGGTCCACAGCCTGGGATCATGTGTATGGCCCCTCTGGATGTTTGAGGTTACAAAGCCTTCAGGTCCAGATTCTCAAACTTAAGTGTGGAATACATCCCTTTAGATTCAAGGGGAGCTTATAGAAAAGGCAAATTCCTGAATCTGATCCCAAAAGAGCCTGATGATGGCCAGGCAGGCTGAATTTGTAGTCAATCCCCAAGTGATTCTGATACAAATAGTCCCCAGTCCCCATACAGAGAAACACTGCATTTGAAGACAAGGCAGTAGGTACAATGTCCATCTGAAATTTTGAGTTGTCTCATATTTCACCAAATTGTACAAATTTTGACTGTTAAAAAAATAAAGGAATGAAGAAAGGAAAAAAAAAAAACAAAACAAAACAACCCCACCCAGATTTTGTTCCCTCCATAGGACTGTAGATGCCCGTGTCTACAAACCTATCTCCCATGCACTGTGCAAACCTCAGTCTGCTCTGGGACCCACTCCCAAGATGTAGTTGGTTACTCACTGGTGGAAAGGCAGGGGCAGAGGTTCCAGAGCTGACAGGGGCACCAGACCCCGCTGACCAGTCACCAAGGATACGCCCTCCCACTCGGATTCGCTGTCAGTGATCTTCACAGAGATTAACTCCTTCTTGCACAGCGTCAAATACTCTCCTTCCTTCTCAGCTGGTGGAGCCACGGAGCACATGGCTCTGCAGAAGAAGTGGCCTGTACATAATGAGAAAAGCCCCTCCAAGGAGTAGCACTAGGTGAAAAGGGATTATCACACAACGTAACATTTCTAACCAGTAGTCCGGCTGCTTTTCTTCTTACGAGTAAAGGACACGGCCAAGGGAGAAGCACCACAGGAAATCTTTGTGATCCCAGAAAAACTGGACCGGGGGTGCAGGGGGACAAAAAAGCCACTGGGAGGGAATTCTCTTAAATTAGACACCATAAGCTCAGAGTGGTTTGTGAGAGTAAGGTTGAATTGAAACTTTACCTTGAACCAAAAAAAAGGGGGGGGGACAAAAATTAACAGAAACTTAGTTATAACTGTAACCTTCTGCTTAGTCTTAGGGCCAAAAAAAAAAGAATAAATTCAGTTGATGTTTCTCTAACTAGATTTTATAGTAGCACAGTATGACATTCATTCCTTCGATTGTGATTTGTTCAACGTGATCACAAACAGAATCTAGAATGCAAATCTAGATTGCACTGCAAATCTAGAATCTAGAATGCAAAACATTCTAAGCAAATCTGACTCTTTCATTGTGCCTGTGATGTCATGGGTCCTTAACTGGTTGGTTGTAGCCCCAGTCAGATCCTTCCTTGTAAACAGATTGGCCTATGCTCCAAGAAGTTCCCCAACACCGTTTTCCTCCATCTCAGGAAATCTTGCAGGTTTTGCAAGATTTGCAATTTTATTTCACAATCATATTATATTATAAAAAGGGATTCTTACTCCTGGATGCACGTTAGAATTATCTGGGCAACTTTTAGAAAATACCAGAGCCTAGGCCCCAATCTCTGGAGATCTAATTGGCCCGGGTAGAAACTTGGCATGGGGCATCTTCTCCAAACTCCACAAGGGGGGGGGGTCTCACATCAGACAATGAGAGAGCCTCACCCACACCTGTTCATGTGATATCAGTGTCCAATGGACAGAGATGTTTGGGGTAATATTGTAACAGTTGGGTCCATTTATGAATATTCTCACCTTGGAAACATTTTTTTGCCTCCTTTTGTATCCTAATTACTTCAGGGGCTCTGATAATAAATACCCAGATAAAACCCCACCCCACCCATCCCCCATGCTCACCTTCCTGTATCAGGAGGCCCAGGTATATTGTTTCCAGGTGTTTCTCATCCACTGACACTTGGATCTCTGTATCTTCCACCAATCTGCAGCTGAGCCAGTACTTATGGTCAAAGAGGAGATGTTCCAGACATGCAGACACATAGCCTAAGAGGTCAAGTCAACATGATTCCTGAACAGCATGATTTCTGCCACAAGCTGAGCACAGAAAAGGGTGAGGAAGCTCCTTTCTGAAGGTCCCTCCCAGACCTTCGTCCCCAACCTGATCCCATTTAACTGAAATTAGAAGAGCATAGAGAGGTATCTGGGAAATTTCTAGAGTGAATTGATTCTTCTCAGCATCTGTTGGGAAACACAAGTCATTTTTAAATGACATTTACTCCTTTCAACACATTATGGGTCTCCATAATGGATAATAAGATGACCAAACCTAATTACCTTCTTCTAATACATCCATAGAGGAATTTTGAGATTCTAATTTGAGCTCTGGAGGGTCCTGGTTCCCTCCCCTTAAAGTTTTCCTGACTGAGGTTCAAATTCCTGTACCTCTCCTCTTACACTGTTGGTGGGAATGCAAGCTGGTGCAGCCACTCTGGAAAACAGTATGGAGGTTCCTCAAACAGTTGAAAATAGAGCTACCCTATGACCCACCAATTGCACTACTGGGTATTTATCCTGAAGATACAAATGTAGTGATCCCAAGGGACACATGCACCCCAATGTTCATAGCAGCAATGTCCACAATAGCCAAACTATGGAAAGAGCCCAAATGTCCATCAACAGATGAAAGGATAAAGAAGATGTGGTGTGTGTATATATATATATATATAATGGAATACTATGCAGTCATCAAAAAATGAAATCTTGCTATTTGCAACCACGTGGTAGAACTAGAGCATATTATGCTAAGTTAAATAAGTGAGTCAAAGAAAGACAATTTTCATATGATCTCACTGATAGGAGGAATTTGAGAAACAAGACAGAGGATCATAGGGGAAGGGAGGGAAAAATGAAACAAGATGAAACCAGAGAGGGAGACAAACCATAAGAGATTATTAATCTCAGGAAACAAATTGAGGGTTGATGGAGGGGAAGGAGGTGGGAGAGATGGGGTGCTTGGGTGATGGACATTGGGGAGAGTATGTGCTATGGTGAATGCTGTGAATTGTTTAAGACTGATGAGTCACAGATCTGTACCCCTGAAACAAATAATACATTATATATTGATTAAAAAAAAAATTCCTGAACCCCTAACGATGCAGTGGCTAGAGGGTTGTCCATGACCCACAAAGGAGTCAGGATTGGCTTTATCATCCCTTCTCTGATTCTTTCCATCATTCATGCCCAGAGTGTGTTCCCTTGTTAAAACCGAACTAGATACTAAGCAAATTGCAATTACGGATAGTATTTCAAGCATTCCTACGAATGTGAGTTATTTGTGTTAACATTTTGCTTCTTTTGAGACATCCTCTTTCTTAAGATGCAAAAACCTGTTTCTTCCCATTCTGACTGTTGTGATTAGGCCTTGTGTGTTCTATCATCGTGCACACAAATCTCCTGAGGATCTTATTAAAATACAGATGCTGGTTCAGTAGGTCTGGGCTGGGGCCTGGGATTCTACTTTCCTAACAAACTCCATGCAATGCCAAAAGTGCTGGTCCATGGAGCACACTTTGAATTAAAGACGGGTCTCTAAATGATCACGGAAGGAGACACACAGTGTGGTGAGCAGGAAATCAATATGACTACGAGAGAAGTTCTACCTTCTAGCCAAGAGCCATCTTGACCCTCCACCCCATGCAGTCATTTTCTATAAAATCCTGCAATCTGAGTCCCATTTAGCAGATAACTCGCCCATCTCTTTCTTTGACTCTTGTCCAAAAACATAGGCTAAAGTATCCACAACTTTACTATTTTGAGCAGCTACTTTGATCTGACTCAAGACTGATTCCTTTTTTTTTTTAAACCATCAATCTGCCTTTCAGTTCATCCTTCAAATTTAGTGATAACCAAGAACAGTTTACCAATGTATTGACTGTTGAAGAAAGTAGTCTGTCCCTGAAAACAAAGTAATTTGAGAGAATCTAGCATTTGAGTATCTAGCATTACTCTCAAATGCTCTCAAATCTAACAAAATCTAGATTTGCTAGCATTTGAGAGTAATAGTTAATATTTGCTTTAGATTTAGTTCCAGGCAGTTTGTGATATTTCAAAATTTAACCATCTGTGTCAGGGCTCTACCTCTTTTAATTATCAGATCCAGACCAATTCCCTAATGTCAATCCCTCCTGATGGGTGGAACCAAGATGTAGGTTCTCTTCCACCTGCCTGCTCCATGTCATACCTAAGTTCAAGTAGGTGGAAAACTTCCAGATTTCCTCCATGGTCTTGAAGGTGATGAGGAATTGAGCCCTCTGGGACTGGATGCCCACCAGCCTGGCTGAGAGGTCCTGGGTAAAGAGAAGAGTGAGTCAGCCTGGGATGACCATATGCTGTTAACAAACTCAGACAAGTGCAAAATGCTTCGTATAAATTTCAAAATAAATTGATTGTAGCACTGGAGTTTTCTTACACCACACACACACATGCACACACACAAAAACAAAAACAAAAATAGAAAAAGAAAAAAAGGAAATAAACTAAAAGTCCATCAATAGGAGACTGGATAAAATGAATTCTGATTCACCCATGCAATAGAACATTATGATACTACGCAGCCGTAAAAGAGAGTGAGGAAATTCTTTGTGCTCTGAGGCAGCCTCCAAAATATCCCGTTACACAGAACAATAGCAGCAACAGAAGGAACCAGGATGCAGAACTACGTGCAAAGAATTCTACCTTTCGTGTTTAAAAAAAAAAAAAAAAAAAGGAGGAGGATGGGGGAAGGTGAAGGATAAATAAAAGAAGGCACATTGGAAGCAAGTTTGTGAATCTATGTCTAATGATTATTTTTATAAAGTTGACAAATGGAAAAAGCAAATTACACAAAAAACAAAAACAAAAATCATCCACAGTCCCTCCTCCAGGAGCTCATCTTGGTTAACACTTCAGTGTATTAACTTTGAATCCTTTTTCCTATGCATGATTCTATTTCTATAAATAGAATCACATTCCATAAATTGTTTTGTAATCTTTGGAAACGAACCATCTCTCACATCATTAATCAATTTACAGTATTTGTAACAGTTACTCATGCCATTATTACATTAACAAAGTTCTTAGCATTTCATTACGGTTAGACGATTGAGTTGTTTTCATTTTTTTTACCCTCCTGAACAGTATGGTGATAAACATCCTAGAGCTAAATGTTTGTATACATCTTTGAGGTTTTGACAAAAGTAATTCTGAGATGTGCAGTTGGGAATGTAGATATTCACGTTTTCCATCCTAAAATGCCCTCTAGAAAGGCTGGGCTGTGCCAATTTGCATGCTCCCCCTCTCCCTTTTTTTTTTTTTTTTTTAGTACCTGAGAAAATAGGCCTGACCTACTGTACAGACTTGGTTTTCCCCTAAAATCTTTCTCTGTTGCTTGTCCAAGCTTCTAGAGTTGACTATCATGAGTGATGGTCAGAACATCCTTCCTCCCCCAGGCCAGGTCCTGCCATCAAAGATCAACCCCTGGAACACTGTTGTGGGGGAACCCTGTGGAAAGAAGAAGAGTATAGAAAGAGAGGAAGGAAGAGAACCCATACCAGGCCCCAGGAGTCCCCAGATCCTGTTGATAAGGGAAGGGATTCTGGATAAATACTGATTTCCTGGAGATTCATCCATTGTTATGCACTCTACTCCTCTACCAACAATGCCTCATTTAACTCACAATAACCCTACGCAAAGAGTACAATTACACTACTTAATCCATTCAAGATGCACTTTTACCACACTTAATCACTTCTGAAGTTAAAGATAAAGACTTGTGACATCATACTTAACTGGCAGCATTTCTTTCCCCTTCTTCGAGGTATAGAAAATATCGCTGCATTTTATAATGAAGCAGCATCTCAGATTTATTTATTTTTTTTAAAGATTTTATTTATTTATTTGACAGAGAGATCACAAGCAGGCAGAGAGGCAGGCAGAGAGAGAGGAGGAAGCAGGCTCCCCTAGAGAGCAGAGAGCCCGATGCGGGGCTCGATCCCAGGACTCTGAGATCATGACCTGAGCCGAAGGCAGCGGCTTAACCCACTGAGCCACCCAGGCGCCCCAGCATCTCAGATTTAATAGAAGATGGCATTATCCGTATGTTATAGTCAAGGAAGCCCAGGTACGGACAGGTTAAGCAGTTGCCCCTGGTCACCTGTGCTTACGCGGTGGCCCCTGACGGGAGCCTAGATCCGGCTGACTCCAGGTCCCTGCTCCCTTGCACAAGCTGGCCCAGCTCAACCTTCAGCCCAGCAGATCACCTGACTCAATCCAACCCAGCCCTGGCCCACACCAAAAGTGACTCAAATTTTTAAAAGAACTATGGTGCCAGTTAGCAGTTCATGCCTCCAACTTTCTGAATTCTAGAAATTTAAAAAAAAAAAAAAACCCTACTATTTATAATTTCCCTGCTATTTAGGGAGAACGTGCCACCACCCAAGCCAAGTGCCAAGCTCTCTACAGATACTGACTCACCGGCTCCTCCCAACAAACCAGTCTTTTTTTTTTTTTTTAACGTGACAGATTAATAGAACATGTTTCCCTTTTTAATTTGTATCAAATTAATTCAGAGACTATAAAAATAACTAGAACATATTAGCTTATTACATGAAGTAATATTCTTTCTCTCCCACCTCTAGTTGCAACAACTTCTAACCATTTCTGACTTTGGTTTTCTTTGTAAGTCCCTCCTAGGGGACACCTGGGTGGCTCAGTCAGTTAAGTGTCTGCTTTCAGCTTGGGTCTTGATCCCAGGGTCCTGGGATCCATCCCTATGTTGGGCTCCCTGCTCAACAGAAGGTCTGATTCTCTCTCTCCCTCTTTCTGCTGCTCCTCCTGCTTGTGCTCTCCCTGTCAAATAAGTGGATAAATTCTTAAAAAGAAAAAAAAAAGTTCCTCCTAAACTGTAAATAATTTGGTCACACCCTTCTTCCTTGGTTTAACAACTGAAGGTACTAGCTATCCACTATGAAAGAGGAAGGACTGGTTTATTTACTTTATTGCCTTTTTCTCCTCTCATTCTAAAATATATAGTTATTAATTTTTGAATGGCAATTTTGGTACCTCAGGGGAAAAAAGTATACTTAGTGGTTACCCGTGGTGAGGAAAGGGGATGGAAGGGGTTACTATTTAGTAGATATAGAGTTTCAGTTTGGGATGATGAAAAAGTTCTGGAATGAATAGTGGTGATGGGTACTTAACAATGTTGAGTGCATTGATGCTATTGAAATGTACACAGAAAATAATTAACATTGAAAATTTACATTATATCTATCTTATCACAATGAAAAAAAAAACAACAAAATTCAAATTTATCACATTTTTTAAGAGGTAAATATCATAACAATTCTCGTCCTAGACAGGTGAGTCACTTGTAGAAGGTCAAAGAGCCATGAGTGGCAGATTTTAAACCATTTTTTCTCTGACTCTGCAACCCCAGAGATTGCCCCCTTCTGAGTCGTGCCTATTTTTGCCAAGCCGCAAATGTGTAGATTTCATTCATTCTTTCCTTCCTTTAGCTGTTTTCTTGAGAGCCTACTCTGTTCCCGGCGCTGTCCTAGGTGCTGGCGAGCCTTGCCGCAGCCGGACACAAGGCAGGGTCAGCACCGCATGGGGCCACCCCAGCTCACCTGAAACAGGGCACGCACCTCCTGGTCCTCATTCTCCAGCGCCCAGAGCCGCCTCCTGGCCGCTTCCTGCAGGAGGCCATTTACACACCGCTGGGAGCGGCTCTTCACACTGAAGGAGAGCGTCAGATCTTAAAGAGAAAAGACAGGAATGCCAATCAGGGCAGGCTGGAAATGCAACAAAAGGGAAAAAAGAATTAGGTGAACCCCAATGTTTTCCCACACCTAAATCTTAAATTGGTGCCCTCATTAATTAGAGATTATAAGTAATCTTCACGATCTCCTGAGCACCTCCTTTAAAATGACCTCCCAGGGGGAAAAAAGAAAGAAAGAAGAGGCTGAAGCCTGGGAATGTTCTGGAATCCCAGGAGTTGCTGTTGTTATTTCTGCTTTGAACAAGGTATATTTCTAGGCTGCCTGGCACCAAGGTGACAGTGCCAACAAAAAGAGCTAGACATATACACCTTCCTGTGGATGACTTGTGGAAGTTTTGAACAAATACTAATTTATTTCTATATGTGAAAATCATTTATATGTCAAATCTATGATATGTAATAGATGGTCTATACTTTATGCATTATGTATACACCATACATTTTCTCTAAACTGTTTCTAATGATGAGTCCATTAATGTTTTCCAGGATAGTTGCTTAATGTACTAAAGTCTACGTTTAATTTCTTTGAAATGCACATTTATTCAACCAATACTCTGAGCAAAAGCTGTCTCAGGTCCTGGGATACAGCAGGAAACAAAATTGACATGGTCCCTGTTCTCATGGAGCTCGTATTCTTTGCAAGTAACTGATTCTATGAACACAATACATTCAGATAGAGAAAAGCGCTAGGAAAGCAATGTAATCAGGTTAACAGCGTGATGCAGTGGTTGCAAGGGGCAGGGGTGCGCCTCAGACGGTGTTGTTGGAAAAGGCCACCCTGAGGAGGTTCATCTTATAACGGCACTTTGCCACGTCTTCTTTAGGCGATAAGTAGCAATCTTGTTAATTATCAAACACAATGAACCAAAAAGTCATTGGACTGGATAATCATGGAGGTCTCCTTTCAAGCCTTAACTTGCCAGGGACTTTGCCAATCCCTGAGCCCATTAAAGACAGCCCTTTTCATGCTGGCCGGGTAACACAAAGCAGCCTGGACTCCTATGTTTAAAAGGCCCATTTTTAACCTAGAAGTTCTAAAAATGCTGTGGCTGCCGTCCAGCTCCAATAGGACATCCGCAACTGACCTGGCATGGGTGCAAACTGCGGGCAGAAGTTTTCCACTCTGTTCCTCCCTGGCCTGTGTTCTAACCTCAACCAACCCTCCATCTTCAGCCGTCCTACCCAGCCCTCTGGCTGGTAGCCTCACAGATCAGCACACTGACCTCTAAGAGGAGACTAAGCCAGGGAGGTGGAGTCACACAGACCTGGGCTCAAGGCTTGGCTCTGCCCTCCCTCGCTGTGCCTTGCTGAACAGTTAATTATCTCTCTACACTTGACTTTTCCCATTAGCAAAATGACTTGCCGAGTATCTATTTCACAGGGCTTTTAAGAGGCTTACAAAGGAGATTATGCATATAAAGCTTTTTGTTCAGTGCCTCCTACATAATAAATATTCAATTAACACATTAAGCGTTAGCTGTTGACTCTCACAAACTCCCCCACCCCAGCACTGCAGGGATTACTGTCTCTCTGCCCTCATCTTGTCACACCTGTAATCAACCCAGACTCCGACTGTGACTTCTTTTCACCAAATCCATCTCTCCTGTCCTTCCACAGCCTGATCCAAACTCCTTTCTAGAATCTCTCACAATAGTCCCCAGTGAATGACAGCCTTCAGTGTGGATCTCCTTGCCCCAAATATGAATCCACAGATATGTCACTCAAAAGACCTGAATTTACCTTTTTACGAAGATGGCGCCGAAAGCTAAGAAGGAAGACCTTGCCCCTCCCAAAGCCGAAGCCAAAGCAAAGGCTTTGAAGGCCAAGAAAGCGGTGCTGAAAGGCGTCCACAGTCACAAAAAAAGAAGATCCGCACATCACCTACGTTCCGACGACCCAAGACTCTGCGTCTCTGAAGGCAGCCCAAATACCCTCGAAAGAGCGCCCCCAGGAGAAACAAGCTTGATCACTATGCCATCATCAAGTTCCCCCTGACTACTGAGTCAGCCATGAAGAAAATAGAAGACAACAACACACTTGTGTTCATTGTGGATGTCAAGGCCAACAAGCACCAGATCAAACAGGCTGTGAAGAAGCTCTATGACATTGATGTAGCCAAGGTCAACACCTTAATCAGGCCTGATGGAGAGAAGAAGGCATACGTTCGGCTGGCCCCTGACTATGATGCTTTGGATGTTGCCAACAAAATTGGGATCATCTAAACTGAGTCCAGCTGGCTAAATCTAAATACAGTTTTTTCATGATAAAAAAAAAAAAAAGACCTGAATTTAAATAAGCAAACTGCCTTTGAGATCTTGACATGTAAGAGTGGCCACTCAGAGCCTCCCGTCTGGGCCCACTGTGAGATCCAGTGGTCCCCTCAGCATGACCAGACAGGGAAATAAATCAAGCTCACTCCAGTGTTAGTATGAAATACACTTTGCCATTTTTTTTTAAGTCCTTCTGAATACCGGTGGTTTAATCATGTTAATGTATCTGATTGATTTTGTCCGTGACTCTTCCGCATGAAGGAGAGATTGGAGGCTGGGGTAGAATATCCCCTTCTCACTCAGTGACTTTCCTGGAAACAGCATCACGGTGGAAAATGCTAAAAGACAGACAAGTTCAGCCCCTCATTTGTTCATTGGGCTTCATGCACTGATAAGGCAAAATGCTGACTGTACTGCTTTCTGGAAACAAAAGGTGGCAAGTCACCTTTGTCAAGGACAGCCCAAGCTAACAGGCAAAGAGGCAGACTGATACAAGAACAAGAAAGGGCAAGGTTTTTCTCGTGGCCAGCCCAGCAGTTTGACTGAATTTACAACTGGGGAAGGAAGGAACCTGGTATGACATGTACACACCATCTATTTACCTGGTCTCTGTACTTTGAACTGTTCTTAATGTAAATCTTTTTCACAAATCAATCGTTTGTCTGCCCAAGAGAAGTACGTGTTTGGAGGGACAATGAAGCATGGTGGCTATGAACAAGGACAGGGGCTTGAACCCGTGTCTCATCACAGACTGGCCGTGTTTGCGGCAGTGGGGAGGTTGCCTTTCTCTCTGAGACTCTGGCACCTTTGACATGGGGTACTTGGGGGCACCCCTTAGACGTGTGCACGTGAGAATGAGAGGCAGTCATTTAGCACCTACTTGGCACACGACTTGCCCTCCAAAATGGCTCCTGTTACTGGAGGACAGATGCTGGGTTTTCCTCAGGTTGATCCCCAGAGCTTCCGGCACAAAGTTCAACCCAGGCATAGAGCCCTCTGCTGCCAACTTCCCGCCAGTTCTGCTGAGGTCTCTAACCCAGAACCTTGTGAAAGACATGTCTTGAGAATAAGATTTCCTTCACATTAATTTCAAAATCTTGTTCTGCTTCTGAAAGATTCATACAGGGGCTCTTCTGCTGGTCGCCTCTCACCCCGCATATTCAACCCTTTATTCACTTACGCATTTATTCAATAAGGGATTATCGAGAACCTGCTATGTATAAGGTACTGTATATAGACTACAAACATGACCTGCAAATATTTACTCAACCCTTTGTGTATTTATTTACCAAACATTTTCTGAAAAACCAGCCATGTATAAATAACTCTTTAAGATACCATGTAGAATAAATATAGAAGTATCCCAAAAAATTAATGCTGCCCTCTGGCACCTTAAAATTTAATTGCTGATATACTTTTTTTGTAGAGAAAATATGTATGGAGCTCCTAACATGGCCTAGATTGTGAAGGTATTTGAGTGTTCACTTGAAAAGCTTTCATCTTGCAGGCAATGGAGAGCATTGGAAAGTTTGAAAGCAAGTGGATACCATGGTCAAGGTCGTGCCTACAAAGATGCATTTGGTGCTGGTGCCTAGAAAGGATAAAAGGAAGGGAGCCTGCAAGTGAGAGAGATAAGGAGGGTACTATGGTATTCTACTTGGAAAATATGAAAAAAAAATGGGGCTTCTCTTCAGGAGCTTAGATACCTGGATTCATGTTCTGTGGCAGGCAACATCTTTCCTTGTCTTCAGATGAGGCTATAAACTCACTTGATACGGTTGGATCTTTGGAAGGAGTTTCTTTACCTGGAGGAGAGCAAATGAAAAAGCATTCGTGTGAGTGTAAGCAAGTTATAAGCATGGACTGCAAATCATGGTCAAGTGACCATTTTGTCTCCAGGGCAGGTGGCCTGGAAGAATTCTCCTTGCTAGCACCCTTGCCTAATAATTATTCGGTACTCAACAGTCATGCCTCTCATCTCAATTCTTCAGTAGCCTGAGTATCCCTGTTTTATTTAAGGTAAATAAATAAAACAGATCCCTACCCACAGGTCAGACTGAGTATCACGGCTGAGGACTGAGGACACTGAAATGCTCAATATATGTTGAAGCTACAAGGTCATTAAAGATTTGACTGCAGCAAAGTTTAAGGTAATGGGTGGATAACGGAAGTGCTGGAGCAGAGCCAGGGAAGGTGGCATCATGAAGGAGATGGCAGGACATGCTTGTAATGGACTTGAAATGTATTGATGGCCCCCAGACTGTTTGCCCACTAGAGTCTTGTATGGGGCCTCTCCTCAGATCTCCAAAATGTTCATGTCTTTGCTGCTGTTGAATTGGAGCAGAAAGGGGAAGAAAGAAGAGGCTTAGGGAGGAGGCACTTTTGACAGCAGAGAGTTGAAAAGAGAAGAGTGTACAGCTGTAAAGCATGAGGCAGTGGATATAAACGAATAAAGGGAAATTTCATAAGCACCACTATGAAATGTGGGCCTCCCTCGTGATATCCCCAAGATACAAGAGAACTCAACATTACTTTTATTTACTCTTTTCCTTTGACCATGAGACTGTTCAAGGACTATACCAGGGTGGGGGATCAGAATATTATAAGCACTACCTGGGCCTGGAAAGAGGGATTAGGAATCTTGGCTCTACCACTGTTTGCAAGCCCCTCACTTCTCCCAGTTTCTTTGATTGTAAAATTGTGCTGGATCGGAGTCAAGCAGACCTACCCATTTTGCATTGTGGACCTGTTCTTCTACTGATGCAGCCCAAGACGGATAAGGCACCAGCCATCACACTCCATCCACTCACTGCTGATGAATGGTGACCCCAGATCCTCACATGGCTGCCAGGAGTCTGGGCCTCTGCTCCCTGCTCCAGGCCTACGCAGCGAGATTTTTGACACCAAGTGTCACCCATTTTGACACCCAAGTGGAGGACCTTCCATTTCTTCATAGTGAGAGCGGTTAGCACTTTTGGGGGTGATGTATAGGGAGAATGAAATGGACTTGGGTTTGAATAGGCAGAAGGAAGGACCTGTCAGCTCACAGCTTCTCATCTTGTTAGGGGTTCAGTGTAGAAAGCAGCTTAGCGGGAAAGCTGAGAGTAATGAGCTATCATTGAACTAGATCATTTTGTACTTCTGCCCCTAGGAACCAAAGGTATCTGGAGCAAAAAGGCACTGGCTTGGGAATCATGAGATAAGAGGTTGAGCACAAATCAGATTCTCCCATACATTAGTTAATGACCTTGGGCAAGACATTTCATCCATCCATTTTCTGAGGTTTCACTTTTCCCACTCGCAAATGACAGATTGATCTGAGTTAGTGGTTCTCAACTCTGACTGCCTGTTTGAATCACTCAGATTGCTTTTTAAAAATAGCAGCGCCTGAGCCACATCTCCAGGAAGGCTGATTGATGTGGTCCATAGTGCAGCCCAGCCATAGAAATTCTTTTAAGTTCCCCAAACGATTCTAATTTGAGCCAGTGTTTGGAATGATACATCTAGACTGGTGCTTCTCAAACTTTCATGTGTGTATGAAAGGCCTGAGAGTATTGGTAAAATTTAGATTCTGCCTCAATAGGTTGAAAGCCTAAGGTTCTGCGTGTCTAATGTGTTCCTGGAGTTGGGCGGGGGGGGGGGGGGTTATGGGGTTGTCTACTGCTGGTCCCAGGATCACACTTGGAGTGGCCACCTGCTTCTCTACTCTGTGACAATTTGAAAAGTGATAGACAAGGGGCCAGAGGCCATCACAAACAACATTTTTCTTTTCTTTTCTTTTCTTTTTTTTGTTTTGTTCTTTTTTGTTATTCTTTCTTTCTTTTCCCCCACCCAGTGAATTTTCAAAGTTTGAATTTGAATTGCTCAACATCACTCAGAAATTGGGATATTTTACATAACCCAGATGCTTGGCTTGACTTTGAAAACAGGAAGATCTGTAGTTTGGGACCCTCGGTTTCATGTGGCCCCAGTCAGCTGGAGCCAAGCATTTGCAGTCCCTCTGCAGTCATTCGTTCTTCTCTCACCACCACAGTCTGCACACCATCAAATTTATTCATTCCCATCTGGCCCCCTCGAACTATGAAAGAGCGTCCCCATCCTAAGACTGCATGGAAAGAAACTACGGTTTAAGGATGGTGAATGCCCACCCTGTAAGTCCACCTTGAAGAAGGACATTCGTGGCACCCTGCTTTGAGGGAGAGGGCAGGGCAGAAAGCTCTGAAAAGATGTGTGAGGTTTAGAGCAGAAAATGGCAGGTTTCACAGGCCATAATTTATAGACTGCATCAGAATTACCTAGGTGCTGGGTTTTAAAGAGTTGTCTGTCCAAGCCAACTGGTAGAAGAATAGAGAAGAGGGACGCCTGGATGGCTCAGTCAGTGAAGCATCTGCTTTGGGCTAAAGTCATGATCCCAAGGTCCTGGGATGGAGCCCCATATCGGGTTCCCTGCTCAGCAGGGAGCCTGCTTCTTCCTCTCCCTCTGCCCTTCCCCCTGCTCATGCGTACACGCTCTCTCTCTGACAAATAAATAAATACGATCTTAAAAAGAAAAAAAGAAAAAGAAAAAGAAAGAAGAATATCTGCATGACTTGAAGTAACCAGCTCTTTCCTAAACCGGAATTTCCCATTTCCTAAATGGGAAAGCATTACCCACCCCCCAACACACATACAAATAATAAATAAAATGAAGAACTTTTGTTGATCAAAAGATGCAAATAACAGACCGAAAGGTAAGTGAGGGAGTCGAAGAAAATATAAAGAATGTATAGAATGTAAAGAACTCAAATCCAGAATATATGAAGAATTCTAAGCAGCTTTCAGAAACAGATAAGCAACCTGCTAGAAAAATGGACCAAAGGTGGGGTGCCTGGGTGGCTCAGTGGGTTAAGCCTCTGCCTTTGGCTCAGGTCATGATCTCAGGGTCCTGGGATCAAGCCCTGCAGCAGGGAGCCTGCTTCCCCCTTTCTCTCTCCCTGCCTCTCTGCCTACTTGTGATCTCTCTCTCTCTGTTAAATAAATAAGTAAAATCTTTAAAAAAAAATTACAGTGGAACACCTCCACACAGACCGGCTAAAATAAAAAAGACTGATAGAACTCCCATCCCATATACAGCAAGTGTGAGACTAAGGCTTGAAGATTTTTTGCTTGGGAAAAACTGAATTATCAGTTCAAGTTGGATATATGCATGCAGTAAGATCCAGAAATTCTATTCCTAGGCATATACTCAAAAGAATACGTATATGTGTTCACCAAAATGCATCTACTAAAATATTCACAGCAGCAATATGGATAATATGCAGAACCTGGCAACAGCCCAAATGTCCCTCTACACAAGAATGGGTAAGTAAGTGCCGGTCTATACCATTAAGTACAATAAATGAACGGCAACCCCAGGAAGCAGCAGAGATGGATATATTCACCTTGTGAAAATTCACTGAGCGGTACATATGTGATTTTGAGGATAGTTCTATATAAACGGTAAATTTTAATAGAAGAAAATTTTAGAAATATTCCTTGAGCTCTTCTCTACCTACTTCACCTCCAAATATCTAGGGGTAGATCTGGAGATGTGCATTTTCAATGAGCATTTTTGAGGATTTCTCTTGTCCTCTAAAGTGTGAGAATCTCCGGAGTAGAGAGAGCCTGTGTGCCAGCTGCCTGGGGACCCATGAGCCAGAGGGTGGCCGCTTGAGAGACAAGAAGGAATCTGGAAAATTTGGGTGAGCCACATAATATGAAGAACAGCACAGGGATTCATAGTTTACAGAGCTCTTTGGCACATGGACTATATTTCAACATGAAAGAGTATGAAGACTTAGCTGGGCCTTAAAAAGGGACTAGAGACAAATCACGGCAAAAAGCTATCATATAGAATACAGTATGTTTAAAAAAGATGTATGATTTTTTTAATGACTGAAAGGAAAGAGACCAGAAGGTCCATAGAGGCTAGTGCTGGGTCATTTTTCATTATATTTTTGTCTACTTTTGTCTACTTTCCAAATATTCTGTAATAGACGCACATTTGTTTTCTAACACTGGAGGCAGGTAGAGAAGTGACTAAGAGCTAAGACAGCAATGACACAGTCCCATACTCAACCTTGAGCTTCCTCATTAGCCAGATGAGCCCCATAAACCCAGTCCATGGGGTTCAAGCAGGGCTGACTCCATTCTCAGCTCCAAAAGTGAGCACCGGACTCAAGCATAAGCTAATCACGTTATGTTATCCCATGGCCACATAAGCAAGGTGGAGCCAATGAGAACTGGTCCTCGGACCCACATCAGCACTCTGCAGGAAGAGATTTCTTTCCGTTGCACCTGGAACTGTGGCTATGACAGCTCGGTGGGGCCTACCCTCCGGTGAAGGTGTGCCTGAGGTTGAGGCCAAACCCAGTTAAAGTTTAGGAGTTTAGGAAAGCTAACTTTCTGATAATATAATTTGGCTATCTTGATCTGACCATACCTAAAGCCAACAACCCCTGGACTTTTCATTTATGAATCAACAAGTTACTTTTGGTATAAGCTAGTTTCATTTTTGTTCTTATTATTATTATGGGTGAGAAAAAGGTACTAATTTAAAAAAAATTGACATTTAGTTAAAAACTGCCAAACTCCTTTCCAAAACTGCTATACCGTTTTGCATTCCCATCAGCAATGTAAGAGAGTTCTGGTTTCTGGTTACTCCGTATCCCCCACCAACCTCTGAAAGTACCGGGTTTTTTAATTTTAGCCGTTCTGTGGGTGTGTAGCTTTATCTCACTGTTTCAGTTGACATTTCCTTAATAACTAATGATATTGAGCCTTTCTTTCATGTGCTTATTTACCATACATACATTTTTCTGAATGAAAGTGTCTTTACAAACATTTTGCTCCATTGCATTAGGTTATTTACCTCCTCATTATTGAGTTATAAGGGTGGGGTTTTTAGGTCTTATTTATTTATTTGCCAGAGAGAGAGCAGAAGGCCGAGCAGGTGGAGGGAGAAGGAGACTCCCCACTGAGCGAGGAGCCCTATGTGGGACTCAATCCAAGGACCCTGGGATCATGACCTGAGCCGAAGGCAGAAGCTTAACTGACTAAGACACCCAGGTGTCCCAGGGTGGTTTTTGTTTGTTTGTTTTTTAGTGTTCTGGATACAAATATCAGATGTGTGGTTTTCATGTATTATACCTGAGTCTGTGGCTTCCTTTTCATTTTCTTGGTAGATTTATATGGGGGGGGGGCAAAATTACTGGCACAGAGATCAGCAAGATAAGGGGGAATGAACTTTGCATACACAGAGACAGCAGAAGCCAGCCTGTACGTACCAGAGAGGTCAGGGATCAGAGGACTAAAATTGATAAATAAGGCAGAGTCAGGATAGGGACGGCATTTCAAAGCAAGCAGAGGAATTTAGAATAGATACAGCCAGCAATAGGGAGGCATGAAGCATTCTTGAGCATGGGAATACCATAATAACAATGGAAATTCTACCTGGGGTGGCATGAGAAGGACAGGGGAGAAGGAAAGACGAGAGGGAGGAAGGCCAGCTAAAAGCTGTACGGCAATCCAGGAGTATATGTGTGAGACTGTGCGCTGTGATTTTGGCAAATGAGAGGTGAGGGGATATCGTGAATGACGTGGTATTTTAAAGATAGAAAAGAGAAAGCATCTTGACATATCGAGGATGAGGGATAAAAATAAGGAAGAGGCAATACTTATAGAAAATGAAGAGATAAAAGGGATTTAAGAGATCATTTCGTTCTACTCCTCATTTTACTGCAAAGAAACAAAGGAGTAGTGATTCTACCAAGGTGACGTAGCAAGTTTGTGACAGAGTCAGAGGCCCTCCAGATCCCCGGGGGGCAGACCGTGCTGCCATCATGACATTAACCTGACTCCAATCTCTGAAGTCTGAAGTCGCTAATCTGGAAACATCTCACTCTCAGCAACTTGCTGGATGTGAGCCCCCACCTTCCACCCCGACTTTAAGAAGAAAACTTGAAGAAGGGTTTCTCTGCATGCATATTTTTTTTCCTTCTTTGTCCTGATGGTTACACCATTTGCAGGTTTTAATATGTAAACCTACACTGTCCTTGTTAGGACAGATGCTAATCACAGCCATGGCTCCATCTCCCTACATGGATGTCTCTCCGATCATCACGTGGAGGGAGGGGGCGGAAAGCAAGGTGCGTAACTGTATCATTTTGTTTCAGTATCAAAATCTTCAGAAAAAAATTAGTTGCAATGATTAGGGGCACATGGACATGTACCAAAAGAACAAAATCACTGAATTCATAAAAGTGATTAACACTAGGAAGGAAGGGAGGGAGGGAACTGAGACTGGGGAGAACTACCAGGGGACCCTCCTTGCCCCTGCAATGATTTTTTTTCTAAGATTTATTTATTTATTTGACAGAGAGAGAGAGAGAGAGCACAAGTAGGCAGCGAGGAAGGCAGAGAGAAAGGGAAGAAGCAGGCTCCCTGCTGAGCAGAAAGCCCGATACGGGGCTCGATCCCAGGACCCTGAGACCATGACCTGAGCAGAAGGCAGAGGCTTAACCCACTGAGCCACCCAGGCACCCTGATTTTTTTTTTTTTTTTTAAGTAAGAGAATGAAATAAAAATATTCTGAAGTGGATATGGTGTAATGTAGAAATGTGTTAGAGCTAGATGGTGGGTTTATTGTTCTGAAATTCTCTATCATCAGTAAGTTCAGAATGCCTCACAAGCTTTCTAAAGTTCAAATATGAGGCATCATTCACTATTACTAACATTCTCCCTCAATTTCCTATTATTATACTCATGATTCACATTTACCAAAAGTGTTGAAAGTTAAAAACACCAGTGATCAATATAGGCAAATGTTCTCTCTCACATCCCCCGTTTAGGAGTGTAAGTCTGCCAAATTTCTTCAAGAAAGTGTTGACGATTATGGGGCAGTGCTAGAAGCTTTTAGGTCAATGAACTTTGACATGCCTTACTCTGTGATCCTCTGTGAGCAGCTATACTTTATTAAACAGCGGCCATGGGGCGCCTGGGTGGCTCAGTGGGTTAAGCCGCTGCCTTCGGCTCAGGTCATGATCCCAGGTCCTGGGTTCAAGCCCCACATCGGGCTTTCTGCTCAACAGGGAGCCTGCTTCCTCCTCTCTCTCTGCCTGCCTCTCTGCCTACTTGTGATTTCTCTCTGTCAAATAAATAAATAAAATCTTTAAAAAATAAAAAAATAAATAAAATAAAATAAAATAAAATAAACAGCGGCCAGACTCTCCAAGGTTCCAGAAAGACAGACATGACGGCAATTGACCAGAACCAGCACCTCTCACCATGTGCACTGGGGAGATTTATGTGAGCCAATGAGAAGCATTACGGGGAACAGATGCCGCAGGCAGAGCCCACGTGTGGGAATACAGGTCACCTGGGGTGGCCAGAACCGACATTCATCATCGTGTGACACCACAGCAAACCAGCTAGGCACCTGTCCAGGGCTCAGTGTTACCAAGGGCCTCCTCCTTTCCTGCCTCCCTTCCCCTGAGGACTGCTGATTCTCCCTGTTGACTCCCCCTTAAACAGTTGTAATGGCAGAAGCAGCCAGATATAGGAGCACAGTGGAGCCAGGAATTGGGAGAAGGGTTGTAGGAATAGTCTTTACTAGGGAACAATAAAACAGCCCACAAGTACTAAGGGGTAATCAGAAGCCAAACCGTTCACCAAAGCCATGAGATGAATTATCTGATGTAATCCTCACCCAAAACTCCATGTGACAGATAGTCCCATTCAATCCAGTTTACAGACAGGAAAACTGAGGTTTGAAGAATGTAAGAGATTTGCCCAAAGTCGCAGAACTACGGAGTCACTCCAGGATATGTCTCATACTTTGTTCCATTTCTCTAGGATAAATAGGAGAGCGTAACAGGGGGTCTTTATATCAACGGTCCTCAGACCTACAACACCCCTATCATCCTCCCTAGGGAAAGGCCCTGACAAGTGCAGAAAACAGTTTGGGGACATGGCATGAGAAGCCTCGATAAAGGAAATGGTAAGTTGACTCAGAGAAATAGTGGATTCAGGATGCCAACCACTTAGTGATGCCCCAAACCAGGTGAAACAATGAAATCACTGGATAATAATGTCCTAAGAACTCTGAGGATGCTTTCTTTGGTGTTGGTTGATTGGCTGGTTGGTTTTGAGCCTCAGAACTCTTGTACATGAAATCTTGGGCTGAGAACAGGATGTCAGACAGAAGCAGATCTGCACCTGGGGCTCAGAGAGCCGGAGCAGAGCTCCCGAGGGCACCTCTGCAGGCCACGCCTACAATCCCTCCTCTTATAGATGAGCAAACAAAGGCCTAAGAGAGAGCTTGATGTGCTAGGGTCATAGAAGTATAATTAATACGGTTGACATTTCTTGTGCTTAATTCACTGTGTGTCAGGTCATTTTAAGTGTTTCACACATAGACTTAATCCCTACCACAACTCTATGAAGAATGCATAATGATATCACAAATCCACAGACGGGGGAACTAAAACAGAGAGGGTAAGTAAATTGCTCAAGTCAAGTCTAAGAACCACGATCAAGCCAGACACTGTGGCCTCAAAGACCCGGTGATTCACCATGATTATGCCTGCCCAAGTGTGGGTAGACTGAGTCAGATCTAGAACTCAGGTCCCTGGCTGGCAGACCAGGGATCCCTCATGTTCCCCCACACTCCATTCGGCATCTGCTCCTGTGGGGTACAATGGCAACAGGATTTAGCGAAAGGATCTTAAAAAAGTTTCTGAATCTTAGAAATCTGGAGAAGCAAAATGTTTTCATAGCTAGAGGTTGTGCCTTTTGTGCCAAGGGCATCATTTACGAATCTGTTTGCCTTGGCTAGGGGTTCTCCTGGGTTCCCTGACCAAGGAACCACACAGTACTCTAGGAAGACATGGAATCCTAACAAGGGTTAGGAATGAGTCCTTGGCGTGACGCTCTCCTATCTTCCAAGAAGTCCTCCCTGACTGTGCCACCTTCCTGCAAAGCTGCCACGCATCCTGATAAATTCCCTACTCAAGATGGCAGGGCCCCACCTTGGTCCTGCTCCTAAAAGAAGCAAGGAGCTTCCATTAGGGTGACTAACCACCCCGGTTGCCGGGGACTCTTCTGGTTTTAGCAGTAACTACACCCTGAGAAAGTCTTCGGGTCCAGGCAAACTGGAATGGCAGATCACCTGATGTCAAGTCCCAGATGACTTGACAATTTCTTAAGGCGACAGGTCTCCATGGCTTCAAGTTGACGTAAAAAAAATAATAATAAAAAAAAATCACACTCTAATAGGTAGGAGGTAGGAAATTGCCCGTTTCTCTCTAGTGACAGCAACCCTGATTAAAATAAGTTTGAGTGACAGAGGCCAAATTTATGACCACCCATGGGCCCCAGAGGCACTCCCTGCCCGAGGTTCCTTCCTGACCTAGGGAATCCTGGGAAGAAAAGACGGAAGGGTTAGTCACACCCTGAGAGCTGAAGCCAAGAGCAGCACCGGCTCCTCACAGAGTGAGCTCAAAGTCTCTCTTCAAGAAAAGTAGAAGTTTCCCAAGATCTACTCCCTTTTTACAAAGCCAGAATGACAAATATTGAATGAGGGAAGGAGAAGAGGGGGTCAGAAAGCAGAGCCATCTCCCCGTCTTTAAAAAAGTCGCTTTCCTTACCCAGCAGATCCCTGAGTCTTCACTGGACCAACCACGTCAAGCGAAGCCACAGGCCAAACCCAACCCACCCCCCCCACCCCCCAGGAAACTCACCTGGGCCCCAGGACAGACTCGGCTCCCCGGGAATGCAGAAGCAGCCACCCATGTGTGTATCATTCTCCCCAGGCCAAGGCCCCTGGGAACACCAGCCAAAAGAGCACTGGGAGGGGACAGCCTCCCGACAGTGTCCCTCCTCCCGCCTCCTCCCTGGCACACTAGGGACCAAAATCCAGCTCAATGCACAATGGAGCCTTTGAGATCATGCTGCTGCAGGAGGCGCAGGGAGGAGGGGAGGGGCAACCCAGCTCTCAGGACCCACAGTCCTTACCCTCTCAGGCCTCTGACTGAGGAGTAGCGCTCCTCCCTGCCTCTCTGCAGATCGCTTCAGGCCTATCAGGCTCTGGCACATTCCTCACATTCTAGGACTGAGATACACAGTTAGGTTCCTGCGGGGGAGGCCAGGGTGGGGGAGGAGGGCAGAGACCATCCCAGACATCCAGGCTGCTGTTCTCGTTCTCCCCGGACTGACTGGGTCCACACTGACTTGCCTGCCAATGAGAAAGCCATCCCCACCCAGCGTCTCTCTGGGCACACCTCCCTGGGCTCTCTGGGTGAAGGTGGGGCTGTGAACCCCAGCAGCACCGGGGAGCGACTCCTTGCCAGTGAGTGTGCGGGGACCCAGCCCCTGCTCCCAAAGCTTTAGTCAGAAAGGATCTGAAAAATAGCCCCGATGGAGCCCAGCACCTTTACAGATGAGACGCTGGAGGACCACGTCTGATAAGGCTTTGGGTATGCACAAAAACCTGGCCACCCCAGACCAGCCTCTTTCCCATTGTGGCTAAGGAGCTGATCCAGAGAATACAGCGGACACAGTACAGAAAACTTCCCGTGACATCTTTCAAAGGAGGCAGAGAAAATATGGCTGAATGTCCACAAGACTGAGCAGAGACACGACTGATTTAGTGACCAAGCTCACGGGTCACTAATTACTTATTTTCTTAATGCCTAGAGCAAAGTTCGGTGGTGAGTGAACCAAGGAGGGAGGAGAGGCAGCCAAAAGGATGCAAGGGTCTTAAGGGCTGGCGTGCGGGCTCCGTGCAGGCTGGACTGGAGGTCAGTGTCACACACATTTTAAGGAGGGGGGTGGCCATGTTTATGTTCTGGGAGGAGCACTGGGGTGATGGTGTGAAGGATGGCCCAGGGGTCAGTCTCCCTGGAGCAGTCACGAGTGTCCACTGCACACAGCAGCTCAGCCTCAGGTGACAGAGTCCGTCTTCAGTTTCAATGCTGACTCATCTTGACTCCCCGGCACTGAATGCTTGCCACGGGCCAGGCACTCAATATACATGACTGCACTTAAATCCCGTAACAGCCCCATAATGAAGGCCCTAGCAGCTCTATCCTAAGTGAGGAAACTCACAAAGAGAGGCGTATAACTTGTCCAGAGCCCCATTATCTAGGATGTCACATTTGGGACTGGAGCCCCGTTTAATTGATTCCACAGATCAGGAGCTTTACTCTTCCGACATACGAGCTCTTTCTGTGACCATGATGAAAACAAGTGCATGATCTGAAGTGAACCCTCAGAGCTTTCCGACCGCGACGGAAGGCCCAGGAGAGGTGGGCTGGGGTGGGAGGTTGGGGGAAGGACGGACAGGATCTCTCTGATCACATGGGGATCATGTGGAGGATGTTTGCTCTGCACACATCTGCCTAAAGGATCTACTTCCCATAATGTCTCATGCCTTTTCCCTCACAAAGCAGTGTTTTAGGATATTTTCTCAGACTTAAGATAAAAGAGCAAGAGTTTCTTGAGAAAATAGTCACTCAAAATTTTGGGAGGTACATGAGAATCGGACAATGAAGAGAAAGCATGGTTTAATGTGCACATGATGACCAATACTCAGATTTATCATTTCTCCTTTAGTAGCCTGCACACCATTCTTACACAGGTGCAGCAACAGAGGCCAAAATTGCACATGACCAAGACCAATGAAAAGAAGTCCATCTGTCCCGGATGACGCCCTGAGGCAGTTGGCTGAGACACACATTTTGGCAAGTCCATTCTGGATAAAGTCATTGCTTCTCTTGAGATGCAAGAAACTAGTGCTATCTTACATGTGGGTAACTCAGATGGATTAGCCTGCACAAAGGGCTTTCCAGGCAGAGAGAGCAGCAGGTTCCAAGGCCCTGAGGCTGGACCATGGGTGGCAAGTGGAAGGAAAAGCATGTGTGGTTGGAGCCTATGAGGCAGGGCAGGGTATAGAGATGTGGTTGGAGAAAGCAACTGTAGGCCAGATTGCATAAGACCTTGAAGGCTATCTAAGGACTTCAGCTTCTCCTGTGAGTGGGATGGGAGACAATGGAGGTTACTAAGTAAAGTTGTATCATGATAGATTTACAGCTTTAAAGGGTCACCCTGGCTGCTCCTTGGAAAATAGGTTGGAGGTGACTGGGTGGCTAGGTCAGTTGAGAGATAATGATGGCCTGCACCAGAGTGACAGCAGTGGACATCGTAAAATGGGCTTAGATATTAGACATATTTCTGAGTGAAGAGTGTATTAACTGAGGCTCTCCAGAGAAGTAGAATCACTAGGGTATAAATGTATCTGTGGTACAAGAAGGTCACTGCCCCACCTAAGAAGCCCCTGCTAGGCTTCAGGCAATGAAGACTATGGTGCCATGTTCCTCTGGTAAGTAGCCAGACATTCTGGTTTGTCATGGAAACCTGACATCAAGATTTGCATGTGAAGCTCCCAAACTTTTTAATGGTCACAGACTAGTCTCTCTTCAGCAGCACATACACTAAAATTGGAATGATACAGAGACCAACATGGCTTCTATGCAAGGAAGACATGCACATTCGTGAAGCATCCGCCATTTTGAGCATTGTATAGAACTGTGGAATCAGTATGTTGTTCACTGGAAACTAATATTTCACTGTATGTTAATTATACTTCAGTAAGAACAGTAAGAATTAAAAAAATGAATGCTCACAGACTAATTCAGGAAATCTTCCACAGCACTGTGTAGGACAATATTTCAGAGCAGACAAACGTGCCCATAGTCCAGATCCAGCCCAAGAGCAGCCAGCTGGACCCTTCAGATGTAAAATTGAATTGTCTTTCCTGGGAAGTTCACAATCTAGTTGGGATAATAAAATATGCATTGTAGAACTATAACTCAAGGGGAAAGCTGGAAGACAATGCCATGGGTGGAATTCTGTCCCCTCCAAAAATGATATGTGGAGGACTTAACCCCCAGAATGTGACTTTATTTGAAAATAGGATTGTTGAGGATATAATTATTTAAGTTGGGGTCATACTGGAGTGGAGAGGGCCCCTAATCCAAAATAACTGGTGTCCTTATAAAAAGAAAGCCCTCCTCTCTGCTCAGCGGGGAGCCTGCTTCCTCCTCTCTCTCTCTCTGCCTGCCTCTCTGCCTACTTGTGATCTCTCTCTCTGTCAAATAAATAAATAAAATCTTTAAAAAAAAAAAAAAAAGCCCTCTGAGGACACTGACACAGAAGCAGAAGCCCTAGAAACAATGAGGGGAGTAGAGTTACACATCCACAAGCCAAGGAGTGCCGGGATTGCCAGCAAACCACCGGAAGTCAGGAAGAAGCAAGGGAGACTTCTCCCTGAAGCTTTCAAAGGGAGCAGAGTCATGCAGACACCTTGATTTGGGATCCAGCCCCCAATAGACATGACACAATATATTTCTGTTGTTTGAAGCCCCCCAGTTCGGGCAGTTTCTTAGGACAGCCCCAGGAAACTCCACACTCCTGTGTTGTTACCACTCAGAGGTCAGTTTGGGCATTAAATTTGTGGCCAGAAGACTGAAGTTCAAATCCTGGCTCTGCCATTTCCAAGTTGTATGCTGTTTGGTATGGAGTCTCCTTTGCAAATAACAATGATGGCGATAGTCACGGCGATATCACAAAAACAGTTTTGCCTCACAAGACAATTGTAAGGATTTAAAAAGTGTTTATAGGTGTTGATTTTTCACTTGTGCAAATCTTCTGTGTGTGTGTGTGTGTGTGCGTGATCACTGTTATACCAGTCTTTGGCATGTTGTCCATGCATCCGGGCTCTGAGGAAGAAGGGACATCATTGGTGAGTAGAATGTACCTATCAGCCATGACAGAGACAAAATCTCAGTTCCTATCAGAAAGCCTACAAGGAAATGCATCCAAGTAAAACCAGGTCTTCCTGTCCTCAGATAATCAGGAAGATTCCTTTCATTACCTCAGGCAAAGAAGGCATCCAACCTAGCCACCCTAGCTGCATTTCTCTCCTTACTTCTTGACTGGCCATTGTTTTTGATAGACGTGAGTTTTGCAAGCAGTTCAGTTAGGAAAGAAAAATGAATCCTCATGCCCAACTGTTTTCATCACTATGGTATTTGGTTTTTGTGATTTAGTAAATCAGTTTCAAGCAAAAGGAAATATATGTCTCTTTTGCAGGTGTTTTCATTGATAAATTTCACTGGGTGACCTTGGGAAAGTGAACCATTTGCCCTTCTGGGCTTTCCTTACATAAAGTCATTTTGTGTCCCCACCCATTCAGGTCTTGTTCCCGTGATGACTTTGTTCAAGTTCCTCTGACAGTGGGGTCCCCAGATCTCCATCCTACTGCGCAGCAAAACTTTGTGTTCTGTACACAGCTCTGAGACATAGCCTTAACCATAAGGGTGGACCACATGCAGGGACTCTGGCTCTCTCAAAGAAAATAATGTGAGGGGGCAACTGGGTAGCCCAGTCACTTGGGTCATGGACTCTTGGTTTCAGCTCAGGTCATGATCTCAGGGTCATGGGATCGAGTCCCAAGTTGGACTCCATGCTCAGCATAGAGTCTGCTTGAGATTCTCTCACTCTTTCCCCCTCTTTCCCTCCCCACTGTGTTCTCTCCCTCAGATGAATAAGTAGATCTTTAAAAAACAGATAAAAGGAAAAAAAAAAAAAAAAAGAAAAGAATGTGAGGTGAGAGAGTCCCTCTCATCGTCAAGGTTCAGCATCCACAAATAACCAAAAATTGATGTAATCATTCAAGAGTTCCTTGTTGATTAAATCCTCCATCTTACTATATCCTCACACTTGTATCAGTAACATGAGTTAGACCCGCCATTTTGTAAGTGATGAAAGAGTTGTGTGAGAGCAGTCATGTGACTTCTCCAAGGTCTTACTGCTAGTAACTGACAGAAATAGCTTTCTCAAACATTTCAGCCAGCACCAGCATACACAGTAGGCTTCACCACTTAAGACAGCCAGGAGTAAATAACCAGACACATATACACAGCATCCCAGCCCCCAACCCCTCCCTCCAGCAACATCTGTCTAGCAATAAAGATCAGAATTGTCTTAACCTTCACAGAACCACATATGTGCAGAGGTCAAGCAAATGAGAAAAACAAGTTTATCATACATGCTCTTAATTTAAGAAGGTTTCAACAATATGTGAACATGCAGAGAAAAAGTAGGAAAGGAAAACCATTTAAATACAATGGGCCAGTGTTTCTCAAACTTAAATATGGATATTAATTATCCAGCATGACAGGCAGAATAATGCCCCCCAAAGATATCTGTACCCCTAGAGCCTATGAATATGTTACCTTACCCGGCTCAAGGGACTTTGATGATAGGATTAAGTGAAGGAACTTGAGAAAGGAACATTGTTTGGATCATCTAGATGTGACTGCAAGGACAGTGGGAAGGTCAGAGTCAGAAGAAGACAGGACAAGAAAACTAGAAGCCAGAGGTCAGAATCAGAGAAAACGATCTGAAGATGTTGCCCCAATGTTGGTTTTAGATGGAACCGTGGGGCCACAAGGCAAGGAGTGTGGGAAGCCTCTAAAAGCCGGAAAAGGTGCAGAATGGATTCTCCTCTAGAACTTCCAAGAGAAACACAGCCCCGCCAACACTTTGATTTTAGCCTAGTGAGACCCACCTCAGACTTCTGACATTTGGAACTACGAGATTAATTAAGCTCCTTGATCAGTGTAAACTTTTGGATTGGTAGCTTAAAAAAAAATCAGTTGTACAAATACAAGTTGTGAGAGATAGAGCCAGGCATCTATTTGAAAAAAAGAACTAATAGTTCTAAGTCCGGGTGTTCATTTATCATCTCCCCCTCACATTTCTGCTGCCCTGTTTCCACCATGTGACACAGTGCCTGACATAGAATAGGCCCTCTTATGTGAAGGAAGGAACGAACGAACGAATGAACAAACTAAAAAAAAAAATTAAGAAAACTCTTAGTTCCTTTTTCTTAATTTTCTGAGACTGACCTCTATGATCCAAGCAGATGAAATCAATCTGAATACAGATCTTTCCCATCCCTGTTCAAGATTTCTCCCCCAATCCTGAAAAGCCTTGTGGTCCGTTCCCAAGAAGCAGACTCTGAGGCGGAAGATTGGCAGGTAGGAAGCTTCTGGAGTTGTGCTCGCAGGATCCCTAGGGGTGGCGGTGCAGAAAACAGAGGAAGAGTGGCCTGCAACGCAGACTCAAGAGAGTCCCCAGCTGGTTCCCACAGGGAGCTCAGGGGTCGGTGGGTCCTACAGAGTCATCCTGGGCCAAGGGCTCCTGATTAACAACCAGTCACTGAACCGGCTACACCCTTGTAATGGCCAGTCATTGAGGGCAGCTGCCCCCCGTGGGGAGCATTACTGGAGATGGCGCTCTTCTGTTCGAGGTGAGCCCCAGAGAGGGATTGGCTGAGAGCTGTCAACCTTGAAAGCTTCCAGCAACGGGGTAAGGAGTGGGCCAGTCGTGATAGGTGGAGCTCCAGACTCCACAACGTTCACCACGCATGCCTTCTGTTTCCTTGGGTGCTGGGGGAAGGAGACTATTAAATCAAGCAAAGCCCGGAATAGAGCTCTGTGTCACACCAGTATGAACTAGAGAGGAATAGAGATGCAGAGAGAAGAACACTGATGTGGAAGAGTCCAGAAAGAGGGGAACTGGGACGGCCTTGAGGGTGAGCGCAGAGCCTGTCTTGGAGATAGGGTTCCTCTGAGGTGGGACGTGTGGGGAGGTGTCGAGAGTACGGAGGAGTGAGGTGCTCATTCAGAGCAGCTCATGGGTGAAGGCCACAATGTAACCAGGGAGAAGGAGAACAAGGGGGTCCACGGGGGGTAAGCATAATAAGAAGCTGATCAGAAAAGAATGGGTGGGTCGCTGGGACCCAGTCATGTGGTTTTATGTCTCTCTTCCAGGAGCGTCACAATGGAGCAGGGACAGCACACAACAGTTCAGAGCTGACAAAGCAAGGGTGTCAGGGGGCACTAGCATGCAAGAATCCAGAGGGCCAGTGAGATGGTGACTGAAACAGGCCACCTTGGAGTCAGGCTCGATGAGGAGGCCCAGGGGGACGTACAGAGATAGGAGATCAGAGAGACCACGTCACAAAGTCCTAAGGAGACTGTCCAGCAGCTTGGACAATTTTGGGGAGTGGGTGAACCAAAAGGTGGGAGCTGCCAAGCACAATTTCAGAGATCATGTCTGTAGCAGTGGAGGGTGAAGAGGAGCCCGTGCAGGGCGTGGCAAGGAGTGATGTCCTGCGGGAAGGCCAGGTACTCTGTTTAAAACGGTGTCATCACAGCCACGGTCATGTATGTGTGCAAAAGTTCAGACTGCATATTGAATGAAAAGGCGAGTCCACTTTCAAACCACTTGGCTCCTAACCAAAGCCCGGTCCCCTCCCTGAAGGCAACCACAGGCAAGTTGCAGTATCCTTCCGAAGTCTGGTTCTGCATTCTAGACCACACGTGTCTGATGCCATCTCTGGAGGGTAAATTATATATACACGGATTCTATACACATGGTTTATATACATAATACACTTATTCCCTAGAGGATCATCTTATATATAATATCATGTATCTTAATAGGCTCCTGCTTCACTCTTGGCCTGGACTTAGCCCACATTGTGAGAATGACAATCCTGACCTGGCCCGTTTTGCTTGACTCGTGGCTGGAGCCACAACTTAGAAAGATGGGAACTCCTGTGGGAAAGAGAGGTTTCAGGAGGGCAGCCCCAGCAACAGTCATGGACAAAGCTGTCCCGGAAAGGGCCCCTCTTTCCCCTGCACAAAATCAGAACAAGTGAGTCCCAATGGGTTAGCCATGTGGATGGCTAACATTTTCCTATTTCTGGGTGAGAGTTGTTAGCCTTGCTTCCTGGAATCTAAACAAAGTTCAAAACAAAATTCTAAACAAAGGGATCCTCTGCTTCCCCAGATCTCAAGTCCATTCCCTGAGAGGAGGGAGCCAAGATACTCCTCCTCTGATGATTTTCCCAGCAGAGCCCCAGGCCTTCCTCCTGCACCTTCCTGGTCCAATTGTTGTGAACATCCTCATGGGGGTAGATTTTTATTCCTATTAACCCCTTTCTTCACATCCTCATAATGATGCAAGGAAAAGATTGTTTTCTCAATAGAAATTATTCGGGGCTTTTAGATGGCCCACAGTTCAATGGTCTCCCCTAAAAGCCTGATCTATCAGCATCCAGCTGAGCAAGGTGAAAAAGAGTCTAGACCAAGGTGAGGGGCCCCACATCCAAGCCTGATGCTGTGCCTGCCTCAGCTGGAGGCTGAGAGGCTGCACAAAAGCTACAAAACATCATTGAAAGAAATTAAAGATCTCAGCGAAGGAAAAACATCTATGTTCATGAATCTGGAAGACTTAATTTTGTTAAGATGGCAGGACTCCCCAAATTAATCTATAGATTCAACATAATCTCTATCAAAATCCCAGCAGCTTCTTCTCTGGAAATTGACAAGCTGATACTAAAATTCATGTAGAGACTTAGGAATCCAGAATGGCAAAAACAGTCTTGAAAACAAAAGGCAAAGTTCTCAATTTTATACTTCTTGATCTCAAAAGTTATTGTAAAGCAATGATAATCAAGACAGTGAAGTACTAATATAAGGATAGATCATTGTAATAGAATTGAGCCCACATCAATTGATTTTCCACAAGAGTATCAAATCAATGGAGGAAAAAAATAGTCTTTCAACAAATGGTGCTGGGAGAATTGCAAAAGAATGAAGTTGGATCCCTACCTCACACTGTATATATAAATTAACTCACAGTAATAGAAATAGAGCATTGCCTTTAACTAAAGAAATTGGTTCATTTTGATAATGAGGCAGCTTTTGGCCTTCTAAAGAAAGTGTCAAATTTTGGCCCTCAAAAGGCCTTGGAAAAAAGAACCCACATTTTCCTTGTGACCCTCCAGGGAAAGCTAAGGTGGTCACCAACCCCTCTAACCAAGCTAAAGTAATCCAAGTCTTCCTTTTCTGAGGGACTCCTCAACCACATTATATCCTCAAACCTCAGTATAGTTAAGAGGTTGGTCAGGCCTGGCTTCCTATTCACCCTGCTTCCACTAAGTATAAAACAATATGCTCTATGTAACCCTGTTTTTTTTTATATATATACAAATTATACCAAGCAACTATTATCCATGTTATCGGCTAAATTGTGACCATATCTCCAAATTCATGGATAGGACTAGAACAACCCTATTTACAGTTAAAAAGACCCTATTGATCTTGAGGAGCTTGGCCTTCAGGAGATACTAGAAACATACAATCAGCTGGTAGCAGATGTTATATCAATATGGGCAACCTACAGAGAAGCAGGCCCACTCCAATTTTCTGTCATTTTCTGAAACCTAAAGAGAACATCTCATATCACCACTGAAAATGCTAGCATTTCTTGCACCTGAATTAAGGCTCAAGGAGGGTAGGGAGAAGAGGGGGAGTCACTGCAAGACCTCTGACCTGCGACTTCTCGCCCTTCACAATGGGAGGTGGTAGAAGACCATCAACCCTCACTCTTCATGGCTGAATCCTGACTCATCATCTCATTGATTCATAATATAATTATGCTCACAAGTAAGTAGCACTGTCACTAGCTCATCAGTGTGGACCTGGACAGAACATTTGCCGAGTAGGTTGAAGTCAGAATGAAAATGTCCCTCCCACTAGCACTTTCTCTTAGAAAACGGAACAAAGCCCTTTCCCTAACCCTATCCTTTTGAGACTACACGGCCCCAGCTTTCATAAGAAATAGAGAAAAGGTTACCATATATGTAAAGGTTAGAAAGGGTCCATTAGATGCAATTTCTTTATACTTCGGCAATTTCAGCAAAAAATCAAGGGACGGGTGACACAACGTTGACAAACCATGAAGCAAGGCTGACTCAAGTCAGAAGGAAGCTTGTACAGCTGTTACAACAAGTTCATTGTGCAGCATTAAGGAAAGAAAGAATTGCTATGGGATGGGAAGTGGGGTTGAAGGAATGTCAGGGGGCTGGAAGAAAATTATCATAAACAATACAGATCTTTATGCCCGCCATGCTAGGCACAAGCCAAGCTTGGCTAAAACTAACTTTGCTAGCCAAGCTGGGCTCGAATTAGCTTTCCTGCTGGTAGAGTTAGCATAGAAATAAAGAATTTTTGAACTAGAATTTCTTTTAGGAAAGACCCAGTCTAGAACATATCTATCTAGCTTTTAAAGCCCCATCTATCTGAAAAGACTTTTCTTTTAGCTCAGAATCATTTTTTTAGAAGAGATATAACTTGGAGCTCAATAATTAACAACAAAGATCACTAACTGCATGCTTACTTTGAACCAGGCATGGAGTGCTTTGTGTATATCTCATTTGTCCTCCAACAGTCCAGCAAGTCAGCACTGTAATTGTTCCCTTTTTACAGATGAAGAAACTGAGGTACACAAGGATGAAGTACTTGCCAGGGTCACACAGCTTGGTTGCTATAGAGTAGGACACAAGAAGAGCTTCCCTGTTGGAAGCAGGGTAGAGGGCAGGGTTCAGGGTGAGGAAACTGTCATTATCCCCGCAGCTCATCCTGCTCGCCCCACAGCTCACATGACCCTGTTTGAAGACCTCTGATAAGAAAACTGGGAGATGGAAGTAGAAAATGGCAGCGGCAGCTGGGTCCCAACTTTTTGGGCTACTAGGTCAGTCCAGGGCACAGCTGCGGCTGCCTGTGTCTCATGGTAGTCATGGCGAGGAGGGGTCAGCTCACAGGGGGAAGGCCCTCACCTACTCTGTGACACTCCCCAGCATGGGGGTGAGCGTGCTGAACGTCTTCCTGAAGTCACATCACGGAGAGCAGGAAAGACCCCAGTGCGTCACTTACCCTGTCTCCACAGGAGAGCCAAGCTCTTTCCCTGGGGAGATGGTAATCAGACTCTATCCTTAACCCTCGTGAGAATCCACTTCTGACTGGCTATGAGGAGATGAATAAGGAGAACCCAGACCACGACCCAGTGGAGACCACAGCACTGGTTTGGACCATTATTCTGCCCAGGGACCAGTAAAGTATATGGGACCTTAAGCTCACTTCCTTACTTGTATCAAGTGATGACCCATATACTGAGCTTCCATCGCTTTGCTTATGGCAGGAGATGGCTTAAATAAATAACCTAGATTGTTCTACTGGGGGAAAAAAAATAAAAGAAGAAGGAAAGAAAACCAGAAGGTAAACTGAGTCACTAAAGGTCAAGGAAGGATAAAAATGTGACAAAGATAAATATTTTAATACATACTTACTTTTAAGGAAAGTAAGTACTTTTTTTTTTTAATACATACTTACTTTTAAGGAAAGAAAGGGAAATCCTTAGGATCCAGAAACAACCATAGAAATTGAAGGCCTATGAATAAATGGGAGCAGATGCCATGGGAACCCTGGGGGTTCTCAGTCAGATGAGTCAGAGCTGGGGCTGGAATTCTAATTCCCCTTCCTCCTTCCTAGAGATGACTTTGGGCTTAGGTCAAGCAGGGGAGCTGGAAGGTTGCTCCCTGAATACAACTTGAAGTCTGGAAGTGTTGCTATTCCATCAAAAAGGGATTTGAAAACTTCCTTCCACCTTCCAAGGACACCCCAGAGGAGCTATGCGTCTGCCTGAGGACTTGTGTGGAAAAATCAAAACCCAGTCCTGCTTCTTGAGAAGGTATGAGATCTGAATTTATCCTAAAGGCTCTAGGTATGCCAGTCAAGGGGCAAAAACTAGCCCCTGGATGTTAACTCTCTAGAGAGACAACAGACACAATCCCAAAAACTACTCTTCCACAGTGTAGGGTTCATGAGAAACCCAATTTTTTTTTAATGTTAAAGAGTAGCTCAGAGTATGGTTGACCCTTGAATAACACAGGTTTGAACTGCATGGGTACACTTAAGTGTATTTTTGATAAATAGAGTACTGTAAATGTATTTTCTCTTCCTTATGATTTTCTCTTTTTTTAAGATTATTTATTTATTTATTCATGAGAGACAGGGACAGAGAGGCAGAGGGAAAAGCAGACTCCCCACTGAGCAAGGAGTCCAATGTGGGACTCAATCCCAGAATGCCGGGATCATGACCTAAGCCAGAGGCAGATGCTTAACCATCTGAGCCCCCCAGGCACCCCTCTCTTATTTTTTCTTTTTAAAGATTTTATTTACTTATTTGACAGAGATCATAAGTAGTCAGAGAGGCAGGCAGGGGGCAGGGGAAAGGGAGCAGGTTCCCTGCCAAGCAGAGAGCCCCATGTGGGGCTCGATCACAGGACCCTGAGATCATGACCTGAGCTGAAGGCAGAGGCTTTAACCCACTGAGCCATCCAGGCATCTCCTTCTCTCTCTTTTTTTTTTTTTTTAACTCAAAACATTTAATTGGTTGATTTCCACAAGCTGTACATGAAATTTCTAACCATCACAATTCAGTGAAGTGCAAAATGGTACATTTTAAGCTGCAGGAAGGGAAGGCAAGCAATCGTGGTGGCTGGTCCAAGGGTAGGAGTGGGGGAAGGTTTCTTTTTAAACCAAACCCCTCATTTCAGTGTGCAAAGAACTTACTCTGATCTCTATTAAATTGTATTGAAAACAAGTGGACTAAATAAAAAGCAAATACTACTCTGTGTTGGGGTGGAAATAGGAAGAAAGAACAAGTCCTTCAAAGCAGGAGGGAGACAATTGGGGGAAGGTTCTGTGGTTCACGCTGCTTCATTTCTACTTTCGGTGGTCTCAGGAAGGGTCAGTTTTTCTTCTCTTTCTGCACCTTTGGATATGCTTGGAAGGTTCACCAGCTGCCCACACGATCATCTTGACTTTCCCCAAAGTTTTTCTACCACTCCCTTTCTCATTTGGCTTTTTCTCCAGCTTCTATCTCTTCTTCCCTTTGTTGCTTCCTTTCATGCATCTCTCTGGCTTCTCTTTCCTTTTAATTTCCAGGTCAGCAAAGAGTTTTATGGTCTGTTCTTTGTTGGGTGTTTTTTTTTTTTTTAAGATTTTATTCATTTATTTGAGACCGAGAGAGAGAGAGAGAGAGAGAGAGAGAGCGTGCACGCATGCGTGCACGCGCGGAGGGGAGGGGCAGAGGGAGAGGAAGAAGCAGACTCCCCACTGAGCAGGGAGCCGGTTAGAGGTTCTATCCCAGGTCCTTGGAATTATGACCTGAGCCAAAAGGCAGGTGCCCTGGTCTGTTCTTATATACTGCTTGTTTGAACAGCTCAGAATCATCCTCCCCCACATTTGTGGGTTTTCCTTCGCCCTTCATTGCTTCTTTCACTCTCACTGTGTGATCTGTGTATTCTTTTCCTGCTTGAATGAGATCCACAGCCCTTTTCTTTGGTTCCTGACCCAGGAGCAACTTGTAAGCTTTGTCCACAGCCTCAAAAGACTTTTGTGCTGTCAACATCATCTTGATTCCAGTCAAGATACACTAATATGGAGCACTGTCGAAACTTCTTTTTTATTCCTTCATCTGTCACTTCAGGATCCATCTGAAGAACCTCAAATGGGTTCAAAGTGAAGTTAGAGGAGCCAGAAGAGGTGAGTCTTTCAAGCTGAGTTTTGGATGTTAGAACTAAATTTCTCTTCTCTATTCGTTTCACTTCATTGTAGAAGGTCATAAATGCTTCCTCAGGGCTCCTTCTCCCAGCAGGAGCCCCACTCTTTCCTGGGGTCACCATTTCTCCTTCCTGATGATTGTCTTAACTACATTTTCTTTTCTCAAGCTTACTTTATTGTAAGAATACAGTATATAATACATAGAACATACAAAATATGGGTTAATCAACTGTTTGTGTTATCAGTGAGGGTTCTGGTCAATAGTAGGCATTAATAGTTAAGTTTGGGGGATATAAAAGTTACACACGTATTTTTAACTCTGCAATAGGTCAGCATTCTTAACCCCTGCATTGTTCAAGGGTCAACCGTAGATCACAGAGAGATACAAATCACACAAGGAAATTAACTACTGAGACAGAAAACCAGCAGATGCAGCCAGCCCATATATCAGCATTGCAAGAATGGGAAATAATAGAGTTGGAAATAAAAGAATAAGCAGGTCAAAGTAATTTAAAATATTTTTAAACTGGGGCACACAGGTTCAGTTGGTTAAATGTCTGACTCTTGATCTTGGCTCAGATCTCAATCTCAGGGTTGTGAGCTCAAGCCCTATGTTGGACTCCACACTGGGCATGGCCTACTTAAATATTATATATATATACACATATATATGTGTATATATATATATATATATGTTTAAACTTAGGAACCATAATGAGAGAATAGACTATTATGAGAAGAGAAAGAGACAGATTTGATAAATAGCAAAATTCAACTCCTGGAAACAAAAAACAAAGGGCCTTCAATTAAGGACTCACTGGATAAGTCAAACAAAAGATTCAGCATAGCAGAGGAAAAAATTCATGAACCCGAGCACAGATCTGCAGAAACCACTCAGAATGTAGCATGGGGAAACAAGTAAATGGAAGAATTAACCAAGAAAGAAGGAAGATAGAATGAGATGTCCAGCATAACTACTAAAACTTCCACAGGAGGGACTCACGAGTCAGTATTCACAAGGAAAATGATGGAGAATATTCCAGAATTGAAGACATGAATCTTCAGATTGAAAATGCACACCAAGTTCTAAAGAGGGTAAGTAAAAATAACAGGTCTTGTTAAATATGATTTCTATTTCTTTAAAGGCTTTATGTGTTCAGGTCTTTCCTCCCAATCCTTCTTTCTGGATTTAATTTCTACTTCAACTAAATGTTCAATTTTATCGAATGAAAGAACTAAAAAAAAGTATAAGACTATAAATTAATAAGGAAAAAAACAAATACTATATAAAGGAGGAAATAATAGCAATAAATGATAAAATCAATGAGATATTTCTGTGTTTTTAGAGTTCACTTCCTAGGTGCTCCTGTTGTAGAACTGGTTACTGCTTGCTTCTGTGACAAACAGACTACTTTCCCATGTGCAGATCAGAAATCCACTTCTGGGTCATTTCACTCTCAGTGAACTCTCTATGCAGTCAGTAAAGTTGCCCAGGGAGATAGACCAGCACAGGGAGGGAGGCTGTGGGAAGTGGAAGGAGACCAGCAAATGCCAGAAACCTGACACCAAATCAAAGGAACACAGACTAACAGTGACACCCAGTGGCCAGACCACCTTCATAGCCCACAGGATGATTCCCAGGACCTCCACACCCTGGCTGCGGCTTTGTGGCCATGTGGTTTGTGGGCTTTTTCTCTTATTGATGTGTTTTGGGGAGATCTGTGATCTAGAGCGTGTTTGGGTAGGAGGATGAGCCAGTTTCCCTCTCCCCTCCTTCTTCCACCTCTCCCCATCTCCTGGCTCACCCTCCCTTTCCCTAGACAATGTGCAGTCTCTGGGGATGGGACGCCACAGGTGACCAGGTGGAGAAGCCAACAGAAAACACTGTAGAAATAAGGAAAGTTCTCACGCCACCACTGCAGAACAGAGGGCAATGTTCCTCATGGCAAGAGTGGAGCCTCTACAACTAAGCCGGCTAAAATGTAATAAATTAATTGAGTGGTACTAACTTACTGAAGTTCAGGGAGGGGTATAAGATATTGGAGGGCCAGTATAGACAATCCATTTTATCACAAAAAAGACTTGATGAAATTAGACCTGGTTAGATCCAACTCATTTCTGCAAACAGAGCTGCGGGTATGTTTCTAAACTCTCAAACAACAGCCAGCTTGGAGATTATGCTAAGGAAATGCTAGCCGAGATGCAAAAGCCCGTAAGAAAATTATAAAATCTGACACCTGTCCCACCATCCAATTACAATGGTCTTTCAAGTTACCACCAATAATAAGCACAAAATAAGAACTAGCACGTATTGATTATACACATACACACTGGGCCAGGAACCACACTAAGGGTCTCATGCATTAGCTCATTTAGATTCATGACAATCCTATTAGGCAAGTATTAATATTATACACATTTTACAGATGAGAAAACTGAGGCATAGGCAGAGAAATCAATGTGTCCTAAGTCATACAGCTGGCGAACTGATGGAAACACATGACGTTCTCACATGGACCCCAAATACCTTTGAGGCAGTCTGAACCTTGGAGGATGTAGATGATCCCAGGTGAAAACATGACAAAGGGTATCAAAAGTAGTGGGAAAGAAACGGATGAAGACTTGGCAGTCAAATACGCAATGTATGCTTAGCAGATAATACAGAGTACATATGAGCTATGGTCAAAAAAAATTATACGGGAGTATCATGAGTCATGATGGTAGGGGGTGGAACATGGCAGGCAGATTGGGCTGCATTTCGTATGTCAGCCTGAAGAGATTTAAATTAACCTTGTAGGCAGCGGTGAGTAATGGAAGATTTATAAACAAGTAAATGTCATAGCCAAAATTAATTACAACAATGTATTTGGTTGTGGTGTCTAGACCGTATGCAGATGAAGTATGAGTTTGAGTATGGGTCATATTCTTCCACACATTTGGTCTGTCTCCATAAAGGTACCAAGTGCAGGAGGAAAAAAAAAAATCTATGGTGATAAGATATAGTGTTCTCTAAACATTGATTATGTCAAGATGATTGTTTTTCGGATGACCTTTCCTTTTACTGAATTCTTTGTGTTCTTTCAATTGTGTGTGATTTTTTTGTTGTTGTTCTTTTCATTACTGAGGGTGTTAAGACCACCAGCTGCGGTAGAATTTCTATTCCTCCCTTGAATTCTCTCAATTGCTTCTTTGGACTTTAAGGATCTATTACTGAGCCCACACAGTAATGATGGCATATCTTTTCATTACCACGGCCACTCCAGCCTTGTTGCTGCTTACGGTTTACATATCTTTTCCAATCCATTTGTTTTTAATCTGTTTTTATGTTTAAAGTGTATATTTCATGAAGAGTATTCGTTAGGTCTCAACTTTTTTTTTAGTTCTGACAATCACTGCCTATGAATCAGAGTGTTGTTTTACAGGGTTCTGGCCCCCATGGTTTGTGACGAGAAGTCAGACATCTTTGGAATTATTTTGTAAGGAAAAAGTATTCATGACACTTGTTAAACATGATAAGAAATGGTCTATTCAAGAAGGGACTATTATAATGGGGTTTTGCAGTAGGGAAGAGAGATCAGCCTCAACCCCAAATACAACAAAGAAAAGTGAAAACTTATAGCCAAGTAGTAGGATAGGGGGAAGTAAGTGGAAAATTACTGAGACAAAACATCAGGAATAGATTCTCGCTAAGCTTGCTCAACAGAGTTCTTGCTGAAGGCAAGCCAGAGTGATAAGATATTGAGGGTAGATGAGGAATTTGATCAGACATCAAGGGTGATCAGATACTAAGTAAGGAATTTTTGCTAAACTGACTCAGCAGGATTCTTCTTTTTATTATGATTATGATGTTTATGTTATGTTAGTCACCATACAGTACATCATTAGTTTTTGATATAGTGTTCCAGGATTCATTGTTTATATATAACACCCAGTGCTCCATGCAATACATGCCCTTCTTAAGACCCATCACCGGGCTCACCCATTCCCCTACCCCCTCCCCTATAAAACCCTCAGTTTGTTTCTCAGAATCCACAGCCTTTCATGGTTCATCTCCCCCTCCGATTCCCCTCCTTCACTTTTCCCTTCTTTCTCCTAACTTCCTCCATGTTATTCCTTATGTACCACAAGTAAGCAAAACCATATGATAATTGACTTTCTCTGCTTGACTTATTTCACTCAGCATAATCTCCTCTAGTTCCATCCATGTTGATACAAAAGCTAGGTATTCATCCTTTCTGATGGAGGCGTATTATTCCATTGTATATATGGACCATATCTTCTTTATCTATTTGTCCATTGGAGGGCATCTTGGCTCTTTTGACAGTTTGGCGACTGTGGCTATTGCTGCTATGATCATTGGGGTATGTATGGCCCTTCTTTTCACTACATCTGTATCTTTGGGGTAAATAACCAGTAGTGCAATTGCAAGATCATAGGGTAGCTCTATTTTTAATTTTTTGAGGGATCTTCATGCTGTCTTCCAAAGTGGCTTCACCAACTTGCATTCCCACCAGCAGTGTAAGAGGGTTCTCCTTTCTCCACAGCCTCTCCAACATTTGTCGCTTCTTGCCTTGTTAATTTTTGCCATTCTATCTGGTGTAAGATGGTATCCCAGTGTGGTTTTGATTTGAATTTCCCTGATGGCTAATGATGAGGAATATTTTCTCATGTGTCATGTGTCATGTATTTCTCATGTGTCTGCCAATCAGCAGAATTCTTCTTAACCCTGGACTAGGTAGGTGGACCAAGGACAGAGCCTAAGGTTGGGACCTAATCAGAAAGAAGACTCAAGAGCTTCATTCAAGTTCGGTCAAACTTGAGAGTTTGTCATATTCCCCTGTATGTCGTGTGTCTTTTCCTCTAGCTCTTTCAATATTTTCATTTTACCTTTGGTTTTCAATGCTTTTACTATGATGTGACTAGATATAGTTTTCTTCTAATTTATCTTGTGGAGCTTCTTGAATTTGTACCTTTGAGAAGATGTCTGCCCCATTCTCTCTCTCCTCTTATTTGAGGAGTCCAGTTAGGCGGGGAGTCTATAGTGTTACACCTTTTGATATAGTCTCCCATGTCCGTGAGGCTCTGTTGATTTTTTAAAACTTTTTTGGAAGAGTTTCAGGTTTACAACAAAGTTGAGAAGATGACACAGAGATTTCCTATATACCCACTACCCACCCCCACATGCACGGCCTCTGTCGTTAACATGACTCAACCAGAATGGTATAATTCTTATCAAGGATGAACCCACATCGACACAGCATAATCACCCTAAGTCATAGTTTTAGGACTCATTCTTTTTTTAAAAAAGAATTTTATTATTTATTTGACAGAGAGAGTGAGATCACAAGTAAGCAGAGAGGCAGGCAGAAGCAGGCTCTCTGCTGAGCAGAGAGCCCGATGCGGGGCTCCCTCCCAGGACCCTGAAATCATGACACAAGCCAAAGGCAGAAGCTTAACCCACTGAGCCTCCCAGGTGCCCCAGGACTCATTCCTGGTGTTGGATATGCTATGGCTTTCAACAATGTATAATGACATAGAGCCATCAATATAACATCATATAAAATATTTTCACTGTTTTAAAAATCCTCTATGCTCTGCGTATTCATCACAACCCTCCTCCTCCATAACCACAGATCATTTCACTGTCTCCATAGTTTCGCCTTTTCCAGAGTGTCATATAGTTGGAACCATGCAGTACATAGACTTTTCAGAGCAACTTCTTTTGCTTAGTGATATACACTTAAGTTTCCTCCATCTTTCTATGGCTTGATAACATTTCTTTTTAGCATTGAACAATATTCTGTTGTCTGGATGAGCCACAGTTTATTTATCCTTTTACCTACTGAGGAACATCTTGGTTGCTTCCAACTTTTGGCAATTATAAACCTATTATAAACATCCATGTGCAATTTTTTACTGGAACACAAAATTTCAACTACCTAGACCAACTACCTTTACACCAAGAGGTACAATTACTAGATCTTATGATAAGAGTATATTTAGTTTTCTAAGAAGCCACTAAACTGTATTCCAAATTGTCAGTACCATTTGCATTTCTACTAACAATGAATGAGAATTCCTGTTGCTCCACATCCTCACCAGCACTTGGTGGTGTTAGTGTTCTAGATGTTAGTCATTCTACTACATACGTAGTGGTATTAATTTGCATTTCCCTAATGACAAATGATGAAGAACATCTTTTCATATGTCTATTTCCTTCTGCATGCCTTATTTGGTGAGGTGTCTGTTATGGTTTTTGGCCTATTCTTTAATTGGGCTGTTTTCTTATTGCTGAGTTTTAATAGTTCTTTGCGTATTTTGGACACCAGACCTTTATCAGATACATTCTTTGCAAATGTGTTCTCCCAGTCTGTGGATTGTCTTCTCATTCTCTTGACATTGTCTTTCCCAAAAGCAGTTGTTTCATTTTGTTTTTAACTTTAATATAGTCCAGTTTATCAATTATTTCTTCCATGGATCATGTCTTTGGTGTAGTATCTAAGAAGGCATCACTATACCCAAGGTCATCTAGGCTTTCTCCTATGTTATCATCTAGGAGTTTTATAGTTTCGTGTTTTACGTTTAGGGTTGTCATCCATTTTGATTAATTATTGGGAAGGGTGTAAGGTCTGTGTCTACACCAGACACAGGTCTAGGTGTCTAGTTATTCCAGCACCATTTGTTGAGAAGACTATCTTTGTTCCATTCTTTTGCCTTTGCCCCTTTATCAAAGATCAGTTGACTATATTTATAGAGGTCCATTTCCTGGGCCCCCTATTCTACTCCATTAATCTATTTGTCTTTTGCCAATACCACACTGTCTTGATTACTGAAGCTTTATAGTAAGTCTTGAAATCAGGTAGCATCAGTCCTCCAATTTTGTTCTTCTCTTTCAATATTGTGTTAGCTATTCTGAGTCATTTGACTCTCCAAAAAATTTTAGAATCAGTTCATCAATATCCATAAAATAACTTGCTGGGATTTTAATTGAGATTGCATTGAATCTATAGATCAAACTAGGAAGAACAGCTTAACAGCTTAATAATATTGAGTCTTCCTATTCATGAACATGGAATACCAGCACCATACCATTTATGTAGTTCTTCTTTTATTTCATTTATCAGAGTCAGATAAATGATTTCATTTATCACATTTCCTCATAAAGAACTTGTACATATTTTGTTAAATTTAAAATCAAGTATTTCTGGGACGCCTGGGTGGCTCAGTGGGTTAAGCCGCTGCCTTCGGCTCAGGTCATGATCCCAGGGTCCTGGGATCTAGTCCCCCATCGGGCTCCTTGCTCACCAGGGAGCCTACCTCTCTCTCCACCTCTGCCTGCCTCTCTGCCTGCTTGTGTGCTTTCTCTCTCTCTTTCTGACAAATAAATAAATTAATTAAATCTTTAAAAAAAATTCTTTAAACTCAAGTATTCCTTCTGGTGGGTGCTAATGTAAACGGTATTGTGTTTTTAATTCGAATTCCACTTGTTCACTGTTAGTATTTAGAAAAGCAATTGACTTTATATGTTAACCTTGTATCTTACAACCCTGATATAATCACTTATTATATATAGGTGAAGAATGACAGTTTTAAGTATTCCTTCCCAACCTGTATACTTTTGGTTTCCTTTTCTTGCCTTACTCATTAGCAAAGACTTCCAGTATAATGTTTGAAACAGAATTGTAAGGGTATGCTTACCTTTTACCTGATCTTAGAAGGAAAGTCTTGAGTTTCTCACAATTAAGTATGATGTTAGCTGTAGGTTTCTTGTAGTTTTTATCAAGTTGAGACAGTTTCCCTCTATTCCTAGCTTACTAAGAGTTTTTATCATGCATGAGTGTTAGATTTTATTAAATGCGTTTTCTGCATCTATTCACATAATCATGTGATTTTTCTATGGGATAGATTACATTAATTGATTTTGAATATTAAACCTGTTTGCATATTTGGAATAAATTGCAGTTGGTCATGGTAAAAATGTCTTTTTATACTTTTTTTATTCAATTTGTTAATATTTTGTTGAGAACTTCTGCATCTATGCCCATGAAAGATATTGGCCTGTTTTTGTCTGGTTTGGGTATTGAGGTAATGCTGGCATCATAGATTGAATTAGGAAGTATTTCCTCTGCTTCTATCTTCTAAAAGATTTTAGACCTTTGGTATAATTTCTAACTTAAACATCTGGTACAATTCACCCATGAACTCATCTGAGTCTGGTTCTTGCTGTTTTGGAAGGTTCTTAATTATTGATTCAATTTCTTTAATAGATATGGTCCTATTTGAATCATCTATTTCTTCTTGCGTGACTTTGGACAGATTGTTCATTTCAAGGAATTGGTCCATTTTGTCTGCATTATCAGATTTGTGGGCATAGTGTTATTCATGGTATTCCTTTATTATCCTTTAATTTCCATGGGATCTGTAATAATGACCCCTTTTCATTTCTGATATTAGTGATTTGTGTCCTCCTTCTTTTTTTCAACTATTTTACTTTTTATCTGTTTAATGATCTTTTCAAAGGCCAGTTTTTGGTTTCATTGTTTTTTCTCTATTGACCTCCTGTTTTCCATTTCACTGATCTCTGCTCTAATTATTATTATTCCTTTTCCTCTACTTACTTTGGATTTTATTTGCTCTTCTTTTTCTAGTTTCCTAGGTGGAAACTTAGATATCAATTTTAGTCTTTCCTTTTTTTTTTTTTTTAGACATTCAGTGTTATAAATTTCTCTCTAAGCCTGCTTTCACTGCATCCCACAAACTTTGATAAGTTATGATTTCAATTTCATTGAGTTCAAAATATTTTTTAAATTTCTCATGAATTTCTCTTGAGATTTCTTCTAGAATCCATGTATTATTTAAAAGTGTGTTGTTTAATCTCCACATATGCTGGGATTTTTCAGTTATCTTTCTATTATTAATTTCTAGATTAATTCGATGGTAGTATGATAGCAGAAATTGTATGATTCTATTAAATTTGCTAAGGTGTGTTTTAAAATTTTTAGAAGTATACCTAATGTTAAATATAATCATTAAAAAATAGACAAACCAAAAGAAGACAGGAAAAAAGGAAAAAGGAACAAAGAACAAATGGAACCAAAAAAATAATAATAATTGGGGCATCTGGGTGGCTCATTCAGTTAAGCATCAACTCTTGATTTCCACTTAGGTCATGATCTCAGGGTCTTGAGATCAAATCCTGATTTGGGCTCTGCGCTGAGTGTGGAGACTGCTTAAGATTCTCTCTCCTTCTGCCCCTCCCCCAAATGCTTATGGGTGTGTACATGTGCTCTCTCTCTCTCTCTCTTTAAATATTAAAAACAACAACAACAACAAGTAGACCCAAACAAATAATAATTACATTAAATGAAAATGGCCTAAACTCTCCATTTAAAATTCAGAGATTGCCAGAGTGGATAAAGGGAACCAAATATATAAATATAAAGACAAACTAGGTTAAAAATAAGAGGATAAAAATAGAAATGCCATTCAAACACCAATCAAAAAAATACTAAAACACATCCAAAAAAAAAAAAAACACCAATCAAAGGAAATGCCTCATATCAATTAAAGTGAATTTCAAAACAAGGAACATGACCAGGGATAAATAGGAATATGAATAAAGGAGTTAATTTATTTTAAAAACATATCAGTCTTCAAAGTTGGGACATTCGGTTCCTTAAATGACATTCATCATTTAAGCATCTGACTCTTGATCTCAGCTCAGGTCTTGATCTCAGGGACATTAGTTAGGCCCTGCATTAGGCTCCATGCTGGGTATGAGGCCTGCTTAAAAAGAAAAAAAAAGTATATGTACTGGGGCACTTGAGTGGGTCAGTCAGTAGGGCGTGTGACTCTTGATCTCCAGGTTGTGAGTTTGAGCCCCACGTTAAGTATAGAGATTACATAAAAATGAAATCTTAAAAAAAAAAAAAAAAAAAAAAAAAAAAACCACCACCACCACCACCAAAAATCAGTAAGCATACGGAAGACTTGAACAACACTTTCGATCAACTTGGTCCAATTGACATTTATATAACAATGCCCCCCCAAATTGGAATAGACAGCCTTTTCAAGCTCAGACAGAACATTCACCAAGAAGAACACATTCTGAGACCAAAAAAAAAAATGTCAAGAAATTTAAAAAATTGAAATCATTCAAGAATGTTCTCTGAACACAAAGGAATTGAATTGGAAACCAGTAAAAGAGAAATATCAGGAAAATCCCCAGATATGTGCATTAAACAAAACACTCCTAAATAACTCAAGGCATGAGGGAGAAATCACAAGGGAAATTAAAAAATAGTTTGCAATGAAGTCAACCTATCAAAATTTGGGGGATACAGCAAAAGCAGTACTTAAAAGGAACTTCAGCACATTACATGCTTATATGAGAAAAGAAGACAGTTTCAAATCAGTTGTTTAAGCAGCACAAACAAAACAAGCAAGGTGAAGGAGGAAAGAAAATAGTAAAGACAAGGAAGGGCAGGAATCATATAGAAACTGAACAAACACATAGACATTTAATTTAAATTTATTGTGATTTGACGGTAAGTCAAATCTTTGTGTTATATATCTTCATCTTCTACAATGCTGTATGTCAATTATATCTCAATAAAACTGGGAAAAAATCGAGAACATCAATAAAACTACACAGCTGTTTCTTTGGAAAAAAAAAAAAAAAAAAAAAACAAAACAGGGGCACCTGGGTGGCTCAGTGGGTTGAAGCCTCTGCCTTTGGCTCATGTCATGATCCCCGGGTCCTGAGATGGAGCCCAGCATCGGGCTTTCTGCTCAGCGGGGAGCCTGCCTCCCCTCCTCTCTCTCTGCCTGCCTCTCTGCCTACTTGTGATCTGTCAAATAAATAAAATCTTTAAGAAAAAAATAGTAAAAGCCAACGGACAGAGGACAGACTGCTTCCTGGGAGGCAGAAACAACTGTCTGTGTCTACACCATCCTTCAGGGGTGAGAGACCAAGGGACATGAGCTTGAACAGGCTGGTGGGGGCACTTTTCTAACAGTGTCCCTTCTCCAACCTCCTAGCAGACACGGGAGGGACCCAAAGCCAGCTCAGTGCACAATGGAGCCTTTGAGATCCTGCTACTGCAGGAGGCCCAGGGAGGAGGGGAGGGGCAGCCCAGCTCTCAGGACCCAGAGTCCTTAACCTCTCAGGTCTCTGACTGAGGAGCAGCGCTCTTCCCTGCCTCTCTGCAGATCGCTTCAGGCCTATCAGGCTCTGGCACATTCCTCACATTCTAGGACTGAGATACACAGTTGGGTTCCTGCGGGGGAGGCCAGGGTGGGGGAGGAGGGCAGAGACCATCCCAGACATCCAGGCTGCTGTTCTCGTTCTCCCGGACTGACTGGGCCCACACTGACTTGCCTGCCAATGAGAAAGCCATCCCCACCCAGCGTCTCTCTGGGCACACCTCCCTGGGCTCTCTGGGTGAAGGTGGGGCTGTGAACCCCAGCAGCACCGGGGAGCCACTCCTCGCTGGTGAGTGTGTGGGGCCCCAGCCCCTGCTCCCAAAGCTTTGGTCAGAAGGGATCTGGGAAATGGCCCCAATGGAGCCCAGCACCTTAGAGATGGAGCATCCCGTCTGGGAAGAGCATGCGCAAATCTACTTGCACAAAAAGAGCCTCATTTGCCTTGTGGATAAGTCAGAAGAGCAGAGGAATGCGGCTGACGTAGGAGCTGAACTTCAGAAGCCTCCCGGGAGATCTCACAAAGGAAGCGGAAAAAGTACGCGCTGAATCCAAACAAGGTTAGACAGGTGGATGACTAATTTAAAGACCACTGATAAATTACTTAATGCTTCCTTGGGCGCCGCTTTCTTTCTTTTTTTTTTTTTTAATTGACGTGTAGTTGGCATACAATGTTATGTTCGTTTCAAGGATACAACGTAAAGACTCAACCATTTTATACATTTTACAGTGCTCACCAGGGTAAGTGTAGATACCGTCTGTCACCGTATAACGTTATTAAATATTATTGACATATTTCTTATGCTGTACTTTTCATCCCTCTGACTTCTTTATTTTACAACTGGAAGTTTATACCTCATAATCCCCTTCATCTATTTTGCCCATCCCTTACCCCCTCCCCTCTGGCCACCACCAGTTCATTCTCTGTATTTAACAGCTGTTTCTATGGTGTGTGTCTATATGTGTGTTCATTTGTTTTATTTTTTAGATTCCACGTATCTGTGAAATCATATGGTATTTGTCTTTCTCTGTCTGACTTATTCACTTAGCATCAATCAATCCAAGTTCATCCATATTGTCAGAAATGACAAGATTTCATCCTTTCTATGGCTGAGTAATATTCCATTGTGTGTAAATACCACTTCTGTACCCATTTATCTATCGATGGGCACAAGCTGGTTCCATATCCTGGCCATTGTAAATAATGCTGCAAGCAACATAAGGGTGCATATCTTTTTAAATCAGTGTTTTGTTTTCCTTTTCTTTGGGGAAGTACCCAGCAGTGGAATTTCTAGACCACATAGTATTTCTAGTTTTAATATTTTGAGGAAACTCCACAGTTTCCCAAGGTGACTGCACCAGTGTACATTCCCACCACCATGAACCAGGATTCCCTTTTCTCCACATCTTGGATGCTATTTCCTGAGCACGTTCTTAGACCAGTTCTTATCCCATTCCAGGCCAAAGTTGAATAAAAAGTTGAATAAAGTTTTGGCACAAGTTCGGGCTTTTAAACAATATTGAATGAGCACCTATTCTGTACTAGGCGCTAGTGAGTGAAAACAGAGCCCCTGCCTTCACAGAACCCGTAATCCATCGGAAGCCTGGGGTCAGAGTGTCTCATAAATAATTATACAATAAGGGCTATAAGGAGGGGGAAGGTAAGCACAGTAAGAGTATATAAAAGAAGAGGCATCTAGGCAAGAGTATCAGGGAGGACTTCCCCACAGAAGTGACTCCAACTAACATCTGAACAATAAGTAAGAGTTACACAGACAAAGATGGGAGGGAGGGGCGCCTGGGTGGCTCAGTCTGTTAAACATCTGCCTTTGGATCAGGTCATGATCCCAACGTCCTGGGATCGAGCCCCACGTCCATCAGGGTCCCTGCTCAGTGGAGAGCCTGCAAATCTCTCCCTCTGCCCTTCCCCCTTGCTTGTTCCCCCCGCTTAAAATAAGTAAGTAAAATCTTAAAAAAAAAAAAAAAAAAAAAAAAAAAAAGGAGGGAAGGAAAAGAATTCCAGAGGGACCAGCATGTCCCTCAGAGGTCCTGTGCCTGGAGGGAAATGACAAGTGTGAGGGAATGAAAGGCCACTGAGCACTGTGCGAGGAGCCAGGAAGAGCCGCATTAACCTGCTAGAATGTAAGCTCCATGAAGGTAGAGAATTTTTATTATTTTGCCCACTGCTCTGTCCCCCAGCGACTCCCACACAGTAGATACTGAGAGATCTTGAATGAATGAATGAATGCTGGTGTAGGAAGCTGGCAAAATACTAGAGTTATAGGGGACAGGAACAATAGGAATGGTATAGGGTTTTCGGCAAAGGGACATTGTGAACAGATTTCTGTTTCATAGCTTCTTGTTTCTTTAGAGATTTTATTTTGAATGGGTGTTGAATTTTGCTAAAATACTTCATCTGCATCATTGAAATAGTTATTTTTCTTTTCTCATCTGCTGATATGGTAAATTACACTGATTGATTTTCAGATGTTGAACCACTTGCATCCCCCACTTGTTCATTATGTGTTAGCCTTTTAATACATTGCTCGATTTGATTTGCTCACACATTGCTGAGGACTTTTGCATCTCTGTCCATGAGGTATATTTGGGATTTAGATTTCTTTTCATGTAATATCTTTGTCTGATTTTGGTGTCAGGTTAATATTGGCTTCATAAATAAATTGGAAAATATTCTACCCCCTTCCATTTTTTTGGGAAAAAATTCTCTAGAATGGTATTATTTCTTCCTTTAGTATTTGCCAAAATTCACCACCAAACTTATATGGCCTAGGAGTTTTCTTTTTTGGAAATTTTATAGCTACAAATTTAATTTTTTTAACACATATAGCACTACTCAGCCTATATTTCTTTGGGGTTTTTTGTTTTTGTTTTTGTTTTTAAGATAGATTGGTTGATTCTAGAGAGAAAAAGAGAGGATGTGCATGCACGAGCACAAGTCGGGGAGGGGCAGAGGGAGAGAGAGATTCCTCAAGCAAACTCCCCGCTGAACATAGAACCTGAAGGAGGGCTGGATCCCAGGACCCTGAGCCCATGACCTGAGCTGAAATCAAGAGTCGGCCCCTTAACTACTGCACCACCCATGCTCCTCTATTTGTTTCCCCTTGAGTGAGCTTTGGAAATTTCAGTCTTTCAGGCAATTTTTCCACTTCTTGTAAGTTCTCAAGTTCATCAACGTAAAGTTGGTCATAATATTCTATCACTAACCTTTTAATTTCTGTAGGATCTATAATAAAGTCCTTTCTTTCATTTATGATGTTGCTAACTGGCATATTCTCTCTTCTTTTTCCTGATTAGACTGCTAGAAATTTATAAATTATGGTTCCATTGACTTTTCTCTATTGTTTTTCTATTTTTTACTTCATTGATTTCTGCTCTCTGTGTTTCCTTCCTTTGGCTTCCTTTGTGTTTAACCTGCTTTCCTTTTATAATTTCTTAAGGTAGTAGTGAAGACCATTGTTGTGAGACTTTCCTTCTTCATAAGTAATTAATTCTATACATCTTCCCCTGAGCATCTCTTTAGCTACATCACATTTTTTTAATATGTTGTGCTTCCATTTTTTTAACTTAAAATACATTAGAATTTCCTTCATGATTCCTTCTTTGATCCATTGGTTATTTAGAAGTGTATTTTTTAAATTTCTAATTATTTAGAGCTTTTTGCTATATCTTTCTTTTACTCACTTCTAGTTTAATCTTATTATTATCAAAGAACATGTTTTGTATTATTTAAGTTCTTATAAATTGTAGAGATTAGTTTTGTGGCCCAGAATATAAATTACCTTAGTGAATGTTCCCATGTATATCTGAAAAGAATGCTTATTTTGCTTTTTTTTTTTTTTTTTTTTACTTTGCCATCAGGTTCTATATATGCTAATTAAGTCAGGTTGACGGATAACATCTTTCAGCTCATCAACCACAAGTTGGTTGTTCATGTCCTCAGTGTCCTTCAGTTCCTCTGATATATTTCAGGTCTTGACCTTCAGGAGTGACACAATCAAAAATATGTATGCACTTAATAATAGAATTTGAGAATGCATAAAGCGAAGTGATGTAACTAAAAAAAAAAAAAGAAAGAAAAAGACATATCCATAATTATATTTGGAGGCATCAACACTAGTTGATAGAACAAGTAAATGAAGAGACTTTGCCAAAGAAAAGAGTAGATGAAATGGAAATTGAACTCCTTTCTACATCATCATTAGTACATCATCATTATCAAACATTTATTGTCTCCCTGGTATATACTTGACCACAAGAGGCTGCAGACTTCTTTGTTTACAAGAGTTTAGCAGAGTTGCTGACTGACACCAGCTTTAGAAGAGATCAAGGAAACACTAGGAAGAGGTATAGCCCTGATGGCATAGGAGAGGACCTTCCCAGTCTAAGGGGAAAGGCCCTGTTCAGCTGTTAAAGAATGAGAAACATGATGTAAAATATGACCAGAACTTCTGTTTTTGCATAGAAACCAGGAATCCGCATCTTCAAGTGAAATATCCCCCATATCTTAATGTTGGAAAGATAAATCAAAATAGTACTTGAAACATGGTGTGCGCCAATACTTTAAGTAAACTTGCCTGTAGGCTAAGTCCAGCCTAAGGGTTTCTGCCTTGCAATCTCAGGTATAAATGCTAATTATTCCTCTTGGGGAATGCACTATTTAGTTGGAGTAATGAGATAAACACTTGGGTTATATAGTTCATGGAGGGACCCATTGAAAACAAAGCGGGATATATTCAAACATTTACTCATTCAACAAACACTCACTTATCATCTACCATATGCCAGGCATTATTCTAATAGTGGATATTTTTCAGTGAAAACAGATGAAACCCTTGCCCTCAAGGATCTTATAATCTAGTGAGAGGATAAAGATAGTGAAAATCACAATAAATAAGTGAAAAATAAATAAATAACCTCATGAGTTATATGATAAGCATTATTTTTTAAAAGGACTAAATGCCAGGGTAGAAGGGCTACAATTTTATTAGAACAAAGAAACATGATCCCTGAGAAGGTGACAACTGAGTAAAGATTTGAAGACAAGAGGGAGGGATCCATGGACATCCAGAAGAATATACCAAGAAAAGGGAAGAACCAATGCAAAGACCCTAGGGCAAGAGTGTGCCTAGCATGCTAGAAGAAGATCAGGATGGAAAGTAAAATTGGTTGTCATAACCAATTCCAACGTGGGAGGAGTGGTGCTTCCCACACCCCCAATGAGCAATTCTCAGACACAATCAGGGTATCCAAGAATTCAACTCAATTCAGATACAGTTTACTCAGAAACAGCATCAGATTCTATAGGTTGAGGTTTCAGTTCTGCAAGACTGCACCCCTCACACACCAACTTCAGATGGCGGTTGCAAACCCAGGTTATTACCTGTGCTCTGACCAGCTGGCTATAAATCAGAAGTTCCCAAAACTTCCTCCTTGCATTTGACTAATTTGCTAGAATGGCTCATAGAATGAAGAAAAACATTTTCCTTACTAGACTGCTAGTTTATTATAAAAGGACATAACTTAGGGACATCCAGATGGAAAAGAGGCATAGGGAAAGGTATGGGGAAGGCGCAGAACTTCCATGACCTCTCCAGGTACATCATTCTTACAAGTCCCCAGGCATCCACCAAACCGGAAGCTCTCCCAGCCCTGTTCTCTTGCATTTTTATGGAAGTTTCATTACGTAGTCATGACTGATTAAATCATTGGCCTTTGGCAATTGATTCAACCTCCAGGCCTTCTCCCCTCCCCAGAGGTCAGAGGTGGGACTGAAAGTTCAGTCATCTAGGGGCACTTGGATGGCTCGTTCAGATAAACGTCTGCCTTTGGCTCAGGTCATGATTCCAGAGTCCTGGGATCGAGTGCTGCATTGGGCTCCCTGCTCCTTGTTTTTCCCTCTGCCACTCCCCGTGCCTGTGCTCTCTCTCTTTCTCTCTCTCTCTCTCTCTCTCTCTCTCTGTGTGTCAAATAAATAAATAAAATCTTTTTTTAAAAAGTTCCAATTGTCTAAGTACATGTTTGGTTCTCCTGGCAACCCATCCTTCGGCTAGTTTCAAAAGCCACCTTATTAACATAAAAGAGACATCTTTATCACTTTCAGCACCAAGGAAGTTCCAAGAGTTTGGAGAGTTGTGAACTCCACACGAAGACCAAATATATATGAGAAATATATTTTGATCATCTTAATGACAAATATATGTTTTTCTTATAAATCACAATATCCCAAAAGTGTTGCTTCAACAACGTTAGGCCGGGTAAGAGATCATTCAATATTAGGCAGGAAGCAGAGAGCACCTTAATAGGAGTAACTGAAGAGTGTTAAGTATAAAGACTATTTACGAAGCTGTGGACAGAGGTAAGGTAAACCTGCAAGGTCAGGCCCTTGAGAGTTAGCAATAGCACTCCTCAGCCAGCAGGGGCCAGCAGAGAGCAGGATTCCTGGAGCCTGGAGGAGGCAGGCTGTAGGAGAGGGCTAACGGATGGGGTCTTTGATAAAGAACAGAGTCATGGCCACGACCAGGCTTAGCAGGGAAGGAAACAGAGAGATAAATAACAACCTCTCTCAGCTCCCATCTCCCCATGGCAAACCAGCACCTGCCATCGAATGACCAGACTACAAGCCAAAGACTGTTGAGAAAGTTTGGAGATTCCTGGAACCAGTCTCCTGGAGAAGAGAGTAGGATAGAAAAGGCTGGAGAGTGAATCTGGGAGGGACAAGAGGAGAATGTCCAGGACCGAAAGAGCAGTGGGAGAGGAGGTCAGAGAGATGTGTGGTTTTGTAAAGCCGGATAGGCTGTTTCAAGAATGTTGGCTTTTGCTTTAAGTGAAACGTGGAGCTCCTGTGGGATCTTTAGCAGGAGACTGATGTTTTGACCTATATTTTACTAAGACTCACTCTGGCTGCTCTGTAAAAATGGATTGTGCGTGAGGGGAGGGCAGGGGTGGAGTCCACTGGCCCCAATTGGGACCATGGTGGTAACAGTGGAGGTGGTGAGAAGTGTTCTAATTTTGGATATTTCCAAGAAGATCTAAAAAGATTTCCAGATGGACTGAGAGTAGGATGTAAGAGAAAGGCATGCATCAGGATGACTAATGTTTTGGCCTGGGCACGTAGAAAGATCGAGTTGCCTTTAACTGAGATGGGAGAGCCTGCATAGCTGTGTGGGTGGAGGGGTGAGGGGTGGACAGATTACATTTGAGTCTATTAGACATCCAGATGAAGATACTGAGTAGACACTTGAAGACACTAGTTTGGAGCTCATAAGGAAGATTCGGACCGAAAATATAAATTTGGGAATCATCAATGATGAAATATGTTGCAAATATGAGAAGGAAGAAACACTACAAAATAGAGAAACAGAGAAAGCTTCACAGAGGAGGGGAGGCATATCGTTTGCCTCTTGAAGGATGGAATTTTGACAGCAAAAGTAAATGAAAAGAGCTTTCCAGATGGAGGAAAAGCCCCACGGAAAAATGCTATGATAGGAAATTAGAGGCAGGTTTGGGGAAGGCCGATAATCAGGAGGGGCTGTAAGCTTGTTGGTAGATGAAGTCGATGGCAGAAATAGAGCTAAAATGTGGCTCCTCATTTCCAGCTCCTTCATGCAGCTGTCATATACTCACCAAACATTTCTGGACCACCTCTTTGTTCTAGGTGTTCTGCTCTGTTCTGAATATTAATAATAAAAACACGTATTGAGCAGTAATTATGCACTCGAAGGGGAAAAAAGTCACCATCAATAAAATGAAAAGGCAATTAATGGAATGGGAGAAAATGTTTGCAAATCATGTATCTGATAAGGGGTTATTATCCAAAATATATTTTTTTAAAAACCTCATACAACTCAATAGCAAAAATAAATAAATAAATAAATAACAAGATTCTGATTAAAAAATCAGCAAAGGAACAGAACAGATATTTTTCCAAAGACAGACATTTGGCCAACAGGTACATGAAATGGTCCTCAACAACATTAATCATGAGATTAACACAAATCCAAAACCACAATGAGATATCACCTCACACCTGTTAGAATGGCTGTTAGCAAAAAGATAAGAGATAACAAGTGTTGGCAAGGATGTATAGAAAAGGAATCTCTTGGGCACTGTTGGTGGGAATGTAAATTGGTACAGCCACTACGGAAAACAGTATGCAAGTTTCTCAACAAATTAAAAATAGAACTACCAGCAATATGATCCAGCAATTCCGCTTCTGGGTATTTACCTGAAGTAAATGAAATCCCTCCTTAGAGAGAGATCTACACCCCATGTTCACTGCAGAATTATTTACAAGAGCAAAGACGTGGAAACAACTTCAGTGTCCATGGGCAGATGACTGGATAAAGAAAACATGAGGCATAAATATATATAAAGAAAATGTAAGATACATATGTGAGATATATATAAATAACAATATTAGCAAATGTATATATTTAAATATCTTTTTTTTTAAGATTTTATTTATTTATTTGACAGAGATCACAAGTAGGCAGAGAGGCAGGCAGAGAGGGAGAGAGGAGGAAGCAGGCTCCCTGCTGAGCAGAGAGCCCGATGCAGGGCTCGATCCCAGGACCCTGAGATCATGACCTGAGCTGAAGGCAGAGGCTTTAAACCACTGAGCCACCCAGGCACCCCCAAATAGCTATTTTTTAATGGAATAATATTTAGCCATTAAAAAAGAAGGATATCCTGGGGTGCCTGGGTGGCTCAGTGGGTTCAGCCCCTGCCTTCGGCTCGGGTCATGGTCTCAGGGTCCTGGGATCGAGCCCCACATTGGGCTCTCTGCTCGGCAGGGAGCCTGCTTCCCCCAGTCTCTCTCTGCCTGCCTCTCTGCTTACTTGTTGTCTCTCTCTCTCTCTGTCAAATAAATAAATAAAATCTTTAAAAAAAAAAAAAGAAGAAGAAGAAGGCTATCCTGCCATTTGCAACAACAGTTGTTGCAAATGGTCACTCAAAGAAAGACAAATACTGCACAATGCCACCTATGTGTGGAATCTACAAAAACCAAATTCATAAAAACAGAGAACAAATTGGTGGTTGCCAGAGGCAGGAGGAGGGGTGTAGGAGAAACGGGTGAAGGTGTTCAAACAATACATTCTTCCAGTTACAAGATAAGTAAGTCCTTGGGATATGACACACAGCATGGTGACTATAATTAGCAACACTCTATTGTACATTCAAAAGTTGCCAAAAGAGTAGATCTTAAAACTTCTCATCACAAGAAAGAAAATATTTAACTACCTGAGCCGATGGATGTTAACTAAGCTTATTATGGTAATCGTTTTTGCAGCATATACACATAACACATCATTATATTGTGCACCTAGAACTCATACAATGTTATATGTCAATTATATCTCAATAAAGCTGGGAACGAAAGTAATAAACAAAAGATAAAAGAATATAGGAACCGTGAAATTTAAATACGAACACATACTTACAAATACCTACTTTGTGCTATAGGTGTTCTTGAAGGCACTAGGGATAGAGCAATGAATGAAACAGACTGAGATCTGTGCTCCTGGGGAGCTTTCAGAGGAAGCATTACCAGCTTTAGCAAAGTCCCACCTGGCAAATAGGTCCCTCTTGGAGACTCACCTATAGCCTCGTCCAAGAGCTTCTTACCTCCCCACCCACTTTCTACTCCAGCCTCTGCATCAAGTCTCCCAGATGCCAGCTTTTTGGGTTTTATAACTAACCCTTTATTTCAAATTTTATAATTTCATGATGAGAAAATATATGGGCTTTTATGTTCTATGGATCGCTGGAATGAATGTCAACAAAGAAAAAAGCAAAGGGAAAAAAAATAAAAGGAACTTTCTTTGAATCCTTACAACACTCCATCAAAGCTATATTAACATTATCCCCAGTTTAAAGACAAGGAAACAGGAGTCTGAGTCAGTGGCCTCAGGTCACTCAGCTGATAAGGCACAGCAGGGTCGGGATTCGAGCCTGGGCAGTGGGACTCCAGGGCTTCGTTAGTTAGTTAGTTAGTTAGTTAGTGCCTGTCACTCTGGCAAGAAGAGCCAAGCAGAGTCTGTGGCCCTCAGAAGGTAGCCGATTACCAAGCCACGCGTGGGGTTGGTGTTCTCCAGGCTTCCCTCTGCACAGATGCAAATCATGCCCTTGCCAAGGAGCAGGGGAGGAACTGGCTGCCGCAGCTCCGGGGAAGGTGGGGCTGCTGACCTGCTGACCGGGTAGAGGTCACCAGGGGCCGGCTCTGACCTCACCCGGGAGCAGCTGACGTTCTTTCAACTTTTCAGTTTCCTATTTCTTGGCTCCCATATCCAACCTGGGGTCAAGGGCGGGCGACCAAAGCCTCACCCTGGAAGGCTGGCCGTGCAAAGTGTCCGCTCCTAGTCATCCTCCTCCCAACCCACTTTAAGGAGGAAGAAACTGAGGCTCAGAAAGAATGGATCATCTCTTCAACACTTTTAGGTAATTTTTTGGCAAACCTGTATTAGAACCCAGACCTCAGGACCCTCAGTTCGGGGTGTGCTTCCGTAGGATATGCTAACACTCATCAGCTCAGGTTTTAAAATTAGGTTCCCTAGCGAGCAGGCTGGGATAGGATGGTGTGTGTGTGTGTACGTGTGTGAGTATGTTGGCCAAGTGCAGGACACGAGCCCAGGACGGACACTCGCCACCAACCCCAGGGGAAGGAGTTTCCTTCCATCTAGCTTGTGTTTCAGGGAGATTCAGGTTTGCAGTCTTCGGACCCAGTGAAAGGCATGGGAAGGAGGAGTCCTGCCACCAGCGTTCCATGTCAGGCGTCTTTCCTGGGGACACCTGCATCTGGGCAAGAGGCCTGGGCAAGCAGCATGGCTGGACATAGTGCAAAACAGAAGGAACTTCGACACCATCCATATGGGATCCGTCACACAATGGCAGTGTATTTAGTCAGTGGTGTGTATCCAGATATCAGCCACGGGAAGATCCCCAAGGTATACTATGAGCAAAAAGTAAAGAAACGTGCCTACAGTGTGAACCCATATATGTACAAAAATAGACCGTCTCTAGGACTTTGAACGTGTAGGAAAGGAGCACATCAACCTGACAGTGGCAGTCCCTTTATTCACTCCGCAAATGCTCCAAGTGCCCTCTCTGTGCCCCCCCGGACCTTTGCTGAGTAAGGGCATCAGCAGGGGGAGCAGAGCCCACCACACCACAGCCCGCCCTCCTGTAGCCCCGTAAGGAGGGGGAGCGGGAAGGAAAGCGCTCTATCTCTTTTTTTAATGACTCTGTTACTTGAAATTTTTAACAACAGTAAATCACTTGTGAATTTGTAATTATAAAGGCGTAAATACAGAAATAAACAAAAGAAGAAGGTGTGGGGAGAAGGGAAATTCACGGCTAAGTGCGGCGCGTGTAAGGCGCCTTAACCAGCAGGGGGCAGCACAGACAGAGTGTCTGCGCTCCTGGGACAGTCGGCGGTGACCCTTTTTATTCTTTGCAGGTACAGTGATCACAACTAACGACCCATGATCGTACAGGAGGTCCTTGCTTATAGAGCTCATCCAAAGTCATCGACTCCTTCCGTGTTCACTCCGTGCCTGTGAAGCACGCTTCGTGTATGCGAGGAAAATGTCTGCTGGTTTTTCTGAGGTCTGATTCCTAATAGTTGGCAGAGACGCGCTTTCTCACATATGGGGGTGGGACCTGTGTGACAGGGAATACACACACAGTAGCTTCATCACTTAAAACTTATAAGAGAGCGTAAACCAGAAACACACACACACACACACACACACACACACACACACACACACATCCCACAGCACAAACCTCACGTCCATCTTCATCAATTCTGCTGAATACTAAAGTCTAGATGCTTCTAACCTACCCAAAACCACTTTCTTATAGCAGTGATGCAAACAAGCAAAACAGACTTATCATCCACACACGCTCATGCACCGACAGCAAAAGTGAGAGCGAGAGGACCTTTTACATGGAGAGGCGAGGTCTTCTCAGTTCTTAAAGTGTATCTTAATACCATAGCCTACTATTTCTCAAACATGAAAATGCCACCAAGCCACTTGGGGATCTTAATAAAATGCAGATTCTGATTCTGTAGGACTGAAGGAGGCCCCAAGTGTCTGCATTTTCTAGCAAGCTCCCAGGGGATCGATGGCTTCTGGTGTACGGACCACACTGTAAGTTGTAAGGTCAGAACCCCAGTAACCCACTGCCATTCCTCTCCCTCCAGTTAGCATGAGATGGGAGCATGGGAGCTCCCAACCCCTCAGTTCCCTGCCTTTCACTGTGTGAGCATCTCTCCCCACTGAGAGTAATTCCAGTGTTTTTTTGTTTTGTTTTGCTTAATTCTAGTGCTTAAAGACACGTTTCGCTCATACATGACTCTTAGACCAAGCCCATCAATTAACCTCAACTTCACCTGAAGAAACCTATCATAGCTCCAGGCTCCCAAGTCACCCTAAGGATTACCTTCACCACTATGAAATTTTGAGGTTCGGTCCTGTGACATGATGTGAGTCCCATGAAGGCAACACTGCATTGACTTAAAGCCAAGAAAGAATTTTTGTTTTATTGTCCCTCGGTTCCCATGGTTCTCCACCAGGGGCAATTTGCCTCCCGGCAATGTTTGGTAATATCAGGAGACATTTTTGGTTGTAGCAACCGGCTACTACATTCTTGGGGGTCAGAGGTCAGAGAGGCTGTTGAACATCCTCCAATGCAGGACAGTCCCCACTACCAAGAATTATCCAGCCCAAATATCAATGGGTCAAGAAACCCAGCCCTATACAATCCACTCACACTGATCCTTATCTTTGGCAACTTCTTGAAGGACGCCTTGAATTCTGCCACAGATTCAGGGAAAGAAAAAGATCACAGGCGGCCTTTCATATCGGACCTTTGAGGTCTTGCTCTCTATTACACCAGGAAGTTGAGTGCCTGTGGGGTCCCGGGTTGGCTTGCATTCCAGTTCTGCCGCAGACAAGCTGGATAGAACGGACAAGTTACACAAAATCTGTCAGCTTTAACTCCCTCAGTTGTCAAATGACCAAAAGATCCATGAGGGCAAGGGTCTCTATAGAAGGGTCTCTATTTGGGATAGCAGAGTATATACATTCTCCTTGCATATACTAAGCCCTTGTATACTTCTTGAAGCAACGAATGATACCTGACCTGCTTATAACATAATCTTTTTTTAGAACTCTGATGTTGACTGCTACTTTTTCAATCTTGATGAGAGACTTGACAGTTAGGGATTACTATTATTAGCTGCACCTTCTCTTGGCAGAGCCAGACTGGTACTCCAGGATCCCGTACTGTGTGTGGACAGCACTGGCAGTAGGAAAGACAGAGGGTTCTAGAATCAGATGGCCTGGGTGCAAATCTTAGCTCCCCTACATGAGCTTAGACATTTGATCTACCCTCTCTATGCCTCAGTTTCTCCATTTAAAAAATGGAGGTGATAACGATTCCTACATCACAGGGCACTTGGAAGAATTAAAGTTAAATGAGCATAGCGCCAGGCACCCAGGCACCTCTCCATAAAAGGAGTCTTTATCGTGCTTTTGGCCTCTCGCCTCCAAATCAAGGGCATCTGCTTAGATACTTCTTTCTCCAAACAGAAGGAGAGACACCGCACAAAATCAGAACTGGGCCCCAGAGACCAAGCTGACCCAGCTCCTTTCTGCTGCATGGAAAGTCAGGAGCTCAGCTTCCTCAGCTCCCACTCCACATGCCTGAATGAGGGGTTCTGGAACAAACATTCCCTACTCTTCTGCATGCCCACTTTGCCATGTTCAGAATACAGCCCGATGGCTAGACACACCGCATTCTCATTCTGCTGAAAGGCCAAAGGACACTAACAAAGATGTCAAAGCTCAAAATTACTTGGAGAGTGAAGAAACAAATGAGGAGAGAAAGCTACACACTTTGATTCAATAATGAATTTTACATCAAGGGCTCGGGATTACTGCGCACCAGAGACCATACTGCCACACACACAACATTCCATTTTTTATGAGAAAGAAGAAAATGGGGGGGGGCACAAACTGATATTAAAGGCATATTAAAGAAAGTGTATTCAAGAATATATCTTGATTTGAGCCTGTGAACCCAAACCATCTATATTTTATAGCATAGTAAAAGCTTGGAGCCAGAAAGAAGCATGTAGTCCAATCTCTTGTCTTCTAGATGAGCAAATTGAACCATCTGGATGTTAAGTAAAAGGCCCCACACTTTCAGCCTTGCAGCAGCTGACTTGAGAAGAAGACCCATGGGGTCTGTTCCTTCAGCCACTCCTGCCTTACTCAATGACTTGACTCTTGACTGGAAGGAACTGGAAGGAACTGGAAGGAACCTTGGAATCCTTCTTCTCCCGGTGCACTGTTTTCACTGGGCTTGCGAAAGTCATACATTCATTCACATACTCTTTACTGAGCACTTACTATATGCCAGGTGCCATTCGCAGTTCTTGGGCTCCAGAGAAGGATAGGGTGGGTGCCCGCTCCCCAAGCACCTGCCTTCCAGGGAACCACACAGTTCATAAGAGTGCACAAATCAGTTAGACAACATAATTCTGGTGATGTTTCCTGCTCTCAGAGAAGTAAAATAGCATGGGTTGGTGGAGAAGGACTGACAGGGAGGGCACAACTCAGAAGAACCCTCTATGAGGCAGCATCACTGCAGAGGAGATCTGACCCCTGAGACGTAGCCAGGCTTGTGAAAGTCAGAGGGAAGAGGGCTCTGATGGAAAGAAAAAGCAACCACAAACACCAGAGGCAAGCGAGGGAGGCAGAGTGAGCAGACAGGAGGTCAGCGTGTCTGGAACAGAAGGAACAAGGAGGAGGTGGTAGGAGAGAGAGAGGTCAGAGCCTGCTGCGCTGTGGGCACTTGCCCAAGGACGCTGGGTGGTGGAAGCAGGACTGAGATTCAGACTGGAGGCTCCAAGCTCACAATTTTTATGGGTCTGTGTCGACTATATGGCTCAGACCCTTTCTGTCATGTTGAGTCGCATTACAGGTCAGTTAAAGGAGGAATCTGGCCACGCTCTGCTCACACTCAGCACCTGGCATGGGACAGGCTTCCAAAGGCCAAAGGAGCCCCCCGGACCGGCCAGCACAGAGATGGAAAGCGAACCTTCCTTCACCGTTAGGCACCGTGACTCATACATGTTTAATTAGTCATGAACCAGACAGCCCGGAGAAGGGGCTCAAGAGAGCCTAAGTCTAAATTTTTAAATCACTATTATTAATTTCTAATCACACAAGAACTCATGAATACATTTCCCTTATTTTATTTTTTTAAAGAATTTTTATCTATTTATTTGACAAAGAGAAAGAGAGAGCACAAGCAGGCAGAGTAGCAAGTAGAGGGAGAGGCAGTTTCCCCAAAGAGCGAGGAGCCAGACGTGGGGCTCGATCCCAGGACACCGGGAACATGATCCGAGCCGAAGGCAGTTGCCCAACCAATAGAGCCCCCCAGGTACCCCACTTCCCTTATTTTAAAAATATGAAATGAAACATGGTCCCTCTAGGACACCTCTCCCCCAATCCTGGCCATCTGTCAGCAGCCCATGTCTCTCCAACCCAGAGTTAAATACTATCATTATTCCAGACCACATCTAACGCCCTAAAATTTACTCCTAGGGAAGATAGCGGACGTTCTAAGTGTTTGTTGTCATCACGTGTGGCATACAGTACGTGCGGGTCTGCAGCTTGCCCGGGCCCCCACCAGACACTAGGTCTCTGCAGCTCTCCAAGTTATGACATCATCGGCACCCACCCCATTTTGCTAATTGCTGCCTCCTATTCCTTAGGATGGCAGGCCCCTGTTCACACCCCCTACAGTTTCATTTACACTGTTTCTGATTCTCTTCCCATTACAAATACAATCCCAGGGCAATGCAACTTCTCTGCCCACCTTGTTAGGATTCCTTTATGGCAGAAGGAGGCCTTCACTCTGAGATGCAATTCTCAAATGCAAGCAGAATGGGTCATGGGAATTTCTAAGCATCTGGTGATCCCCTAGACACCCCCCTCCCCCAGACCTTGTTTTACCGTTACTGCCCTAATCCCCCAATGCCACTGGGGCTCCGTGGGAGGGACTTCTCTTCAATGAGCTCCAATGCTAACACAGCAGGGACAACCTAAAACACGGGACGCCCAAGAGTCCACTGTGGGATTCTCTCCCAAAGAGAGATTTGCTGCCATTTCAGGGATCACGAAGTGTTTGCAGGAGGCGTGTGGATTGCAATGCCATGCCAAGAAGGGCAATGCCTATTAACGGTGTTCCCGGGGAAATGACGAGCACATCCATACCACAGCCTTCTGCTCGCCCTTTATTTACCATGGCCTTCCTGGGGATCGAGGGACAGGAGGTTACCTTCTGCAAATTCTGTGTAAATAACCGAACTTGAATGGCTCATTTGTAACGAGATGAGGGAAAAATAATCATCGCCTACTTTGCATAGACTTTCATTCACAAAGCACACCGTTTTTCACTGCATTCCCGGAACAGCCCTGAGGTAGACACAGGACAGGGATAGTTATAATAGGTATTATAATAATGTTTAAAGGCAACTGTTACTCGTTACGGAATAGCGGCGTAGATTCAGGCAACAAGAATTAATTGGTCGCCCAAGGTCACGTAGCGAGGAAGTGAGGGCAAACCCAAAACTCGTGTCCTCCGATTGCTGATGCTTTTCTCTTGCACAGGACAGCGCTGGACGTTCCCGCTGCCCTGCTACGAAGACCCACTCGTAATTTTTAATACCTACGAAAGAGGTGCGCCTACAGCAGATCCTAAAGGATACACTGGAAGCTCATATCCAGAGATAGAAGTTAGGTCTTAAAGAGCCAAGTGAATAAAGAGGGAAGCTCAGGGTAGGAGGGCATGGGAGTTAATTCAACTGAACTCTGAGATGAGTAAGTCCGTGTTGTCTGAGAGGCTTTCACTCCACCCATTAATTAAAGATTCTCTCGGGATACTTTAGCTAGCTGGTCATGGAAGGCTTCTCTAGGGAGGTAACAATTAAGCAAAGACCTAGAGGGAGAGGAGTTTCCAGCTTTGCAAAGAAACAGGGGCAGAGCAAAGCAGGTGTAGGGAACAGCCTGTTCAAAGTTCCAAAATGGACAATCTCACTGCAAGGCCAGGGACTCCTTCTGTGCAGGGGGCCCAATGGAGGGGTGGGCAGAAGATACTGACTGGCCTGGGCAGTCAGTGCTCGAGGAGCTCAGAGGAGGGCTTCCAGGAGAAGACAGGGCTTGAGGGAATCCTGAAGAAATGACTGGCTGTTCGAGGAAGGCACAGCAGGGAGGGTGCTGAGAGGCAGAACTGTAGGCAGAGGAGAGATGATTGGTGAGTAATGAGTAAGGCAAAGTCTCTTACTTTGAGTAGGTTAGAAGACTTGCTGACCTCCCTTTTAAATTCCAATAAGGAAACGGAGCCCAGGGAAGCTTGACCAAGGGAACAGCAGGGCTGAGTCCAGCTCCTGGGTCTCCCAGACTCCCAGCCCCACCCCAGCTCCTGGCTTCTGCTGGCAGGTGCCCATCAGGAAGGAGGCTCAGGCTGTGGTCGGACGTGAGTGCGAGGCCTCAGCAGAACTCTGTGGTGGGACCATGGGCCCTGGGCTCCCTGCAGTCAACACAGCAGCCCCCAACACTCTGATCTCAAAGCCAGTTCCTTTATTCCCCCCCCGACCCCCTGCCCCAGAAGCTTCCCAAAGACCTCGGGAACCGCTTTGATTTTTTAAAAAACATTTCTGTACAAAACAATGTAAGGAACAAGAAGAAAAGCATGGCTCCATCACCAACCTGTTTGGGCCAGAAAAACAGGCCTATGTCCTGCCAATTCCACCCCAGTTTGGGACACCCCCTCCCCGCGCCCCAGGGAGGTAAGGGGCACAGACATGGAGTCAGGGAGCACCATGCAAAGCACCATTTCCTGGTGGGAAGTCTGTTCTTTGCTCAGGGCCAGGGGCTCTGCACAAACTCTAGTGGAACCCCTGGGGGATCAAAGGTCTCTACATCAGCTGGGAACATGGTCAGATCTTCTGCCAGACTCCAACCACAGCACACCCAGATGCTGAGATCCAAGCATGCTAGAGTGAAAGGTACGGCAGGACTCACCTGGTCCAATCCTCCATTTCTAGATGTGGCAATGCGGGCCTAGACAGGCACCTCCAAGTTGGTCAGGTTCTCCCAAGGCAAACAATAGCCAAGTATCTGAGCAACACTGGATGCCTGGCACAGGGTAAGCCCTTCCACCTGTCACCACCCCTGATATGAACAGTAAGCTAGCCATTACTATGACCCCTGCTTTACACGCAAAGAACCTACAGCCGAGACAGCTTATGTCACTTGTCTGAGGTCACACTGCAATGAAGACTAGAGCTAGGACTCTAGTCCAGACCATTTTATCCCACTGCCTCAGGCTTCTTCACACCCCACTATGTCAGGATTGTAAGCAGGATCCCTCTCTTCCCACGCTAGGAGGGCATTCCCATCCCAGGTTCCTTCATCTAGAATGTGGTCTTGACCGTCGGCACCCCCACTCAGCTCTTCCACAAAGAAGCCTTTAGACTCATCATCTGCATCGGGTTCTGCCTCCCCTTGGACCTGTGGTTCTCTCTTTTGTCACTTAGTTCTGTACCCTCTCCTTCCCCAAGGCCCTACGCCAAATCAGGATGGTTGTTCCTTCTTCTTCAGCTGAGCTCAAATGTCAACTGTTGAGAGAGACACCCATCATTTTGTGTCAATTATTGCCCTCTCTTTGCTTGCTTTACACTGTAATCCTAAGTCTGTGTGTTTATTTATGTATTGTCTCCTCCCCTGTGTTTCTGGCAGGGAAAGCTCCTGGCATGGATAGACACTGCATTCGAAGTTGTAGAATAAATGAGTGAATGAATGAATGAATGAACTAGAAAACAAAAGAATACCTCAGTTCTTCTTCAAATAAATGTCTGCCAAAAAGTTTACACTTGCCCTAGTGATTTTGTTAAAACTACATAATCCAAAACTTTACTTTGATCCAAGACCCTGATAATTAAGAGTTCATCTTCCCAGGTCTTTTTCCTATGTATTACAGATATATGTATATGTGGTATTTCTATGGGATCCCACTTTGATTTAACTATTTTATATGATATGTATATTCTATATGGTCTCTATATTATATGATACATATGTCCACAAATGTACCTTACCCCCCAAAAAAATACTGATTATATTTTTCTGCGATTTTCTGATTTAACCACATGCCATGAAAGTCTTTCCCTGCTACCACATGTAGGTCTGTCTCACGTTGTTAACAATTACATACTATTTTTCAAAAATAAAAATAAAAGTACTCACTCTTGGTGAGATATTCAAATAGTCTAGGGATGGCAAGCAGAAACCATTGGATCACAAGCGCCTCTTCCCACCATTGCCACACCTCATAGGCCAGAAGGATTTTGTGCCCAGATGAAGGTGAGTCGGGGGGTATTCCTGAATGGGCAGGGGGGCACAGGAGTGGGGTGGCACAGGACAGGCTCAGGCAGAAGCAAGAAAAATGGGATGCAGCTGGATGGGATAGAGAGGAAGGCAACTGGGAGGAAAAGCCGGGGAGACTAAGGCTGGGTTAGTCAAGGAGAGCAATGAGAGGGTCAGAAAATGGGGACAAGAGCTAGAAAGCACCCCCGTCAGGGACTGGAAGTCAGGAGACAAGGGGGCTCTTGGAGCCGAAGAGAAGCATAAGGGGGCAGCCCATTCGCCCATTGAAGAAGATGGAAAATCTGTCTCCCAATGGTTTTCCCACCTGGTTTTCCAACACCCAGGAGCATTTGCCTGTTTCCGAGTGAGACGTGTTTATCTCCCTTCTGGAGTCTCAAAGTTCAAAACAAACTTCCAAACAAAGGGACCCTCCGCTCTGTGGTTTTCAGCTTCATTCTCTTGCAAGGACAGAGCCAAGATTCTGCTTTCCTGATGACTTTCACAGCCAATTCCACCGAACATCCCACCCCCAGCTTCCTTCTGCGTCTTTCCTGGCTGCCTCCAATTGTTGTGGACATCCTCATGGGTATAGTTTTTTTAGCTCCTTTTAACTCTTTTCTTCCTATCTTTATAATTATGCAGGGAAAACAAAATTATTTTCCCAAAAGATGTAATTTGGGGCTTTTAGAGTGGACCAAAATTCTCTCCCAAGAGCTGAACTCATCAGCATCAAGTTGTAGATATTATTACAAAGAACCTTAGATGAGAAGAAGCTATCTGTTAAGCTAGCTGCAGTTGGAAAATTCTGAGACATATTTTTATGGCCATCACCCTACAGAAAAACCCACCAGATTTACATAAATAGAAAATGACAAGACTGTCTCTGAGGGTAGGTGTAAGTGAGGGATGATATTAACAATCTGCACATATCATCTTCTTCTGCTAAGCCTTACACTGTGTATTTTAATACACACAATAATCCATGAGGCAGGTACCATATTATACCCATTCTACAGATGAAGAATTTGAGGCTCATAGAGTATCTCACCCAAGGTCACGCAGACACTAACTGATGGAGCTGAGACTAAAAACCAGCCAGGCTGCAAATAGCTTCTGGGATCTTAACCAAGTCACCACTGGGTTTCCCTAACTCATGTTTTGCTAACTCAATTCTTGTCTACCACTCCTTCCCCAAGTAGGAGTTACACTCCAGGAGAGCAGGTCCTTGTCTGTCCTGTTATATCCCCAGCTGCCAGCACAGGGCCTAGCCCAAAGTAGACCCTCATAAATGATTACTGAGTGAATGAATTAATGAATGAATATTATGTTTTTATTGAACTATGTCTTGTAATCTGAAAAATTCTGAACACTGAGGTTTTGGGTGAGCTTAAATATGTTCATCCAACTGTCCTATTTCTTTTACCCATTTAACTTACTTGAGCTTTCTCCCAGAAAAAGAAATATCTTTCTCCAAGCATTAGAACCTAGCAAGTTACATGAAATGTAGGAATTGAGTAAGGAATCCCAATCTGAAAATGTAAAGAGAAAATGTAAATTTAAAGCGATCTTTTGTTAATCACTTACAAAGCTGTTCTAGGCCCCTGCCTTTTTCAAAGTGGTCTCTGAATCACCTGGGATACTTATTTAAAGGCAGAGCAAGGGCTCCTGGGTGGCTCAGTCGGTTAAGCATCTTCCTTCTGTTCAGGTCATGATCCCAGGGTCCTGGAATCGAGCCCCACATAGGGCTTCCTGCTCGGCGGGGAGTCTGCTTCTCCCTTTCTCTCTGCTGCTGCTCCCCCTGCTCATGTGTGCTCTCTCTCTCTCACTCTCTGTCAAATAAATAAATAAAATGTTTAAGAAAAAAAAAATGCAGAGCAAGAAAACCAAGAGCCTGGGAATCTGCCTTCTGCAGTCATCTCCCTTGAAACAGAAACAAAACTTGGACGCCCGCTGTGAGGAGGTGAAGGTTATTCCTGATCCATTGGGAAAAAAAAAAAAAAAAAAAAAAAAACCCTAACAAGCTATCAAAATGTGTTTCAGAACCAGTGACCCTTCCCTGTATCAAAGGATTCCTGAAGCCTGTCACATTTAGGGGCCATGAGCCATAGCTATTTTTTGAACCCTGTATAAGGCAGAAACATTGTATTTACCTATAAGATATTCTTTCCCCGTTTTTAAGAAGGTGGTTACCTGCCATTGCCCTACCATATCACCTGTGCACTGAGTCACTCTCATATCTGCCATGACACACAGTGTGTCCAAAGGCAGGCAGCTGGGCGTCTGTGACCAACTGTTTCCCTGTCCATACGTCGAGGGTGGGAGCGTTCACAACATTTTGATTCTATGCATGCTCGAACCAGAGTCATTCTAAGGACAGGGATCATGGAATCTCTCGGTCTTGGTTTGCTATACTCAGAAGTCATGCTTCTGTGACCGTGAATTAGCTTCAGAAGGTGAGAGGATAAGTAGTCAGGAGCCCCACCCCACTGAATTCATCATGACCAAAAGATCAGAGTATAGGTTTCTGTAATACACACCTATGAGAACTAACTACAAAAATAATAATAATAATACTTTGGATAAGAGTCTGTCAGCTGGACGAAAACTGGATGAACCAGTGAGGGTGAGTCATGAGGCCATACACCAGCCTTTGCCTCAGTTGGGGAAATAGCTCAAGGTGGGGATTCCCAGACTTTCTACTCTGAGGGCTACACGATATTAGATCCACAGAAGACCTGGGGCATTCTATCAGCAATTTTTTATTGATACCTACTGTGTGCAAGGCACTGTTCTAGGTATGGGGGACCCTGTGGTGAACCCTACTGGCGAAACCCATACTTTCACTGAACCAACATTCTAACTGGTTAGGGAAATGAGAAACAATTGTCCCCAGTGAAGCAATGATAAGGGGTATAAAAAGGGAGGTAAGGATTCAAATGAGGACGGTAGAGGAACCCCTAACGTCTCACCCACTCGGTCCAGCAGCCACCTTAGACACATGAGGAAAATGAGGCAGAGACAGCAGTGATCTGCTCAAGACCAGAGTACAAGGGCCCTGGTCAGAAGTGGAGTTGGAAGTGAGAACTGGCTTCCTGCAAAGCCCATCCTTCCCTCACAGGCCCTCCCGCTGACGGCTTTATCTTCCTAAAACTGTTTAGCCCATAGACCCCAGCACCGAGGGAGGGGAAAGCAGCGCTACAGCACCCCCTGGCCGGCCCCTGGGCACAAGGGACCTCGCCGTCCCGCCATCACACCCCAGGACCCCAGGAGAAGCCCGGCGGGGCGGGGCCTGGCCACGCGCCGGCGCGTCCAGCAGGTGGCGGCAGCGAGCGGCCGCGCCCCCCGCGCTGCCACCCCGCGAGCCCGCATCATGGATGTCGAGCTCTCCTATTTCGCTTTGCTCGCCTTGGAATTCGAGACTCCAGACGAGGACCAGGATTCATGAGCCGGTCGCAGGGGCCCAGGCAGGGGCCTCTGGCTCCCGACGCCGGCCGAGAGGTGGGTCCCGGGGGCGGTGGCTGCTCCCGAGGCCGGGCGGGGACGCGCTGCCCCCGCCCTGCCTCCCCGTGGTCCACACCCCCTTTGGGCTCCGGAGCCGCGGGGCTGGAGTAGTCGGGGGTGCGCGCGGGCCGGCGCTGCCAGCCCCGCTTCTGCCGGGCACCGGGGTCCGAGGGGCCGCGGGACCCGGCGCGCGTGTCCTCCCGCCGCCGCCTCCTCCTCCCTGCTCTCACCTGCGCCTGTTAGTCCACTTGCCTTCAAGGCCGGTGGCTGCAGCCTAGACTGCCGAGGGGACGGCAGAGGGAGAGAGAGCACCTGAGGATACAGAGCTGGCACTGGACTGCCTTTTCGCCCCCCAGGTGATGAGTGAGGTCGGAAGATCGCAAGATTTAAAAAGCAACCGGGTCCTCCGTATCGAATGAAAGACCCAGTGCAAAGGCATCACCATGAACACGAGCAGTAAGTGGGTCCTCCTCTCCTTTGCCATGGGAACAGGGTGGGGGCGGGAGGTGCAGGAGCCTGCGCTGGGGCCGCCTGGAAGGAGGAAGGAAGCCTGGCATCGGGGTGGACACATGGCCCCCAGACTCCTTCTTGGTCCTTTCTGTGCTCCCCAGAAGAGGGATGGGGGTCCGGCTTTTCATGACAATTTTGCTCATGTTTTATTGGCAGCAACACTTGCCTCTGCGGGGAAGGCTGCTTGTCTCCTTCTAGCAATGCCTGGGAAGGCCTAGGAAGCACTAACGAACGTGGCCATTGTCTGACTGTGGGGGCTCTGAGGAGACCTCCCCGCACACAGCTGGAAAGCCGTGGACAGCCTGGCTTGTCCTGAAGCTGGGAAGAGGAGGCAGGCCAGCCCGGGGCTGGTGGTGGGTGGATGTGGGCAGGCAGTGGGCTGGAAGCGAGCAGTTTGATAAACAAATCATCAGGAAGCCACCTTTGGGTCTAGAGATTGTGAAATATCCTGATCTCGTGCCCGCAGCCCCATGGGCCTGGGGCTGATTTCTCCACACACCTACAGGCTGTGTAGCCATCCTGAGAAGAGAGGAGAGGACAAGCCCTTTGGCCAAGATCGCTAACAGGCCAGAGGCAGCAACTGCTCTGCAGAGACAGGACCAGACATTTTGCTGCTAGGCTGGGCCTCAGCTGCTGAGAAATGCAGGCAAAAATACAAGGAGGACCCGTTCGTTTCTCTTCGGTGTAGTCCCTTGGACCATGGGCACCCACTGTGACCACCACCCTGGAGAGGAGGTCTGGGTTCAAGTCTCCCCCCCCCCCCCACCGCCCCCCTCTCCCGGCCTCCTCGTCAGCTCAGCTTGTCTGGGTCCTTTCAGTAGCAGGTGAGATTGTTGAAGCAGAGAACCCTAGGAACATTCGGTTCCCTGGGTCTGCGACTCTCCCATCACTCTCCTCTCTGGATCCCAGATTGCTGATCTGTAAAATGAGAACGGCTGGATCTAAATCTGTAAGTTTCTTCTTAAAAAGCTGGAGCTGAAAAACAAGGCCAGAAAAATCAGCCCCTTCTGAGGCTGTGTCCAGACCAAAGCCACTGTTTCTCCAGCCTCCCTCCATGTCAAGGCTGTTGGCATGGAGGAGAAGAAAACAAAGCAAAAGCCAGGGAGATGGAAGTGAAATATATTTATTTACTATGTATTTGTATGACTCATCTCTCTGCTGTCTTCCTTTGTGTATTGCATAGCTCTGCTGAGCAAGGACGGCTGAACTCCCCCTGCCTCTTCCAGCCAGAGAATTTTGCCTCCTGGTTTTGACAGTCAGGAACGGTGCTTTGGCTTCATACCAGGCTCCAGAAAAAAAGCCAAATTCCATAGACCTGGTCACCCAAGTGGGCGACATGTTTGCCTCTGGGTGTTTTCAGAGAAGTAAAGATGTGAGCTGTCATTGTGTCTCCCTGTCGCCAGGGGAAAGACGTATTTATGGGAGTCCTTTCTCATCAAATGATAGGAGAGAAAGATGGCTCATCTATTTTTCAAGAAACTTAGAATTAAGTTCCCAAGCCGCTGGCCCCCTGCCCTTTTCTCTTGTCCCATTAGCAACATTGAATATTCCTGAAAAAAGGAAACAGCTTTTACTTTTTTTTTTTTAAGAAATAACAACCAATAGAGTTGAATGCTGAGGACTAACAAAAATGTGATACCAGCTTCATATACTTTTTCTAAATAGGGAAAGTATGTTTATTTTCCAGGAGTAGTGGAAAATAAACAGAGTAGAATGACTTGGGCAGCCGCTGAGGGCCCTGTAAGAAGTGCTTCTCTCTAAAAAAAAAAAAAAAAAAAAAAAAAAAAAAAATTAAAAAAAAAAAGTGCTTCTCTAAAGGCTACACCAGGGAACACTTTGGCCACTCCAGCACGGGGGAGGGGCTCCATCATCCCTGTGGCCACTCCCAGCCCTGAGAGTCTGCAAGTAGAGAAGAGAAATCCGACCTCACATGAGTGAAGCCATGACAAGGTCATAAGGTTACAGGGACTGGGCGTTGGCAGAGGCCCTTGAGGTGACCCAATGTCAGCAAAAATGCTCTCCCCTTTGGAATGTAAAATTCTTACTTAACCCTTGTGCCTGAAACTGAACCTAAGAGATAGTCTTACCCAGTTTTTCTCTCCCTTCCATGTTTGGGTCCTCAGCCTCTACCGGTCCATGTGCCCAGCATCGCCCCAACTGCTACCCTGACCCTGGGAGATGGCATGACTGCTCCAGTTTCATGGGGGACACCTTGTAACTAATAACATTCACTAACGTCTTCAAGCCATGCGGTTAGCTTTGGGGGTTATGAGAGGTGTTTGGACGCGTTGTGTTTTGACCGCGTGCAGCAGCATTCCTGATCGCTGGTTCGGATGGCCCCACTGAAGTGAGGGCAAAGTGGGATGAGGACGAAGGGCCAGTCATTTCATCTAGGCAAGAGGAGTTCCAGGCCGAGGGCTTGGGGCAGCGCGTGAGAACTGACAGAGCTCAGGCTCTGGGCTCAGCTGGTCCCAGGTTCTGGTCCTTGTGTTTCGCGTCTTAGCTGTGTGGTCTTCCCCGTGGTTGTCTCGCCTGCAAAGTGGAGATGATAGGACATACCTCGTGTGGGATGGAGGGAAATATTAACACGGCATTAACACAGCCAGAGTGTGGGGCCTGAGCCATCGCTGGCCTCGTATCAGCGATGGCGGTCAGGCCATTCTTGTCACCACTGTGGTCATTGTGGTGGTTGTCGTGGGCTCCATGTCGTCAGCCAGCAGGTCCCTCAGCCTCTCTGATGTCACACCGCGGTTATGAATCGAGGCTACCAGAAGGTTTTTGAGGATTAAGTGGGATCAGGAGAAAATGCTTTGTACGCGTATGTGAATTGTTTTTATTCATAAATGAGACACGCGTGGCTCAGATGGTAACACCGGGGGACATTAGGGCTCTGTTAGCAATCTCTCAGTGCACTTCTAGTGTCTTCTGAATCCTTTCCTCCAAAATCTAGCTGAGCTTCCATACACCGCAGAGCAGGAATTTGAGAGGAAGAGGTAATTCCGGGGAGGATGGAGTCGGGTGGTGGTACCGACGTGGTGGACTGCCCTCCCAGCCCTGCAGCCAAGGGGGGGGGGGGGTCCCCCTGAGGTATGCTGTGGCTTTCAGAGGCCCAGAGCTGAACAGCAGCCCATCCTCCAGGTTGGGGGTCATCATGAGCACCATACACAATTAGGCCAAGAACCATCCTCCTTTAGCTCATTGGCAGTTCCCGTCCTCTGATCCTTTCCTTGGTCTCTGTCATGGAAAGGTTACAGTTTTGGAACGGACTGTTTTGCTAAAAAGAGCATCAAAGATTCCTAGCGCCCATGTCATGAGATAAGCAGACATCATCCTGGGGCTATAAGAACCAGCGCTCGGGGGTATGGATTCTATACTTCAAATGCAGGATCTGTGGTAGACTCTGTGATCTCAGACCAGACAGCTTACGTCGTTGAACCTAAACTTTATCATGTATAGGAGGCGAACAGTAATGCCAAAGGGCAGGGTTGTAGTGAGGTTGAGAGAAATAACGGGAGAGGCTCGCTGGCCTCGGGTCCTGGGGGATGGAGTCGAATCTGAAGTTGAATTGGCCACGGAGCAAAGTTCTGGAATGACAGGAACGGAAGAACTGAACCCTCTGGTGGAAAATGAGCATGTTTTGCTGCTGTGGTGGCTAGCACTAGGTCCTGTTCATAGGAAAACCATAGCTTCCTGAAGGAAACCTCTGGGAAGATTATTAACCTGGTGTTGTATAGGGCATGGGTTGAAAAGTGCAAGACAGGAAGTTAGGATCCTAGCTGAGAGGCAATCACCCTAGTTCAGAAAAGGTCTGAGGGCCAGGATTTTGGTGGTGGTAAGAATAAAAGTCAGGGGAAAGAGCTTTTAGAAAATAAAATCTGCATGGCCTCACAGCTGTTGGATTATAGAGGAAATTATAATATAATTAAAGAGGAGGAAAGGAGTCTATCAGTTAGGGTCCTGGAAGGGAACACATAGGCAGTTTGAAGGTTAAATAGAAGTTAAAGTTAAATAGAGTTAAATAGAAAGAGTCTATGCGAGTGTGTGAGAAGGATGTAGAGAAACAAACAAGAAGCCAGGATGGCCCAGTACTAGAAGGCTGGTAACTGCCTGACTGCCCTCTCCTCCCTTCCTCCATCTCCTACTATGCTCCCCATTGGCCCAATCCAACCAGGGGCCAGAGGGCAAGGAAAGCAGTTGATGGGCCCATAATATTCAGCCTTGAAGGGCACAGTGCAGAGTACAGAAGGCAGCACAGTGGGTGGGGAGACGCATGGGAGCTCAGAATTGAAGATGTCCAGCGTAAGGAGCGAGATGACGGTCCTCTGCCAGGTCAGGAACTCCCGGAGTTCTTTACAAGAAGGATCCACTACAAACACTAACTTGGTAGGCTGCCCTCTAAAGCAATTTTACATTTGCAAAATTCAGATAAAATAGAGATGACTGTATGCTTTATAAGGATGGAGTTTTGTTTTTGTTTTTTTTAAACCATGCTTCTCAAATGAATGAAGCAGTTGTTGACAAATGAATCTTGGAGGGTAGGAGCAGGGTTGAGGAATAACATAAGGAACAATTTTAAAACCATCCGAAATGAGGGTGCCAGGGTGGCTGGGTCAGTTTAGTGTCTGGCTTTGGTTTAGGTCATAATCCCAAGGTCCTGGGATGGAAACCCTCAGAGGGCTCCCTGCTCCACAGGGAGTCTGCTTCTCCTTTTTGCCTTTCCTCCCACTCATTGTCTCAATCTCTCTCTCTCAAATAAATGAATAAAAATCTGTAAAAAAAAAAAAAAATCCAAAATGAGTATAACACAGCTCTGAAAATCACAATGTGATTTCAAGAGTATTTGTAGTGCACAAAGGAAGTGATACCAATTCTGAGCTCCAGCTTTCCTATCTGGCAAAGGCTTTATCTTGCTGAGATAACATCTGGTGTGGTGAATGGTCAGCCCCTGGCGGACCCCCAACAGTGGCCGGATACCATTGTACTAGAACAGAAAACAACCCAAAGTGTGGAAGCAACTCTGACTTTTTGAATATTTCGCCAGTTAAATCGTCCTCCTTTAGCCCTTAAGGGTACAGACTGGAACTTACCCTTTACTGGCTGTGTGTCCTTGAGCAAGTCGCATACCTTCTCTGTACCTGCTTCCTCATCTGATCCCAGGGCAGCTCCCGATAGTTCCTGTCTCACAGAGCTATTGGAAAGAATGCGTGAACTGATAGCTCTGAATTGCTTCATACGCCTCCGGGCCATGCAAATGTTTATAAAACAAATAAAAACAGCGTGTATCAGTTTGCTAGACCTGCCATAACAAAGCAGCACAGATTGGGGGGCTTAAACGACAGAAGTGTATTGTCCCGCAGTTCTGGAGGCTGAAAGTCCAAAATCAGAGTGTTGGCAGGATGGGGTCCTTCTGAGGGCCTTGGAATCAATCTTTTCTAGCCTCTGTCCTTGGTTGTGGATGGCTGTCTTCCACCTGTGTCCCTCCCTCTGTCTGTCTCTGTGTCCAAATTTCCCCTTTTGATAAGGACACCAGTCACACTGGATTGGGGCCCATTCTAATGACTTCACTGTAACTTGCTTACCTTTATAAAGACCATTATCTCCAGACAAGTCACATTCTGGGGAACTGGGGGTTAAGGAGTCTAACATAGGAACACAATCCATAATGCGGTGTTTGTTACCTAAATGACTCATCAAGAAGATTTTTCTGTGGATGGGTTTTCCCCTGAATATCATCCCCTCCCCAGGGCTCATGGAGGAGGCTGACCTCTGACCAGCGGGAGTGGAGCCTCTCCTTGAGAACTGGAAACGTAAAGCTCACACGTAGGAGGTCCCCAGAAGGGAAGACGGGGACGACTTAGTATTCCACACTCTGTGTGTCTGCAGCAAAGGCAACTCCCACTCCACCCCCTATCCAGGTCATTATGCACAGCCGTAGCCTCTCGATGGTGTAACAGAATTTATAGTCATGGTATTGGTTTTCAATTGGCCTCGTTCCTGGGAATGTCCAACATGGGGAATAAGAATTGGATTGCTCATTTATTCACTCAACAAATATTTACTGACCACCAACTCTGCACCAGGTGGGATGCTGGGGACATGGCAGTAAATCTAAAAGACAGTGGGGCTCTTGCCTTCGTGGGTCACACAGGCCCTGAAAGATGGGCCACCTGGTGACTAGCATAATAGGACAGGTTTTATTTGCCCTACATGAGGTTTTCAGTCAATTTGAATTTTTAGCCAACAGTGAGAAATGGGGAAATTGAGATATAAAAATGAGAATTTCTAGCTTCTCTTAAAAAGCTGGACAGTGGGGGTGTCTGGGTGGCCCAGTCTTTAAGCGTCTGCCTTCAGCTCAGGTCATGATCTCGGGGTCCTGGGATGGAGCCCTGCCTTGGGAACTCCCTGCTCAGCGGGGAGTCTGCTTCCCCCTCTCCCTCTGCCCAGACCCCTGCTCATCTTCTCTCTCTCTCTCTCTCTCTCTCTCTAATAAATAAATAAACAATCTTAAAAAGTGGGGGCGGGGCAGGGAAGATTTTGCATCCCAGCCCGTTTTCCTGCGTGAGGACAGCACTAGGACTGCCCGCTTTCCGTGGGACATGTGCTGGTCTCCAGGCTGCCCACTTGCCACACTGTCCTCGTAAACTGCACAAGGACAGCTTTGTATTTTTATGTTCCCTTGCTGCTGGAGGCATTTTAATTTTTAACCCCCAGTCTAGTAGATGATCAATATAACGTCAAACATGGGGAAGAGTGTGTTTACCCCGAGATGCAGAAACTGCAACGTTATCTGCTCGTTTTTACTGGAGAAAGTTCTATCTAGACTTAGCCACTGATTAACAGTGCCATGCTATAAAAGTCCTCTTGAAGTGAGCAGAATCCTGCTACATAAATAAGGATTTCCCCAGCTGACCCATTCCCAGAAGGGTGATATCATATCCTGTCTGATACAGTTGGGCAAACATGTCTGCCCCCGTCTCCTAGAGGTCAGTTTTGTTTCCAGGGGAACCTAGTAGTAGTGGGTGGGGCATAGACCAAAGGAAGGCAATTCTGGATAATTGATCCCAGCCCGGGGTACTTTTTCTAGACCAAAGGAAGGTACTGTGCCACGCTAAACTGTTCCAGGGATTGTTCTGACCTATGGGGCACGCCTGGCGCATTTGAGGACAACTGGTCAGCAGCATTAGCTCTGGGTCGGAAAGGTCGGTGTATCCCAGCTAAGGAGTGATTCGTGAGAGGGAATCACTGAACTTGACCCCAGACAGCATTGATCCCATTTGGCTCTTCAAGATTTCTCCTCTATCAGTATGAGGTTCTCCTGCTTGGGAAAGATAGGTAGGAGTGAGTGGATAATGTCAACATAATTTCCACAGCTGGGAGAAGATTTTTCTTCATTCCTCTAGAAGAAATAGAGAGGCAGATAATTCACAAAAAGCAAAGCACAGTGCCTAGCCCACTGTCAGTGCTCAAAGATATTTGATGAATTCATTTGGACGAAAAGCCTGCTCTCTTTGTCTTTATGATAAAGGTCTCTCTACTGAGCTCTAGGTTCATCTTCCTGACCATCTGTTAAGTTGCCCACTTGGATATCCCAGGGTACTTCAAATCCAACCCATTCTCCCTAAAAGAAAAAAAGAGAAAAATGACTTCAACTCTATGGTCCCAGTTGATGGCTAGAACACTCACTGAAGTTAGTCATTAGAAAGGAGTCCTTGTCTCCTTCACGCTTTGGTGTTCAGTCTGTGTCCACCTCTGGTCACCCCCACGTCCCAACTGGACCTCTTCCACTCCTCTGTTCCCATTACTTCCCTTTGTTCATGACACCAGGCATGGTGGCCACTGGAGTAGAAGGTTGGGGGAGGGGACACGTTGGTCTCAAGTTCAGTAGGAAGCATTGGAGCGATGTGGGTTGCTGGACAATGTAATTCTAGGTTGCGTGGACAGGCAAGGTCATAGCATCGCTTCTCAGAACCCTGCTGAAGCTGCATCTGAAGTGTGGCATTCAGGCACCCTGGAGCGTGCCCAGGAAAAGGCAGCCAGAATAGTAGAGAAAGGGCATTGAAGGAGCAGTAGGGAGATGATGCGAGAGCCAGCCCCACACATTGGCTTTGTGTCCCCTGAAGAGTATGACCCCTTGACAATTTCACACAGCGCTGCTGGGATGTGCCCTGCCACCCGGAAGTCTCTAGCTTCTTTTCTAAGTTTATCACCAGCCAGACAAGGGAACTAGACAGGCTGTACTTGGCAGTCCCCATTGCTCCCGGTGCTGTGGTTATGGCTGTGTGCTCCCGCAACCATCCCCACCCCCTCTCCTGGCAGAATTCCACTCTCTCCTGCCTGTATCACTTCCAGACCTTCTTCCTCGCATCTGCTTAATTTTGTGCAAAGCGCAGGTCTTTCTCCATGGGCTGTTATCTCTTGCCCTCACCAGCACCAGCAGGGCCAATGAAACAAGTGCTTTGCGATAGTCTGTCTAATGACACAGTTGATCTATTTTAAGCACCTGAAGCACACTCCACCAAGTGAGAATCTTCCCGCAGCAAGCTGCTCTCAGCCTGTAGGGGAAGAGGCAGCCCGAGGTCTTCTGCTCTTTGAAATCTGGGGAAACAGCCCAGGGATCCGGACTCTGCCCATGCAAGGACGATCTAAGGCAACTGTAAAATTAGATATTTTTATGGTCAGCATGAGTTATTCTGGAAGGAGAATCGCCTGTGATGCCAGGATTATATGGGGCAGCACCTCGAGTGAAGAAAAATCCCTCCTTCAAGGGACAGAGACAGAGCCTGGACCCATTACACATGGGGAGAAGGGACCTAGGGAGGCAGCATTTCAGGAACAAAAAGAAGCCCAATGCCCATCAGAGATTTCTTAGCCACTGACCACTTTTTTAATCTCCTTCCTAATCAAGAGATGTTCTTTTCCAGATATAGAATGAGTGCAAATCTTTTATATATACAATTTAGTTAATCCTTGCAACAGTCCTCCCTGAGCCTTCCCTGTATTCTGTACCTAAGACAGGTCCCTGTGTTATGTTGGCTCTCGCCATCCTCCATGGAACTTACCACAGTCAGTAATTGCTTTGTCTGTGAGCACGTTTCCTTTGTTTCTGTCTCTTACTGTCTTTTGACTGTAAACCACGTGATGACCATGTGACAAGCTCGTCTGTTTCATTCACTGCCCAGTCCTCCAAACTCATCACAGTGCTTGACCCAGAGGGATGAAGGCTTAAAATGGTTCATGTTTGTTGAGCATTTACTATGTACCAGGCACAGTGTTAAGTTCTTTGCAGACACAAGCTCACTTAATCTTCATGAAGGTTGTAGGAGATAGGTAGTAATAGTACCCTCATTTTCTAAAGGAGGAAGCTAAGGCTCTAGGACCAGGTCATTGGCCACAAAGTTGGTCAACACCTCTTATCATCTGGGAAAGGCAAATGAAAGCCACCATGATCTATCACCTCACCCTTCTCAGAATGGCTAGGATCAAGAGATAGCAAGTGTTGGCATGGATGTGAAGGAAAAGGAACACTCGTGCACTGTTGGTGGGAATGTGGATAGGGGCAGCCACTGTGGAAAACAGCGTGGCGGTCCCTCAACAGTTAAAAATAGAAATATCATCTGATCCAGTAATTCCAAAGAAAACAAAAACACCAATTTGAAAAGATCCATGAGCCCCTATGTGTATGGAAGCATGATTTATAATAGCCAAGATGTGGAAGCAAACTTAAGTGTCCACTGATAGGTGAATGGATAACAAAGATATGGCACACACACACACACACACACACATGCACATATCTCTATATATGATGGAATATTGCTCGGTCATAAAAAACAATGTGATCTTGTCATTTGCAACAACATGGATCAATGTACAGGGTATTATGTTAAGTGAAACAAGTCAGACAGAGAAAGATAAATGCCATGTGGTTTCATTTATATGTGGAATCTAAAAACAAAAACAAACATTGAAAAAAGCAGAAACAACCCCATAGATATGGAAAATATGCTGCCGGTTCCCAGAGAGGAGGAGGTTTGGGGGATGAGCGAAATGGGTGAAGGAGAGTGGGAGGCGCAGGCTTCCAGTTATGCGATGGCTAGGTGATGGGGATGAAAGGCACACATGGGGAACATGGCCAATGACAGGGTAACAGCGGTGTGTGGAGACAGATGGGAGCTACCCTTGTGCTGAGTACAATGTAAGGCGTAGAGTTGTTGAGTCGCTATTGTACGCCTGAGACTGATGTAACAGTGTGTGTCAGCTACACTTCAGTAAAAAATAAATAAGTAATGAAACCTTGAATGTATATGTGAACGGGTGGATTTAACAAGGAATATTTAATACCCCATTTTGCATGAAAGGGCACTGAGGTTCAAAGGCGAAGTCACCTGGCCACCCTCACACGAGCAGGCAGCGTCAGGCAGATGTTCAAAACCATGTCCATGGGACTCCGATCTCCTTTCACTCCTTCCTGCTCCCTTCTTTTCACCTTCTTTCCTCATTTTACACTGATGAACATCACAGTCCGTCTCCTGTTCACTGTCCCAGCACTGCTGTCCCCTTCACTGGGACCATGACACAAATCTGTGCTTTGGATTTGGCAGTGGGCCAGGTGCCATAGGATGGAGACACACAGGACAGAGAGCGTGACCCCGGATTGCCTCCTTCTGGTGTGGCTGAAGAGTGAACACGGTATGTGGCTAAAATGCTGGAGAAGCCCATGAGTGTTGAGAGGGAAGGAGTGAAGGGGAAGGCAGGCCAAATTCCTTTGGAAGACCTGGGACCTCATTGTAGAGAGGACCTTGAGATGTGAATAAACTTGCGTTAGGCAGAGCATAAGAGAAAGCTGGGGCATCCCAGACGGGCTTACTCAATCCTTCTCCAGCAAGATTCCACAGTCCACGTTGCACAACGCCTGCGTCCTGAGCCCTTGGCTAGAGTGGAGGGTGAAATAAACAAATGCAGAGTATTCCGGGAAATATCAGGATGACCAGTTGGTCTGTACTCTATAGAGTATGACTAGGTGGCCAGTGAGGAAATAAGGCTGGGCCGTTGGTGAGGATCAGATCTTGGAGAGTTTTAAAAGCCGTTCTGGAAGGTGTTTGTTACAGTCTCCGGCCAATGAGAAGCTGTGAGAGGTTTTGAGCCAAGCAGGGATCCGACCAGAGCCGTGCATTATTTAGGACGATCTCCCCGGCAACACATACCTGATGGATGGGAGAGTCCAAGGAGAGGCAGTGAGAGGCAGATTAAGGGCAGCAGTGCGGTGGGAGTGGCAGGGAGGGGAGGTGCGGGGTGCAGGGAGGGTGGCACCGGTTCTATAGCCTGCGCTGCATTACTGTTCTTATACCCACAGGTAGACATGTTATCTGATTCTGATTTCTGGGACTGTGAACTGATACTTTGAAAACAAGGTTACTAACCAAATCGAGCTGCCTAGATAGTGTGTTCGATAAACCCTTGAGCTGTGGAGTCAGACGGCCTGGGTTCAAATTCCAGCCTGGCCACTCACTAGCTGTGCAGGTTTCAGTGCCTTGCTTTATCTGCAAAGTAGCATTTTTTCTCTCAAGATGGGAATATTGGGGGAGCACTGAGTGAGGGATGGATGTGTGATGCTGAACGCAGGGCCTGGCTCATGAGAACACCCAGCAGTGGTTAATAACTGTATAGTAATGAAATACAAATACATTGACTGTGTTAGGGAAACTCCCTTTAAATAAGAAATTAATCAACACATAATTAATTGTGTTGTTACAACACAGTCACCTCTTGGTCATTCCATTGGGAAAGGGGAACGGAAGTATATATTGATATCCCATCATTCTGTTTAGCTGACATTTAAGGAGTGCATTATTGTATGTCAGACTACATTCTAAACTGTCCGTGGATTATCTCTTTTGATCTTAGGCATGAGTCAGAAATAAAATTAATGTTGTAGAGGATAATCCTGACTGAGTAAGAAGCATGTCCTACTAGACCAGGGGTTGACACACTTTTTCTGTAAAGGGCTGGGTGGTAAAAGATTTGGAGCTTTGTAGGCCCCGCAGTCTCTGCAGCCGGAAAGCAGGCCCAGACAGTGTGTCATCGAATGGACAAGGCTTCAGCCCAGTCAAAACTGATTTACAAAAATAAAGATGGAGAGTGATCTGACCCACGAGCCAGAGTTTGCTGCCCCCAATGCTACATGACCTCCACTGTCTCTTCCAGCTTTGACATTGCTCTCCAAAATGATGGCACAGAAATGCCTAATCCCCAGTTAGTTCATCCCTTTAATCCCAAGAGGAATTTACTCCAAGTGTGACAGACAAGATGCACTGGAAAGATAGACACAGAAAGGCCTGTACACAGCTGTCTCCAGTCTTCATGCTCCCTGCACAGACAACACACCCATCATTCACACTCTTCCCAACAGGCCACTAAATGTCAGGCTGCCCAGGCTGCTCTGGGATCCGCTCAGTAATGGCTCTTGGGCTGCAGAGAATGACACTGGGGCAAGACACCCAGGTGATGTTCCATGTCCGTGCTCCATGTCTAAAGCAGAGTCTCCTCCCTACTCAAAGCCCACGTTCCCTTGTAATGAAATATAGCAGCTGATTGTCTGCTCAGTTATCTCCCTTCCTCTGATTCTTTCCCACCAATACCACATAGTACTAAGAGACTCTCGTGTGTGGGGTTCTGCATCTCCCCCAAATGATGGCCCATGACCTAGACTGGTTGGCCAGAGTTCTCATCTACCTTGGCCACAGGGATTGGTATCATGAGTTCCTGATTTGAGACCCAAGAGCAGCCAACCAGAGCATTCCCTGAAATTGAATAGGGCGATGTTGGGAAGGAGAAGTAGTCATTTCACCGAGGTTGTGCAGCTGAGGAGATTCTGGGAGGGTCTAGGGATTCCAGTGGCCATTCTTGTCCAATATGTGGAAGTGAGAAGCTGTCTGAAAAATAAAGAAAGTCATAGCTCTGACCCTGTAACAAAGGAATCTAGTCAAGACCTAAAGCCAGAGACTACCTACCATTCCCCCTCACAGACCCCATCCTCACAAGAACCAACACATTTATTTTTTGCTCAAAGTAATTTCAGCTGGGTTTCCGTAAATTATAACCAAAAGGATCCTAACTAAGGCACCTCTTTTTAAACTATTCTTCCCATTGGCAGTTACCCCCTACAATTATTCCCATCTGTCAAAATCCTAGTCATCTTTAGGCTACAAGACTCTTCCATTCCCGCTTCCTCTCATGTACTCCTGAAGTGATGCTATTCCCTCTTCTGAAGCCCCCGACCCTTGATTTAAAATGTCCTTAAGGTCATTTGCTCTAGGTCCACATGGTTTATTTATGTGCATTTCCTAGCTCTCTTCTTAGATTATAAGCTCCTTGAGGACAGGAGCCATATGTCAGTAGGGTATATAGTATATTTGCTCCCTAACTACACGCCACAGACCAGTGGGGAGCCAGAGAAATTGTTCCGGGGCTTGTAAACCCATGTGTGCACTCAGCCTCGAATGCATAGCAGTCCGTCAAGTGCATGTGTTTGAGAAAATTCAATATGGCAAAAAGCGACCGTAACTGTTACTTAACTATAAGACTGATACAGAGAGGCTAGCAAATATTTCTGATATTAAGAACAAGTCCTCTGGGCTCCTGGGTGGCTTGGTTGGTTAAGCGTCTAGATGCATACATGGATGGACACGTATGTGAAAAACTTTTGAGTTTTACACTCAACATCTGTGCACTTCATGCGAGGCATGCCATGATAAAAAGTAAAACTAAAATAAAAGTAAAGGAGGGGCACCTGGGTGGCTCTGTTGGTTAAGCGTCTGCCTTTGGTTCAGGTCATGATCCCAAGGTCCTGGGACCCAGTCCCGCATCACATCCGGGTCCCTGCTCAGCAGGACATCATCTTCTCCCTCTCCCTCCACCCCTTCCCCATCATGCTTGCTCACTCCCTCTCTCTCTCTCTCTCTCTCTCAAATAAATAAAATCTTTTTAAAAATTAAAAAAAATAAAAATAAAGGAATCCTCATATTTGACAAACTTGTCCATCACGAGTCAATACACAAACATTCATCTGAAATAGGTCAGGGAACTAAATAAATTGAATGCCAAAACTGTACAGCTTCCAGAAGAAAATAGAGGAGAATATCTTATGACCTTGAGGTAGGCAATAACTTCTTAGAGCACCGAAAGCAGCAAAAATGGGCAAGCAATTCTAACAGACTTTTCACAAAAGAGCATATACACATGGTCAGTCAGCACACAAAACATGTTCAACATCATTACTCATCAGGGAACTGCAAATTAAAACCACCAGTTGACACCCACTAAAATGGCTAAAATTCCCCATACCTTGTTGGTGGGAATAGAAACTAGAACTGGGGAAAACTGTGACTTTCATAAAAACCGAACCTATGCCTACCTACCATCCAGCACCTCCACCTCCTGGGTATTTACAGGTGAGAGAGGAAGACATGTATCTGCAGAGAGGTTTGTGCAGGAATGTTCCTGGCAGCTTAATTCATAACATCCCAGAGCTGAAAACAACCCAAATGCTCATCTACAGGCAAGTAGATAAGCAAATTGTGTTACATTTTACACAGTGGAATACTACGCACCAAAAAAAGTAAAAGAGAACCAACAAGTGGTACAGGCCTCAGCATGAATGAATCTCAGAAGCCTTAGTCAAAAGCTGAGAAAAGGTAGCCAGGCATAAAAGAGCACATACTGTAGGATTCCATTATATGAACTTCAAGAACCTGCAAAACTAATCTGTGTGGGTAGAAATTATAACAGGGTTTGCCTCTGGTTGAGGGAAGAGTGATTGATTACAGATTATCAGAGGTGGTAGAAACCACCCCATCTTGACTGAGATGCTGTTTACACGAGTTTATACGTTTGTCAAAACTCACTGTTTTTAAGATCCACATATTTCCTTATTTATAATTCATACCCAATTTCTATATATGTATATATACTTTCATTCTCTATATTTCATATAGAAATAAATCATATACAGGTCTATGAGTATGTAATAGGTATATAAATATATAGGTGTATAATACTTATTATATATGTAAATATATAATTACATAAATACAACTTATACATATAAGTATATAGATAGCAAGAGGAGACCTTCTAAAAGATTCTTAAGCTTAGGAACAGAAGAACTGATGCCAAATCTCAGGTCTCCCACTAACTCTGTGATATCTGCTAGTGTCCTCATCAATTCAGTGGACCCATCCTATCAGGCTCGCTTACTTCGAAGAGCTGTTTCAACTATAATAACTTCTGGGAAATGTTTGGAAATCTTTTAATTGTGTATTTTAAGAGCCTTCTCTCATGGAGCCCTCTCCCTGGCCCTGATGTTCTAGCTACACTTGCCCCCTTGAACTTGCCTTGTGTTTTCCAGCCTCAGGACCTTTGCACATGCTGCTTCTCCACCCACATGGTTCTTCTCCCTGGTCTTCCATGACTGGCTTCCTCAAATTCTTGCAGTGTCATCAGAAATGTGTTATGTATCCCCACCCCTTACTCATTTCCTTCATTCTACTTGTCCTACTTTGTAGTTATTTGTTTATTTACTTACCATCTATCTTCCCCATATAAACTTTCCCATATCTTTCACATACAAACTTGGGGAGTTTGTGAACTCCCAATAAATAAGAAATGTACTGGTTTTATTCACTGATGTATCCCGAGTCCTTAGCACGTAGAAATTACCCATCCACAGAAGATGACACAAACTTGTTGCCGAATAAATGACTGTACCAACAAACATGAGCTTTATTGTGCAGACTTTAAAATCTGTTCGTGCTGACTTGGGACTTGGAGCCAGGTCTTCCCTGGGGCTTGGTGGGTGCCAGAAGAGTGACGCCGGAATAATGCTAGTGTCACTGTAGTGTGCTCATGTGGGAAAAGCTTTCTGTGTCAAAGAAATCGAGGAAACCTTAGGACATCTTGTCCTTAGGAGGGCTGAGACAGCCTCTCTTCCTAGTGATGCTTTATAGTCCATCTGTTGGGCTACAACTCAGGGTTCTGCACGCACCTCCAGTGGAGAAGAATCTGAACACAAACAAGCTAATGATCCAACATGCAGGGATTGTCCTCCAGCTCTAGCAGGACAATGCGGAGTGTGTCCTCCGCATCCCACACTCAGCACAGGGACCAGGAGAAAATGGAATGAATGCCTGTGTCCATCTCCTTTTTGGGCACTTTTTAGACCTCTGGTTTTTCTCATGGGTCTTTTAGGCCTAATCCACTCGGTCTCTCTCCCACTAATAATTGAACCACTATCTTCTTTTAGTTTTCCAGATCAGAATGCCATTGCTGTAACTGAGACCATCTCTCTTCCTGGATTTAGCCCCAAGTTGAGCGGGCCACCCCCCAAGCCCAGGGCACCTGAGCATCACACATAGCTAATCTGCCTGTGGGAACTCTCTGCGACCTTCTGTTTTACAACTGGAATGTGTTGGCTGGCCCAGATTATTTTGGCTTCTGTGATATCAGTGCTATGGGGAAATGCTTGTTAGCCAGTTACAAAGTCCACATGAGTGTATGAACATAGAGAACGCTCTGGTGAAAATGTAGGCATTTTGAAATCGGGAATAAGTCCTCCCTCTGCCCCCCACCTACTTCCTCCTTAGCCAAAATTCTACTTTCTCTCTGCCTAAGTCCCTTGAAATCTGTATTCTTTTCAACAGATAATGTCAATAAGCCCTTTATGTGAGTGGGATTTGGGGCTTCTCTGTTTCTCATCTGAGAATCTGTCCTGTGCCAATGAGTTTGGGCCTCTGGCCCACATGTTAATTATTGTACCAGGGTTCCTGGAGTCGACTAGGGACAGAATGGCTTTTTGGCTAGAAGAGATGTAGTCTGGTAGGATTTTTTTTCCCTTAAAGCATTAATCTAGCTTAGAGAGTCCGAGAGAGTGAAAATGCTTGTATGTTTCATTGATGTTTGCTCCTTCTTGTCTGAGCAACACATTTAACTGGGGTTTGAGAACCAAATGTGAATGAATCTCTAGGATTTCTTGAACTTATATTGGTGATCATCATTTTTGCTGACGTTAATGCCAGGAAATTTTCTAAAAAGTATTATAAGATGCAAAATGGTGGGAAGGGAATCTAGCGGTGTGTGTGCGCACGCACGCGCTCATGGGCACAAACACAGAAAAGAAACCTCACTGGACTAGGGTCAGAAGGCATGTGTAGAAGCCTGGACACATCTCTCCAGTTCCCTAAGCCTCAAGTTTTTCATCCATAAAACAGGCTACATGACCCTCACCTCTCCTAACTCACATGTTGGGTGACAATCAAATGAAGCAGTGAATGAGAAAGCCTTTGAGTTAGCCTCTGCTTTGCTAGCTTCTTCCCTTAGCTAGTCTTTGAAAGAGAAACGAACATATATTTGGCTTTTATTATTATTATTATTATTATTGTTACTTTTGGTTGCTGGCCATGTTTCTTTTCATCATTAAAATTTAATACAGTTCTGCACAGCAGTTGAGCACAAGGCAAATCGAGCTTTATTTGGGTTATAGGTAAATGGGGCAGGGTAAAAAGAGTCAGTCCATTGTGGGTCTAGTGTCCTTATGTATAATTGTCCTCATTTGAAATATTTCATCCCATTGTTAGACCACGCGTCCAACCGTGCATTTCGGTCTCTCATTCAGAAAGCACAGTCTCTGTAATTAAGTGATGATAAAAAGAGGACACAGGACAGCAAGCACAGGATAGAAGCTTTGCTCTTCTCTTTGTGTCTGGAAGGACAGTGGGCAAACCAGACCAAAAAGAAAGAGCCCTTTCATCATGCCCATGAAAGCAGGTGACTTGTTTTGGCCAACAGGCCCAGAATTTCACCCTTCAGCTCCTTTTACAATTCCCAGGTGAGGGGTGACACCTGGGTCTAGTTTGGAAAGGACATCCTGTGTCCATCTCTGTAGGCCTCACCTTTTACTGCACCCTCGCCTCAAGTTCTGACACTTTTCAGCTGCTCTTTGGACAATTTCTGCTGGTGACTAGGCTGACGAAGGCAGTGGGGCAAAAGCAGTGAAGACTTCTTCCTGCTGGAAGTCATCTGCCTCCAGACGCATTTTCCAGGACCTGCCACCCGTCTAAATGTGGAAGTGGCCCCTGGCATGTCCGTTTCCGACTGGAAATGTCTGGTGTGGAGAGAGAGCAGGATGCATTTGAGGAAAAGGAAAGCGAGCCAGTGTGGCTGTCGGGTGCCGCCAGAGGGGGCAAGGGGTCTGGGGTGAGATGGGGGAGCTGGCGGGGACCAGGCTACACAGGGCCTTGCAGATCATGGCAAGGAGCCTGGCTTTATCCCAACAGCCAAGTGAAACCACTGAATGGTTTTAAATGCCATTGGCGGTGATGGGAGTCAAGGTTAAACATCGCCAGATTTGCATTTTGAAAACATCACTGTGGTTCCTGAGTAGAGAGTGAGTCAGGGAAAGGTCCAGTCTAGACCTACTAGCATCCTCCGGGCAAGAGATGTTAGGGCTCAGACGGTGCAAGGCATCTTCTCCTCCCAGGGCATTACATGGTCTTGATTCTCTGACAGCTTTTATACCCTTCAGACTATCTAAAATACTGCTTGCTTTGGAGCCTGAATTACTTTGTTAGGGCTACCATAACAAAACACTACACATGAGTGGCTTAAACAGAAGAAATTTATTTTATGATAGTTCTGGAGGTTGGAAGTCTGAGATCAAGGGGTCATCAAGGTTGGTTTCTTCCGACACCTCTCTCCTTGGCTTATAGATGGCAGTCTTCTCCCTGTGTCTTCACTCAGTCTTCTCTTAGGCATGCTTAACGTCCTGATCTCCTCTTCTTATAAGGACATCAAGTCATATTAGATGAGAGCTCACACTGATAACGTCATTTTTAACTTCATCATTTCTTTAAAGTCCCTGACTTCAGATATAGCCACATTCTGATACCCAATGTACTTTTATTTTTGGATTCCTTATACAGGGTATTGAGATAAACTTTAGTGTTTCTAGTATTTGTCATTGTTCGCCCCCCTCCCAGGGCCCCCCACACACACCCAGTAACCACATTGTGTATAAGAAGAGTTGTATAACCACTTGATGGATTCCATTTGGGTTTTGGTCTTCCACCAGAATATTGAACTTGACCATGTTGTGATTCTGTTACAGCGTGGTTTAGCCACAGAAATTTCCTGTACTGGCTACAGGTTACTCCTTGGGAGCAAGTCTGTTGCATTTGCTTCTTTTGTGGGTTCAAGAAATACCTGTTGTAGGAAACAGCTGTCAAGTTCATCCTGACCAGAAACGTAACTCCTCATCTTATCCCATGGGTGTGTCTAAACGTTTGTCCAGGGGACCCACAAGAATCCTCCAGACTGTAGCATTTCTCCTCAAGTAATTTCAAAGCTGCTGGGGGAAATAAAGCAAGCACAAAAGTGACATGGTTATAGGGCAGAACATGGTCTGGGTCCGTGGTTCTCCCCACATCAGTGGCAGGAGCATCACGGGAGATCTTGTTAGAAATGCAAATTCTCAGCCCCCACCCCAGACCTATTCAGTAGAAAATCCTGGGGGTGGGGCCCAGCAATCTGTTTTGACAAGACATTTAGGGATTCTGATGCAGGCTCAAGTTTGAGAACCACTGCTTAGTGATAAAAAGTACATGCCATGAGTTTTTAAAGAAGAGAGCTCATATTTAGAGGAGAGTGAGGGGAGAATCTGGAAATAGTTCTAAAAGTATGTTGCATACGAGATAGGCCTTGAGGAGTGGGTTGGATTTTTATATTTATATGTAGATGATCATATTTACTACAATTGCCATCTGCATGTTTATGTATTTCTTTTACAAAAGTAATTAACAGCCTGGACTCTAACTGGAAAGATCTGCTAGCTGTCCCTTCCTTGCATTTTAACTGGCTCGCTTTGAATTGAAGCTTCCACCAACATATGCTCAGTTATAGAACTGGCAGTTACAATTGGAGGCATTTTGTTGGAGGATAATTTCCATTCCAAACATAGCTTGAATTGGAGGTGGAGATTCTACCTCTCTATCCTTGAGGTAAAATCAGGCCAAACGAGCCTTGAATCTCATAGTGGGTAGGGATCTTTCAAATCATCTAGTCTAAGACCCAGCCAGAGCGCCTCTGAGCTGGCCTAGAAAGATGGGTGGCATCAGGACACTGAGCACAGACACACACACTTCTGCTAGCCCGCTGAACGATTCTATATAGCAGGGCTGGGCAAATGAGGGCTCAAAAGTCAGCTCTGGCCCACTGCGTATCTTTGTAAATAAAGTATTATTGGAACACAGCCATGCCCATTCATTTACCTATTGTCTCTGGCTTGCTTTTGCACTACAGTGGTGCAAAATTTTAATCCCCTCCTTAAGACTATATCTGCAAGAACCCTTAAATTGCAAGTTCCAATTAGCTCAAGTTCAGCAGGAATCTGTTGGCTCCTGACCTTTGAGTGGCTGCTCACGAGATCCGAATGGACTGTGCTCTCTCTGTGAGCTGCTCCGGTCTGGTTGACTACACCCCCTATTGCCTCTGTGGTCAGCTGGACTCTCCTGCCTGTGCTGCCCATTTCCATTTCATTCCACCCAATCCATTCTCCTCTAAGTTCAGATCCTTTTCTCCTGGTGCAGCAGATCCTGCCACTGTAGTATGAGCATTAAACTTGGCATCAGAAGTCCTGAGTTCTGGTCCTCACTATGCTACTGAAAACAAAAACATGAGATAAGATGTCAAGACGCTGAAATGACTACCAGTGGGTAGGGTCAGGGGGATCAGAGAATGGCCCCTCCTTGAGATGGAGAAAAGATGTGTGGTAGGAAGGTCACTGAGGTCGTCTAGGTGAGAGATGTTTATGGCTAGGACGGGGCTGGTAGAGATGGAGAGAAAAGGCTGAAGTGGGGAGCTTAGTAAGGGATCTATCTATATGCCTTGATAATGGATGGACCATGTGAGTTTCAACAAACCCACGAATTTCAGGGTTCATCATGTAGAAGAACAGACTCTGGTTTGAACAAATGACACCATCTGAAGCTGGCTCTGAGACCCCAAAAGTGCATTCCTCAGAACACACTGGAGAGAGAGGAAACCCCTTTGCTCATGTCTCTGCCCACACCACTGTTCATCTCTGCCTGATGGGGAGTGGCTCTAATCACAGACCAGAAACAGCTCTTCCTAAAAGAAATGACAACTTGAGAAAAGAAAGGGGCTGAGTAAATTAAATGGATGTTTAATCTGCTTGTATTATGCTTGTATTAGGACATTATTTCATTGCCAGCTGACTTAAACATTTGTGAAGACTGGCAAACACATCAGAGAAGATATACTTTGTAATCCTCAGAAGGATATTGGCATCAAGTCATCTGTGACAACACTTTTGATATGCACTACTATCAGATATCAAGATTTCTAAAATTCTCATCTTGATGCCAGAGAGTACATGAGTCTTCTAGTCACCAACCCAAGGGTTCTCAGCCTTTCATGAACAAAAGACTCTCCAGAGGAGCTTGTTTTAAAATTTAAAGTCTGATTCAACAGGTATGGGGGAAAGCCCAGGAATCTGCATTTTGACAATCCATAACAACCCCTCCCCAGGTGACTCTGAAGGAGGTGGTTAGCTGATCACTTTGAGAAACACTCAGACAGTAAAAAGCACCACCGTGATGAAATTTGTTCCCATTTCACTTCCACCACTGACTTCCACTATACAACCACCTTGTCTCACCCCACCTCTGCTCGGTTAACGTTTTCACCTCCAGAGTGGCTCCAGAAATTTTTCCTGACTGCTTGGATGCTCCATAGTATAGCCCTCTTGGCTCCACAGAGTGTCCACAGCAATAAGGGACAGCCCCCCACCTAAAAGTAGCTTAAAGAATGTAGCCATGTCTATTTCGTAGACTAGAAAAGCCAACGAGGAGCTGAACCAAGGCAGGTTGATTTAGAGGCTCAGCATCATCCTCAAGCACCTGGATTCTTTACAATTCCAGAATCCCTCAGAATCCATCGTGGGCAGGCAGGGCTGCAGTTCCAGCATCCAAAGTGGACAAAAACCTCCAGAGGCTAAGAAGAGCAAAGACAACCCTCCCCTTCCACCTGTCCTCCCTTTGTGTCTCCTTGGCCAGGAGTATATCACATGCCTTTGCCTAAGCCAGTCAGTTGGCAAAAGAATCTGTCTCCCCAATCAAGATTCCCTCCCCAGGTGAACACTGGAAGACATGGCTTCTCAGGGAAGGTAAACAGAAGCAGGTTTCCTCCAGGAGAGAAAAGTTCTGTTAGCAGACAAAGAGAGGCATGGCTATTGAGTCAGCAACAGACTCCTCTTCCTCTCTTGGAGCACTTTGCCTGCCATTTTCCAGGCTGGAGTGTGTCACATGAGGAGAGGGACCCATCCACCTCATCCGTCCTTGTGTCCTCAGCTAGATGCTGTGAGTTGTGTTAGATCCATGAGGTCCAGCATGAAATGGTCCTGGAATGTGTTTAACTTAAATTGATAACAGATTATGATTTAGAGGGAAAACTGTGATTAATTAAGACATAAAGTAGTCAACTAAAAGTGACAAAACTGCAACTCAAACTAACTCATATTTTTTTTAGAAATGGACTGTGCTATATTTGTTCATATAATTGGGAAGTTCAAAAATGCCAGTGACTTCAGGCCCATCTGGAGCCACAGACACAAGTGATGGGTTCAGCACCTGTTCATTCTCTTTTTCCATCTCTAGTAGGCTCTCCCAACATGGGGGTGGGGGGCCCAAGATGGGCAAGATGGCAGCAGGAGCCCCAGACCACCTCCTCCCACCGTATCCACCCAGATGGCTCCTCCAAGAGCTCCTGTAGAAAAACCCCAGAGATGACATGGTCACGTGCCTGCCAAGCATGTGGAAGAGAATCGGGGTCCTCTGATTGGCCAGGCCCAGGCTGCTTTCGGATCCGGCGTTGGAAGAGGGTCAGCCCACTGGAACTCCACGGAAGGCGTGCCCCACGGGAAAAAGAAGTTGTGTTGCCAGAAGAAGCTGAGCAGATGCTGAGCAGGCAAAACAACAGATGTCCACTACACTTATGGATGGAAAAAATCTGTTTGCAGGGCACTCTCCATGGGCCAAATGATAATTGAGAACTACTTGCTGATACACACAGAAAGTAAACATTTCCCCCTCATCCCCCAGATGAAACAGGTTCAGTTTTCAACCTGGAACAATGGTTTATTTCCTGAAGGCAAAAAGCAGCTGTTGCCTGTTGATTTTGGGGTGGGGAGAGATCTTTGTTTCTATAAAATCTTTTCTCTCCAGAGGAAGTATAGCCTTCATCTTCCCTCCTAATTATCTGTTAGTGTTTTTATTCTCCTTCTTGGTTGTGTCTCACGTCTTGACTTCATCCCAGGTATCATGTGTCGACAGCCTACTGGCAAATACAAAATGGTGCCTCCTCCAGTTGTGTTCTTTGTCTCTCCTCCCCTTTTCCATCAGAAATAATTCGCTTGTGCCTGGGTGGCTCAGTCGGTTGAGGCAGGGACTCTTGATTTCCACTCAGGTCATGATCTCAGGGTCCCAGGATAGAGCCCCGCCTTGGGCACTGCACTCAGTGGGGAGTCTGCTTGCGAATTCTCTCTCCCTCTCCCTCTGCCTCTCCCCCCACTAGTGTTTTCTCTCTCTCTCTCTCTCTCATAAATGAATCTTAAAAAAAAAAAAGAATTTTTAAAAATGTTACTCCATTTTTGGACCTCTCTGATTCTCTTACCAAACTCTCCCTGAGACTGTAGCACTTAGGGACTATGTGTTACCACTATTCATTCATTTGGCAAGTATGAATGGAGCACTTACTAGTTCCAGGACTGGGTGGAACATTAAAAAGGTAATTAAAAAAAAAAAAATCTTCCCTCCTCCATCCTGGAATTTCCTTTGGAGTGGGAGGTGTATTTAGTTTAGTCTTACACTGCCACAATATTTAGCTTCATTTTGTTATCATTACTGCTGCTACCATTATCACAATCATGTCATTACAATGGGCTTGGGCGTAGCACTTGCAACGTAGCAGGTGATGGGGCAAAAAGCACTACCTTGAAGAAAGGCGTTATGTCGGGGCACCTGGGTGGTTCAGTCGGTTAAGCATCTGCCTTTAGCTCAGGTGATGATCCCAGCATCCTGGGATGGAGCCCTGCATCAGGCTCTGTGCTCAGTGGGGAGTCTGCTTCTCCCTTTCCCTCTCCCCCGCTTATGCTCTGCCTCTCTCAAATAAATAAATAAAACATGAAAAAGAAAAGAAAAGCACTATGTGTACACCACTTCTGCCCCATTCAGAACTTCTAAAAGGCAAATATATTATTCCCATTTTACAGATCGGGAAGCTAAGGCCCAGTGACATGGCATTCAGCTCAATCTCATACAGCCTATGAGAGAAAGTCTGGATTTGAGCCCAGATTTGACAGGTTCCATAACTGGTTCTCTCTCCAGTTCCCAGAACCCACTCCATAAATTTCATGGATGGCAATGAAAATTTGCTTTTGTTTTTCCGTGAGGGTTAAGGTTCTGATCCACAACCTTGGGTGTAGACTGAAGGATGTGGCCTTTGAGTTGTGGGTCTTGTCATGAGGATAAATATGCAAGGGGCCACTCTTCATCCTAATTCCTCTTGTGACATTGGAAGACATCTAGGAGGCTACAACCATTTGTCCCCAACCCTTTCATCCACAATTTCAAATGCATCTCTCTGAAGGGCCGTGGGCCTTGGTCTCCTCAGTGACAAAACTGTGAGGCTTTTTGTAGATGAGGATGTCTAATAGAGCTTTCTGCACTAATGAAAATGTTTTATTTCTGTGCTATCCAATATAATTGCCACTTGCCACATGCTGGCCATCGAGGACTTGAAATGTGGCTAGTGTGATTGAGAAATGGGATTTTTAATTTTACTTAATTTTAATTTGAATAGCCACATATAAAGAATGACTACCGTATGGGGCAGGGCAAACCTAGAAGGATCTTTATCATTCTTTTCCCTTTTGATCTTATACATATTATTGGGTTGCAGACAACATTTTTTAATGAAATGGCATGAGCTATTAAAGAGAATAGAAATAGAAAAAATACCAGGACACATCATGCCTACTAAAAAGAAGTTTTGTCTGGGAAACTTTTGTTTCACGTATTTGTGTCCTGGGTCATTCTGCAAAATTAATTTCGCCTAGTGATTCACAGTCAAAAAAACCTTGAAAACCTTTGCCTGTCCCTGAGTAATGTCATAGAGACCTTGAGAGTGACAGGCTTCTGTGGCACTCCTTTATCCAGCCTGGGGCTCTGCAAGACCTCATTTTAGGAATATTCTGTTCTTCCAGATCCTACAGGCATATGGTGAGCACGTGACTTCTCAGATGGTAATTGGAAGTGACTTTGTGGTCATCTATCTGTCTGGATGCAGAGATCCCAAACTGGTGGCCCACGGGCAGAATACACTCCCACAGACAAGCCTTTTGGGGACCTTCACGTGCCTTTGCAGGGCAGAAATCCCCTGGGGCCCAGCAGCTTCTTCTTCCTTTAGGTGAGCCAGCCTCCTTAGTTTCATCCCCTAGGATTGATTATCCACTAACATTACCTGCCTGGCCCCTGAAGGCATTTTGTGTTGCAACCTTGTTTAGTATGCATAGATTATTGGATCTGAAAGCAAAGTGAGAGATCCAAGAATGCAAGCCTTTTCCTTTGTAGATGGGAAAACAGTGACTCAGGAATGGGGCGTGTCCTGCCTGAGGACTCCTACATCCCCCTCTCAAGGAAGAGCCAGGGGTTAACCAAAATCCTGGTAGGACAGAGGAAGGAAGGGAAGGGAGAAAGGGAAAAGGAAATCGAGGGAAAGAGCAAGACAGAAGGAGGGAGGAGATGGGACACAGTGATAGGATGTGAGCCATCCCGTCAGCCTGGGGAGAGGGGGACCTGACTGATAGCGCAGATTTCGGGTTGGGGGGATGCTCTTGGAGCAATCATGCCTGCGGGTGAATGGACGGAGCAAAAGTCATCCAGGAGATCCCTATAGAACGTGGAGCAATGGAACAAGCACTCTGGACACCAAAGAGGGGTCTCTGGGGGACCTCTGCCCTCTGAGTGCTGAGGCTGCTTGGAATGACTTTGAGAATTCCCTAACTTGTGTCACTTGGCCGTCATTCTGGCGTCCTCTCAGGCAACCTGCCCAATCTGAAGCCAGAGCATTTCTCTGCTGGTCCTAGTGTGGCCAGCATGGTGGGGACGCTGAGCAGGTTCAGCCCCTCTCTGCGCCTCAGGGCTGTAAAGGTGTGCTTGTGTGGGAGAGGGAGCTGGGGGCCAGCTTGGAGAGAGAGAGGGTCATAAGTAAGTCCGTATCAGGCCCTCCGCCTCTTCAATTATAGAAGCTCTATGGGCCCCAGGGGGGAACCGCGACACCCGTACCTTCAGGTGCCTGATTGTGAGGGAGAGAAGTTGGCCAGGGGTGAGGCAGAAAGGAAGAGGTAGGAACCATGGTGTTCTGGAAGGCTCAGAAACAAACACCAGGCTGCCCAAGTAAAGCGTGTCTGGTAGCCCCATGCAGTGCAAACATCCCCTGGTCTGGCGGCTGTCCCCGAATGCCCGCCAGGGGACCGGATGTTTGCATTCCGAGCATGGTTTACGATGGAATCTGTACAACCTGGAGGCCATTTCAGCATTTCAAGGAAATGTTTGAAGCTTCCAAAAAAACCAAAAAGGAAAACGAAAAAGAAACCTCTAGACGAGATGTTTTCTGTGTGTCTTCCGCTAAAAACCCGTAAGTCAAGGGGAGCTGATGTTTCTTGCATTTCTCAACGGTGTCTCAGAGCCTGATGGCCTGCCAGCCTCAGGAAGCAAACATTGTATAAGTGTTCAAACCTCCGGCTCACAGGCCAAGGGACAGAGTCACTCAGAGCACAGACAATCACTGGCTTCCTGGAGTCCCTCTACTTCCAACATGGCTTCCAGGACCCCAGAGGAAACCCAAATCGTATTCCCAAAAAGCTGTAGAGATGCTGGAAAAGGTGTGTCAAGGTCCCAGTGCAAGGCAGCCCCATGCTGCCTGCTGGCGATGCTTGGGCAGGTCCCCCTCTTTCCCTCAGGATACACTGGGCAGAAGGAAGCCCAGCTGGAAATATCCCCTGGGCAAATCTCTTCTAGATCTACAGTGCCTGCCTCAACCCTAGCTCCGACCTTTACATGTGATGGGACTTCAGGCAAATTAACAAACCTCCCTGGGCCTCAGATTGCCCATAGATAGAAGAGGGATCCCATGGTATCTGTCTCCTGGGGCTGAGAGAATTCAGTGAGTTGGGAGGTATGAAGCCCAAGGGGCATGGCACAAAGTAATTGCCCAATTTGTGTTCGTATTGGGCTCCTCTTATAGCCCCTCAGTGTCCCTGACTGGGGACTTGGTAAAGGTAGTGAGGAAGAGAGTCAGCAGTGTGACAAGAGACTTTGGTGTTTGCTGACAGGAGGCAACCCCAGTGGGAAAAATGCCAGATTCGCTAGGTAGTTTCCCCTTCTCCGTCAGGGCTCAACAGACCCTCAGCCATTCATACCTAGGTCTCTAGATTAGATTTTCAAAACTCATGGCCCCAGTGTAGCGAGATGATATTCTTGAAATATTAACTGGTATTTCCTTCAGCCGCCGTCTTCATCCTTCCCCCTCTATTCAGGGAGGGAGGCCTCAGGGCCAGGATGGGCAGCAGAAGGCAGAGACAAAAAGAGGTCGCTTCCTGGCTTTTGAGTTTCAAGTCTGTGCCCTCAAAACAGGAAGGATCCATTACAAAGCTAAATATTCTAGAGAAAGTATAAATTAGATAGGGCAGAAAGGGCTCCTTTACCCCCAGCTAACAAAAAATGATTCCCTGGCCCAGAGGTGGGGAGGAGAATCTCAGGGAAAGAAATGAGAACACAGATCTATTTGAGTCCTTAGAAAAGAGGCCCATGCTGCCCCCGCTGGGCTGAGCCCTGGACCAGACCCCCCAGTGAAGAGGGGAACGGAGGTGCAGACTGCCTGCCACTTAGTTTCTGCTTATCTTGAAAGAGGAACCACTCTGACTTAAAGAATTGAGGGCTTTTCTCGTTTTTTTTTTTTTTAATCGTACAGTGTTTTATTGACTTCAATCAGAAATACACAGTCTCTTCTTTTTTTTTATATATATATATATATATATATATATATATTTTTTTTTTTTTTTTTTTTTAAACAATCATAAGATGAACATAGAAATAAGGGGAAACCTAATTCTTTGACTCCGGATCTGGACCAGCTTTCTGAATTCACCAAATCAATAACAAATACGCTGTTCCCATTTCAGTGAGGGACCCCACTCTCACATGAAGAATACCTTCCAGCTGCGGCTGTGGGTCGGGCCTTGCCCCCCCACCGCCCCGCCCCTCCAGGGCCCTGGCCGTGCTAAGGGGCCCGGCTGGGTCTAGCAAGTCCGTCTGCTCGAGCCCTGCTGCCAGCCGCACTCCCTGACCACGGAGCACACTGCCGAGCCTGGCAGAGAGAGAGGCTGGGAAAGGGTTTCTGTGGCGGCGAAGGTTTGACAAGAGCGTCTTGGGGTCACAGGCTGTGTTACTGACGTTCCTGACCTGCTGACACGGGAAAGTGTGGCCAGGCCAGGCCACCTGGGCAGGGACCCGGGGATCCCCAGAGGGCTCCTGCCTCTTCCCAGCGCCAGCTGCCAGCACCTGCTGAGCTGCCCCTCCAGGGAGCCCCACACGCACACCTCCCAGGCCGTCTGTCCTGAGCCACAGAAGTGACTCCAGGTGGCCATCCCCTCGCCCTGGGGGCAGCCATCACAGCCCCTTCATCCTCACCTTCAGCCACAGATGCTCAGTCACTGCGCCTGGTTTCCTGGTCTGTACCCCACAAACATTATTCCTCAACCTGTGTGGAATTTATGTACGTATCTTAAGTCAGCCGGGTAATGGATGGATGATTACTGCGGGGGGGGATAGTAGATCCCCCGTAGCCTCCCCCAAGCCCACTCCCTCCCCAAAGGGAACCCCTCTTGGCCCTTCTGTGTGGCCAGCAGTAGAGCTTCGTGGTGAGAGCTGCCTAAGTTCAGGTCCTTCTGCCATTTACTAATGATATGGCTGTGAGCAAGTGACCTCAGCTCTTTGGGCCTCCGTTTCCCCATCTGTAAAATAGGGATAATAATATCACCCCCCTCCCCGAATTATGAGAACTCAGTGAGATGGCATATGTACACTGCTGAGCCCAGTTCCTGACAGAGTAACCACTCTGCAAATACGCTCTCTTATCCTTCCAGACCTTTCCTTGGGCGTTCGCCCCTGTTGTTTCTTCATGCATGGCTTCATTCCGAGCTCCCTCCTCATCCTTCTACATCTTGGACCTTGGACCCCCCATCCCCACTCCCAGCCCACCTAGGCTAATGCTAAGCCTCAGCACGACTCCAGACTGATGGAAGCATATTCTACTGTGAACTCCCTCCCCCACCTGTCTGTGACCCGTGGGCCACGCTGCAGGTTGCGCTCTCTTTTATCCTGTTATCCTAGAACACACACCCTCAGACACTGACATGCGGCACGCCCAAGTTCTCTCCATCTCCCTCCGGGCCTCAGCCTTCTCATTTGCTAAATGAAACCATGGGACTCATCTTACTCGGTCTTGTATTTACCATCAAGTAGTTACTGAGCCTTTACAGACCTGGCACGGACAGTGCAGAGACAGACAGGACACCGTGGTCCCTGCCCTCACGATGCTCACAATCTCTGTATTAGGTGACCTCTCAGCCCAGGGAGCTCTGATGGGTTCCAGGGATTCGCACGATGAGCATAGATGTCATGACACAATGAGATGATACACGCGGGGCCCTTAGGGGTTACCAAAAGCAGCTCTCACGGTCTCCCTAGCAGAGTTTTCAGAAAACAAATCACCCATCTCTTCTAAGTATGCACACACAACTGACACACCAACACATCCCCCTGGAAACAGCAGATGTGCCCAAAATACACCGCCCCAGGAAAACATAGATCATAGCCTCTGTTTCCCACAACAGGAAACACCCAATTCACACATTCCTCAGCAGGATACATCAAAAGCGTGTCAGCCACCCACCTCTGCAGCCCACAGAAACCCATCAACAGAAAGCTCAGGGATGGGGGCAGAAAGAAGAGGTTGCTTTAAGGGGGTGAACCGGCTGCAGCTGGTGCTTCTCTTCCTGAGCGGCCGCAGGGAGGGACAACCAGAAAACCTTTGCCCAAGTTGGACGGGCCCCAAAACAGATTTGACGATATTTGAGCCAAACCCGGGGCGAGTGGCAAGGGGCAATTCAGAAACAATTCCCGCACTGAGTTGAGGTGGGGGTGCGTGACTTCAGAGAGCCTTTAATAATAATTTTTGCTTAGATTCGCTAAGCCCAAGCAGTGTCCCAAGCACTTTTATATAACTGAAGCGATTTAATACTCACAGCTGACCTGAGTTGTTCCCACTCTAGAGTTGAGCAAACTGAGACAGGCGTCATCATGCACTTAACTTGTTCAAGGTCACAACAGCCGGCAGGCAGCAGAGCTAGAATACCAACTCAGCCCCCCTGACTCAAGCATCCACACCCCGAACCCCTGCACCGGGTGCCTGTCAACGCAGGGATCCCCTGTCACTGCCGCCTTTCCCCAGGAGACGGGATCAGGGTTGCAGATCCCGGTTCAACTCCAAAACCAAACTCAAGGTCATGTCGTAAAGGACCAGGGACTATTGTCCACAGACCCCACCCTAACCTATCAGGCAGACTGCTTTCCACCTGTGAAATGCCTGGATCCACAGTCGGGTCTCCTCCTCCGTGCTTAGCAAATACCTGTGAACACACTCAGGGTACTTTCGGCCCTAATGAAGCCGTGAGTTGCCGACGTGTGACAGCTGTGGCGCCCGGCTGCTTCCCGGGGCCCGGGGCGGTTGCGAGCTCATTTTGGAGCTGGATGATTCTCTCTACGTGATGTTGCACTGTTCAGGCAGAAGCCGCACTGTTTCTATTACACTTCCAGCCATTTTTCACAGTGGTTCTGTTGTCTCCAAGACAGCTTTGTCACTCTTTTAATTATGCCCCAGGACACCATAGGTGCTTCTACCTCCTAAAGACGAGTTTAAAGATGACGCGATTAGAACAGAGGCACGTCTCTTTCTACAAGGTCAGGCCACCCTCAGAGGGGGAAGGACTAACTGTGCAGGCACCACATCGGTGAGGGGAGCATAACTTAGGTCACGTTGTCTGTGAGAGGGGAAGCATGCCGTGACCGGCTCTTAAAAGAGAGTAATCGAATGGCAGCACCCGGGAGTTAAAGGGTGAGACCAGTTAATGGAGAGAAGGGAGTGTGTGGAGGGCAGAAGAGGCACAGAGAAGGACACACAGAGCCAGAACCAGCTTTTAATTGGAGGGGATTTCGTAAATCATTTTGTCCCATCTCATCCTCAGTGACTGCGGAGGAGGGCGCGTCCAAGATGGTCAAAGCAGGTAACAGCGGAGAGAGAACCGGAACTCAGGCCGGCTGGGGCTCCTCGATGAGAAACTCCTGAGACAGGAACAACAGCCCCCCGGGGAGGAAAGCGGGGTGCGGGAACATTTCTAGCTCCTCTGACTCACGTGCCCCTCCCCTTCTAATTTGTGGCTGTGCTCCCACACTTTTAAATTATCTCTGTCACATTTGGGAAGAGCTTTACTTGGAAATTTAGTTGTGGAATTAAGTTGTATTTTCTCTTAGAACTAAAGGTCTGCTGCGTGTCTGTTTCAGACCCTTCACTTTTCTTTTTTTTACCTGCACAAATAACATTTTTATTTTTATTTTTTTAATTTAATTTTATTTTTTCAGTGTTCCAAGATTCATTGTTTCTGCACCACACCCAGTGCTCCATGCAATATGTGTCCTCCATAATACCCACCACCAGGCTCACCTAACCTCCCCCACTCCTCCCCTCGAAAACCCTCAGTTTGTTTCTCAGAGTCCACAGACTCTCATGTTTCGTCTCCCCCTCTGATTTCCCCCAATTCACTTTTCCTGTCCTTCTCCCAATGTCCTCCGTGTTATTCCTTACGCTCCACAAGTAAGCGAAACCCTATGATAATTGACTCTCTCTGCTTGACTTATTTCACTCAGCATAATCTCTTCCAGTCCCGTCCATGTTGATACAAAAGTTGGGTATTCATCCTTTCTGATGGAGGCATAATACTCCATTGTATATATGGACCATATCTTCTTCATCCATTTGTCCGTTGAAGGGCATCTTGGTTCTTTCCAGTTTGGTGACTGTGGCCATTGCTGCTATGAACATTGGGGTTCAGATGACCCTTCTTTTCACTGCATCTGTATCTTTGGGGTAAATACCCATTAGTGCAATTGCAGCCAACCCTTCATTTTTCATCTCACAGGTGCTGACTGGGCTGATTTTCTGTCTTAAGAAAGTATACTGACAGCCATTGCCAATTGACCTCTTTGCTTCTAGTCTTGGAAAAATTAAGATTGTTCAGTCTCGCAGTACCTGAAAAATTGTGACTTTTTACAAAATTAATATTTATCGCATTGCTCGGAATCTTTTGTTTCTAGGTCAAATTCAGGATGGGTGACTGTGTGTGTAATTGGTTCAGATTGCAAACTGCTTTTGAGTACAACTTTAAAACTCTTCAAGGATGAAAAGGAATAATTTAAGTCTGAGGTGGTATACCCGAATTAATTTGCACATGTTATTTTTATTTAAGTAGGGTTCCAGCAGAGTTCATTTCTTCTTTCCCCAGTCTCAATGCCTGGTTTTCTGTTTATGGATCTATAAAGTTGAAATGTCCAGTAATGGTACCACTAGCCACATGTGGCTACTTAAATGTAAATTTATATTAATTAAAATGAGATAAAATTAAAAATTCAGTCCCTCAGTCACACTAGCCATGTTTCAAATGTTCAACAGCCACATAGGGCTAGTAACTATTATTTTGGACAGTGTAAATATTGAACATTTCTGTACTCAGAAATCTGTTGGACAGCACTCCTTACAGACTGTCACTGCCAATGTCCCTCCTATGTGCCCTTTCCTGGCCATGTTTTAGAAACATATCCCATGATCCAGGTCTCTAAACTTCATAACTTCATGGATTATTTCACAAGTCATCCGAGCTAATGTCCTTTGAGGCTCATGTCTTCTCTAAAATGTTGCTGTCAAGGACAGGTAGTTCAAAATACAAGTACAAGTCAATCTGGAATTAAAGAGACATTTGTACATAAGACAAATGTTATAAATCATGTGACTAGCTTCTAGTTCTTTCTGAGATCAAAATTCGTGGAAATAATAACCAGCAGAAAATCAGCAATAAAATTCCAGTGCTTTGGGGGAGGGTGGGTAGAGATTGGTGGGAAGAAATGGCACCTTCCACACACACAGAGTATGGTTTGATTATGTCATTGACTTAATTACCCAAAGATACAAGATCTTGTTGGGAACGAGGTAGCTTTCAAGGCAAGAGCTGATATGGCACAGCTCAGCCTACCTTCCCCTGACCCCTAGAGCTCCTGTTGGCATTATCTAGATAAGGAAAATCTTCACATGTCTGTAAACTCAAATCTTGCTACACTGCTGCCCTTTTATAATCACAGTTTACATCAGCAATCTGGAAGAACTCACACAAACGAGGCCTGCATTTCTATTTGTGGGACGATTTACAAACATCAGACGCTTGTGGGTTTCCAGCCACAGTCAGCAGCACCAAAGGAGCACTCTTATCCTGAGGAAAGCAGCAGAGTTGGGGGAGGGGGTCATCACTAACTCTGTGCCCAGAAAACCCATTTTCCTAATCTGTCCCCTCCCCCAGATTTTACATCTTTTTATCTGAGTGGGTCAAAGACTGAGTCTTGGGGCATCTGGGTGGCTCAGTGGGTTAAGCCTCTGCCTTCAGCTCAGGTCATGATCCCAGGGTCCTGGGATCGAGCCCCGAGTCAGGCTTTCTGCTCAGCAGGGAGCCTGCTTCTCCTCCTCTCTCTCTGCCTGCCTCTCTGCCTACCTGTGATCTGTCAAATAAATAAATAAAATCTTTAAAAAAAAAAAAAAAAAGACTGAGTCTTGACTGAAAACCATGATCCCAAGTCAATTTCCCCCAGAAAATCAAATCAGGGGAAAATCTAATTGATCGTAGAAGTTGGTTCTCAAGCAATAAGGCAGGTTAAATTAGAAAAGGTAAATGAGAATTCGGGCAGTGATTCTGGGGCAGGGGGGCTTTTGGGTACTTTTCAGACTTCTCATTGCTGTCGGTGATGATTATCCTGTTAGTTCTTACTTGATTTTCAGACTCACAGTTTTGTTTCCCTCAACAATCGTGGATCCGCACACTGTTCAGATACCTTTCTCACGAACTGGTAGAAGAGAGGGAAGAGTGAAATATTTTCCAGGGGTGGTGAGCACAAAGCAAAGAAAGCAGAAGGGGAGATGGGATGAATGGTTATGGACATTCTGGGGGTGGGGAAGGATTGCTTCGAGCTGTGGGGCGGGTGTGATGGTCATGGTACCGGTGAGCATTTGTGGAACACTTCATGCACTTTTTGAAATGCTTCGTGTGTATTAACCCATTTAGTGAGTTAATTAATGATTTAGTTAACTAGCTAACTCACTACATTTTGTCTTAAATTTAAGACAGCAGAAAAGTTGAATAAGGGGCAGGGACTCCTCGAGACAAAGATTCTGAGAAGGATATTATTCTCCCGCCTCAGACAGCAAAGTTGTCAGATGCACCACTTTCAGGGCTCAGTAACCAGCTTCTTGCCCTATAGCACAAGGGGGACTCAGGAGACCTGTAAGTGGGAGATAATTGAAAGTCCATGGTGCCTGGGTGGCCCAGTCAGTTAAGTGTCTGCCTTCGGCTCAGGTCATGATCTCAGGGTCCTGGGATCAAGTTCCGTATCAGGCTCCCTGCTCTGCAGGGAGTCTGCTTCTTCCTCTGCCCCTCATCCCACTCGTTCTCTCAATCTCTCTCCTCTCTCTCTCTCCCAAATAAATAAAATCTTAAAAAAAAAGAAAGAAAGAAAGAAAGAAAAAGGAAATCCTGTTTTCCTGTTACTTGTCTTTAAAAGGAGGAAGGCAGCTAAGATCAGTTTTGGAGGCCATCTTTGAGAATCTGAAGAGAGCTGTAGCATAATGTACATAATACCAAATTTTATATTTAATTAGAAATATTAGATCCCAGGCATATCCATCCAGATACACTGCAGTAACAAGGTCATGACAACAAAAATTACTCCCTGCTCACCATAGATGTTTGTCCTGGGTTAGTCTTGGATCTGCATTCCAGGGCTCAATCAGGGATCCGAGCTGATGCATCCGGCACACCATCTGGGATATCCCTGGTTGCTGGGTTATGGAAAAGGCAATATGGCAGATCACAAACTGGCTGGCTCCAGTTGAAAGTGACACACATGATTTCCATTCACTTTTCATTGCCAAGCAAGACACCATGTGCCATCCTTCCTTGTGCCTAGAATAAAAGATTTAAATTTCAGTGAACACCCATTAACCATGACCACACTAGGTCAAGAAGCCCTGAAGCAAGTATTTTGTAAATTCCTTTGCAGTTCAAGGTTCATGTGAGTCCAGATTAATTTATAATAAACTTATTCAAAATTTAGGCAGTAAGCCTGCATGTCTAAATGGTAAACATCAATTCCCCTCCAATCAGGTGGTCACCTTTATAGCCAGGACAAGAGTGAGCTTCCTCCTAATAGAGTATGAGCAAAAGATTTGGGACTGCTGCTTCAACTTTGAGAATTGAAGAATTGAGGAGATCTCTCCCAATCTCCCCAGGGGCTTCTTACAAGAGAGAAGATCTGGTTCCTCATTGGCAAAGTTATCTCAGTAGCTTATACATAATGAGGTTGGACCTGAGAGCTGGCAGTATCCCTCCCAACCCTGAATTTTTTTATTCTAAGCAGGTGCCTACTAATATTAAATACCAGAGGCCAGATTTTAGAGTGGCCAAGCAAAGTATATCTCAGGGACAGGAGTTCTGGAAACATGGCCATGGAGAGTCTGGGCAAGAGAATAGACCTATAGGATAGTAGCTCTATACAGTATCGTCAAGTGCCCAACCTCAATGACCATAGGCCCTTCATAATCTCTACCAGATTTCTTTTCTTAATTATATACTTTTGACATTTTCTCAGTGTTACGGAAAGTGCCACTCAGATGAGTCCTCTCTCCAACCTCCTTCCAACTAGAGTACCACCCCTTTATGCCTCTTTTGTACAAAACTCATACTACCATTGACCACCCTCATTTTATAGACGTAAAAAACTAGAGGCCCAGAGAGAAGAATGTCACTTGCTTTGCTCCAAGCCCGTTGGAGGTAGGGTCAGTCGCCCATTTCTTTGAGACCCGCGTCAACTGCAAGAACCAAATTCTCTTGAGAAGTCTGGGATCTTGAGAAGAAATTCTCTTGAGAAGTCCTGGTTTTGATCCAGAATCACCCAAGAACTGTTATTTCTGAATCATTTACCTTGAAATACTCTACTTCTTCTTTTACTTTACTTTTAGTTCTTCTTTACTTTACTTTTGTACTTTACTTTAGTTCTTCTATAAATTTGACCTCTATTATGGCAAGGAAAGCTTATGCTCACTCATAAGTCTTTGCCTGCTTAAGGAGATTCATGGACTCACATCTCCATGATGACTTAGCTTGGCATATGCGGCCTGCTGATGTATTGAAGGTACTTGGCTAATTACCTGCACATGTTCTGCTTTTTCTCCCAGTTAGGATTATGATAATGTCTTGTAACAGAGTTTGTAAAGGAGACAGGCCTTCTGGATAGTGATCTCTTTGTTTCTTCCTACAGTTCCTTATCAGCAGAATCCTTACAATCCCCGAGGCAGCTCCAATGTCATCCAGTGCTACCGCTGTGGAGACACCTGCAAAGGAGAAGTGGTCCGTGTCCACAACAACCACTTTCACATCAGATGCTTCACCTGCCAAGGTAGGAAGCCCAGGCTCCCAGCTCCCTTGTCAGATGGCAGGACATGCCACGGGGGCAGACAGAAAAAATACAGGCAGTTGAGCTACCTCTAGAGAAACTCTCCTTGAGCCTTTATGAGAATTCTCCCTTGGGCAGTAGGGAGGGAAGTGGGAGGGAAAATTCTGGACGTGGGGGAGGGAGGGAAGCTGGGGATCTCAGAATGGCAGTACTGACCCAGAAGGAAAAAAGCAATCCTGCAAGTTTTACCTAAACATCTGGAAAGTCTCCTGTCTCGTGCCTCTAAACCAATTTGAGAGTGAATGAAAGAGTGGGGCTCTGAGATGAGCCCCTCTTCTATGACCAGTCCTCAAAAGTGAGGCTTAACAGGGGAGAAGGTACATTATGACTTCACTGAGGTCTATAATTTGGGAGCAGATGGATGTTGGGTTACCTCTTAAAAACTACAAGTTCCTAAACAAGCAGGATAATTAGCAGCAAGAAGAAAGTAGGACTCTGCTGAAAGAGCCCGGGAGCCCTCTGGCCCGGGCAGGGCAGCCGTCCCTCCGCTGTGGTCCCTGACAGATGCCTCTCCAGCTTCCACCTTGAACTCCTCATCCAGGCTTTCTCTTCCCCAGAGCAGCCATTCTGAGGTTGGATGGCCCCGTGGGTTTGGGAAATGTTTGAGCCCAAACCAGTAATTTGCACCTGCTGGTTCTAGATTTGTTCTCACGAAGTGTGACAAGTCCTTCATGTGTGCTGTTCCCTGGGGCTGGTGCTCACATATTTGCAGCCAAGTCTCCCCAGCCCTGATGACATTGTGGGCCCTCACCTTGAGCTTCATGTGAAAGGATTCCAACTTGTATCATCTTGGAGTCTTCTTCCTTGATCCATTCTGGTCTGTCACTATCATTCTTAAAGCATAGTGCCCAGAACAGACCACGGTTCCCAAAGTCTGGCAGACAGAGCAAGGGCACCATTTCTGTTAATACGATTGACGTTGAATTGACCTCTGGAGGAGCTGCTTCACGGCATTGACATATATTGAATTTAAGATCAATTGAAACCTCAGATCTTTTCATTTTAATAACTGCGTCCAACCTCAGTCTTATGTGTCTGAGATTGACTTTCCCTGCCACTGAGAAAAATTCTGGATTTCTTTCTCAGGATCTCAATAGACTCTGCATTGAGCAAATAAATGACATATTCATATGTCCTAATGTTTTTAGTGGAAGCATATATGGAATATATTTTAATTGATGTGATTTGAATTCCAGATTGAGGCTTGGCACACCCCTTTAGTGTAAGCTGACTTGCAAAAGTGTCCTGGCGAGTGACCATTTCTACATCCCCAGAAGCTGGGGCAGGACAAAGGGTAAAAACAGTAGAATTGTTCTAAGGAGGCTTGAGCTAGGACTATGCAATCGTATTCTTAAGAAAGTCTATTAGTTACCCTCTGTTTAGACCAAAATTTAATAGTTTTAGGTAATTTTTTGTTTTAGCTCATGATTCTCTGGGTTGGCAGGGCAGTTCTCCCAGGCTGAGCTGGCTCTCCTTGTCTCCACTCACCTCATCATGATGCTATTGCTGGGTCAGCTGGCAGTGGTTGGCAGGCTGTCGGGCTGAGTGCCTGCATCTGGCTTCTTATCCTCCAGTAGGCTGGCTTGGACTCATTTGCATGGTGGTCTCAGAGTTCCAAGCACAGCCAGGGAGCAAGCTTCGGAAAGCAAGACCTTCTTAAGCCTCAGCTTATGTCATACCTGCCAATGTCCCATTGGCCAAAACAAGTCAAGGGGCTGACCCAGGTTCAAGATCATGAAGAAATAAACCTTGCCCTTGGTGGGAGGATTTGCAGACTTCAAGGGTGTGAATACAGAAAAAGGAAGAATTTGGACATTTTGACAACCAACCACAGGGAGGTTGGAAAACATCTTTTCATGGAGATTTTAAGGAAAAAAAAATAGATTTACTTTTCTGACTGTTTTCAATGTCAACTTGCTTAGAAGTGAAAGAAATGAAAGAATTTTTGTTTCCAGCAGTAACAGTTATAGTTACCTTAAATAGCTTCATTTGAAAAAATTAAAATCTCTATGAATATTTCTTACAGTTCTTTTACCATGTACTACTGTGCTGACATGAAATGAAAGAACCCACAGAGGTTAAAAAAAAAAACAAACAACAAAAGTTAAAGCAGAAATCGTCGTGTGCCTGCCAGTGCAAGATTTAATCCTGATAGTTTATGCTCAACCTTGGCAACCTTGAGCTTTTGCCTTGATGGCTGCATAGATGACAGAGACATAGGAAGTAGAGGCTAGAGCCTGGTCTAAGTAGGAATCTAATAGGAGACCTCTGAGTAAAGCTGAGATTTTCCCCTATGAAAATCTTACTTTCAATGTATGGGTGGGTGAGAAATAAACTGGAGGAGGAGACAGCAAGGAACCTTTTCTGTACCAACTTTGGCACTGGGTAGAGGAGAATAAAACTTGTATCAAAATGTCTACCCATAATCCACCCTTAACATGGGTTCATGTTCTATATTCATGCTATATATTTGGCATAAATATTTAAAAAGGTGAAACAGAATTTAAAAGAAAGTCATCCTATACTTGGCATATGGCAGAAACAAGTGATATTCCTCTTTGGAGGAACTCAGCTTTACTCCAGGACTCAAAGAACTCCCACATGTAACATTATTAGTCAAATGAGTAACTCACGGTCAAAAATACACAAATCATACTGGGGGTAGAACACCACAGAAACAAAGAAGAGAAGAATCAGAACCTCAAAGACTTCATAAGTTGGCATTTTCTGACATTATAAAATGACTACATACAATACATTTAAATAGGTAAGAAGAGCCATTTAAAAAAAGAACAAGAACAGAAACATTATAGCAAGTAGCACAGCAGATTTGAAAAAGAAACAAAATTTTAGAAATAAAAACAAATAATATTTGAAATTTAAAAGTCAGTGTATGGATTATATAGCAGATTAGATGTTGCTGAAGAAAGAATTAATGAACTGTAGGATTTAGCCAAGAAATAGATATATACATTTGGTTCAGAAATATAAGAAGGAGGTAAAAATAAAAGAGAAATTTATGCATGGAGAAAATAGTGGAAAGATTTGACATATATTCAATCAGAGTTCTAGAGATATGTAATTGAATACATGAGTGGGAGGATATTTGGAGACATGACAGCTGTGAATGTTCTAGAACCATGCAAAGACACAAATCCTTGGATCCAGAAACTTAATAAATCCCAGTAGAAAAATATAAAAGAACTCCACTTACATACATCATCAGAGTGAAACCACAGATCACCAAAGACAAAAGACAATTTTAAGAACAGCCAGAGAGAAGAAATAGATCATCTGCCTATGAATGGTAAGTAGACTGACAGCTGATCTGTTAGTAGCAACAAGGAAGCCAGAGACCAGTGGGGTAATACCTGTATATACTAAAAGAAATAACTGTAAATTTAGAATTATGTGTTCAGCAAAAATATTTCTCAAGAACCAAACAAACCTATAGCTAACATCATATTTAATGGTGAAAGACTGCCTGCGTGCCTGCCTTCCTGTAAAGTCAAAAGTAGCAAAAGGATGTTTGCTCTTACTACTTCCATTCAACTCTGTACCATAGGCTTCTATTGGGTCAGTTACGTAAGAAAATGAAGTAAAAGCCATCCAGATTGAAAAAGTAAGAGTAAAGTTATTTCTATATGCACATGACATGATCTCATAAATAGCAAATCCTAAGGAATGCACTAAAAAGCTATTAGAAATAACAACTAAGTTCATCAGGGTTTGGGGGGTGAAAGATCAGTATGCCAAAATCAATTGAATTTCTATACATTTACAATGAATGATCTGAAAATAAAATTAAGAAATGATTTATTTGTAATAGCATCAAAAATAAAATACATAGGAATAAATTTAACGAAAGTATAAAATTTATACTCTGAAAAGAAATATTAAAGAAGATCTAAATAAATGAAATCTCGTGTTCATGGATCAGAAGTCTTAATATTGTCAAGATGGCAGTATTCTTCAGACTAACCCACAGATCTGATGCTCTCTTACTCAGCTCAGGTTTCCACAATAAAATACTGTAGGTTGAGTAGCTTGAACAGAAATTTATCTTATCACAGTTCCAGAGGCCGGAAGTCCAAGATCAAGGTGTCAGCATGGTTGGGTTCTGGTGAGAGTTCCCTTCTTGGCTTGCAGATAGCCATCTTCTTTCTGTGCTCTCACATGTCAGAAAGAGAAAGAGAAAGAGAGAGGGAGAGAGAGATGGCAAGCTGGCTGGTGTCTCTTCTAAAAAGGGCACTAATCTCATGATAAGGGTCCCACCCTTATAACCTCATCTAAACCTAAGTATCTCCTCAAGGCCCCTACACAAATACCATGACACTGGGAGTTAGGGCTTCAAAATACAAATCTGGGGCAGAACAATATTCTGTTCATAGCGTATACAATGCCCATAAAAATCTCAGCTGACTTCCTTGAAGAAATTGACAAGCTGATTGTGAGATTAATATGGAATTGCAGAGGACATAGAGTAGCCAAAGCATTTCTGGAAAAAAAAAAAAAGAACAAAGCTGGAGGACTCAAACTTCCCATTTTCAAAACTTACTACAAAGCTACAGTAGATAAGACAATGTGGTATTAGCACATGAATAGACATATAGATCAATAGAATTGAGAGAGCAGAAATAAACCCTTAGGTTTATGGTCAGGTGATTGTCAGCAAAGCTACCAAGACAATTCTATGGGGAAAGAAGAGTCTTCAACAAATGGTGCTAGGAAAACTGGACATACATATGTAAAAAAACAACCAAAAAAATGAAGTTGGATTCCTTCCTCACACCATACATAATAATTAGCTCAAAATAAGTCAAAAACCTACCTGTAAGAGCTGAAACTACAAAACTCTCAGGAGAAAATACAAGAGTAAGTCTTTGTGACCTTGAGTTAGTCAAAGACTTCTTGGCTTGGATACCAGAAGCACAAACAACAGAAGAAAAATAGATGAATTAGGTGTCATCAAAATTAAACACTTCTTTGTGCTTCAAATATACCATCAAGAATGTAAAAAGGCAACCCACTGAATGGGAAAGGAAATTTGCAAAACATAATCTGGTAAATAACTTGTATCTAAACTATATAAAATATTCTTACAACTTACAAATAATCCGATTTCGAAATGGGCAAAGGTTCCAAAGAGACGTTTCTCCAAAGAAGTTTTACACACGTCCAGCAAACACATGGAAAAAATGTTCGATAGCATTAGCCATCTGAGAATGCACATCAAACCACAAGGAGACACATGTCATACCCACAAGATCGGCCATCTTCAAAAAGACAGAGAATCCGACAAGCGTTGGCAAGAATGTGGAGTAATTGGAACCCTCACACACTGCTGGTGGGAATGCAAAGTGCACAGCTGCTGTGGAAAACCGTCTTGCATTTCCTCTAGGAGTTCAATGTAGAGTTACCCTATGACTTAACAATTTCAAAGTCATAAGATGTATGCTTAAGAAAAACGAAAACACATGTCCACGCAAACACTTGTGCATGACTGTTCACAGCACTATTATTCATCAAGTCAAAAATTGGAAACAAATCAAATATCTATCAACCAATGAACAGATAAATAAAATACAGTGGAATATTTTGTAGCAATACATCTGCATGGATGAACCCTGAAAACACAAATGGCCCATAAACATATAAGAAGATTCTCAATTTCATTAATAAGCAGGGAAGTGAAATTTAAAATCACAATAAGATGGGGAGCCTGGGTGACTCAGTCAGTTGAGCGGCTGACTCTTGATTTCAGCTTGGGTCATGGTCTCAGAGTCATGAGATTGAGCCCCAAGTCGGGCTCGCAATGAGCATGGAGGCTGCTGGGGTTTCTTTCTCCCTCTCTCTCTTTCCCTACCTTCGCCCCCCGGCACCCCTGCTTGTGCACATGCACACATGTGTGCTCCCACTTGGAAGGAAGGAAGGAAGGAAAGGAGGGAGGGAGAGAGAAAGAAAGAAAGAAAAGAAGAAAAGGAAAGGGAAGGGGAGGGGAAGGGGAGAGGAGGGGAGGGAGAAAAGAAAGAGTGTGTTTTTAAAAATTAATTAATTACATAAAATCACAATAAGATGACATTTTACAGCCACTAGGTTGACCATATATTATCAGCTTCTAATGATGATATGGATCGGTGGAAACTGCTGGTGGGAAAGCAAATGGGAAAAACTCTTTGGAAAACTACGAGGCTTCACCTCACAGGTACAAGAATGCCCAAAGCAGCATTTCCATAAAAGAAAAAAAAAATTGCAAACAGCTCAAATGTCCTTCGACAGATCGCTTGTGATACAGACCATGGGATACAGCAGAAAAACCCAGTTATGGGCATCGACCTGGACGCATCTCCAGCACATCATCCTGAAAGTACGAAGCAAGCGCGGAAGAATAAATGCAGTGGGGTTCCACGAACATAAAGCTCAAAAAAGGCAAAACTAAACAAGGCATTATTTGTGGATACATCAGAGGTGGTCAAAGTAGAAAGAAAAGCAAGAGAATAACAAACAACAGTTAGGGACAACATGGGGAAGGGGATGCTTTCGGGAGATGCAAACAAGCTTCCGAGGCACCGGGAATGTTCTGTTTCATAGAGTTGGAAGCGGGTAGCTGGAAGTGTATTTTATTCTTCTTCTTTAAACCGTGTTTGTATATTTACTCCTTTTTCTGTATGTGTAATGTAGTTCACAGTTAAACATTTAAATGTTAAATGGATCGCCCTCAGGAACCCTTCTAAAGCTTTGGTTTTGAAAACTCCCTCTCATTTGCAAAGTTGAAAACCAACAGAATCCTATGGGAGACCCGTGTACTCACGGGTCTCCGTGTGTTCTCAGTTTCTTCTTCTTCATTTCACAAATGAGGCAGCTGAGCTTGAGAGAGGTGGGGTAACTTTTTCAAAGCCACACGGCACCTGAGTGGTAGAACAGAAATATGGACCACGGTCTAGTGACCCGCAACACGGTCAGTCCATTTTCCCCTGAAATGCACTATGACTGTGGGCAAGGTCTCTTTCTGGGCATCTTTTAACAATGAACACTCATTCTGGATTTTCTCAAAGCGATTCTGATTTCTCATATTCTGTCCCACTGTCAAACCCATTGATCTGCTTTTTTTTTTTCTCGTTAATAGACTTCATTTTTTTGATTCACAGAATAACGTCTGCCCTGAGTGTGTTAACTTCCGCATCAGTTCCATGCTGCAGACCCTCTCCAAGGTCTTTCCTGTTATTTGGATGTCGGGCTCTGCTCAGCCTCAGACACATCTGTCGTGCTGTCCAGCTTGCCTTCCATCCCTGTGCTCCCCACTGTATTTCCAGGAACCCCCTGAGATTCTTATCAACCTTTACATCCTTTCTACCAAAAACTTCCTCCTGCAGCTCCTTGGGGAAAACGGAAGAACCGATTGTTCCAAGTTTTCTTACTGCCTCCTGGGTTTGTCCACTGGGAGAGGTGGCTCTGGGGGTGGAGCTGGCCGGGGAAACAAAGGGGAGAAAAGAAGGAAAAAAACAGGAGCTGTTTCCAATGAGGTCGTAGGCCATGACCTCACTAATTCCATAGCCATGAAGTCAATCGATCTGCCACCTGCTCGCCCCAGAACGCCCTGTACCCTGGCCCAGCCTTCTCTTGAGGCATTGTTTGCTGTGAAGAATTTTCACGAAGCCTAGTAGAAGATCAACCCTCCTGCCATCAACCACCGCCACCCCCTGCGCAAATAGGCCCTGCTTCTCTGCAGGCAGGGGTGGGCTCCAGAGCCCGCCAGCCCCACCTCGTACTGAGTTTAAAATGTTTAGGCCCCTGGTAGGCCCCGAAAGGAGCAATGCTTCTCCTAGACTCATGGCATGCTGGTGTCAGAAGAAAAGCTTAGGTCACTTTTTAATCCACCTTCTTCATTGTACATGCATGTGAACAGAGACCAAGTTCATTGTCAGCCAGAGAGTTAGCGGCAGTGACAAACCCAGAGCCCGGGTGGTCCAGTTCGCAGACCATCATGACTCCCACTGTGCTGCACAGTCCCCCTAATGCTCTGACCTCTGGGGCTGCCCTCTTGCTCACTCATCCTGGCCCCATAAGCCTGCCTCTGGCCTGCAAGGTGAACACACACTTGTGCCACGTATCTCTCTTTAACCTGACTGCTTTTGCATGACAAGTCTCCCTATGAACAAGGAGACAGTATTTGCTGGGGTAGCCTCACCCAACCCAGGCCAGGTCCCCACAATTACAGGCTTGGAATTCTATCTTATTGGTTTCCACACCATTGATCATGCCTCAGAAAGCTGATCCATGCTCACCAAGACCTCAGGAAACCAATGTATAAAATCAGAGTTCCCTTTTATTAATGGAAAGATGTCATTCTCTGTTGTGGTAGTTTGCATTGCCCTGACCAGCTTCTCTCCCAAAAGTCTACCTAGTAAGTCAAACTGTAAGTCACGTAGTGAATACAGACTCAGAACAAGGGGGCTGGTCAAAGGGTTGGAATGGGCTCCCCAATGGCCTTCCCTTGATGGCTGGCCAGCCTCTTCTGGGCTGCCACCCCTGCTTTAGCCAGATCAATACATTCAGCAGTTCTGGTGGCCCTAAAAGCCATTCAATCTCTTGGAAGAAACTTTGCCTCTTTCTGTCCTTCCCCTTAGGTGTGGATTTCGTAACTTAACCCTCGGAGGGAAATCTCACTTCCCACGTTTCTAAGTCCTTTGGAGGTAGGGAGTCCTACATGCTTTGGTTGTTCAAGCACCTATAACTGCCTCCACCTACTCCTCTGTTATCGGCCCTATGCATCTTCGTATTGTCCGCAAGGATATCCCATAAGACCTGGTGACATACGTCGTCTGTCTGTACAAAAGCTAGCAATGCAGTTGGTCATTTTTGCAACTGGGTGATGGGACATCATTATAACCTTCTCTCTTCTTTTGTTTATGTCAGAGAGTTTCAAAATATTTTTTTAAGGTTTTGAAAAACTAGGAGAAAAACCATCCATGGCTCCTCGATATCCCACAAAGCCTAAACTTCTTAAGCTGGACTCAGGCTCTCCTCCAATAGGCCTGTCAATGTCTTCCTGTTATTACTGCCCTCCACACCCTAAAAATACCACACCTCCACACAGATATCACTTGCAACTTCCTGCTTGTGTGCTTTAGCTCATTTTCCACCTTCAGGGTTCAACTTAAGTGCCGCCTCCTCCAAGAAGCCTACCATGATCCCTCCCCCACAACATTGCTCCCTTTTCCTCCCCACTCCTGGCACTTGCTGCCCGCTCCAGCCCATGGCCTGTTGCCCATGATGTATGTTCTATAAGGTCGTCTTTTGGCATATACTGTTAGCTCTTCACGGTTCAGGGATTGCGTTTTATCATTCTTGCCTTGGAACAGACCAACTCTTTATGTCTATGGTGAGAGCAGATTATAAATTTCCAACCATTCATCCCATTGCCATCCTAAATTGTCTTCACCTTGCACAGAATCATACACAGGGAAATTGCCCAGGGACATTTTAACTGATCTTATCCAATTCATGAGATGGTATGGCCTTGTGTGAGCCACGCAGCCCGAAACTTCCATCTGTGCACGAGAGGGGGTACGACCTCCGTGGTCTCATCTGAATCAGCTGCGGAGTGCGCCAAAACGCAAATCCCTGGGGCCTTGCTCCCAGGGGGTCTGATTCAGGCCCAGGCATCAGCCTCTTAAGGAGCCCGTGGTTTCTTCCAATGCAAAGGGTCTTCAGGACACACTTTAAGGAAAACTAGCCCCACGAGGTCCTATGTGCCACCATTTTGGGGCCACTCATGACCAAATCACATGCCAGCCTTGTCCCCTGCGAGAACCTCATGCTGGCCAACCTTCCCTGGACTCACCCTGCCCTCGATCTTCTCTTTGTGCCCCGCAGTATGTGGCTGCGGCCTGGCCCAGTCGGGCTTCTTCTTCAAGAACCAGGAGTACATCTGCACCCAGGACTACCAGCAGCTCTACGGCACCCGCTGCGACAGCTGTAGGGACTTCATCACCGGCGAGGTCATCTCCGCCCTGGGCCGCACCTACCACCCCAAGTGCTTCGTGTGCAGCTTGTGCAGGTGAGCAGGTGGGGGAGGCCGGCCCCTCCACCTGGGCCCCGTGGCGGTCTGGGGGCTCCCAGGGCTGGATGCTGGACACTTGGATTTCTAGACTGTCCTGGGCAGAACGATGTGACAGCAGCCAAATCCTGTCTGTCAGAGGTGGTCTCCTGCGAAACACTAGTTTGCCTAGAGATCCAGACAGAGTGAGGACCTGAGCCCCCGCCCTCAGCCTCCCATTTCCCGTCAGAAGTCCTCAGAGGAACTACCGAGTACCCTGAACCCATTCTGGAAACCGGGCAACTGGGCCAGCTCCCACCCCCTCAGCCACATGTAGTGTAGAGATATGTTTGTAGCCTTCCCCCATGACCCTGGCAAGTGATGCCCTCTCTATAAGCCTCAGCTTCTTCATCGGTAAAATGGGCATCAAAACCATTGCTGCATTGTTGGCTTTTTAAGAAGAATAATGAGATGGCATTTGCAAAGACTGTAGCTCAGTGACGGGGATGTAATTGTGTCTGCTTTTGCTGTTCTTGTCATTATATGACAACCATCTAGCCTCTCAGGCAAGCTGGTAGGCGATGGGAAGTTCACCCTTCCCTCCCCCTCATGCCCTGTGCCCCGGTTCCTTGTTACCTCAGCAGACATATGTGAAGGGTCCACCGTGTGCCAAGCACTGCATTAAGGAGATGCAAAAAATAAAGGAGGCCTCAGCCTTGCCCACAAATACATTAAAATTTAATGGACTGTTCTGATTAAGTCATATGTAGAAACGTGGTTTGGAATAAATGTATGCTTTCTTTAATTAGGAAAGGAATTTATGGATTATTCTCCCCATAAAATAACTACCTGTTAGTTACCAGTTAGGGTTCCTGCTGAGACTGATGACACAGTGTACAAGAAAATAAAATCACCCAGTGGAATTCATTCACTCATCCATCTCCTAAAACGTGGGTGCTGGACCCCAGAATCCCAGACCCACTGGAGGCTAGCACAGTAAGGTTCATATGTTGGTTTTTGTTGTTGTTGTTGTTGTTGTTTTTGAGGAATTTATTTAGTTATTTGACAGACAGAGAGAGAGAGGAAGGAGAAACAGGCTCCCCGCTGAGCAGGGAGCCCGATGTAGGACTCAATCCCAGGACCCCGAGATCATGACCTGAGCCGAACGCAATTGCTTAACCAACTGAGCCACCCAGGTGTCCCGGGTCCAGACAGTTTAAAGTGAAGTTTCTGTCAAGCCCCACACAGAGGCAGTGCCCCCTCAGCATCATGCTGTGTCCTTTACCAGAAGTCAGTATCTGGGCCTCGATGAGAACCCCGCTCCCCCAGCTCACCCCAGCACTCCCTCCCATGCCCTGCGTTGCAAATACAAGGGCAGGGGAGCCCCCGGAAGCCTATGTCCGGGGCTGCCGTCAGAGTCTGTGTGATGGGCTCTCCCAGACTTCATGCGTGAGAGCCCCTGAACGATGGGCTTGATGCTGCCGGGGACTCAATGTACAGCTCATCTTTGTTAGGGAGGCAGGACACGGACAAGTTCGAGACCTCTGAACTCTGAAACCCAAACTGCACCATCGCAGAGGAGAGGAAGAGGTTATTGGTGGATTTCTAAAGGTCCTGGCTAGTGAAAGGAAGACATTTTGGTGAATTTAGGAGTTGAATGAGTTCTTCTTGATATTTGGGGATAGAGGAGGTTGGGATGGAAAAAAGTCTTTCTGGGAAGGAGGGGCAACTCTGAGAGGAATTATTAACCAATTCGTTCACAGATGAGAAATGTGAGCTTCACTAAGTGTCATGATTGGCCTGGTGTTAGTCCTATCAGTGGTCCAAGTGGGCCTCCAGTTCCAGTCGTGGTCCCAACTGAGTTGGTTCAGCCAGTCTGGCACCGTGAACAGCACTTGAATTTACCTTGTCTAATAGAAGGCAGGCTGCTTGTGGTGCCAGCGAGCTTCGAGCCCATCTTCTGTCAGCTCACCAATAGACATGGAATCCCTCTAGAGAAGAGGTGTTGAATTTCTCTTCCATCTCCCTTGCAGGAAGCCTTTCCCCATTGGAGACAAGGTGACCTTCAGTGGGAAGGAATGCGTGTGTCAGACATGCTCCCAGTCCATGACCAGCAGTAAGCCCATCAAGATCCGTGGACCAAGCCGTGAGTGCTCCCCCCAGGCACCTCCGTGTCTGTGGGCCATGCATCCTAGGGCTCCCTGTCCCAGCTCCGGCATCCGTTCCTGCAGGCCTGGAGGGAAGTGGGGGAGGTTTCCACCCTGGAGGACTCCTGAAGCCTGACCCAGTTGGCATTCAGCCCAGACTCACCAGCTTCCTTAAGCAGAAATGCAGGGAAAGCAGGCTGCTGACTAGAAACAGTGACAACCTGTACCATGCTTGGCCGCTTGGGTGGGGCTCTTCTGGGATGAGCTAGGCCCCCCATCTCATCTCCCTTCTGGATCTGTGTTCCTCAGGGCACCCGAACAGGGCTGAAGAAGCCACCAAGGGTTCTCAATTTCTACAAATGCCACTAAAAAGTATACACAGACACATCTTAAAAAGGAGAAATATGGGAGCAAACCACAAGGGATGGGCTAGTGTCTCTTAGAAAGTGTCCCAGGGAAACCTTCACTGCATAATGCTAAACATACAAATTTTTAGGCCCACTTTGGACTTCTTTTTTTTTTAATTTTCTTTAATTTTTTTTTTTTAGATTTTATTTATTTACTTGACAGAGAGAAAGCGAGAGAGAGAGAGAGAGAGCACAAGCCGGGGCAGGGGGGCAGGGAGGGGCAGAGGGAAAAGCAGAAAAGCAGACTCCCTGCTGAGCAGGGAACCCGATGTGGGGCTCGACCCCAGGCCTCTGAGATCATGATCTGAGCTGAAGACAGACACTTAACCCACTGAGCCACCCAGGCACCCCCCAACTTTGGACTTCTAAGAAAGGAACCTAGAAGTCTGCATTCTTAATAAGCTTCCTAGGTGATGCATTTGCTGCTCCTAAGACTGAGAACCAGTGTTTAGAGATGAAGGGAACATCTACAACACCAGAGTGAATGTTATATTTCATCAACAAACTATAGATTTGGGGGGAAACTGAGGCTCAGGAGTGCACCTCAGAACAGTCATTTGAATCCGTGGAACATCATTCCACTCAATGTGTCTAGTGGTAAGATGTCTAAATCACTGGTCCCAGATGCCTTCGATGGGCTGCTGATGGCAGGTGCCACCCACACAAGACCCTGGCTCCCGGGGCTTGCCGCAAGCCACGCTAGGCTCGGGGGTTCTTTCCCATTACATGACAGCCCGACCGGCCCCACAGCAAAATCAATGAAAGTCCATTAGCTGCCTGCATGTGGGCGCGGGCACCGAGAGAGTCAGCCGGCCAGGGCTGCATGCTTCCGAGGGGCTGAAACAGAACACCCCGAGTCAGCAGGGCTGGGCCCCAAGGGGCTCCATCAGAGCCTGCTGTGGGGAGCTGGGGAGAAAGACGATGGGAAGGCTTCCTCCCTCGCCCTTCCTTCCTCCCGATCTAATCAGATCTGCTCGCAGAATGCTCAGAACACTTCCTTCGGCATCCTTGGTGACATTCAAGAAGACTTTGCTGGTCTGAGCAGGTTCCCATCTCAAGGTGCCTGAGTGCACACACTGTTCTCTTTCATGATTCCTTGAAAGCCTCGTGCAGGATGACAGCAGGGCTGGAGGGCTGGGATGCGGGGCCACGGCCCTGTGACTGATGCTGTGAAGGTGCCCAGAGACCAGCAGGACGGCGTGTGAGGCAGTAGAGAGAGGCAGGCTGGGGCCAGGAGCGTGAGCCTTGCTGGGGCTCCGTTTACCCAGCTCTGTGGAAAGCAACTGTGTTAGTATCCAGGAGCCAGACTAGCATACGCTGTGGTGTGTAATATGTTCTCTGACTATAAAGTGAGGATGCTGTGGACTTGGAGATTTAATCTGGAAAGCACACCAAAGAGAGAGTATGATTCCTGAATCTGTTACTTCTCTTGGCTCGTGCTGCGTTACTATACGCATCAGGGACCTCGGAGAGGTGGGACAGTTCCTTGGCTGAGTGTGGGAATCCTGTATGCGAGCGTGTCCTTGAGGAGAGGTGCTAAATGTCTCCACCATAATTCTGCAAGTCCAAAAGCAGAGGAAGGTGAAGAAGAGTGAATAATGAGAAGCAAGTGTGCGTATAAGCAGTCTCCAGGGGGAGGACCCGGGATCGTGGCTCATCTTGTTACTCATAAAGCAAAGACTGCGAGCTGTGGATCTACGGGGAATATGTTTCATGGAAGTGTTTTCTCCCGAAAGGTGGTCACTGTCCATGCTAAAAGATAACTAGAGGGGGTGCTGGGAGGTCTGCTGAGTTCCCAAAAGAGAGACGGAACCAAAACCAGATTCAAAAGAGGACTGAGATGAAGAATGTATCATGGAAAAAGAAAAAGGAGGAGGAAAAACCTGATGTATTTTTATCTATAGGGGTGTGACCTTTCATCCCTGGAGGGTTCTGGAACAGCAGGAGCAGTTATCTACTCAAAATAGATCAAGAAGAAGACTCGGGAACTATCAAGAAAAAAAATAACTTTTTATAAAAATAAGCGTCTCCTCACCATCCTCACTAAGAGGAATCAGCAGTGGGAGCAACATCAGCTTCACTATCACACCTGTCACCACCATCACCACCACCACCATCACCACTGTCACCATCACAACTGTCACCACCATCACTCCCAGCACCAGCACTACCATCACAGTTATCACCACCACCACCATCACCATCACAATGGTCACCACCATCACTACCAACACTAGCACCACCATCAACATCACAACTCTCACCACCACTACCACCATCCCCATCACCACCATCACAACTGTCACCGCCATCACTACCAACACCAACACCACCATCATAATTGTCACCATCACCATCACCACCATTACCATCACCGCTGTCACCACACTGTCACCATCACCATCACAACTGTCACCATCACCACCACCGTCACCATCACCACCACCACCACCACTGTCACCATCACAACTGTCACCGCCATCACTCCCAACACCAGCACTACCATCACAGTTGTCACCACCACCACCACCATCACCATCACAACGGTCACCACCATCACCACCACCACCAATACCACCATCACCATCATCACCGCTGCTAACACTGATTGACTGTTACTATTGTCAGGCAATGCACTAAGTTTTCTTTATATCTACACATAATATCTCATTATAGTTCTATGAGGGAGAGAAAAGTAATTGTTTTATAAATGAGAAAACTGAGACCCAAAGAGTGTAAATGACTTGCCCAGAGTCACACAAATAGTAAGTAATGAAACCGGAATGTGGGACCAGGCCATCCGGCCCTGGGGCCTCTTCCCTTCACACCCTATACCAGAGATATGACTGGCTAACAGGGAAGGGTCATGTCTTCCTGGACTCGTTATCTAAAGCAAGGAATGCTTTGACTTGCTATGACTCACAAAACCCACTCGTTTTTGTTGATCTAGATGGAATGTATGACACAGTCAAGAAAAGCTAAAAATGGCTGCCTGCAGTCTCTAGAGACCTCAGGAGACTGAGGGACTTGGGGGAACAGGTGGTAGACTCATACTTTCTGCCAGCTGAAGGTTGTAATCTTGGAAGAGAGAGGAGCATACGAGGAGCGGACAGCTGGCTGCACAGCAACCACCGCGGGGCAGGGGGTCGCTCTCCTGACTGTGCCTGTTTGTTGTACCAGACTCACGGGCTCCCGGCTGGCGCCTGAAGCTCCACCAGGGGTCAAGGCTGAGAGGAGGAGGAAGAAGAAGGAGAAAAGGGTCTTGATCAATCTGAGGACCCGCGGTATAACATGAAAAGGAAAACCACCTAGAGGAGGCATCCCAGAATCCTCAGGGAATCCGCAGGCCTTCCCGGCAACAGGAAAATTCTCCTGGCCTCAGACCAGAGACAGGACCAAGCACAGAATATGGGTCAGAAACACAAGAACGTGAAGTAAGGATGACAGCGACCATTCATTGAGCTCGCGTGTTGAGTCCTTACAGGCCTGAAAGTAGCGCATCTTCACACCAGTGCGGTAAGAGAAACAGATGAGGAAGCAGGGGCTTCGAGGTCACACAACCAGTCCCTGAGGGGGCTGGGCTTGTGCCCTCAGCCCGCCTCTCACCATTCACTCTGTCCTCCTGGCCCAGCCTCTAACCACGCCCCTGCACGGCCTCCTGAATTTTGACTCAAGTTACCACGTCCATCGCAGACACATCACAGCAACTCAAGGAGATGGGACTCAGGACTAGAATGTGGCCGCATAGGATGCAGATATTCAAATGAGATCTATTGGAGAGACGGGGCTTTGTGTTGTTGGCTCTAATACACCAAGTCCATGGAGTCAACAATGAAGTTGGTGGGAGGATGACCCCATCAAGCAAGGAAAAGTGACGTGTAAAGAAGGAGGGAGAAGAGAGAAACTGCAGTTGTCTCTAAATATTTGAAGGCAATGTCAGGAGGCAAAGGAGGTAGTTCTTATTGCATAAAATAAGGGACATCACAAGGAGTCAGGTCTCAGCTCCATATAAAGAAGGCAGTCATGGGGCACCTGCGTGGCTCTGTCAGTTAAGGTCTGGCTCTTCTTTTCAGCTCAAGCCATGATCTCAGGGCTGTGAGATCAAATCCCACACCCAGCATGGAGCTTGCTTGGGATTCTCTCTCCCTTTCCCTCTCCCCCTCTCCCCCACTCACACATGCTCTCTCACTCTCTCTCTCTCTCTAAAAAAAAAAAAAAAGGGCAATCAGGACAAGAAATGACAAGTGTTGGTGAGGATGTGGATTGGTGCAGCCCATGTGGGAAACAGTATGAAGGTTCCTAAAAAAAAAAAACTAAAAATAGGGGCGCCTGGGTGGCTCAGTGGGTTAAAGCCTTTGCCTTTGGCTCCGGTCAAGATCCCAGGGTCCTGGGATAGAGCCCCACATTGGGCTCTCTGCTCAGTGGGGAACCTGCTTCCCCCTTCTCTCCCTCTGCCTGCCTCTCTGCCTACTTTTGATCTCTGTCTGTCAAATAAATAAATAAAATCTTAAAAAAAAAACTAAAAATAGAAATGTCATACAATCCAGTAATTCCACTGTTGGACATTTTCCCAAAGAAAACAAAAATCCTAGTTTAAAAAGACATAGGCACCCACCCGTATGTTTATTGCAGTATTGTTTACAATAGCCAAGATATGGAAATGACCCAAATACCTATCAATTGATGTATGGATAAAGATGTGGCAGATATATATCCTGGAATATTACTCAGTCACAAAAAAGAATGAAATCTTGCCATTTGCAACAATGTGGATGGACCTAGAGAGTATTATGCTAAGTGAAATAAGTCAGAGAAAGAAAAATACTGTATGATTCCCCATATATGTAGAATCTCAAAAACAAAATAAATGAACAAACAAACCAAAAAAACAGAAACAGACCCACAAATACAGAGAACAAACCGATGGTTACCAGAGGTGAAGGGGAGGAGGGATGAGCAAAAATGGGTGAAGGGGAGTGGGAGGCGCAGGCTTCCAGTTATGCGATGGGTAGGTGATGGGGATGAAAGGCACAGCATGGGGAACGTGGCCAGTGACACGATAACAGCAGTGTGTGGGGACAGATGGGAGCTACCCTTGTGCTCAGTATAGCATGAGGCGTAGAGTTATTGAGTCACTATCGTACGCCTGAGACTGATGTAACAGTGTGTGTCAGCGACACTTCAGTTAAAAAAAAAAATCAGATAGGAAATTAAAAATGGAGTTACAAAACAAAAAAGAATAAACCTTTATAGGATACATATTTTTTTAAAAAATGAAAATGAAAAAAAAAAAAAAAAGAACGCACTTGTGACTATTTTGCCTGTCCAAAGGCAAAGGGGGCTTCCTCCATAGGGGGTGAGCTTCCTACCTCTGGAGTCAGTTAAGCAGAGGACGGTGCCTGCCTGTCAAGAATGTTGTAGGTTCCTGCATTAGGTGGGACTGTGACTAAGGGTTCTGTGAACCCTGCGCCCCTGTGGAATTATCTATCAAGGAGGCCCCAGACACAGGTTCAGTATGCGGGGTTCAGTCCTTGACCTCTGAGCCCTCAAGTTCTTCTGTGCTGGGCATGCGCGAGTCATGTCTATAAAAGGAGAAGGGGTGCCTGATAATCTCTAAACGATTACATTCTAAAGCCTGCGATTATTGGGATGCAGGTGGGTAGACTTTTTCCGGAGGAGTGAGGAAGGAAAAGAAATCCCAAAGCTGTTCTCCCAGCCCCCATCTGAAGGCCTGGGGCTCGAAGCATTTTGCAATGTGAGCCCCTCCCACCCCAGCCTGTGCTAAGGGATGTTCAAAAGGTGCTAGGGAGGGGCGCCTGTGTGGTTCAGTGGTTAAACCACTACCTTTATCCTGGGTCATGATCCCAGGGTCCTAGGATCGAACCCTGCCTGGGAGAGCCTGCTTCTCCCTGTTGCTCTGCCTACTTGTGCTCTTTCTCTGTCTGTCAAATAAATAATAAAATATCTTTTAAGAAAAGAAAGAAAGGCTAGGGAGCCAAGAGGCGGGAACCGTGGGAGCTGCCTCCTCCAAGCACTTCAGTGGGGCTCAGACCCTCCCCAAAGTCAGCTGGGCACACCCCCTTCCTCAACAGGCCGCTTCATCTTCTCTCCCAGGCCTGGCTCCCAGCTGGACAGGAGGGCTTCCAGCCAGCCTCTCCCAACTTGATCTGCAGTTTCTCTTCCCCCCACCACTCCGAAGTACACATCTGTCTGGTGGTGCCAATAGAGAGGCTCGTCCTCTGGCAAACTTTGTCCCATGACCCTTTCCCCCTTCAGAGTGGGCCTGCATTCCCAGCATCTCCCAAGCACCTTGGATGCTGGCTCCCTTTCCTGCCTCCCCAGACAGGGCTTGAGCAACAGGCAGAGGGCCAGCCGCCACATTCTGGGCCCCTGGCGCGCGTTCCAGGGTGATGAGGATGGGGAGTGAGAACAGCCCCTGGTTGGGGTCGGTCTTACCAGACTCTAACCCTTGGCGAGGAGAATGTTCCGCATACTATAAGCATGTTGGGGCGGGGGCAGGCACAGAAAACTCTGTCCTCCTGGGTGCTACAAGGTCCTCTCCTTCATGCTCATCCAGTTCCTACTATGTGTTGAGCACAGCACAGAGAGTGCATTTATGCACAAAACACAGACAGGGTCCTTGTCATGGAGCATACGGTCCAAGAGCAGGAAAAAATTAGATACTGAGCTTATCCCCTGCACTGTGCTGCTCGACTTGACTCTGCTTGGAGACCTTCAGTAGGTCTGCAGGCTCCCAGGTGCTGCTGATGCGACCGGTGCCCAGGCCACAAACAGTAGTGCGCTTAGTTAGCTATTTGAGGGTAGGCCAGACGCGGGACAGGGTCCGTCTGTGAGGGGTGAAGAGTGGTCAGGATGACAGAGAGCTTTCTGGAGGAATCCTAGCATGTCTTTCTTTCTCCCTCACATCCAGTCCTCCTGTCCAGCAGCCTGGGCTCTGGGGCCCTTGCTTCCACCTGGTAGAGCTCAGGCAGGTGCCCAGGCCAAGCTGGGAGCTGCTATGGGAAGGCCGCTTTTCAGGGAGGGGTTTCCATCCCCGGGACTGAGAGGACGGCAGAGATCATGGGCCCTGGGATGTTCTGCTCAGTGGCGTCCCCTTGTCTTTGCAGACTGCGCTGGGTGCAAAGAGGAGATCAAGCATGGCCAGTCCCTCCTGGCGCTGGACAAGCAATGGCACGTCAGCTGCTTCAAGTGCCAGACCTGCAGCGTGATCCTTACCGGGGAGTACATCAGCAAGTGGGTGTCTCCCCCTCCCTCATCCCTGCCCGGCTTCCAAGACCCCTGCATTCCACTGGCCTGCCCCAGGGGACCCTCGCCTGGATCTCCCCTGGGCCACCTCCTTCCACTTGGCCTCCAGCCACCACACTCCCACAGCCACAAAGAAGAGCTCCCCAGCCTCCGGGCCCTTGCATGCTGCTTCCTCTCCCTGAGATGCTCTTCATGCCATTGCCACGTTTGCTCCTCCCCTCCCTCTGGTCTCTGTGTGCAGCCAGCCGCTCTCCGGAGGTCTCCTATCGTCCCTGCTGCCTCCGCTCCCCCAACCCCAGCCCTCTCGGGGTCTGTTCCCTTCATGCAGGCTCACACCATTTGCAATCATACTCTCATCCATGTTAACTTCTGACAACGACGATAACCCCAGCTACCGTTCACCAAGGGTTTATGATGTACAAAGGATATTCTAATGGCCGTGGAAGGGTTATCACGTTAAATCCCACGATTCACCGTCCCCCCCCTCCCGTGAGGCGTCTATCTCCATTTTAAAAACTGTAAAAGCTGAGGCTTGAGGAAGTAAGTAACTTGCTCTGTGATGATATTTAATGTCGTCCTCACCTAGGCGGGGCGTCTGTTTTACCGGCTGTTGCCGTTAGCACGATGCCCATCCCTGGCCAACAATGCAGTTGTTGAATGAATTGAATTGAGATGAGATACAAGGGACACGGGAAGCTATCAGCAGAGAGGACATCACCCCCCGGGGCTGCACTGGGTCCCACAGGAGGAGCCCCGCCCCCCCCTTACCTCCAGACTCTAATGACCACATTCCCAAAATCAGGAACCGGAAAGAAGTTGATGGCCACAGCCCCTCACTGCGCCGATGCTGTCTGAGCCAGACACTGCTGAGGCGCGGGCTGACCCACAGCCCGGAGAGAGCAAGCACGTAAAACCGTAGCGTGTCTGGGTTTCTCTGTCAGGAGAGCTATTGTCTAACAAGGGAGATAAACTAGATACATAAAAAATTACGGCACCAGGACTTAGGTGATGGGGAGCTCAAAGGTTTTGTTCTTTCAGACCCTTTGGATTATAAGCAACAGAAAACCCAGTTCAAACCCAACTTAAGCAAAAATGAGTTTATTGGCTCAGAAATGGGAAGGCCAGAGGCCTGCTGACTTCCAGCACGGCTGAATCCAGGGGCTTAAAGATGTTACTGGCACTGCGGAGGTCTCTCTCTCTCTCTCTCCCCTCCTACCCACCCCTCAGCTCTCCCTTCCTCTGTGTTGGATTTATTCTCAAATAAGCCCTCCCCCCAAGGGTATTAAAGATGATCACCAGCATCTCAGGGTTTCATTCTACCAGTGTAGCAAGCCCAGCAGAGAGACAGAGGCCCCTTTCCCAAGGACCCCAGCAAGAGTCCCACGGTTATCTCTGATGTGGCCACCCTTGGGTCACACTCCCATTCCTGACCAATCACTGGCCAGGAAGACGTGACTCCTAGAGCCAGAGAGCAGCCCTCTGTGATCCACAGTAACTGTGAGTGGGAAGGAAAACCAGGCGAGGCTATGGGCAGAAAGGGGACACAGATGCCGCCAGACAGCACTGTCTGGGTCAGAGGTCCAAGTGACAGTCTCAGATTATTCTGAGAAAGAAAGGAGCACTTCTAACTAGCAGGGAGTGAAATCTGGAATCTGGGAGAGCTTCATGGAAGAGAGCACTCTTTGAGCCAGACCTTGAAAACGAGGGTAAGATTTGAAAACACACAGAAGGAAAGCTTATAGGCGGAATGCCCAGCCTGGGCAAGGGCGGGCTGGTGCCTGACACACCCATCGTGTCTGCCTGGAGCTCCGACGTGTGCGCAGGTGCACCACGGTCCCAGGTTGCAGAGGGGAGCTGAGGTCACGGCACTGAGAGCTTTGAAGGCCATGCTAGGAGGAGGTTGGCATCTCACTCCGTGCCTGCCAAGTAAGAAGTGCCCTTACTGAGTCGCCAGCCTAGAGTCCTTGAGTCTGTGAGCCTCAGCCGGGGGTGTGGGGTTCACGCAGAGCTCCTCTCAAGAAGGCCCAGCCCTCCTAAGGCCTCTGAAGCCTGGCGCTGAGCTCCTCATCTGGCTGCTGGTGCAGTGGCAGGGGCAGAGAGACACCGCCTTGGGGATTGACGACGCCTTGGGTTAGCAGCCCAGCCTGGGTGATCTTGGCAAGGGACTTAACCCTTTGGAGTCTGTTTCCTCGTTTATAAAAACAGGGATAGGAAGACCTACCTCAAAGGGTGGTGCCAAGGCTGAGACAGCACCCTCATAAGTGTCTAGTGAATACAAATTGGACCATCCCTTTCTTTTTAGAATCAGGGCTATTTCAAATTATCAAAGGCCTCCTGACCCCGGGACCAAACAAGGCGGGATTGGCATGTATACACAAATTTTGCTGGCTCATTGTACCCACCTCCTGACCAATGACTTTCTCCCTGAGCCAAGTCATCCTCCCACACCCGTGGAGGGCAGAGGGTTGGCAGGGGTGGGAGGAGGCTTGTCTCAGGGGCCTTTAAAAAACAGTCTGACCACTGGCCTTCAGGGGAACACACGCTTCCTGCCTCTCGGGGTGGGCTCCAGCAATCCCAGCATGGCAACAACTTAGAGATGAAACAAGGACATGCCTGTCCTTCGGGCCTCTCTGCGCCAGCCAGTTCTGTGACACCCAAAAGTGGGGGAGGCGTCCCTCTCTCCTCAGGGACGTCTTAGCACCACAGAACTGTGTCGTCAGATCCGGTCCTTAGAGTCAGGCAGGGCCCAGAGCTGGGGTGAGCTGTCTGATGCCCCCAGCTACCTCCATGTCCACCTTGAAGGCCCCTCTCCGCCATCACGGGGTTTCTTCTGCAAGCCATTTGCTGTGTGCTCATGACAGGCCGGGCCCTGCGCCTGAGCCCCGGGGCATATGGCAGCCATGTCCTTCAGGCCACATGACCACCTGGGGCCGGGGGAGTGGGGGGGACCAGAGCGCCTGGGTTTGAATCCAGCTTTAGGTCCTCTGAGTTGAGTTTTCTCATCAATATGCTAGAGGGAGAGGGATAGTTCTGACTTCCCAGGGCTGCCATGAGGATTCAATGAAATAATCTATGTAACACCCCATCGGAGGGCCCGCCATATACCGGGCCATCCATGTCAGTGGCTGTTAGTAGCAGGGGGCAGTGTAAGAATGATTCACAATAATCTTATTACTGCTTGATAAGCACATGGGAAGGGGTTAGGGTAGGTTCCCCTTATCTCCTGACCTGGAGCGGTTAGATGATTCACTACAGGTAAAATTTTTTTATCAGGTGAGGAGCGCTAAAGGCTATGCCCAAAACTTGACCCCATTGATGACCTCCTGGAAGGGGCTGGGAAGAGGGGGAAGACTTCTCCCTTTATGTCTTTGTAAGGTGCCAAATGCAAATACTACCTATTCTAAATAAAATAAAACTTCATACATTTTTACAATGCATTTTAAAAAGAGTCCTTGGAGATAAAGAGAAGAAAGTGGATGTGGAGAACTTGTGGGAGAGAAATAGAAGGGGACTAGAAGAGGGATCTCCGTGGCCAGCAGCCCAGACCAGTGGTTCCCAGGTTCACCTGGGAAGTTTGTCAAGAGGCAGATTCCTGGGCCCCCCTCCCAAGGGTTCTCTGATTCCATAGATCTGAGGGGTGTCTGGGGAGTTTGCATTTTTAACAAGCTCCCCCAGTGTTTCTAATCTCGATCCAGTCATCACTGGCTGCAGGTCCAGGAACTTGCCTGTGACACCCCCCCATGGACCACCCCCCAGCCTCCTCTCCCTGTGTGCATTTCCTCTCGCAGGGATGGCGTTCCATACTGCGAGTCTGACTACCATTCCCAGTTCGGCATCAAATGTGAGACTTGTGACCGGTACATCAGCGGCAGGGTCTTGGAGGTGAGTGGGTTCAAGTAACTGGGAAGGTGTTTGTGCGGGATGGCCTATGACTCCAAAAGGTCATCACCGAGGACCCCTCCTTCCATAGCCTACCCCACCCCCACTGCCATGACCTCAGCTGAGTTTGCTCCCTGACTTGAGTAGATAACTTTGCCTCTCCGGGCACCTCAAAAATGAGAAGCTGGACAAAATTATTCCTGGCTCCAAAAATGCTGTGCTGGGACTATCAGTGTCGTCTCTGAACTCAGACCCAGATAGATCACCACGGAGAGACAATTGTGGTTTTCTTCCCAGCCCTGCTAAAGGATGGAAGCCATTTTTAAGTTTTAAGCATTTGGTAAGGTGCTGATCTAAGAACCAGCTTGTCTAGCGGTTGGCTCCCTGGCTGGTCCATCGCCATGACAACAGCTGTCCCCTGCCTCTGATGACCAGCTCGCTCTACCTTTAACAGGCGACCCGCAGCTGAGCCCCTGCCCTGGCCCCCTGTCTGCTGCCCTTCCAGGCCTTCCTTCCACACCCTGTGGGTCCAGAAAGCTTCCTATGCTTTGGGACCACCCACCTTGAGGAATTAAAAACAGGAAAGAGCTTGGTACAACAGACGAACAATAGCCTAAGAGCAGGAACAATTGGGGTCGGATATTGACTCAAGGGCTAACTCATGCTCAGGTTCACGGTGAGTGTCTTTGCCTCTCCAGGCCTCAGTGTTCCCTTCTGGCGGTGGCTGGGGGACGGCAGACTGGGGCAGCTCTTATGGGCAGGCTCACCAATCGTGTTACGGGTGGCCAGTTGGTGGTGGTCACCTGCAGTCTGCACTGTGTTGAGAAGGATTCTGCAGCCACCTCTGGGCCCAGCAGGAGAGAGTGTCGCAACCAGGGAAGGAGGAGCCCAGGAGATGCCCTGAAGCTGAGCCCCAAGGACAAGAAGGAGACTGTCTGGGGCTGCACTAGGAAAAGAATAGAACTTGACCCCTTCAGGGAACAGAGAAAAAAGCCAGTGTTGCTGAATTATGTAAACTGAGGCTCAGGAAGGATGGTCTAGCACACGGGGCTTACCGCATAGGGCTTTGTAGCCGTTTAGGAGTTGGGATTTTGTGGTAAGTGCAATGAAAAGGTATTGGAGAGTTTTCAACCGAGGAGCAACAGTATTAAGATTGTAGGGATTCTGAATAAGATAAAGGCACAGAACTGATAAACCATGAAAGCTTCCCAGGAAGCAGTAGGAGTGAGGTGTGGAGGAGAAAGCAAGCTACAGGAGCACAGCTAAGGTGTTGGCCCCGGTTTCCCAGGGCCCCATTCCAGGGTGAGGAGTTTGTATAGGATTCATTGGGCAACAGAGTTTGTGGAAAGACTGAGCATGAGTGACCCACTCAGAGCTGCTCTTCAAAGGGGGATGACGTAATGGACACAGGTTACATTCGGAGGAAAGAACCTGGAAGTGGGAGACCAGCGAGGAGGCCATGACACCGCTGGCAGGACTGGAGACCTGTAGTGGCAGCAGACAGAGAACCCACCTGCCTCCCGCGTGATGGCAGTGGGATTCCCACAGCTTTGTTCTGGGGCCACCAGTAGACATAGGGTTTGAAGGAAAAGAAGTCAAAAGTTGTACCAGAGCATCAAGCCTGGATGGGAGAAAGTCTGGTGCTGCCCCCTGGGGAACTGGGGGCGGCCGGGAAAGGAGCTGATCTGGGCAGTAACAGCAAGTTCCATCGGAGACAGGTTGTGATTGAAATTCCGGGAAGGCTTCAGGAAGGCGGTCAGAAATGTGGAGCAGAGCTCAGGAACACAGCTCAGGCATGGACGGGATAATCTCAGAGAGGCTAGGATTTGAGGAAGCGGCAGTACCAGGGGAGTCACCCAGGATTGAGAGAGGGAAACAGAGGAAGAGAGGGAGGGAGGAGTGAGCTGAAGGTACCCTGGGGAACAGGTGGCACAAGGAGACTGAGGGGTTGTCAGAGAAAGAGGAAGAGCAGTCAGGGCTATGGGATGAGAATGGAGCGCTTCAGACAGCGCTTCAGAAAGGAGGGCGAGGTCCACCAGCCTTGGCCAGATTCTGTGGAGCAGGTGAGGTCTATGTGGGCTGGGGAAAAGCCAGGAAGGGAGGAGGCCTTCCAGAAAGTTTCAAGTCTGCAGGATTAGAAAGGAGAGGCATCTACACCGTAGTGTGGGTAAAGGGTCTATGGGATGAGAGGTCATAAAAGAAGACTTTTTTTTAAGATTTTATTTATTTGAGAGAGAGAGAGAAAATGAGCAGCTCCCTGCTGAGCAGGGAGCCCCAGGCAGGACTTGGTGGAACTTGATCCTGGGACTCTGGGATCATGACCTGAGCCCAAGGCAGACGCCCAACAGACTGAGCCACCCAGGTGCCCCAAAGCAGACTTTTCTTTGGAAAGGAGGAAATCTGGATCACATGCAGGGCTGCAGATGAGAATTCATCGTGGCATTTCCAAGCGGCTTTGAAACTGTGTCTGCGGTGGCTGTCCTCTCCCTCATGTTATTGGGTTTAGCATCATGGGAGCCTCCTCTTGGGCTGCTGTTGTAACCAGCTTTCTATTGATTCCAATTATACGAGGTTCCATTAGCATCGTGGACTTATTGATTTTTTTTTTTCCTTAGCGCTGGAAGAGACTTTTAGCTATCAGCTAGTTAACCCTCCTCGTTTTACAGATGAGAAAAGTGAGCCCTAAGACCTGTGATGTTATTCCAAGGTCATACACAGCATTTCTGGTAAAGCGAAAGCTAAAAATCTAGAACTCGAAATTCCTGTATCCCATGACACGTGCCCACAGCTCTCAGCCACTCAGGGGTTGGTCTTTGAGGTTTCATGATGTCATGAGATACATGGTTGGAATGAAACAGATTTGGATTCCAATTTTACCACTTCTAGCCATGAAACTGGAAGCAAGTCACTTTCTCTGAGACTTAGAGTCTTTCTCTATCCTGTCGAATTCTACTGTCATTCAACTTCTCATGGATATGTTAGTGTGAAATAATAGAAAGTAAAGCTATTGGTCTCTGTCCCCAGTTCCTGGCACGGAGCTACTAAAATCTCTGCAATTTCCTAAGTGTTAAGAGCACTAGGAGCATGTGTTCTAATATTAGTCTTTGACCCTGGTTCCTGATGCAGAGTTCCTAAATCTCCTGGAATTTCCTGGGTGGGTGGTGATAGGAGTGTCTTTTGTGAATGAGGCTGGATGGGGTCCTAGAGAGATTCGGGATGGGAGCTGATCACCAGGAAGACCAAGCCATGATTGGAAGCTTGGAACTTCCAGCCCCATCTCCCATCTTCCAGGAGGGGAAGGGGGAGGGGCTGGAGCCTGAGGTAATGGGGGATCACACCTAAATGATGAAGCCTCCATAGCAGTCCCCAAAGAATGGGGTCTGGAGAACTTCCGGGTGGCCGAACCTGTGGAGGTTCTGGGAGAGTGGTGGGTCAGGAGGGGACATGGAAGCTCCGAGCCTCTTCCCACACACCTTTTCCTACAAATCTCCTCTAGCTGGATGCTCATCTCTAACCTTTATTGTAGGTAAATGTGTTTCCCTGAGTTCCATGAGCTATTCTAGCAAATTATCAAACCCAGCTTGGGGGGCATGGGGACCCCAATTTATAGCCAGTTGGTCAGAAGCAACCTGGGTCTGACAACCTGGGACTTGGGTTGGCATCTGAAGAGGCAGCCTTGTGAGACTGAGCGCTTAACCTGTGGGGTCTGATGATCTTTCCAGGTAAATAGTTTCAGAACTGGAGTAAGCTGTAGGACACCCAGCTGGTGTCTCAGAGAATTGCTTGGTGTGGAAATCCAGCCCCCAACACACATCTAGTGTCAGATGTCTTGTGAGTAGGGTAGTCATGTGAGAGTAAAGGACACATACAGGAGTATCTTTATAGGTAGTCAGAACCTTTTTGGTTGCAAGTGCAGAAATTATACTGAAATAGCTCAGGCCAAAATGGAAATTTATCAGCTTCCATAATAAAACACCCAGGTGGAGGGCTTGCTTCAGGCACAGCTGAATCCAGGACTCAGATGAATGCATTTGGAGTATCTTGCCATCCTGGCTCCACTTCATCCTGTGTTGGTTTTATTCTCAGGAAGGCTGTCCTTCATGATGGGAGAGTTGGACACCAGCCACTTTAGGATATAAGCCTATCAGACAGCATCTCCAGGGGAAGGAAAGCTTCTCTTTTCTCATAGCTCAGCTTGGGACTGGTTCTCACTGAACAATCTCAGAGCCATCTCCAAACCAATAGCTGTGACCAGAGAATTGGAATACACTTATTGGTGGGGTCAGCCCTGCTTAACCACATGGACTGATGTGGGGAATATGTAGGACCACCTGGGTAAACCCTGGTGCTCTTTCTGGAAGAAGAGGGAAGAATATTGGCCAGGCAAAAAACACTTGCCCACTACAGGGCCCAGGGCATATGTAGGGACACAACAGTATGTAATGAAATTTCATTTCCCCTTTCCCATTCCCTCCCTAGGCCCTTCCTCAGTGACAGAGCTCAACACGCTGAATGACAGTCACACTCCCTCCTTCCTTGTCTGTGTCCTCTCCAAGGAGAGCCAGAATGCCCAGTACTGCCTCTCCTGACCTTGCTCTGATTCTCAGCCTCTCCGATATGCCCCGTTTTTCTGCACTATTTTCTTGATTTCTGTTTCTTAACAGATTGTCCCATCTTAACCTCACTGACTTGGTTTCCCTTAATCTGGTGCCAGGTGTTCTGGCAGCCTCCCTCCCAACTTGCTTCTAAGTTGTCACTGTGATGGTGCACAGTGTCTCTCGGCCTGGGTGGGGTGATGGGGCGCGACATTGAGGAAGATGCCAAGCTTGGTTTTGCCAAGGCGCTGTTGCCTCCCTGGAAAACAGGTCTATAATTGAAATGAAAAAGAGACACAAAGTAGGAAGAGGCTACTAATTAAACCGATTGTCCTTGTCATGGTAGGAGAGGTTCAGTCCCATGACATACCAGCTTGGGAAAATAGCAGGCTCCTCCCAAAGTTTGAACACAGTTTGCTTTGGTGATGATAAGGGCATTTCATCGTTGCTGGAAGCCACACAAACCAGAGCAAATAAGGAACACTGGAGATTTTTTTTTTCCTTTTTGAAAAATCTGCCCTTTCTTCATTCTTGCTAAGTTTTTAGAATAAACCAAGTATTTCGAGAATAGAGAAGCCCATGCCTACCCATCCACCACCCCCCCCAAAAAAGATTCAGAAATAAGCCTTCAGCGTTATTCAGTTGTAATTTTTGAACTGGAAAAGGAACCCATTAGCATCCCACCAGACTGGGAAGTGGCCTATAACAATTTTCCAATATCCATTAATTTTCTGCAGGCATATCCCCCCAAATTAACCTTGCCCTAACATGCAGAATATACACTTGACTCTTAAACAACACGGGGTTAGGAGCACTGACCCCACACAGTTGAAAATCCACGTATCCTTTTGACTCTCCAAAAACTTAACTACTAATAGCCTACTGTTGACTGAAAACCTCACCCATCACATAACATCGATTAACACGTATTTGTGTGAGGTATGTCTTATATACAGTATTCTTACAGTAAAGTAAGCTAGGGAGAAGAAAATGCTATTAAGAAAATCATAAGAAAAAGAAAGTACAATTACAATGCTGTATTTATAGAAAAATATAGTCACCTGTAAATGGACCTACGCAGTTCAAATCCATGCTGTACAAGGGTCAGGTGTACCTTCAAAACAAGCCCCTCCTTCCCACCCCATCGCTGAGCTGAGTTCCTCCATATGGAGAGTCTGGAACCACCACTGAAGGACCCCTACATGCCAAGTCTTCTGGGCTTGGATTGTAGTATCAGAACAATCAGCATAGAAGTGAGTGCTACACGGGGGACCTGCACCCCAACACCCCCACCCCCATGACCTCTCCTCCGGGGGCCAGTATTGCTACCAGTTTCCAGTGACACCTAGAGGTGTAACCTCTGAGGCTCTTTCTTCCCCCATAGAAGAATTTGTGCTGCAGTTGGAGGGGAGCGCCTGGGTGGCTCAGTGGGTTGAGCCTCTGCCTTCGGCTCAGGTCATGATCCCGGGGTCCTGGGATCGAGCCCTGCATCGGGCTCTCTGCTGAGCAGGGAGCCTGCTTCCCCCTCTCTCTCTCTGCCTGACTCTCTGCCTACTTGTGCTCTCTGTCAAATGGATAAATAAAATCTTAAAAAAAAAATTAAAAAAAAATAAATAAAGTAGTTGGAGGAAAGGAAAGTGGGGATAGTCAAGGGGGCTCACCAAAACAAGACTGGGGTGAGCTGGGGGATGGGGCAGAGACACTGGGGTGCAGCCGTCACAGGCCTGGAGCCTCACTGTCAGCAGGTCCTGCCTTTGTGGGGCCCATTATTTGTCCACTGAGCCCTAAAAGCCTATCTTTCATGTGCCACTCTCAGAAGTTTTGCCATGTCTATGGACCTTACCTAATACTTCCTTACCTAATACTTTCATTGGCTTTAAGTTGGCTCACTTACAAATAATAAATAAATAAATAAACAAACAAACAAACACGTAATAGGAAAATCAAGATCGCTTCCTATATTGCCAGTAACCAAAATAAATATATATACATATATATATATATATATATATATATGTGTGTGTATATATATATCCTCTATTCTCTCTCTCTCTCTCTCTCTCTCTCACACACACACACACACACACACACAGCTCTAACTGGATTCTACTGCTTATGGAGGTGCCAAGCCTCAAACCTATTCTCATTCTGAGAAAGGTAGGTTAGTAAGTTTCCGACAAATGTTAAAGACACAGTAGCGCCAACTGGTACTCTCAATTCCGCTGACTTGGTTAGAAAAGCATATGACTTGATCTCAGGGTTGTGAATCTAAGCCCCATGTTGGGTGTTGAGATTGCCTAAATAAATTCAATTTTTTTAAAATGGAAGCATTGAAAGAGGATTGAAAAGAGGTCCTGTTCTTCATTGATCCAATGTTATTAAATCCCAGGTCCCTGTACCACTCAGAGTCACTCTGGTACAGCCAGTAATAAAGGCCCCATTCTTGGGGAAGTAATGAGATGTCCTCCAAACAAGATTGTTTCCTCATCTAGAAATGAGGAGGTGGGACCAGTGGACTCCGAGGGGTCCTTCCACTGCCAAAATAGAAGTGCAGGTGTCCGGGGAAGTCCCCTGAACTACCTTCGGGGTCCCACGGCATAGAATCACCAAGCTTCCTGGGTGGGTTTTTAGATGGTTCTGGGCTCCTCTGGGTAGACTCCCAACCAACCTTAGGGTCACAAAGGCACCAACAATGCTAACATGCCTAGGAGATGTTCAAACCCGACCTGCCCTGTGGACAGCAGCCCCAGCTCTGACCTCCTCTTTCCTCTCTCGATCTCCACAGGCAGGAGGGAAGCACTACCACCCTACGTGTGCCCGGTGTGTCCGCTGCCACCAGATGTTCACGGAAGGTGAGGAGATGTACCTCACAGGTAAGTAAACCAGACCTTCTGGAAGGCATCCCTGTCCACCCACGTCTGTAAAGGAGAGACCATCTCCTTCATTTCAGTGTTATCTTTGTTTTTGGCTTGTCCTCAAGACTGCAATTAATTCGCCCCACTCTGGGTGGTTCGGGAGAGTTGCCGTTGTGGCTAATGTGAAATGACATGTAATCTGCCTTCCGTCCCTGTGCGCCTCCGCCCGCTGCTCAGCTGGCCTGCTTCCCGGGCGGTGCTCTGAGCAGACTCTCCTGGCTCCGCCCAGGGGGCGGGAGCAGGAGCAGAACCAGGCTGAGGGGTCAGAGAACCCTACAAAAATGGCTGTGCTGCGGGCCGTCTGCAGCGTCACGGCCTCTCCCCCACCTCCCTCTCCCGCCCCCCACAACACAGAGCACCACAGCAGACTGCCTGGGGCTTCCCGCAGACTCTCGGAGTACACCAAAAGGAATGGAAAGGAACCCGCAGTCTCCAAGAAGTAAAGAGGGACTGGTCCCCCTCTGCCCCCTCCCAAGGCCTAGCCCTCTGGCCCCAGGCTTCTTGCAAGTCGGCCTATTAGTCCCCAGGCTCTGTTTTCTGCTCCAGCCTCGGCCCCGTCCATCCTCCCAGAATCTTGTAGTGTTCTCAGCGGATCCCTGTCTTCAGGGCCCCTGGCTGCCCACCACTGTAGGTACCCTCTCACCGAGGTCTCGGACTGCCTTTCCACTTCTAGCCCTGAACAAACCCAACACGTCGGCTGCGAGAGCCCGCCTGCAAGTGCTTCTCTGTCCACTCAGCAACCATTTCCTGAGACGCTACCGTGTGCGGGCTCTGCCCCAGGGCCCCTAGCGAGTTCCAGCCCCAGCCCCTTGCAGCGGAAGGGGCCACAGTCAGGAATCCCACAGATAACCAGCCATCGCGATAAGCTTCATGAAGGGGGGAGGTATGGGACTCTGAGAGCCCTCATGTGTGGGGTGGGCGTTGGGGAAGATGCCCTGAGGAAGGGCCAGGATCAGGGCCTTGAAGGATGTTGAGCTAAGAATCGCCCCCTGAGGGGACAGAATCCACCAGGCTCTAAGGTGGGTAAAGAAAGCACAGGTGTGGGGGCCATAGTGGGGGACGGGGGGAGTGAGGCCGGGTGGGGGGCAGGGGCGGACAGGGAGCTCATTCCTTGCTGCATCCTCGTCCTCATTGTTGCGCTTTGCTCTCCTGCCTGCTGGCTCACTGCAGACTCCCACGCCCTTCTCTGGAAGTCCTGCCATTCTAGGCCGAGGTGGGTCACTCCGGACTTCACGATCCCCTCTGGTGCCCCCCGACCCCACCCACAACTTACACACTCCCTCCTTCCTGGTCCCTCCAGCTTGCCGTGGAGTCCTCGGCCTTCTCCGGGAGACTGTTTGCTCCTGACATGGACCCCACTAAGTCGTCACTCTACAGGGGATCATTGTTGGCTGATGTGTGAGCTAGGAGAGCCCTTCCTCCACATTTCCCTTCAAAGCAGGACTAAGGCCAGGGAAGCAGTCACAGAGCGTGTGTCTTCCTGTCATGCTAGGCAGTGCGTGCTTTGCCTAGAACAGGGTTTCTCAACCTTTGCACTGTTGACACTTTGGGCCAGAAAAGTCTTTGGTATAGGGACTGTCCTAGGCCATGCATGTTGTTTGGAGGCACACCTGACCTCTACTCGCTCAATCCCAACAACATACTCCTTCCGGTTGTGACAACCCAAAATATCCCAGGCATCCGCCCTGGGGAGGCAAAATTGTTCTCGGTTGAGAACCACTGGCCCAAAGATAGTCAAGAGAATCTCATATCTTCTACTGGGAATGCTGGAGCAGGAATTCTCGGTTGGGTTGGACTAGGTGTCCATTTCTAAGATGCTATGAGCTTACAACTACCTACTTATATGTACAGTCAGACTCCGGCTCTCAGGGGTAGCAGAACCTCCAGGTGGCTGCATCCCCTAAGACTCCCACAGCCAGAGTCAGCATGACTCCAGCATGGGAAGGCCTGGGCCCCCTCACTGTACAATCACACAGCATCCCTTGAGGCAGGTCCTAGAACACCCTGCAATTACTCCCACTCTCCTAGGAGCCAGGAGGGTAGGAATGGAGATAATTAAGGAGGAGGGTGACAGGCCCTTCTTCATCACCAAAAATATCTCCCACCTCCCGCAGGCCCCTCTCTCGTAGGTTTGATTGCACATTCTCTCGAATGATCACCAAACTGTTCCCCTCATCACTTAACCCTTTCAGCATTCTGTGACGTTCTGGCCAGAAGCAAGGCTTGGAGATTCTGGATACACGAGGACGTGAGCTCCGTGAGGGCAGTGAACTTGTCAGACCTGCTCGCTGCTACATCTCCAGTTGTTAAGGGAGCACTGGGCACATACAGGCAGTGCTCAATAGATATTTGTTGAATGAATGAAAGAACTAAGAACTTTCCATGTGTCACAAACCTACCATATCTTATAGGGACTGTTATTAGCCTATTTTACAGGCTAGGTAACTGAGGTTCAGTGTTAAGAGACCTGCCCAAGGTCAAAAACTTGGTAAGCAGGGCAGCCAGCCATTCAATGGAGAGATCGGGATTGGGAATTCGGGCAGGTAAAGATGTTGATGATTCTAGAGATGTGAGTGAGAGAGTAGTTCCAACACTAGGAAATGTGCTTACCAGGAAAGGGGGAGAGGAACACAATGCAAAGAATTTCCAAACTAAGTGCACAGTCCAGATTCCTGGCGGTCGGGGTGCACAAAGACATCATGCAGGGTTCTGAGACTCAGGAGGACTCCCCGCACGTAACCCAGTGTCCTGCAGCAGGAAGCGCTAGGGATCAGCGCTGATGGAAGAGGAAGGCCCAGTCCTTGTTGGGACCTAAGTAGCAGGCAGAGCCTGGGTCCCAGGAGGTGAGGTGGGAAGAGCCCCGGGGGGGCATCATAAAGCCAGTCTGCCCCTACATCCTCCCGGGGGGCGTGGGAGGGGTAACTAGCCCTCAGAATGATATTCCCCAGAAATGGCAAGAAAACTCTCCGCATAGGCAGCACAGAAGTGAAGAGAGCTGGGAGTCCTGGGTTCAAGGACCAACACGTCTGCGGATGGGCTGCGACCTTGAGAAATGACTTCCTTCTCTGGGTCTCTTCCCTCACCTGCAAAATGAGAATAATTGTTCTCCCTCGTTCATACATTCAAACCGGGGCCATGCTATGTGCCAGGCTCTCTGTGATGTGCTGGGAGCTCAGACATGAGCAAAGCAGGAGTGCCTGCTTCCTCGGCGGAGTGTGCTCTCAGGAGGGGAGGCTGACTTCAATCAAATAGAAGCATAGATATAACAACAAGCTGTGATAAATGCAGAGAAGGGAAAGTTTGGGAACCATGGGAGTATGCTTAGAAGGCTCCTGATCTAGTCTGGAAGGTCAGAGGAGGCTCTGCTGAAGAGGGGAAATTTCAAGCCAAGATCTTGGAAATGAGTAGGAGGTGGGAGGGTGAAGAGGGGAGGAAAGATGGTGGAGGTGGGGGGAGCAGCAGGTGCAAAGGCCCGCTGTGGGAGGAAGCATCGTGTGGTGGAGAAACTGAGGCAGGCTCCCACACACCCCACCACCCGCCTACAGAGAGCAGGTGTGCTCCACAAGGTCCTCATGAATATCAGAGACTGAATGCAAAAGTGCAAAGTGCCCGGTGCAGAAGCAACATACAAGACAGAGACAGAGAGCAACCGAGCGAGCATTAGGAAGGTTGCAAAGTTTAAAATCCCAGTCTCGTCAGTTCTGGAGCGGGACACAACGAGGCATTGGCAGCGGGCCTCAGGAGGTTCTTCGGGTCAGTTTGTTTGTGTTTTAATTACGGTGTGATGGCTTTCTGATGAGCTCTAATTGGGAGAAGGCTGACGTCTGTCGAGGGGAGAACTTCTGGGCCCCCCCCCCGGAGACCAAAGCAAGTTTTCTTCTATTTGTTTTAAGTTCTGTTGTGCATTATCTTTTAACTGCTTCTGTAAAGATGCCAGATTTCTAAACTGTTTGTTGTCCAAACCCTTCATTTGGGTTTCACCAGGAAATCACGTCATTGATTTTGTGCAGCAGAATAATAGCCGAGATGCTACAGGTTCAGGCAAAACACACCGAAATCACAAAGCTTACAGCTGCTGGGTCAGCGGGAGTTTTTCTAAACCCAAAATGTGGCTCATCAGATAGACTCTGTCTTTATTCTAAAAACATCTGGACCCGGGGAAAAGGAGAGATAGACTTTGTTCCTGTCTGTCTTTCTACGCTGCATACACCCCTCCTCTGAGGGTCTGAGAGAGAAGGACACTGGGAACCCAGGAGCTCAGCTGCAGAGTTTTAAACAGGTCTCTGTTATCATCGTATAGTGAACTACACAGGCAGGAAATCCTGACAAACCTGGCTCTGCTAAAGGAAGAAATGTAACAAATTGTAGGTCCTGCTAATAATAATAATGGCCCATCAGCTGATACTGGTGGAGTACCTAGTATGTGCCAAGCACTGTACTACAAGTTTTAAATGAAGTCTCCCATTGTATCCTCCCAACAGCCCTGTGAGTTAAGAGCCATGAATATCCCCCATGTAGAGAAGAAGAATGTTAGAGAGGTTACGTCCCTGGGCCAAGGTTAGCTGGCCTATCTTCCTAGGCTTCGTTTAAGGCACTTTCTCCCATTTCTTTTCAGAATCCTTTTCTTTTTAAAGATTTTATTTGTTTATTTATTTATTTGAGAGAGAAAGAACGAGCAGAGGGAGCGACAGAGGGAGAAGGAGAGGAAGAGGGACAAACAGACTCTCCCGTTAAGCAGGGAGCCGAACTCAAACTCGGGGCTCAATCCCAGGACCCCGAGATCACGACCTGAGCTGAAGTCAGACCCTGAATTGACTAAGCTGCCCAGGAGCCCCCATTTTCAGAATTATTAACCTGTAGTTATAGTTTGTAGTTGGCCTTCTGAATCCAATGAATCTCTTTGAAATTGATTGCTGAAGTTTGCATGTAGGTATATTTCTCGAAGGAGAGGGTCCGTAGAGGGTCCGTAGCTTTTCTCAAATTTTCAGAGGTACCCAGGGCCCAACATCAAGTCAGGAGCCCAGTTCTGTGTTAACACAAATCCAAAACAGAACCCTGAATGCTTGCTTTGGTAATTACCCCAAAACCTTCTCTTCTATAAGGTAGTGTATTTCAGATCACTTTTTTTTTTTTAGTTCAGATGATAGAAGGTTCTGGCACCAGGAGGTGTGTATTTCTGGCACAGCTGGGGATGCCACTGACATAGAGGAAGGCTTCTTTTTCCTCTGACAAGTACCTTAAAAGAGGTGCATGGAACAAACAGATGTTCAGGGCAGGTGCCTCCCGTTATTATGGCTTTGGAGAACACCAGCCCTCTGTCCTATCTACGTGTCTCATCAAACCACACTTTAAAAGGCACCAACGTACTATTGGTTGCTATAAGCTAGTAGTTTAGCATTGTTACTTTAAAATGGATCTCTCTACTGACAGCTTAGCTTGTAGGAGTAATGCTTCAAAACTTTAAATCTCATGTTTCCCCAATCCTGCTACATAATTTTAGACTCTTCAAACATATCCTGTTACTGTACTAAATTGATACCTCCTAACGTCTGAATCTACTAAGCCTATTTCACTTGAAATAGACTACATTTTCATTTTGGATGAGCTGCGATTTTTTTTTTTTTTTTTTTTAGACTTTTAGGGTTACCAAACATCTTGCAGCCTATATAAAATATTATAGCGTGGTAGTTTGAAGTTGATATTTTAAAGTCTGTTTGCAACTTGCTTCTTCTCTCCGGTAACCTCAAACTCGAGACGATGTGGCTATTTTCTCGAGAGTTACATGTCACATCTACTTCGCCAGCCAATTTGTCCGTGTTGGTCAGAATTAGGTCCTGAGTAGCAATTTCCCTGGCGGCTTCCTCTATTTCCTGAGAAACAAAATTGCCCGCTGGGCAAGTCAAGAACTTGTCAGATACTCGGGCTTTCACTCAATGAGAAATTTTATTAGTCTGGACTTTTTAGGTGGCAGAAACAACATTAGGTAAAAGGGGATTGATCATCCCACAGAACTGAGAAGCATCTAGAAGCGGCACGATGGGGTTGAGGAGCCCACAGGGGTCGGCAGGTGGTTCTGCTCCTTGCTTCCTTCAGCGCGTGACCACCCAGTGTCCAGCCCTGCACCGGCTGCCTCGGTGTTGGGGAAGGAGGGCTCCGTGGTCCCAGAGGGGCAGTATTCCGTGCCAAGTTCAGCACAGAAGTCCCAGAGAGACTCTGTGGAGCCTGAGTCGGTCATATGTGCATACCCAGGCCAGGGCGAGGACACCATGCTGGACAGAGCGAGACACCCCAATGTCCCCATCTGAAAACAGGGAGAGCACTAGGCCCACTCGCCAGGCTGTGGGATTAAGTGAGCGAACACACGAGGAAGGCTTTGCACTGAGCCTGGCCCTCCCAGGTCCGCCCATATGAGCTCATGTAAACATCCGGGAATGTAGAAATGGCCACGCCCCGTGACGCATGCGCTCAAAAATGTTGGCTATCGTCAACATTACCGTCATTAGTAATAACGCTTAGCGTACGGCTTAGCATCTATGGTCAGTAAACGTTAATTATCGTGGTGAGCCTTGACTTAAGTACCACTGTTCTAAGGTATGTAGCGTAAGGCCTGGCATAGGCGCTTTCTAAATGTTAGTTATAATACTAACAATAATAAGGAAGCTTAGTGGGTGACACGTAGTAAGCACTCCTTGCAGTGTAATTGCCGGCCTCGCTCTCGTGATCAGCAGTTAGTATTTCCCGTGAGCCTCTTCACCTGGGTGCTGCCACACTCCTTCCTTCATCCCGCCTCCTAGCCTGCATGCCAACCAGCTTCCTGGGAGCTGAGCACTTTGTCCGTCCACCTCTTTATTAAGCTTCAAGCCCACTTGATCCTCTCAGCGCGAGGCAAATGAGGCTTTTCGATGTCTCCTGAGCTGCCCTCGTCCCTGGGCCCAAGCCCAGGCTCCCCGAGGGGTGTGCTGGCAGCCAAGCCCGGCTTCTGTTCACCAGCTCCACCCACACAGCCAGCCCTGTGCTTGCCGCAGGCCCCTCACTCCCCCGGGGCCAAGGTTCCCGGGAGTAGAAGAGTAAACTCTATACACCCTGCCCTCAGGTCTCTCCGGTACTCCTTTCCCCTTCCCCACACTGGATCCTGGCAAGGAGGGTTTTTTTGGTAGGGGAAGGTAGATGATGATAATTACAACAGCTAACACTTGCATAGTACCCACGCTAACAGACCTTGTGCTATGTGCTCTACGAACATGAACTCACTAAAGCTCACAACAGACCTCTGAGGCAGATAGTGTTATCATTCCCATTTTATCAGTGGGGAGACTGAGGCACAGAGAGGTAACTGACTTGCTCTAGACGATGCAGGTAAGCAGTGACGTAACTGGCATTCAGACCCCAGAAGAATATTATGACAAATAAGGCATAGATTACCCAATACGCGGCAAAGACTTACCAGGGCCCAAGATTATACTTGGGCTGTTATTGTGGGTCAGATTTGACAGAAAGGCTCACTCGTTTCCCTGTTGCAGAGTTTGGGACCCTTCAGTAATAAGTGAAGAGTCAAGTATCCTGTGGTCTACAAAAGCCATCCACCTGCTAGGGGCAGGAAGTGGGGATTTTCAGGTTCAAGGTAAAATTCATGTATCATAAAAGTAACCATTTTAAGGTGTACAGTAGCTTTTAGGATACTGACAATGCTGTACAACAACCTCCTCTATCTAGTTACAAAACATTTTTACCCCAAAAGGAAACACATACCCACTGAACACTTCCCATTCCCCCTCCGCTAGAGCCTGGCAACTACGAATGTGCCATCTGTCTCTATAGTTTACCTATTTGAGAAATTTCATATAGATGGAATCCTACAATACATAGGCTTTTATGTCTGGCTTCTTTCTCTTAGCACAGCATTTTTTCTAGATCCATCCATGTTATCACATGTATCAGTGTTTCCTTCCTTTTTATGGCTGAACGCTATTCCACTGTGTGGATACAGCATGTCTGTGTGTCCGGGCAGGGATTTTAAAAGAGCCATTCCATATGGTGAGTGCTGTGAAATGTATAAACCTGGCGATTCACAGACCTGTACTCCTGGGGATAAAAATACATATATTTATAAAAAAATTTTAAAATTAAAAAAAAAAAGCCATTCCATGATCCTAGCTAGTCTGAGTCAGAGAGGTTGTCCCACTGACATACAGGCAGAACTTTGAGAAACCTCATCCTGCAAGGGTCAAGAGAAGTCCGGGGAAGAAAGCTGCTGTGAGAGTACATCCTGGCTGGGATCCGGGCTTGAAAATCTAACCGCCTACTGAAATGGAAGAGAAGGGCCAGGAGGCAGACAGCAGGGAGGGTCACTGGCCACCTGCCGGGTCAAAAAGCATTCAGATACCGAAAAACAAAAAAACACTGTGCTGGGCAAATAGAACCTTTGGGTGAGCTGGGTTCCTTCACTGCTGTCTTCATAAGCCTGACTGGGTGGTCTGGAAGACTGTGGGACCAGGTCTGGCTTCGGCCTTAAAATCTCCACTAATGCAGAAAAAAAAAAAAAGTGTGGCAAATTGCATTTCAATGTCCCGCGGAGAGACGGGTGGGTTCCCAAACGTTAAGTAACCCAAAAGAATAACCCAAATGTGGGGTGTGCCGTCACCGGTCAGAGAGACAAGGCTGATGTTTCCTGTTCTGGGGATTAAGAAGAGCCTCACCATCGGCCGAGGGACAGCTTTGGAGATTCCGATCTTGGCCTCTGAGTCAGCTCACAAGGAAATAGCTAATCCCTCCACTCCGTAACTTCTACACGAGGTTTGAACCGCAGGACCTGGACTGTCTGGGACAGTGTCCGAGGACAAGGGTATGACTCATGGAACCAGGAGTCTAACCAGCAAAATGTGTTAACTTCCTACAAGAAGTCAAGACATTCCTCTGTCTTATACAACTGGTTCTTTATCCCATCACATTCCAAAAGAACAGAGTTGGAGTGTCAAGGAGTATTCAGCCCTTTGGTTCTCCACTTTGGAATCCTAAATCCCTGGGGAGCTTGTCACAGATTATCAGGCCCCACCCCCAGGAGCTGACTTCAGGGGCCTCCCAGGTGCCCAGGAATCTGCATTTTACCAGGCTTCTGGACAACTGGGCCACAGCTCCCACTTAGGCAAACCCCAGTCCAGTGAATATGCTGATAGAAACTCACTCTGGAATTGTAGCTGTCAAATCAGAGTCTAAATTGTACTGTTTGTCTAAATCTTGGAGCCCAGTGTGGAGAACTTAACTGGCCTAAAACAGAATAATATGTTTCTTTTGTTTTATTCATTCACTCCATGAGTATTTATTGAGACTCTGCAATCCCTGCAGCCATATCTACAGATAAGACAGATGTGAATCCCGCTCCTGGTAGAACTTACATTCCAGTCTAATTCACTGGATAGGAGCAAATAATTCATTTTTTCTATACAGAGAAATCTGTGAAGATGAAAACACAGACTCCCCAAGGGATGGGAGGGAAAGTGAACATCCACTAGGGTAACTACCTCATTATATGTCTCCTCTATAATATCCTTGCTGAGCATGTACCCACCCAATGTGTACTTACATACTTCTAGGGACAGGGGAACTCACACTCAGAATGGACCCATTCAGTCCTCAGACATTGAATTTTCTTTCCCTGAAACTTCTGCCCTTGGTCCTTGTTCTACGTTACAAGACGTGCAGAACAAGTTCATTGCTCTTCCCGCAGAGAGGCATTAAAATACTCAAAACTCTTTTTCACCATTCTGCTAAGTCTTCTCTTCTCCACAACGAAGACCCTGCCTTATGGCCTAATTTTGAGTCCCCTCTCCATCCTGGTTACCATCATCTTCGGGTGTGCCTTTCATCCTGTGTCTCATTTTAAAACACAGAGGTGGGGGCACCTGGGTGGCTCAGTCTGTTAAGCGTCTGACTTGGTTTCAGCTTGGGTCATGATCTCATGGTCGTGAGATCGAGCCCCACATCAGGCTCCATGCTAGTGCAGAGTCTGCCTGAGACTCTCTCTCTCTCTCTCTCTCAAATAAATAAATAAAATACTAAAAAAAATAATAATAATAAAATAAAATAGAGAGGTGGGATCCAACCAGTCATTCATTTATGTCTTTATGAAACACACATGAGCCAGGTGCTGTTTTAAGTCCTGGGGAGAAAGCCCATGGGAGAGAGTAATGGCCTTCTTCACTCAGGATGCTGTCTGTCTGTGACACGTCATTGAGCTCAGCCAACCACCACTTCCTAGGGGTCTTCATGAACAGATCACTTTTCTTACTGTAATTTACCTAAGTCTGTTGCTCACAACCAACAAATATCTTCCCTCTTTAGATGCTATCCCGCCAACTCCCAAACTTCTGATTTCTTTCCATCTCTAATATTTCCTTTCTCCCTTTTGATTCTCCCCTCTCACTTCTTCTATAAACCTGCTTTCCTGTGAGCTGAATACTGAAGTCATTTGTGGCTCAGCTCTATTTCAAAACAGATTATGTGAGCGACGTGGAGAGACCATCGAGTCTGACCTCCTCTCTTAACTCATCATTGCCCCCCCACCCCCCCATCCCCCGCCAAGGACTTCTGCCTGACCTTTTCCCTTCATCTCACCACCTTCTGAGACATCCGTATCCCCCTCACCCATTTCCTGCAGTGACCTGTGACATAGGCTTCCTGCTGGAGTCCCGAGGGTAAACAGCTCCTAGTGGATTCAACAGTATCCCGGGACCGGAAATGCTCTCTTGAATAACTCCCCAAAGCAGGCATCCCCACCCACCACTGGCAGCAGACACACCCTGTGATGACCAGGCTTGGTTGAGCCACAGACCGGGAGTCCCTCTACTGGGCTCCAAGAGCCATTGCACCTTACGTTAGCAAGAATTAAACTCCTGTTGAATTACTAAGAACCCACAAGAAAAATCAGCAAACGAAACTGAAAGATCCTGGTCTATCTCATAAATGACAAACTGGGCCTAGAATTAAAAGCTTGGAGATGAAAACAATCTCCAGCACCATCCAAATCCCACCTCATTGTTATATTCCGATGAAGAAACCGGAATGGGAGAGAGAATGTGTTAGGGGCCAAGCAGAGACAAGAATCCAGGCTGAGAAACAAGATCCCAGGATCCTTACCTCAGGCCTATCCTCTCCATTTTGGGGGCTGATTTTTCAACTGCACACCACCCCCCTGTCGCTTGGCCAGCATTCCAGTCCTGGGGGTTCCAGGCAACAAACCACAATGGAAAGCATATCCTAAAAACAAAGTCAGACAAACAAATGCCATCTGGGTGCCCAGGAATCCAGCTATTTGCTGGCCCCCTTCCTTTCTGGGCTGGTGATAAGAGCAATGGCACCAGAGGGATAATATGTTCCTACTTTTCCTTCTAATCCACGACACCTGTTTCTTCTTTGGGGAATGTGTAATATTTGGGGCTTCTTCTCAACATGTGACCAGCCACCTGTTGTTCATGCCTTTCCAAATTGGCCTCTCGAGTTTGGGGCTGGCCAACTGGACAGCCCCCCACACAATAAAATGCAGGCATTTGCAATATACTAAATTTGCAGAGTCTGGAGCCTCTTAGGAATTAGCAGGTCAAGGCCGTCCTCTGTAGCCAACTCCACGTCATGGCCCCGCCCCCCCCTTCCTGTGATAGCTCTCAGACTCTGTCCGAAGTCTTTGAAGAGAAAGGAAGGTTGGAGGTCACCATGGTCGGCCGCTTTATTTCACCTCCACTGCCATTCATTCATTCAACAAGTATTCACTGAGCACCTGCTGTGTGTCACTCACTGCCAATCATGCACTCACCCATTCACCCCGCAAACATGGATGGGGCCTCTGCCGAGAGCCAGATCCCATGCTGCCTGCTGCAGGAGGGCCAGCAATGAATAAAACTCAGCCCTGCCTGGAAGCGCTTCTAATTTAGTTAGGGTCCTGAATGCACAGGCCACTGTGATTTGAGGTCGTGTGTGTTAGGAAAGATACCAGGATCTATGGACCGAAACGAAGAGAGAAGTCACTCCCAGCTGGCAGGTAAGAAAGTTTGCAAGAAGATGCTGTGTGAGACCTGGACCTTGAGGCATGGGTAGGATTTGGACAGGTAGAAAGAGCAGGAGTGGCTGATCAAAGGAGCTGCAAAGAGCCTGGTTCCCCAGGGGGTCCTCCTGCCTGCTGTGTAGGGGAGGTGCACTGCCAACAAAATAAAGGGAGGTGAGGGGTGGCAAGAGAACTGTAGGGGTGAAAGGTCTGAACCTTTGTTATTTTGTTGGTCCCCTTAGGTTCTGAGGTTTGGCACCCCATCTGCAAACAGGCAGCCCGAGCAGAGAAGAAGTTAAAGGTAAGCAAGCTGGTAGAAATACCAGACCACACTTCTTGCCTCTGGTGGGGGGCACTGTACTTTAGAGGGGGTCTTTCCTTAACACGCACCCTCCCAGATGCATGCCCATATCACTAGATTTCCTTCATGGGAACACCTGCCTCATGGCGCATTTGAGGGGATAAAGACATGGGATGTGAGAGCACTTTGAAAACTGTCAAATTGTGAGGTTTTAGCATTTCTGGGGCCAGGCCTTCGTCTTAGTGTTGCTCACCAAGACGGTGGCCTCGTTGAAGCCAGGATGGAGACATGCTGGGGGTTTTCCCCAGCCTCATGTCATGTATTAGGAAGAATAGAGTTGACGGTGGGCACTGACAGTTTGTAAGGCGTCTTCACAGCCACTGTCTGATTTGCTTCCTTTAACCCCATGGATCAGATGGCGCAAGGCATTGTATGTTCTCTTTGCTGGTATGAAAGTCACAGTCTAACAAGGATGGTGGTTTGCCCACAGTAATGCAGCAGGCAGAAACACAGCCAGTGTCCCTAGGCACGCGCCAGGCCACCTGCGGTCCTGTGTCCCTCTGAATTACTGTGCTCTGACTAGTCCCAGGAAGTCCTGTGAATCCGGGTTCTTGATCCAAGGACCGTAGGGAGGAGCCCAGCTCCTGAGTCCTTGACGCTGTGGGGGAGAAAGCCGGGTGCATGCTGGAGACAGGCACTTGATGATATCAGAAGTGCCTCTACCTTTTGCACCTTTTGCACATCAGGAGATGTGCAAATTATACATCAATAGATGTATAATTGATGTATAATTTGGTTTCAGCCATATATTTTTTCCCCCTGTTTCTTCCAAATCCTTTCCATTTAAGATGTATAAAGACCTAATTGCCCTTTCCTTCCTCAATTTCTACCTTTTTGGTGGCATTTCTCAAATTCCATTATCTTTCTACAACCCCAATGCTTTTGCCACTTCCGTGCACCACCTGTGTCATTACAGACTTAATATTCTTCCTGAAATCAACCCACCACTCTTCACTTAAAGGAACTTATTTTAATGTAAATCTTGATATCGCCAAGTGGAAAACCAGTATTACTTACTATAAATAGAAGGTAACCATAAAATACATTCAATGAAAATAAAATGTTTTTTAAAAACAAATCTTAGAAATTCCAGCTGGATGGTGTTGCCTCTATTCTCTTTGTTTAAAAAAAAAAAAATGGGAAATGAACAACAGTGGAGACAGTTGCTAAAATACATCAGCACTAAGTTAAGACCTCCTCCTTGATGTGAGGGAGATGAATGAAATACAATTTTACATTTTACTCTCCCATTCTGCAACTCAGTATCATCAAATGCTCTGCCTAAATTCATCTTGCCAGAGTCACCACCAGTTCAGGAGGCACAGTTTGGGAGACGCTGGCTGTAAAGCCCCAGGTAGAATGCTTTCATTCTAAACTGTGGCCTGAGACATCTGGCAGGCAATGTCGCAGTCCCTCAGACCAGCCCCTTCATGTTACAGATCTCGAATCTGGGATCTCTGAAATCACATAGTTCATTCACTAGGGACTCTTAGTTCCCGGTCTGGTTGCTGTTTTTTTTTTTTTTTTTTTAATTTTTAATGATTATTCCATAATTTTTTTATGTTATGTTCATCCCCATACAGTACATCATTAGTATTTGATGTAGTGACTACATCATAGCCCCTCCTTCTGCCGAGGGAACCATTAACGCCTCATTGTCTTTGTTCAGTGAAAGATTTTTTTAAGCTTATCACTTAGGCTGATGTCAATTTGCAATGGATACACTGTGAAGAATCAGTACTCTCTGCAAATTACAGGAAGTTGAACGTGCTTGTACATTTCACATAAACAAACTGCTAAGGAATGAGTCCCAACCAATTTTATTCAGTTAAAGTAAATACAATATTGGCAGGATAACCCCAAATGAAAAGTTTTATGAATAAATACTTACCTAAAAGGTCAATTACAAATATGTTTAAAAAAAACAAACACAAATCCAAATTCTGTCCAACAGCCTGAAGTCCTGCACATTTCCCATTTCATTCATACTCAGACATTGATTACAAAGGCAGAAAATAAAGAGAAAGTACAGAAAGTTGGCAAGTGTATTTAACCGCGTTGTTGCTGTTCCCTAAAGAGCTGCCTTCCTCCCTGCCTGTCCTCCCCTCCCCACTGGCGGGAGGTGAGGCTTCTCACTCCTTCTGTATCATCTCTCCCACAGCATAGGCGGACGTCCGAAACTTCCATCTCACCCCCTGGATCCAGCATTGGGTCACCCAACCGAGTCATCTGCGTACGTATCGCTCTTCAGCCCCCCAGAGGTCTTTGTTATCCGCAGGTCTGGTTATCTAAAGAGTTTCTAAGGATAGCCGAAGACAGCTGTCAGGTTTTCATCCAACTAACATCTCGTGTGCACCTGTCATGTGCTAGAGACTCTGTGCTAGGTCCCGAGACACAGTGGGGCACAGGGAGGGCCTTGCCTGCATGGAGCACAGAGCCTAGTAAACACAGAGTTATGGGGGATAAGGTCAACTTCAGCTGGAGCACAGGAAAGTCAAAGACAGAAGAGCCCTTGGTGAGCTCTAAAACCAGCACAGCGGGCCTCCTTCCCCACTGCTTAAGTGAGCTAAGAGTGGGACAAAAATCTGGGGTCAGAGTGGTATGCAGAGTGGGGAGTAGGGGGAGATATGGCTGTGTGATAAGGAGGCAACCACAAGCAGGCATCTGCACTCCCCATCCTCAGAGACACTGAAACAGAGACACTCATCATTGCAGAGACATGGAAGAAAGGACAAGAGTGGAGGCAGATGATCTGAGGTCCTTTGGCTATATCATTCATCCATTCAATCATTCATTCATTCATTCATTCATTCAACAAACGTGTGCTAAGTGTCTCCTCTGGGCTAAGTTCTGGCTTCTGTGCTGGAAAACCGTGGTGAACCGCACCAACCTGATGCCCATCCTCGTGACCTTGAATATATAACCCCAAGGAGAAGCAGTCGCAGTTCTGGTATGTGCTAGGAAGGAAAAGTGCAGGGTGCTCGAATGATGCTGCAGAGGGACAGAGGGACAGAAGGACAGGCCATCTAGGGCCACCTGGAAAAAGAATCCTGAGGAAGAAACACTTAAGTTCAGACCTGACAGAGAAACAGGAGTAAGTTAAAGCAGGTGAGGGAGGCAGGGCCAGAGAGGACAGAGACGAGCCAAGGAGATGGGCCATCTGACTGTGGACTGTTCCAGCTTTCCCCAAGCCCCCAGGTTGGAAGGGCCAAGAAGACCAAAGCTGGGGAGAGGGGATGGAGGGAGGGGAATGGTCTAGAGCAGGAAGACGGCTCCTGATTAAAAGTTCTAGATACAGTCCCCAAACCAGCCAGCCCTGGGTGGGCCCTGGCCACCATCGCTCCATTATTATTTTACCCCAAATCCACATCTAGTTTCCTCCTTGATCCCTGGATAATGCCCACTAATGGAGCTGTTTCCTTTCCTTTCTTCCTCTGTTCAAATGAAAATCCGACATAAGAGTTATCACTGACAGCAACTTCCATGTGGTCAATACTGCCTTGCGGCTCGCACAGAAGACAAGCTCTTTGATCACAGGCCGTCCTCATTGAAGATTCCTGTCCAGAACAAGACAGATGATTAGCGCCGCCACCCCCCGCCCCCGACCCGGTGCTATGAATGGGGCCAGACACAGCAGGATTAATGAGCTAGATTTCAGGGTCTACACAGTGAGAAGGTTATTAACAAACTGAGCGTGTCTCCAGGAGAGTTATTAGGATATGCAAACTTGGGAGATATAGATAGATGATGACAGATAGATAGATATGGCAGTTCTCTAAGATCAGCTCCGTAGAGACGAACAAGGGCAGCCGGGCACACCTGCCACTGGGCCGTCCATCTGGGGCTCGCACACCAAGCTCAGCGACCCGCGCGTGCTGGCAGAGGCAGGCGTCTCCCCACTCATACTCTCCTTTCTTGCCTTTTATAACGGCTCACCTTCAGCCGCTCTGGGGAATGACCCCACAGGTCACAGGGGCCGTATTTTATTTTATTTTTTTTTTATTTTTTTTTTTTAAAGATTTTATTTATTTGACAGTCAGATATTACAAGTAGGCAGAGAGGCAGGCAGAGAGAGAGAGGCAGGAGGAAGCAGGCTCCCTGCAGAGCAGAGAGCCCGACGCGGGGCTCGATCCCAGGACCCTGGGACCATGACCTGAGCTGAAGGCAGGGGCCCCAACCCACTGAGCCACCCAGGCACCCCTACAGGGGCCGTATTTTAAATCAAACCATTCTAAAGGTGGCTTCCAAACTCAGGGAAGAAACCAGCTGACCACTTTCAGGACACACAATAACAAGCAAAGAGAGAGAGTGTGCGTGTTTGTCTGATTTTCATAAATGCTGAGGTTTGGTGTTAAAATAGAATCATCAGTGAATGGGGTGGGGGGCAGGTCTCTCAGACTTTGCCCCACCCCCCCACTGATGGCTAGAACCATCTTCGGGAGGTCTGACCTTGAACCAGCTCCACGTGTTCTCTTCCTTCCTGCTTGCCTAATTATGTCAGGAAGCCTCTGTCCAGTCATTGTGCCTCCAAACCTGAGGCTCATTTTTAACCCCATGAACACAGTGGCTATAAGAGCAAATATAAATATAGTATTTTTGAGGTTTGGACCGAAGCGCTGAGATGACTATTGATGGGTCAAGACAAGTTTGCAAGATGCCAAGAGCTCTCAAGGTCAAGATCTAACATCCCACGACAAAAGGCAGCAAGGGGACCATCCTAATAAAGTTCCCTTGACCCACACACCCCCAAATTGGCACAGACATGATGTCTAACCCGGGCAGGCTCTGGCAGAAATGAGATAGCACCCTTCTAAGGGTTTTACTGAAGATGGTTTTGTGAAGCGACCACTTACAGAGGTGTAGGTAGGGTTAGGGGACCCACAAGACATCGTGTGGCATCCAGAGTCTACAAAAGCAGGAGCTGTCACCACCCTAGGCCTAAAGAGAATGTCCAGTGAAAGCCAGAGCTGTGAAATGCAGCCCCGGATGCGAGCTATGCCCACCGTGGCTGCTGATGGCAGGACAGTGGGAGGGGACAGTGTCTCTCTCTACCACTCCCAGTGTGCAGGTGCCCCCCACTGGCCCAGCCCAGCAGAAAGCCAGGGAGCCTCTGAAGCAGTCCATGGGCCTCGGAGCCCAAATCAGGGAGAGGAGGAACGGATGGTGGATCTAGGAGCAACGGAGAATGAGCATCACAGTGTCCAAACAACAGGGGGCTGGGACAGGGACAGAATGGTGGAAGGACCTTGGAATATGTTTCGAATAGCAATGCTTGTAAGGGCTTTATGAAAGTTACTCTCTCTACAGTAGTTTTGGGCTTGAGACTCACCTGAGCCCCCAGGCACCAGAAGAATGTTATTTGGATAAATACAGTTTCCTTGGAGTCTCTGTCTGGTGGCCTCTCAATTTCTCTCACATCAAGATCTTGAAAGTCACAGCAGTGGGGACAGATCCTGGCTGACCATAGCAGAAGCCAGGCACAGAGGGAGCAGCTGGAGGGTGCCAACATGGAAAGGACAGGGCTTCAGGAGCCACGAGAAGTGGTCTGCCCCATGCAAGGGAAACTGTTTCTTAATCCATGCTGTTCTAGAGGACTGGGCTCAGCCAGGGTCAGGTAACAGCTAGAGGCTTGTGTCAGTTCGATATAGGGTCTGCTTTCTGAGTGCAGCCCTCTGCCAGCTGTAGACAGTGAGCTCCCCACCCTGTAAAGCCAACAGAGGCAGCTGGGAAGGCAAGTCCTAAGGCTAGGCGGGCTGGGCTTGGATTCTGATTTTGCTACTTATTAGTTGTGTAACCATGGGCAAATTCATTGACTTCTCTGTGCCTGTTTCCTTATTCAGAAAAGAAGATGGTATTAGTGCCTGCTAGTAGCACTGTGAGTTGTATGAGCTAAGGGAGTTAATCCCTACCAGGGACTTCAGAGTCTGGCTCATCGTAAGTGCTCACCAAACATGAGCTCAGGTTTCAACTCTCTGTCTTCACCATCACCTTCAAGGAGCTGGGAGTGAGGATGTCCTCCCCGCATGGGTTCGGAAGGCAGTCCCCACCAAGGCTGGGTAGTTCAGACAGATTCAGACCTACTGGCTAAGGGGCACCAAACGCAGAACCGTCTGAGCTTCACCTGGAAAACAGTAATAACATTGACACTGACCTCACAGAGCCATCAGGACACTTGGAGGAGATAATTCCTGCAAAGTGCAGGGTCTCACACATAAAATGCACTCAACCAGTGTGAGCCCCCTTGGAAGGGAGGGCCTCTAAGACCTGCCGGGTTCTAATATTCTGTGCATCTTCCGTCCTAATATTCTGTTTTTAGTGGAAACTGGAGAAGCTCGTTTCCCCTGTGCCTGGTTTTTGTTTCCTCTCCTTTCCCTCTTATCTCTCTGCCTCTTTCCTGTACCTCTCCTCCTCCCCAGGCTAAAGTGGATAATGAGATCCTTAATTACAAAGACCTGGCAGCTCTCCCCAAGGTTAAGTCCATCTACGAGGTACAACGCCCCGACCTCATTTCCTACGAGCCTCATTCCAGATACACGTCCGACGAGATGCTGGAGAGATGTGGCTATGGAGAGGTATGGGGTCTCGCCCCTCTCCCCGGGTCTGTTGGAGGAGAGAAGGCCCGCACGGTCCCCATCACTCCATCACACACACTTTGGCCTCCACAGTGTCAGCCCCTGCACTCTTTTAAACAGGAAGTTAGAGTCATCATTTAAAAATCGAGTGATTTCATCCAAAAATCTGGCTTTTCTTAAAAAATCAGAGCAGGTGTCTTTCCATTATTTGGAGTGGGGGGAAGAGCGCCTCCTTTAGGCAGGACATGGGCTCCCCATTTCTCCCTACTTGCCACCACCCCGAGAACCCCAGCATTGAAGCCACAAACCTGTGACTGCTTATCACTTGAATTACTGTTTTTCTCCTAGTGGAGTAATTTTATACGTGGCCCACGGCTTTCATCCCTGACAGGCTCAGTGGCCACTTAGGTTTATAATCCCTGGTGTGTAGGTTCTCTGGGTTTTGCACCTGGCCTTAAGCCCCTATACTCAAAGCAAGAGACGCTTTTTAAGAACTCAGCAGTTCTGAGTTCTTCTGAGTTTTCAAAAGCCAGCTTTTGAAAGAACTAAGTGGTTGCTGGACAAGAGAAAGTGTTCTTTGGAGAAGGCAGGTGACCATTACCCTGAAGGTCCTGGCAGGCTGTATCGCAGGTGAGTCCTCACCCCATTCAGGGCCTCTGAGCAGAGATTGATGAAAGAAGGAGCCCTGGCCTGGGGAGCAGGGACCTGGGTTCTTGTCCCCACTCCACCGCTGTCCCCTTCCTTTCTAAAGGAGTTAGCGTTCATTTGGTCGGAGAGCCCAATGCTGAGAGTCTCGGGGCTCTGGCCCCTGAAATAGACCAGGGAGGGGGGACCAGCTAGAGACTGATGTCACTGAAGCCAGAAATGGCACACTGGGCCCACAGGCCAAAGCCAACTCCCAGATTTGTTTTGTTTCACTAAGTATCTTTTCTTTCAAAAATGTAAATTAGTTTCCAACATTTAAACATGCCGAGATTTCACATAAGAACCTGCATTTCTCACTTGTCTTGGAAATGGAAAGAGTGGAGTTAACATGGGGGGCTGAGCAGCCACTGCCCTCTGCAGACGGGATGCTCCACCTCCAGCCCACCACACCGCCCACTGGCCCAACTCCCACATGGACAGCAGCAGCCCAGGCCTTGGTTGGCCCAACCTGCGTGTCCCCAGCCCTGCACGTTGTCCTCATGAACCACAGAGTAGTCACGAACTGGTAGACAGGATCACGAAATGGCTCTGAGTGTGTGATAGAGAATCCTGGGTCCAAGTGGAGACCCCACCACATTGTACCCAAGAGTCCCCAGGACACCCCGTTCCCTCTCTGGGCCTCAGTTTCCCATTGGTACATGAAGGGCGTGATCTCAGGTCTCCCTGTTACGTGTTGGCACTGCTGGCGTTCCAGCACGCTCGGCGCGACTGCTGTCTGGGGAGGAGGCCCCAAGCAGCTGCTGGCCCATCTCCGCTCCGCTGCCTAACCCCTCTTCCTCTCTCCCTCCTCTCTCTCCTCTGCTCCTTTCACGATGGCCTTCCAACTCTTCGCTCCTAAGTCGCTGGGAACATTATCTCCCTACTCCCAGGTAACGGGGTTAGTTTGGGGAGGACTTTTCTATACTTGGGTCCCTTTAGGCAGACCAAGCAGACCCCCAGTTTCACTGCCCCCACCCAGCACCCCGGTGTGCCCCTGACCAGGGCACAGACGGCAGAATTAGGAGCATAACCTGGAGGAAGTAGCTGTGGCATAAACAGTAGAGGAAGTGCCTTTTCTACCCAAAGGGAGCCTCCCTGGCGCTCCTGGAATCCTTGACCCACGGGTTCTATTCAAGAGACTCTGAGTGATGGGCAAAGGCCCCAAAACTTGTCTGCAGCTTTCCTCGGGCTATGTGTGTAACCCAGGAAGGGGGCCTTGGTATTTGGAAGGGCAGCACCATGAATTTTGGATCCTCAGCCCCCCAGAATCCTGGATTCCACATCACAGCCCCACCTGCCTGCTAGACACTTGGGCCACAGGCTTGCTTAATTGCCGGTCTGGCTCATGGCCCACTTCCTCTCCCAGGACATCTACGAGAACCTGGACCTCCGACAGAGAAGGGCCTCCAGCCCAGGATACATCGACTCTCCCACCTACAGCCGGCAGGGCATGTCCCCCACCTTTTCCCGCTCGCCTCACCACTACTACCGCTCCGGTAAGGAAGGGGGAAGCCCCCAAAGGAACAAGAAGAACCAGGGGGACCACACAGTGGCTGGCTGTTGCCCACTGCAGAGACAGCCCAGGGCTTCCCCCAGGATCTCCATCACAGCTGGCCCTCTGGAGGTCGGTGACCACCCAGAGGACCAGCCAGGCCTAACTGACGTGCCCCTGGCGGGGGGAGGGGCACCCGGAGTTGAGAAGCAGCAGGAAGGTGGGCGGTAAGCAGCCAGGAGAGGAGAGTGGCAGACAACCCAGCAGCCCTGGCTGGAAGAAGCCTCCTCTGTCCTTGTCCCTTGGCCTGCCCCATCCAGAGGGCTGGAGGACTGGACACAGGCCCAGCCTTACCCCATTCGATCAGGTCATCCACAGCCACATTGAGGTCAGGGATGAAGCAGGTGTTTGGGTGGAGGAAAGAAGCAATTGAAGGGGGGAGGGGAGCCAAGGGGTCCATAGGCACCTTCCTGAAGCCCAGTGGAGTGGACGCTTATGGCCCACGAACTCTGACTTTTGGGGTGAGGCCAAAAAAGAAGGTCGAGCTTGTATCCGCAGACACGGTGCATGAGAGCACAGCCCCCCCGCTGCCATCCCTGCTGTCATCACGTCACTGCTGCCTTAACTGCCACTGCGGTAATGCCTGTTTTCTCTGTGCCTCTGTTCTCTCTGGGGACCACTGCCTGCGCGCTCTAGGGCCCGAGAGTGGCCGGAGCTCTCCATACCATAGCCAGTTAGATGTGAGGTCCTCCACTCCGACCTCTTACCAGGCTCCCAAGCACTTTCACATCCCAGGTAGGCTGTCAGCCCGCAATTCCCAGCATGGGTGCATGCTAAATGGGGTCGCCGGGTGCCGGCACCGGCAGCGAGGAGAAGCCAGTCCCTGGGACCCTCCCTAACAGTCCCCCACACTAACCCTCCCCTCGGTCCCCACACACCTGTGGGCTTTAGTCTACCCGCTTGACACAGCCAGCCCCGACCAAGCCGGCCCGGAAGCAGCCAGAGAAGGGCCTCGACTGTCTGAGAGCCTTGAGGGGACGCAGCAGTAACCATGCTGAAAGTCACGTACTTTTGCATCAGAATTCTTGGGACCAAATCCCCATTCCCCCACTTGGAAGCTTGCAACCTTGGGCCAGTTCCTTAAATTCCCTGAGGCTTTCTGTTCTCTCTGTATAGCCCAGCACTGTTCTGGGCCCTGAGGCTGCAAATGTGCTCAAACTAGCCCAGATCCTTGCCTTCATGGTGTTTATACATGGGGAGAAAGTTAATAAATGAGTACACAAACAAGTAAAAGGGTAATTTCAGGTAAATGATGTGGGCAGTAAACATAATAAAACAAGGCATGTGATAGAGTGATTGGGGTGGGGAGGCTGGGCTAGGCAGGGTGGTCAGGAAGGGCTTCTTGGAGGAGGTAGCATTGAGGCGGAAAGATGAGAAGGAGCCAGCCATGTGAAGATCTTGGGAAAACATCCTGGGCAGAGGGCATAGCAAGGGCAAAGGCCCTGGAACACTGAGCTGGTAGCAGTCCAGCATGGCTGGAAGTGGTGAGCAGGAGGGCGAGTGATAGGAGAGAAGGGAAAGGCAGGGGCTCAGTGACACTGTAGATGGTCTGGACAAGGTCTCGCCCTGAGTTCACTAGAGCTGGGTCTGGAACCTGGTCTTTCAACTCTGAGCTCAGAATTTCACTCCCCACTCACTTTTCCCCAGGATCGCATCCTGCTGTTTCATCCGTACCTTTCTCAACTGCCCCAGAAAGGTCCCATCCTGTCTGTTTTTGAGGGAGAGGGCGGCGGATCATGCGGAATGGGCGGCTGCGGCATTCTGGGGACTTCCATGTGGAATGAGGCGTTGCTGCTGGGTGGAAGCAGGGGGCACCTTCGTGCATGGGGTCCTGCTGAGCGCGCACCGCCTCGTGCATGCATGCCCACCATTCAAGCCCGAGTCCCTTCCTCAGCACCGTTAAAAGCCATCCATTCCTCTCCCCTCACCTTTCTTAAAACCTCACGCCTTGAGGTGGGAAGTTGAGTTTTGGAAGATCGTGTCCACCAAGGAAAGATAGTGGACCTTCGGGAAAGATGGGGACAGCCTCTCTTTCTGAGATCAGCTGACCAACTCCTGTCTCCTTCCTCTTCTCTCTCTCTCTCTCTCTCTGTTCCTCTCTGTCTCCTCCCCATCGTCAATTCCTTGCCTGCCTGGCAGCTGGAGAAAGTAACATCTACCGGAAACCCCCGATCTACAAACGGCATGGTACGGTCTGGGCAGAGAGGGCGTGGCCAGACAGGGGGCGGGGCCATTAGCCACCTGTGCGGATGGTCTGCCGGGGTCACCAGGAGGGATGCCTGCGAGGCTGCAATTCTGTCTCTCTTGGGGGCTATGCCCCAATCACTTGAGGTGACACTGGGAAGGCGTTTGGTGTCACTTCAAAGGAGCAAGGAAGGCCTCGTGTCCCCTAAATGTTTCCCCACCTCCTTTCCAACCGCCCTTCCCTGCTGTCTGGTGTCCTAAATTCCAGGCGCAGAGCAACACTTGTCAAATGCGCGGACCACTGGGAGCACTCCCAGGCGTGGCTGCTCAAACTTTGACGGTCGTTGGAATCATGTGGGATGCGTACAGATTCCTGCGCCCCAGCCCAGACCTACTGAATCGCAATTTTGTGTTTGTAACAGTTTCTCCATGTGATTCCAAAGCCCGCCCCGACTTGGAAACCGCTGCTTTAAGCTATTCTCAGTCACAGTGTCCTGAGAGTAAATGAAGGCTTGGGGAGGAGACATGGATAAGAAAGGAGTGGGGCTTCGATAAGGGTGCCGTCATTCTTCCATTCATTCATTCAATGTTTCCTCGAGAATGATCTATAGGCCCCCCCACCCCGTACCTGAGAGACTTAAAAAGCAGGTGCCCTGGCCCCTCCTCTGTCCTAGACTTTCATATTAGAAATACTGGGAGTGTGAGCTAGGAATCTACACGGGAACTGGCCTCATTCATGATTCCTACCTGCACTCCATATGAGAAGCACCAAGTCAGGCAGCACCAAGACCCCCGGTTCCTTCTTGCAAAGGCACTTACTGAGCCTCAGCAGACAAAGCACACCCCTTGCCTCTGGGATGCAGAGAGGCGGCGGCTACCCTGTGTTGCCCTCCCTGCAGGTTACCTGGGCAACCGAGGGGAGCACACAATGGGAGAAGCACAGAAACACGGGTGGAAACAGTCCAGGACTGGAATCTGAGCTCACTGAGCTGATTCGAGGGGGGGGTGTTCTACCAATATAAATGATGACTCTGGCTTAAGACCTGACAATTTAGACAAAAGTCCTCGGTTTCAGAGGGGCCCAGGCTGGGCTCCAGGTGAGTCTGTGAGCACGTGCATATCTCTGTGTGGCTGTGGGGTACAAGCCATGCACCCCGAGGGTCACAGAAAGGTACTGACCCTGACAAAGCCAATTTGTCCAGGAGAAGGCCCCCAGGTCTGCTACGCCTCAGGAATGTGTGTGAATTCTCCAGATGGGCTCTGAGGAGCAGCACCGGAGCAGGCTCAGGACGAGTTTGGAGTGGGGGTATAGACTGCATGGATCAGTGGGCACATAAAAAGGCTGAATGGCATCCATTGGGGGGTAGGAACCGCCCAAGACCCAGGTCTAAGAGAATCTGCAAGCTCTAGAAGTTTTGGAAGCCAGTGCTGCAGGGGAAGGGTGCAGAGGCAGGAGCTGGCAAAGGGCCAAACCCAGACCCCTCTGCTGCTCTGTCAGTACGGGGTGTGGGACTGTCACTTCTCTCCTGAGAAACGTCAGGGGCCCGCTTGTTTCCCCAGCCCTCTCTCAGCCCTAGTCATCCTCTTGCCTGGCTTTGGGCAGGGCTAGAGTCGCTGCCCTGTCAGGATTGTGTCTGCACTAGGCCTGATGGTCCATGTTGTGGAAGCTTGAAGCTGGGTGGCACTGGATCCAGCAGACCGGTTCAGACACTTACAGATAAGGAAACTGAGGCCAAGAAGGGTGGGATGTGCCCAGTGTTACAACTAAGTTCAGTGGCAGAGCAGGAGCCAGAACCCAGCACTGCTGATTCACTGTCCAATATTCCTTTCTTTGGGATGTATTGCCTCTCTAGACAAGGTCTGGCATTTCAGTGTGAGGAGAAAGTTGAGAGGCCACATGGCTCTCCTTGGCAATTCCCACCCTAGGTACGGCTCAAATCCCAGACGAGGCAGGCTTTTAGAAGCTGAGGAAGGTAAGGGCCCAGGATCACCTGAGACCCGTCTAATCTTACTTGGAGGAGTCATGGCCCTAGTGTTCACTTGGGAACAGACCTGGGAGTCCATGGGATGTGGTAGCAGGAGCCCTGAGCTGGGGTCTCGTTCAAGTCTCGTCTACTTGCTGTGTGGGCTTTAGCAAGCCCCTTCCCCTCTCTGGCATCCAGAGTCCCAGCTGTAACATGGGGGGCTGGGCCTTGGGGCTTTTCCAGCCCTGATGCTCCGTGTCCCAGACCCTGGCCCCAAAGTGTCCTCACCCTCCTGGGCCAGAGCCTGGCTGGGACAGATAAACAGTGTACAGCACACTTTTCTAGGACACTCTGCTTCCCTGAAGCTCTTCCCCTTGTTTCCTTTGCAGGTGATCTGTCAATAGCAACCAAGAGCAAAACGAGTGAAGACGTCAGCCAGGCCTCCAAGTACAGTCCGGCCTACTCCCCGGACCCCTACTTTGCTGCAGAGTCCGAGTACTGGACCTACCATGGGTCCCCCAAAGGTAATGTGCCCCACAGAGGAGCCTGGACCAGAGCCTTGTCACCCACGCCAGGGACACAGGGTTAGGACGGCAGCCCCCTCCTTCCACGATCGTTGATTTATTCATTCATTTAGCAAACATGTACTGAGGGCCAGCCTTGGGATCTAGGGAATCACTAGGAAGCAAAATAGACCAGGTCCCTGCCCTTGTGGAGGAGATCTAGATTCCGGCTGGAGAGGGAGGTAAGGTGCAGGAAGGAGGTGACACACGAGAGGTGGGAGACGATGGCAGGGGCATGCTGTCTAGCCCGGAATGTGCCGAAAGCTTCTCAAAGTAGAGACAACTGTCCCAGGAAGAGTGGGGCAGAGGTGGGCCAGCAGAGGACAGAATCACACCTGCAAAGCCCCCAGGTGGGAGGGCAGCTTCCACTGGAGGAAAGGAAAGGCTGTCAGGTTAATGGGGAGCCAGAGAGAGGGGGAAGCAGGTGAAGGATGAGGGGCTAGATCCCACGATGCCTTGTGCCCTAAAGCAAGGATTTGGGTCTCTCTCCTGAACAGTAGGAAGCCACTGAAGGTGACAGGGTCAGGTGTGGGGGTTTAAGACCTCACTTTGGCTATGGGGTGGAAATCGGTTTGGAAGATAGAAAAGGCAGTTTGTATGAATGGAAGACTTTCGTAGACACCCTGCTGGGGTCTTCATGGTCCTTGAGGCCATCCCACCCAGTTGGGCATCTTGAGCTGTTTCTTTCAAGCACAGGGAGTGCATTTCCATCAAGCTCCTTTTTGATTCAGCACACAACCTGTCCTAAATGAATGTCCATTCTGAGCAAATCTTCACAGGAGCTCAGAGATGGTCCCTTCCTTGCCCTCAGAAGAGTCTGCATTGGGAAAAGGAGCTAAGACACAAGCACAGCTACCCCCGAAGTAGACAGTCTGTCCCTGGGGTAGCTTCATTCTCAGGTTGGCCCTGCCCCAGTCATGGCAAGATGAGCTCCAGCCCATCTAGGCTTCTGTCCTACCCAGGACAAAAAGAGGTCTTCTCTCTCCCACCAGCGGCAGCCAAAGTCCCAACATCGAGACTCATGAGCCATGTTGGGGTAATCAGTTTCACCTGCTCCTCACACCCAAGATTGGGAAGGGCTTCTGGGCCCCTCCATACAGGCAACCCCTGGCAGAGGGGTGGTTCCCCAAAGTACACTCATTCAGGGCCACTCAGCTAGAAAGGAAGCCCCCACCTGTAGAGTCTCGGCGTCCCTCCGTGCCCTCTGTCGGGGGCAGGCTGAATGAGGAGCACAAACAGGAGCTGATCCTAGCTGTCCTTTGGCAGCGGCCCGAGCCAGAAGGTTCTCATCTGGAGGAGAGGAGGAGGACTTTGACCGCAGCATGCACAAGGTAAGCAAGCTTCACCTGGACGAGATGAGGGTCTGATGATCACTTGCTGGTGACTGAAACCAAATTCAAACCCACTTACGGTAGAAAAAAGAAACATGTAGCTTTGCATAACCAGAAAGTCAAACAGTAGGAGGAGTTTCAGGTATGGCTGGATCCAGCTGCTCAGCAAACTGCCTTAGGAAAGCTGTCTCTCTCTCCTCCTGGGCTGACTCACTGCTGCGTTGGCCTCATGCTCATGCAGGCTCTCCATGCTGGCAAGTGGCTGCCAGCAGCGTTCATGCACTGCTGGTTAGGAGTGGAAAGTGGTACAGTCACCGGGGAAAATGGTTTGGAGGGTCCTCAGAAAGTTAAACACAGAACTACCCTATGACCCAGCAATTGCCCTCCTGAGGATTTACCCGAAAGAAATGAAAACCAGGCCTCAAACAAGCACATGTCCTTGATCTTCCCAGAGGCACTAGTCACAAGGGCCAAAAGGGGGAAGCGCTCAAATGTTCACCCGCCCACAAATGGAGACGCAAAATGCGGTACATCTGTATAATGGACTGTTAGCCAGACATAAAAAGGAATGAAGGATGGGTACAGGCCACAAGGTGGACAAACCTTGAAGACATTATGTTGAGGGAAAGAAGCCAAACACAAAAGCCCACATATGGGCTGATTCCATTTATACGACATGCACAGAATAGGTAAAGCCACAGAGCCAGACACAGACTGGTGACTACCAGGGCCTGGGAGGGGAGGGAGAGAGGGAATGACAGTTTACTGGGTCCAGGGTTAATTTGGAGGGGCGGGTGGCTTAAAACTGTTTGGAACTAGACAGAGATGGTGTTTGCACCAAATGCAACTGAAGTGTTTAGTCCAAAGTAGTTAATTGTATCTGATGTGAATTTCACTTCAATAAAAAATGTTTTTAAAAAGATGTGTGCTAGGAACAGCAGCTAGAGTCCCAAGGAAGACCCTCCCAGGCACATCTGGAGCCTTCTTCCCACCTGCCATGGGCCACGCGGGCTTTTGGTGCCTTCCACCAGACCCACCTCCCCTCCCCAGCCCACAGAACCACTTGTCGAAGAGAGGCGAAGTCCCAAAGGAAGCTGTGAGGCCGTAGGGAGGGAGGGACTCTGGGAAGGCAAGAATGACAGAGGTTCCCTGGAATCTGGCCACCCAGCCTCTGACCTTACCCTGTTCTGTTTCATGTTCTCTGCTTCCTTCCCACTTTCTCTTGTTCCTCCCGCATGCCCAGCTCCAGAGCGGAATCGGCCGCCTCATTCTGAAGGAGGAAATGAAGGCCCGGTCCAGCTCCTACACGGATCCCTGGACCCCACCCCGGAGCTCCACCAGCAGCCGGGAGGCCCTGCACACGGCTGGCTATGAGATGTCCCTCAATGGCTGTAAGCTCCACCCTGGAAGTCTGCCGGGCTGGGGCCCTCTCAACTCCCTCAAAGAGTCTGAACTATGGCCTTGCTTGGGTCTAGCATATGGACTTGGTGAGGTGATGTATGGGGCACTAAGTAAGACCATATTCTGCCAAGAGCAGGCACCTGTTTCTTTGGGGCATCTGAAAGCTGTGACTTGAAGTCAGGTTCGGTGCAAAGGAAAATGTCTTCTAATTGTCTGAATGGCTCAAAGATATAAGGGACTGGCTCTTGAGGTAGTGAGCCCCACATCACAGGAAGTAAACAAGTGGAAGCTTGGTGCAAGAACTCTGCCCAGAGATCCTCTCATTTGTAAACTTCTCCCTGTTTCTGGACAAACATATGCTTCCCTCCCTTTCTTACCCCTGTGGGAGTCAGTCCTGCTGGGAAATCCTATCTTAACTCCATGAGATAGATAATCCTTATTACTCTTGGTCCTCACAAAGACTGGCAAGTAGAGGGATTATTATCACCCACTTTATAGATGAGAGACTGGAGTTTACTACTTATCCAAGGTCAAAATCTGGTAAATGACAGAGCCAGGATCAGGCCCAAGTCAGAGGGACTCCAAGGCCATAAGCATTTCCCTCTTTACTGTACTGCATCTTGACTTGAGCTGAGATGGAAGATGATGGTGATGGTAAAGACAACAAAGCCAGTTTCATTGAAGGTTTTGTATGTTGTCGAACACTGTGCTAATACCTCATGGTATTATGTGTCTTGTATTCTTCCCAATAACCCTATAAAGGAGGTACCATCTCTCTTCATTTTACTATGAGAAAACCAAATCATGATTAAGTTATGTATAGAAATTATGGCAGAGCCAGGCTAAATTGATGAGCCTGTTTCCCTGTTTGACCACTGAGGCACGCTGTTTTCAGTCCCTGGCTCTGGGCTCTGTGCAGTGCACCAAGGCGGCTCAAAGTCCAGTTCTGTTCAACGGCATCTGTATAGCAAATACCAGAGAGCACCCGCTTGCTTTGCACCAGGTGCTCGAGGCAGGGGAGAGAAGATGCGGCACAGGTGCGGCAACTGGAAACTGACCAATAAGACAGGAGGTAGTGAAGGAGGCCCCTCCTCTCCACCAGCTAGGGTAGCCCAGGAATGGGAGCCATGTCTGTTTGTCCCCATTAACTTTCCACCATGTCCATCTGTCCCCCTGAAAGCTGATCTCTGGCTTTTTTCTCTTGCAGCCCCTCGATCCCACTACCTTGCTGACAGCGGTACGTTCCGCCTGCCCTACCCTCAGCCTCTCGCGTCCTGTGACAGCCAGAGCCGAGCTGGTTGCAGGTCCTCTGTAGCTGAGTTGTCCCAACACAGTCCTGATCTCATATGGTCCACTCCATGGTGTTTGTCAGACCTGGGCCTCCATCTTTGGCCCGGGAGCCAGGGTTGCCATACCCAATAGATCCCAGAGAGAAAGAACATGTGTCTCTTCCACCCACCTGAGAGTCTGCCTGTCTGGGCTCTGAGATCAACTCCAAAGCCAGGACCTTTGTGAAGCCACCTGTGGCCAGGACACAGGGGTTCATCACAGGACCATAGATGTGTGCAGGTTGAGGCCAGGAGACTGCACGCATGGGCTTCAGGGGGGCCTGGAGTTCTGCCCTGGCGAGGCATCCCTGAGACGGTCAGTTGTTTGTAGAGCAGGGGGAAGAGCCTGTGGCCTCCACCCCTTCTAACCTCCCATGGAGTCGGGGAACAGTACTGGCCATGTGCAGCTGGACAGCCTCCGGGAAAGGGACCCCTGGCTTGGGACTCCTTTGAATTGTTTGGCTATTTCTTTTCAGACCCCCTCATCTCCAAATCCGCCTCCCTGCCTGCCTACCGAAGGAACGGGCTACACAGGGTAAGAGAGGCTGTGCTGAGACATCGCTCCCAAGATGTTGGCAATGCCGGCATTAGCTCCACACGCTCAGAGCCTAGACATGACTTTGGCTCATGCAACAGATATTTGCTGAAAGCTTTCATATACTCCGGGTACTTGGAATACATCAGTGACCCCTGCCCCTTGGAGCTTCTATTCTTGTAGAGAGAAACAAAAAGGAGATAGTAAATAGTATGCGAGTCACACTAGACAGAATGTAGAAGATAACAATGTGCTAAGGAAAAAAAAAAAAAAGAAGGAAAACTAGCAGGATAAGGATTGGCAGTTTGGGGCAGGGGGCAACTTACAATTTTATGTATTTATTTATTTTTAAAGATTTTATTTATTTATTGGAGTGAGAGCGCGCACGAGCAGGGAGGAGGGGCAGAGGGAGAGGAAGAAACAGGCTCCCTGTTGAGCAGAGAGCCTGATGCAGGGCTCGATCCCAGGACCCTGAAATCATGACCTGAGCTGAAGGCAGATGCTTAACTGACTTAGCCACCCAGGTGGCCCTTGTGATTTTAAATGGAGCTGCCAGGGCAGTTTTCATAGGAAAAGTGGTACTAGAGCAGCAAAAGAAAGCATGAAATGTAGTTCACCAAGAAATGTCTATTTCTTGAGTACCAAATGCGTGCCAGCCCTAGGCACCAAGGATGTGGCCGCGAGTAAGTTCACCCTGACTTGAGACCGAGGCTGCTCTGAGAAGGACCACGTCCCATCCATCCCGGGGCCATATACGGGAGGTGGGGGAGTGCTTCAGGGAGGCAGCTATGAGCTTGCTCAGGCCAGCCCTGGCTCTGTCTCCCCTGCAGACACCCAGCGCAGACCTCTTCCATTATGACAGCATGAACGCCGTCAACTGGGGCATGCGAGGTGAGTGCCAGCCTCTCCTGGGACTCGCAGCAGCTTTGGGCGCCCTGCTCATAACTGTGGCTTGACCTTCCACCAATAGTCACTACAGATTCTGGCCCCCATGCTGGGCTCGGTCCAAACCCCGAGTTCCCACACTCCCTTTCACTTCCCATTCCCTCCCTTTTCCCCTCCTCTTCCCTCATCCTCTCGAGTCCCTGGCCTTGGGTGATCTCCAGGCCATCTGTCCCATCTGGGTTCCCAGAGCCATTGCAGAGTCGTACTGCTGAGCTAGAGTTGCCTGCCAGCCCCGGGTGGAGGGAAACACTCAGAGCCAAATGCACATTGTTCCCGGCAAATGTTCCATGAGCTTCATGCTCTCTGCCAGTGACAGTCCCCTGCCGGCCTCCCCGCCAGCTCCTACAAGCAGGCTCAGGCAGGAGGACAAGCCTACATCAAAACACAGGAGGACTCCTCCGGAGGATGGAAGACCTTGCCCAAGTACTTCACAATCTCAGAATCTTCTTATTTCTATTCTAATTACCTCAAAAGTCATTTTTGTTCTAAAACCCTATATCTGGCTCAGCCCAACCCCTCTCTCCAGCCATCCACTGTGCTCCTACCAGGCTTGATTCAGGGTGAATTCGACAAGGAGCCTCTAAGACCAAGGCTAGTGTCATGATGCAAAGCAAAAACCAATGTATTTCCATTTTGTGTGTCTCTCTTTTCTCTCTGCAGAGTACAAGGTAAAGGAGATACAGAGACACTGGGGGTCCCATCCCAGATGCTGCTACATTGGGACCCAGCAGGAAGATGTCAGCACTATCTACTCAGGGAAGGGATATCAAATAAATAACCTCAAGGTTCCTCTTCAGGCCAGCGTTTCCAGCCCCTCTTTGGCCTCCTTTCCCTAAATTCTGCCCTATCTCTCTTGCCCACTAAAATCAGACAATTCCCTGTGGGCCTCATAGACTTTCTGGAGGCTTGCCAATCACCAGACATTAGACTTTTACAATTATGAGGCCTTATGCCGCGTTAATGTCAAATGCCACCAAGCTCATTCCTGGCAGTATTATGGGACTCGGGTTTTCCCTTTGGGGAGAAGGTGCCTTGAGGTCGCCAGGCAACCCCAAGGAGAACAAACAGAGCCCTTCCTTCAGACTTTCATTTCTGGCCCTCTCTGGGGAAGGGAGGACACCCAGACACAAAATGTGGCTAGAGGGACAAGCCCACCGCCTTCAGCCAGCCTGGCGCCCCACCCCCACCCCATCCTCTCTCCTCAGATCTACCCTTATGAACTGCTGCTGGTGACCACGAGAGGAAGAAATCGGCTGCCCAAGGATGTGGACCGGACGCGTTTAGAGGTGAGTCTAGAAAACTCAGCAGGAACCTTTGGGTTTGAAGGGATTCTAGAAGTTGCCTGATGTAACCCAGCTTAGGAGGTCCAGCAGAATGAAGAGCTTTAAGGTCATGTAGCTTGTGGAAAAGAGCAGAGATGCCAACCTGGTGTCTTTAGCCTAAGACTAAACATTGCTGTGCTGCCTTCTCAATTCGATTAGCATCTGTGGCCACAGCTATGTCCTGTCCTACCTGATGTGTCTATAGACATAAGACAAGAGCTGGTTTTGGTCCTTGCCCACGGGGGCCTGCAGGCTGGTGGATAAGAAGAAACACAGCCCCGGTTTCCTGCAGGATGGTACAGAAAGCTGGTGTTCCCTGTGGGGATCATGGGGTAGTCAGCACTGTATACAAGATGAAAGCATAAGATAATCTCACAGCAGACCCCAGTCCAGCCCTGGTCCTGCCATCCCTAGGCAGTCAGCTGAGCCCAGTAACAACCTCTCCAAACCTTAGTTCTTTCCTCTGTGGAGAGGGGCAGTTGTGTTTCTTTAAGTTGCCAGAGAAGTAAATGAGACACTAGCCACAGAGCCCTTGGTACAGAGTCTTGTGGTCTCCTAGGTGCACAGACTTTGAAGGAGCAGGTTTGGGGTGGAGAGGGGAAGGAGAACATCATGATGAGTGGGACAGCATCAATCAAGCACAGAGGCAGGGCTGAACATGGCATGGGGCTTTCCAGCAGTCCACTCCACTTGGCCTGGAGTTCCGGGCCCTGGGGCCCTGATCCTAGAGCACACTCTGCCCTTTCTACCGTGCCTCTCCCTGCCTCTCCCTCTCTTAGAATACCCTTCCCAACTTGCCAGCCTCCTCATTCCTCAGGGCCCCCCTGTAGAGATGCCTGTGTCGTAGAGCCCCCCAGACCTTCTTCCCAGGATGTTTCCCTCACCCCTCCTCCAGCATCGCTCAGCCCTGTCTTGGGAGTGGAGATCAAGCACCTCTTGTCCTTCCTTTGTATCAGATCACTGGGCTATCCACTTCCTCTGTCTGACAAAGATGGTCAGTCCTCTACCATGAGGCCTGAACCAGGGGAAGTACTGGAAAATGTTCATTAAGTTGAATGCAGGTTTCTAAGAGAGGAGGTTCAGCACCCCTTGGGATGAGCGTATCAACCACCGTTCACCTGGCTGCTAAGAATTTGTCCAGAATAAAGGGTTGGGGCGGAGGGAAGGGAATGTGAGCAAGCCAGGAAGCTCTGTGAGTCCTTCCAGGTCTAGCAGGCTGGGCTAGCAGCCTAGCAAGTGGGTGATTATCCCCACATTTATAACAAGGGCCTCCCTCATGGTCTAGCAGCGAGAAGCTGCCGGTGCTGAAGGGGACAGCTCCCAGGGCAGCTCAGTGGAACCTGCATTGAGGGATGGAAACCTGGTTGTTTCATCCTGGAGGACCAATCGCCCTCTTACATCCTCCAGGACTCCCAGAAGCTCTGGCCAGTGAAGGGTAACATCCCCTAAGAATCAGAAGCTTCCTAAAAATACCACTACTGCGCTTCAGCCTAGACCAGTGAAATTGCAATCTGGGGAAGGGGCTCAGGCACTGACTGGTATTTTTCAGATGCTCCCAGGCATGTCTAACAGGGAGCCTGAGCTGAGACCACAGGGCTACAAACACTGCCCTAGCCCCCTGCGTCAGTTCAAGGACGGGACTGAAGAGCTCCTCAAGGAGCTCAGAGTGTAGATTGTCTTCACCCAAAAGATATGGATTAGAAGCCTGTTATATAGACCAGGTCCTGTTCCAGGTGCTTGCAGAACATCAGTGAATAAAGTGAGGTGCATTCTCATTTGAGAAGACAGACCCCAGATGACACAAATAATAAATAAATCATCTAGAACATGGAACCTAGTAGGGCTGAGGGGAGAAGTAAAAGGAGAGCAGAGAATTGGAGGTTAGAGGGAGAGGTAAGTGGCCGTGTCAAATCAGGTGGTCAGAGCAGATCTCCCTGCCTACCTGACCGAACAAAGACTCAAAATAGGAAAGGGAGTTAGCCATGCTTAAATAAGGAGGAAGAGCATCCCAGGCAAAGGGAACAGCCACTGTGAAGGCCCTAGCAAGTGGTGAGTATGGCTGGGTTACGTGAGCACAGGGAAGAGGTTGAGGAGGAAATGAAATCAAAGGAAATGAGGACCAGACTCCACCATGTGACAGACACATAAGATCGTTACAGGGGTGAGAGTGAACAGCCTCTGAGTGCTTCCTGAATCTGGGCCATTGTCCATGACCCGCACTATCTCATTCACCCTCGATGTATCCAGGAGGTAGGTGCTAGGATGCTCCCACTTTCCGGAAGAGGAAATCGAGGCTCAGTGGGGTAAAGTAACTTGTCCAAGGTCACACACCCATATCTGCCTGGCTTTAAAGCCTGTGTGCTTTACCTTTATGCTTTCAAGTCTGTGCAGAATGTCAAAGGGAAAGCGCTGGCATTGGGTGCTTTAAACTCACAAGAGAAAGGAGGCTCCAGCTGGCCCTTCACAGAGGGGGAGCAGAAGTGCCCCGGTCTCCTCCAGGGTGAGGACACCATCCAAAGGTTGAGTCGGCCATTCCTTGGCATCGAAACTCATGAAAAAGATTTTTGGGCACAGCAGAGAAAATGACCTAGAGAATCAATAGTAACCTTCACCCTCCAACAAAAAAAGAACAGATGAGACTAACTGACAGTCCCCCTCAGTCTTTATGGTGGAAGGAGCTAAGAACAGAACTCGCCCCGCATCCACAGCATTTCTCAGCCCTCACTTGAGTGCAAGCAAGACAAATGCAGACACGGCCACAGCGTGGACAAAGGAAGGCACTGTCTGGCCTGGCAGAGGCTGAAGGGGTCCAACAACCAAATGTGATACGTGGATGCTGTTTGAAGCCTTATTCAAATAGCCAAATCATAAAAAGACATTTTTGAGACAATGAAGGGCATTTTATTATGAGCAGGGTTTGGGTAATTGCAAGGAATGATTGTCAGTTGCTTTTAAGTTTGTTCATGCCCTCATGGTTACCTAAGAAAATATCCAGTAAGTTTTGCTATCTCTGGGGGAGACACATAGGACCCTAGAGAGGCAGGAATCCATACAATGTCTAAAGTGTGCTTTGAAATACTTCAGCAAAAAACAATAGGTGAAAGAAATGTGACAGACTCTTGATAACTATTGAATCTGGATGATGGGCATGGGTGTACACTGTGCTATTTTTTCCCCTTTGAGTATTTTTGAAATTTTTCATAATAGAAAGACTTACTTATGAATTTTTAATGGGATTGGCCAAGGGGGGAAACCAAGAGTGTACTGTGTTTGCAAGCCGAAGGCCTGGCCTTTGGTCTCAGCTCTGCTACTCACCCTGGCTCCTTTCTTCTCTCCCTCCCTCTTGGTTAAGTTAGTCATTTTAACTCTTTGACTTTTGGTTTTCTCATCTTTTTTTTTTAAAGGATTTTATTTATTTATTTGACAGACAGAGATTACAAATAGGCAGAGAGGCAGGCATAGAGTGAGGGGGAAGCAAGCTCTCTGCTGAGCAGAGAGCCCAATGTGGGGCTCGATCCCAGGACCCTGAGATCATGACCTGAGTCAAAGGCAGAGGCTTTAATGCACTGAGCCACCCAGGCGCCCCGGTTTTCTCATCTTTTAATTAGATAGAAATAATGTCCGATTTTCAGAAGGGTTGGAAAGATTAACTGAGAAAATGGGGGCAATCACACAGTCGTGGGCATGGCAGAAAAGCAATGCAAGGAATTGCTGGTGTTATTAAACGCTCTTAGGTATTAAAAAACCAGCTCAAAGCCTCCATCAACCAATGATATCTATCAAAAGTATCAAAGTTACCTTTGCTTCAAGATCCAGAAATGTGACCAAAATATTAGTTCACATAGGTGAGAGAATTGGCTCATTATGGTGTGGCCATATACCTAATTCTCAGGGAATCTCCTTCAATATTCAATGAGCTAACGTGATTGCTACCAACAGATCATCTCAGGGATTCCCGTAGGTTTTCAGGGAGGATATATACCCTGCATATCTCTCTTCAAACAGAATTTAAATTTTTATTTTGAAGAATTTCAGACCTCCAGAAAAGTTGCAAGAATAGTGAAATGAACATCCTTCTACCCTTGGCCTAAATGCGAATTGTTAACATTTTGCCACATTTCAGGTGCCATATATTTCTAACTGGGAGAGCTTTTGACAATGTATCAACCTTCAAGACTGTTTGAAAGGGCAGGAGGAAGAACAGGCAGAAAGGAGGGGGAAAACCTGCCAAGGAAGGCAGAACGATGTTTCATTATATGGTATATTTGTTTTCATGTAAGATAGATATGAAAGGACATTTCAGTGGATAGAAAGTAGGAACAGCAGATTTTTTTTTTTCATTGACTGGAAAAAGGAATAACCTTCCAGCTCATTTGTAAAAAATAGTAATAAGAGGAAGTACACCCTAAAATCTTGGCCACGCCCCCCTTTACTCCCAAAGTTAGGAAGAATCCTATTAATTCATACACATTCTGGGGCACAGAATGCAAAAAGCCGGATGCAGATGGGTGAGGTCCTCCAGGATGCATCGAGAGGCACTTAGGTGAAGCCAAATTCCCACCTAAGTCCGGGCAGAGGAGGCCCCCATAGACCAGCTACAGAGGCCCCTCCCGGGAAACATCCTTGCACACAGTCTCGCATTCACCGACTACTCATCCCACACGTCTTCGGGTCTGTGCCAAGCACGGCACAGCCAGAGGAAACACCCAACGTCCCCTTCTGCCTGCACCTGCCCCCAGTCTCTACCTGTCGTCCTCAAGCTGTTCCCTCTCTGTGCCCTCCCACCTCCTTTCAGCGCCACCTGTCCCAGGAGGAGTTCTACCAGGTCTTCGGCATGACCATCTCGGAGTTTGACCGGCTGGCCCTCTGGAAGAGGAATGAACTGAAGAAGCAAGCCCGGCTGTTCTAGGCAGAGGCTCTATAAATATATATGCATTTATATAAAGATACATGTAAAATCTCTATACTGAAGCTCGGTATAATCCTCTCGTGTAATGGGACGCACCGCCAGCCACGGGACACCCCGCCAGCCACGGGACACCCCGCCAGCCATGGGACACCCCGCCAGCCACGAGACTTGCTTCTCTGTACTGTCAGGCAAGCCCACGTCATCGAGATATTTTTATGCTCCTTACTTTCTCTTTTCTAAGTGCTCTGGGGTTCGGGAAGGGATTTGAGGAGACTCCCATCCTTTTACTGGGGATCCTTTTTATACTGAAACATCTGTACTAACCTGAGTCCCCCAAGGTCCAACTCTCTTTCCTAAAGGAGGTGCCTGAAGAAGTCTCTCTTCTCTCTGCTTCTCGGCTCTCTCCCCAGTCTCCAGGGTGGATGCTGACCAGGCAGTTTCCACACCTTACTGGCCCCAGAGGGGCCCTCCCACGGGAGGATCCACAGTGATCTCCCAAAGTCACCGAGCGTCATGGAGAGCCCGTGAAGAATTCTCCCATCTCCCCCGGTTAGGAGTTCAGTGCTCTCTGGGGGTGATGCCCTTAGCTGTGTGGGCCTCGGATCTACTCACTACAGCAGCAAACGAAGTGGTTCGGGCCTGGGCCTCTCTGCAGCTTCTCAGTCCTCCTCCTCCTGCCCTTGGCCCTAACTTCTCCCTTGTCCAAGTCTCATGGTAGAAGGAGAAAAGTCATTTCCCTTCCCTCCACCACTTCCAACTGGTCCCTTTGCCTGGCCCCGATGTGGAGATGAGAGGGAAGGCATGGGAGCTGGCCACAGGAGCCAGAGCAGGGCATCTGTTGGAATTGGAGCTACAGGACCTTTTGCAACCCTCCTCTCACCCTCACTGCCCCCAGCACCTCCTAACCCTTCCCCCCTTCAGAGGAGAGGCCCATTATTACAGCCTTACTACGATCTATGTGCCTGACAACTCAACACACCACAGGGCTAACTTTCCCATCACAGTTCCAACAGAACAGCTAGACAGACAACCTCTAACTCCCCACCAAACATAATATAGGCCATGTCCCAAAGAAAGCCTCCTGGTCTATGTCTGCAGGCCCCTGGGCTAGAAGGGCAACCGAAGCTGTCCCTCACCAGTCAGTCATTGGCTCCCACTGCAAAGTTGGCCATGTTTCATAGGGGAAACCTTTGGAAGAATGGCTGCTTATGGAATTCCAAAATGAAGCATTTGCCAACAGTGCTCATGACCACCCTGGATTTCCCCAGCGGCTGCCTTTCCTGCCCTCTGGCCTTCTTGAACAGCGATGAAAGCTTGACTTTAACTTCTCTCCTCCCTTCCCCAAACCTTTGACCCCCGGCCCCCAGTTGGCAATGTGTGGTGGGGTCTGTTCCTTCCCGGAGATGCCTTGATGTAGATCATTTTGAGGTCACGGAGGGAAGACGAAGAAGTGGAAATAACCATTATGACTCTCCAGAGGCTGGTGTCGTGACCTGGCAAATAGAGAACTGACTCCAATCCAGCGAACCTTCACTGAGCCCCTGTGATGCTATGCACCTGCTGTATCCTGAGCACTGAAGGGGGGAGGGAGGTGGAGACACTGAGATAATCAACACGGGATCTGGACTGGGGGGCATGCCTGCTAGCACTGGGTGTCCTAGGACATGGACTCACACGTGATGGAAGTAAGGCAGGAAGTGATGGAGATGGCGTGAGAACGTGTTTGTGAGATTACTGAGAGAGCAGATGCAAGTTGGTGCAGACCAAGGAACTTTCTGGAAGAGATTGCATTTGAGCGAAGTTCAGGAAGGATCTCTGTAAACTGAGAGGAGACTGTAACTTGAAAGGGTGACAGGGTGAGGGGCCAGAAGGGGGTCTAATATTCTCTCATTTAAAACATCAACCCTCTCTGCAACTCTCCTTTTGGCCAGTGTCTTTCAACTGTCCTGACCCTTTAGAAATGTCCCCAGCCAGATGCAATCATTGAAACTGCCTCATTATCACCGGTTGAGAACTTGGCAAGATGAAGGGCTTTTGTTATTGTTGTTGGGTATTTTTGTTTCCCATAAAAGCACATAATTCCAACCCAGACCCGTGTCCTTCTGTTGTTTCTGGTGTGAGTGGAAATGTGTGATATGGGAAGAGGCTGAACCGTACACATTTTCCAAAATAAAAGAGTCTAGGGAGCAGCTCTCTCTTGGCCTCAGTTTCTCCGTCTGTAAATTAAGAAAATTTGACAAGGTAAGCATCACCCAGAGTGTGTCCTGCAGAACGCGGGGTTCTGCAAGACGGTGAAGGACATGCCAACAAATATGGCTGTGATCCAGAAACTCACCAGAATAACAGTAGCTCGCTACTAAGTACTGACAGTGTGCCGAGCTCTCCACTTAAGACTTGGCACCCATCGTGTCATGTCAGCTTCTGTAACAAACAAGAGGGAGGAAATAAGAATAATTCTTTGTATCTCACGGATGAGGAAACAGCTTTCAGGAGGACTTATAATTACCATGATGGAGCCAGAAGCCAACTCTAGCCTGTATGGGCTTAGAGAGACCAGCTTAGCCCCTCTTAGCAGTCAGGATGCTTTCAGCTGCAAGTAAGGAGCACCTTCTTAAAAGTGATTAAACAACGAGAGTCCATATTGTCCTGCGCAACTGGGAATCCAAGTGCAGGGCTAATCAGTTCAAGAGTTTGGGGATGCCATTGGGGGCCCAGGCTCTCCATATCTCTCCACTCCCCCATCCTCAGTACAGTGGCTTTTGTCCCGAGATGGGACCCCTCATGTTTGCAAAAATGATGCCGTGGCTCCAGGCATTGTGTCTTCACACCACAGCAAAATGCAGGATCCTTTGTGGATCTCTTTTGACCAGTAAACTATCCCAGAAGACCTCAGCAGACTTCTCAGGTCGCACCAGCAGAGCTAGGGAACAGGTTCATTCCCTTGCTTGCACAGAAGGCTGGAAGTTGAGTATTTGGCATTTTGAGCCTCAATAGTGGGTGGCAAGTGCTGTGCAGAGAAAGAAAAGAGATGGGAAGACAAGGAAGGGCCTCTGGATAAGTGAATCACAGTGTCCCTGCCACAGTCACTGTCCCTGTCCTTAGAGACCCACAATGTACATTGCCAAAATGTCCCACAAAGCTCTACAGTAACTTTGTTTAATCCAAAGTTTCACAAACTCATTGGACATAACTCTAAGAAATGTGAGACTTACTCTATTTCTACTGTACGTCCTATTTCTATCCTAAGATAAACACTTATCTCACTTCTGACATCTTTGAAGATGAGATGTGGCTTAAAAGTATATCCTTTCCTGACCTCCCATCATATGAGTCTTCTAAGAATTATCCCCAACATGGCCCCTCCACCCAGGTGGCTCAAATGTACAAAAGGACACTAAAGAATGCTCCTTTGCTCCCTGCCTACACACACACCCAGCAAATACTTACTGAGCCTCTGGTGGGGGAGGCAGGAGCACTGAAGATCACCAGGGTGTAAGGCAGTATGAGCTCTCATGAAGCTCTGGCCTAGAGGAGGGAGCAGACTGCAGGTAAGCAACAGCAAAGGAGATGACACAGAAAGATAACAGCTGCACAGACAACAAATGGAGCACCAGAGAGGGGAGCAGAAAGGGACAGGCTTCACATACTCACTGAAGGATGAAAACAAAGTATGCAAGGGAAAAGTAGGGGTGGGGCACTCTAAGCATAGAGACAGCATGTGCAAAGGCACTGTGGTTGGTGAGAGTTTGGTGTATTTGAGGAACTGAATCCTCCAGAGAAGACAGAGAGGACTGAGTGAAGGGGAGAATGAGACTGGAAGAAGGGAGGAGGGGAGGGGGGCCTGGGTGGCTCAGTTAATTCGGGGGTGGGGGGAAGGAGGAGAAGTAGTGAGAAGGCAGGCAGGGTCCAGAACATGCAGGGAGACTGTATGCCTCCCATTCATTCAGGCTTTGTGGACATTGTCTGGATTGCACTGTGGTTGCTAACCCACCAGATGCAGGGAAAAATTGCTCTGAGCCTTGTTCCTTTGACTGTGATCCCGAACCAGCTGCCGTGGAGTCCCCTTGGGAGTTTGTAAGAAATGCTGAATCTCAGGCCGCACCCCTGACTTACTCGATCCACATCTGTATTTTACTAAGACTGCTGGGTGATTCACACACATAGTGAGGTTAGGGAAGTGCTGCTCTAAACCCTCTTCCTTTTATGGACAAGTTGCCAACACCTTGGAGCCAGCCTTTCTGAAGTTGGAGAAGGGAACCTTTTCTCCCTGCACATGACCTTTTTGAACCACTGGGGGGCAACCTCACATTAATAAAGCAGAACATAAAGGGGAGAGTGCAGAAATCACAGAATCTGAGAGCTTAAAGTCAATACAATGGCCGCTCTTCGCAGCCGCGGAAGCAGGCTCCCTGAGCATCTGAGCAGAGGAGAACAAGCAGCCAGCTCGCCTGCACTGGGGCCCGTCATCCTTACCAGGCCCCTGGAGCAGAAACGCGGGGCTAGCTGTGGAAGGGGTCAGCAGCTGCCGCTGGCCACTGAACAGAGCCACACATGGAGGAGAAGGGCTTGAAGTTCAAGGAGGGGAAAGCCTTGCTAAAATCCATAGCAATGAACTTCACAGAACCATGCCAACTCCGTGAATACCCCATGTGGAATTAAGTTTGAAATGCTTCATTTCACATCAAACTTCAAGGTGCTCAAAATCTTGCCTCCACAATGATAAATACCTACTTATATACTGAGCCACGAGCTGCTGCCAACCCATGCAAGAGCCCTGGGCTGAGACTTTCAATAAATAAAATCCTGAAGCTATGAAGATGAGGGCCAGCCTCTCATTACCCACCCCCCAGGAACCCACACCCTCTTCACCTGCCCTGATCCAAGATGATGGGCACAAGAACACAGACGGGAGAGAGTAAAGGCCTGCCATCTCTCTCTCTCTCTCTCTCTCTCTCTCTCTCTCTCACACACACACACACACACACACACACACACACGGTTAGTCCTCAGGGCAAATTAAGGCCAAGTGTGCAGAAGAATTGAGTCAATGATCCAATTGGCCCATGACCAAAAGTGTTTCCCAAATTTCAGTTGCTCAAACACAACCTTCTCAATTGTCATCAGATTCTGATCTTAATGGCTATTTGCCTGATATTTTTCTTTCAATTGACTCATACCTGATATCTCTATTTTAAAGCAATATCAGGGAAAGTGTGAATTTATAAGGACCAGGGATATGCTTTTAACACAAATGCAAATCAATTGGTAACTCCTCAGATATGGCGGTCTGTGTAACACCGAAATCCATCCCACATTTCCAGCAAGAGTCTGAATTCCGTACTTTGGGAATTGCTCTGACAGAAGTGGGAGGGGAGAAGCTTTGTATTCCCTCAGTCCCTTCAGGATGACTGGGCTTTAAGGAGCAGAAGGGAGAACAATCAGAAGATGCTGCACAGAGAAGAAACCACAAACTACTTTGACAATCAAGCAGGATCTGACTGACCCCTGCCCACCTCAGAGAGCCAGCCAAGACTCTCGTACCGCTGGCTGCTTCCCAGGGGTTGTGCTGGCAGGAGGTCCCTGGACCTTGAAAAGTGTTCATTGGATACAGTTCCTTCCCGGCCACCCCGGGCTGTAGAGCCTTTGTCTTCATGGGTGCCGTGATGAGCTGTAGCAGGAACAGTAGCACTCCCTGAGTGCTACTCCCAGCCTCCCCATTTACCATGTGTGGGTTGTGGGCTACCCTGTGTCACCCCAAAATTCCTATGTTGAAGCCTTAACACCCAATACCTCAAAATGTGTCTGTATTTAGAAGGAGGGCCTTTACGTGAGGTGCCTAGGGCAGCCCCTACTCCAACTAGCCTGGTAACCTTATAAGAACAGAGATTGGGACACACAGAGACACCAGGTGACAGAGGAAAGCCCATGTGAAGAAGCAGCAGGAGGGTGGCCTCGGAGGACACCTTGAACTTGGGCTTCCAGCCTCCAGAGCTGTGAGAAAATAAATTTCCATGGTTTAAGCCCCTCTCCCCCCGCCCTTTCTCCAGTCTGTGGGATTTTTTGGACAGCCCTAGCACACTAATATACCACGTGAAATCAGCTTGCAAAATAGGAATGAAAAACCCTTCCCCTGGGTAGGGGCCATAATGGTAACATTGTGCCGGGGTGGACTTACTTCACACGGCGGTAAGGGCGGAATGGTGTACTTCAGGTTCAGTACCTGGCTGCGGGGCAAGGGGCCTCCTGACCGCTGGGCATCTGCCGCTTTCCTAGATCAGGTGGTTTACCCGGACTACAGTGCCCCCTCTGGCCGGTTCTGGAACTGCAAGAAAAGAGGACTGACTTTCACCGCCGCACTCTGTCCCTCTAAAGACCGGCAGGCCTTCAGCAGCGTGACTTCCTCTGCCACAGACTGGGACAGACCACCTGAAGGTGAAGATGAAGCAGAGGAAGGACGAGTCAGGAGCTGGAGACAAAGCGGAGACTGCTCTGTTTGCCAGCCTCATCCCTTACGCTCCCCAGTTACCCTCTGAGTGAATGTGGTTTAAGCTGGCTTGAGGCGTGATTCTGTCACTTGCCACCAGAGCAGTTGTGACCAGTACTCCGGCTCCAGAGGAAATTAACCCTCACAGGGGAGTCTCGAGTGAAGTCTCCCACGCCTTCTTGTGGATAAAGAATGTATTGACCATCTAACTCACAGACAGGGTCTTTACCCACCTGGACCAGGAGAAACTGTCCTGAGCAATTTGTCCTTTGAACAAAATAGCGCACTGTTTTAAAAATATACACACAAAATTCTACTGCATGTAACAGTAGCTGGAAGCTCTGTTAGCCTTCTATTTAAGAATACAAGGTGTTCAAAGGAAACAGTTAACAAAACCAAAAGACAACTGACAGAATGGGAGAAGATATTTGCAAATGACATATCGGATAAAGGGCTAGTGTCCAAAATCTATAAAGAACTTAGCAAACTCAACACCCAAAGAACAAATAATCCAATCAAGAAATGGGCAGAGGACATGAACAGACATTTCTGCAAAGAAGACATCCAGATGGCCAACAGACACATGAAAAAGTGCTCCACATGCCTCGGCATCAGGGAAATACAAATCAAAACCACAATAAGATACCACCTCACACCAGTCAGAATGGCTAAAATTAACAAGTCAGGAAATGACAGATGCTGGCGAGGATGCGGAGAAAGGGGAACCCTCCTACACTGTTGGTGGGAATGCAAGCTGGTGCAACCACTCTGGAAAACAGCATGAAGGTTCCTCAAAATGTTGAAAATAGAACTACCCTATGACCCAGCAATTGCACTGCTGGGTATTTACCCTAAAGATACAAACGTAGTGATCTGAAGGGGCACGTGCACCCGAATGTTTATAGCAGCAATGTCTACAATAGCCAAACTATGGAAAGAACCTAGATGTCCATCAACAGACGAATGGATAAAGAAGATGTGGTATATATACACAATGGAATACTATGCAGCCATCAAAAGAAATGAAATCTTGCCATTTGCGACGATGTGGATGGAACTAGAGGGTATCATGCTTAGCGAAATAAGTCAATCGGAGAAAGACAACTATCATATGATCTCCCTGATATGAGGGAGAGGAGATGCAACATGGGGGGTTAAGGGGGTAGGAGAAGAGTAAATGAAACAAGATGGGATTGGGAGGGAGACAAACCATAAGTGACTCTTAATCTCACAAAACAAACTGAGGGTTAATGGGGGGAGGGGGGTTGGGGGGGTGGGATTATGGACACTGGGGAGGGTAGATGCTATGGTGAGTGCTGTGAAGTGTGTAAACCTGGCGATTCACAGACCTGTACCCCTGGGGATAAAAATATATTATATGTTTATAAAAAATAAAATTAAAAAAAAATTAAAAAATAAAAAAAAAAAGAATACAAGGTGTTGGGGTACCTGGGTGGCTCAGTGGGTTAAAGCCTCTGCCTTCGGCTCAGGTCACGATCCCAGAGTCCTGGGATCGAGCCCCGAATTGGGCTCTCTGCTCAGCGGGGAGCCTGCTTCCCCCTCTCTCTCTGCCTGCCTCTCTGCCTACTTGTGATCTCTGTCTGTCAAATAAATAAATAAAATCTTAAAAAAAAAAAAAAGAATACAAGGTGTTCTTTCAGGGAAGGCAAAATATCTGACAGAATCTATCCCTTTTCCAACGGTTTGATTTACATAAGACCCCCTGCAGGGGGCAGCCTGGGCATGTGGCTGCGATTTCAGTATCCCCTCGATTTCCAGCAGCATCTGACCACCTCTGCAGAGGAAACCCATGTTGATTACAAGAATAACTCACACTGACAATGGGGCAGGCACCGGATTGGATCCCTGACTTATCTCATTTAAGCCTCTGGCTACTTCTTTTACCCTCCTTTTACAGATGAGGAAATTGAGCTCTTGATAAGTAACTCTTTCAAGGTTTCACAGCTATACATAGCAAAGCCTGAACCTGAACTCAGGGATGTCTCACCCCGAAGCCCATGATTTGGCCACTGTACAACAACTCCCTCCCTCAAAAGAGTGCGAGCTGAATTTGGAGGACGCTTCTCTGGGCCAGGCCAGGCACCAAGCACCTTACATACACGGTCGCACTGAAGGTTCACAAGCCCCATGAGGAAGCTATTGTTAGCCCCCGATTTTTAGATGATCTTTAGGTGAGCCATCGAGGGTTCAGAGAGGTTGAAGATCATGTCTTGGATCTTGCTCTTCCCCAGTGTGTCCCACAAATGGCAGAGAATGACAGTTATGGAGGCAGGAGTATGGCTCCCGTGACATCACGTCTGGAGTCCTGGACACCACTCCTGGCCCTGCCTCTTGGGCCTTGTGTGCTTTGGGTTGTAGTTTCCGTAACTGACCAACGAAGAGACCATCTCAGCTAACATTTCCGGTTCCTCTCTGCTCTAAAGTTTTTCTGGATTTCCAGGATTCAGAAATTCCCTTTGGACTTCTGCAGCCTGGTCTCATCCCGCAGCATGGATGTGAAGATGGGGCACACAGGGCAGCCTTTCAGAATAGAGGCAGCCCCTGCGGCAGTGTTAGGGGCTGGGCCTTACCTTGGGCTGTCGGGGTGGATGCACCCAGCTGGACAGACTCCCCAGAAGTCTTCATGAGGCCATACTCTGCCTCGATGTTCCACTAAGGTAGCTGTGGGCGCCATGAAGACCAGCTCACAATGTTTTCAAGCAACTGTAATTCATTACCAACCTTTATTTTTTTTTATTTTTTTTAAAGATTTTATTTATTTATTTGTCAGAGAGAGAGAGGGAGCGAGAGCGAGCACAGGCAGACAGAATGGCAGGCAGAGGCAGAGGGAGAAGCAGGCTCCCTGACAAGCAAGGAGCCCGATGTGGGACTCGATCCCAGGACGCTGGGATCATGACCTGAGCCGAAGGCAGCTGCTTAACCAACTGAGCCACCCAGGTGTCCCCCATTACCAACCTTTTTAAATCAAGAGATTTTACACTAAAATCTGGATTTCTGGGTTTTCCAGAAAGGTTTAAAAGGGTGGCCTCTTGGGACCCATGTTCCCACTGGCCACACCGACCCACACAGCTGGCTACTGGCCCATCTGAGGGCACAACAGGGCTCTCCTTGGCCATGGACCCAGCGCTCCCCTGACCCCTCACACATGCCCATCCCCAGGCTGGCCTTTCAGGCTTTTCAGGATGGGAACCTCACAAACGGAGCCAAGAGAGCTCTTGTTTTTAAGAAAGGACCCGGAGAGAGGGGACAGGTTTCATGCAGCCTTTGGGCATAAAAACAAAAGTTCTTTTCCTCCAAACACAACCAGAGCACTGGGCTCCGTTCACTACTAAAGCCGAACCTGGTGGCCCGGGTACAGGTAGGAAACCCGTGCCCAGGGAACAGGCACCAGAAAGTGTGACGGAGGGAGGGGTTTTCAGCCATGAAACTCCTTCTCTTTCTCCCAACAGCCACCACCCAGATCTCTATCTGCTTTCCGGGGCCCGGGGTGGACCAGCAGACATGTGTCATTTCTCTGGGTAGGGGCCATAATGGCAACATTGTGCCGAGTGGAACAAGAGAAGTTTTCATCCGGCCACCAGCCCTGGGCAGACACTCGAGCAGGGGGCTCTGCAGCTCGCTCTGCACAAAGGAGTGGGGAGAGGGGCCCCAGGCCCAGGAGAAGCCCAGTGGGCTGGGCTGTCTGCCTCCAGCAGCACGCAGTAAGGCAGGGGCACAGAGACCAATGGCTTGCAGAACACCTCACTGCGATCTCATCTCCCCCTGCAAATAAGTGAGCAAACAAACACTCCCAGAGGATCAAAAGCACCCTCCAGGATGTGTGCATTCAAGGAAGCCCAGGAGCCCTTGAGCAATTATTCACGGACTTACTCACCAGTACTTACTATCACTCACTAGGTGCCGAGAACTGCACTAGGCTATAGGGGTTTAGTGGAAAATAAAACACAGCACCCATCCTCACGCTGCTTGCAATCTGGGGGACCAGGAAGAGGCAAGGAGAGAAGCAAGAAGGAAATGAAACACTAGTGACCCAACCGAAGAACTGAGATTCACAGAGCAACAGAGTCAGTTTAAGAACCCAGGTCTGAACACCTGACCTGTGGTTCTTCTGACTCTTCCCAGGGTCTCCCGAGCTGCTTGTCTGTAATGAAAAAGGGGGTCAGTGAAGAAGGCACCCCGAACACCATAATAAGGAACTTGGGCTCTACACTGAGGGCAGAGGAGGCCAACACATCTTTTTACAGGGGATCTGATTGGAGTCGTGGAACGTTCACTTTGGTATCCGTAGTGCAAACAGACCTAGAGGCAAGGTGACAGGGTAGAAGGTGAGAGTATGTTTCTTTTGCTGGGACGCAGAATCTTTAGCCTCCAAATTTTTCATTCCCAGGTCTTCCCAGCTCCACCTGATAAGCTGAGAATGAGACTGGGGAGTATCATTTGTTTTCACAAGACTGGGAGCATGGGGGAGTTGAAAGCTTTCTTCCTGCTATTGTTCCCAGGATCAAATTTGATATCTTTTTACAGAGCCCGGAGCTCTCCACACAGAACTCTTTAGACAGCACCAGACAAATCTAGTACAGAGAAAAAAAAAATCCTCTCTGAGGGTCACAGTCACGCAGAGACATGGGAAGGCAAGGAGGAAACAGAGCATCTACAACCTCCATCCCAGTCCTTCACCAACGCTTACCACCCGACACCCCCAATCGCACCAAACCAAACAGCTTTGCAGGCACGTCCTGCCGTCTTCCATCTCTGTGGCTCTGCTCCCACTGTTTGCTCTACCAGTCATGTAATCCCCCACTGTGGGCTCACCCAAATGTCAGTCATCCAGTGCTGCCTCCGTAATTAGCAAGAAGTCCTCACCTTGTCTTGATGAACTCGAAGAGCACTTTATCTCTCCTCTGTTCCTTTTCACATAATGATCTGTTGCTCATTCATTTTGTACATATTTATCTCCTCTAGGGGACTGCAGATTCCTTGAGGATAGAGCCCCTTCCTACTTCGTGTTAGTTCTCCCTATAAGAACTTGCCCAGAAAGCAACACATATTCCTAAGTGAACTGATGAAACGTGGTGTTGTTTTTATGGTGATGATAGACCCCATTAAATGAAAGGGACAGAGGGAAAAAAAAAATATATATATAGAGAGAGAGAGAGAGAGAGTGATCCCTTGCCCGGGGAACCCACAAACAGGGTTTCTCATTCCGTCACGCTGACTGCAACCAAGCTGTAGTCAACTTAGTCAACAGTGCCACCCAGTGGGCATTATGAGTAATTATGTAAACCAGAACCACCGGCCTCCACAGCCGATTCTTTCCCTTACTCCGTAGCAGAACTGCGCATGAACTGTGTTCCTCCACCTACACATTTTCCCCAGTTCACAGCTCAGTTAATCCTACTCCATAAATTATTCCACAGATCCATATAAGTTCTCCCTATCCCTTTTCACTTTTCTGTCCCAATTCTCTGAGGAACCTCCAAGGTCCTTGAAAGTATCTGAAATTTCTTTTAAAAATCTACCAGACTCCATCTGTCTTGGCAATTGTTATATTTTATATTATTTTATTCTTTCAAGTGAAATATTATGTTTTTAAAAGTATTAATGGGCTGACCTAGGAACTTAACTGCCATTTACAGCCTTGTTTTCAAGGGTTTCAGAGTTCCAACAGTGAATTTAGGGAACTTAATCCACTTCTAAATTGTTGGTTGTCTGCTTTAGAATTTAAACTGACCTTTTCAAATTGGAAAAGTAGGCAGGAACAAAGAGGAACTTGGAAAATAATAATGGCTCACATTTTTATAGCTATTTATGGTTTATAAAGTGGGTTTGTATCATCATTTGCCCTCTCAGCAGCCCTATGAGGTCAGTAAGAGGTCTCCCCAAGCACAAATGAGCAAGCCAGGCTTACGCATTTTATAGAGCAAGACCTCACACACAAGTTTTCAGACTCAAATCCTATTGTTTTCTTCAGTACACCACATTTCCTCTGTGTGTTCACATATACACACTACAGACAACACACACAATTTTTTGAAGACAGTATTAATTACAACTTTCCCATAAAAGCCATGGAGAAAAGACACCCAGGCCAGGAAGTTGCAGGATTCTCTTTCCCAAGCTATTCCTCCTCTCTCTGCCTCTGCAAAGGCGTTCCCAATGCCAGGATGTTCTAAGTCAAAGGAGTTCCCTAGTCAAAACTGAAAACAGAAGACTTGGCCCATCTTGGGGAGGAAGGTTGTCTAGCAGGACAACTGGGCTTGGACTTCACATTATAAAAGGTCCTCAATTTAGACATTTGATATAGTCTGTAAATTAGTTGTACCTGCTTTCACAGAGATAACACTAATAGGATGAAAGAAGTTGACATTCTTCACACACACTTAAACTTAAATCCCACTCCTGGCCCAGCCACACTGGCCACAGCAGTATTTTTTCTATATGCTCCAATAATTTTTGGAAAGAGCACACTGACATTGCACTAGCATACAAAAGTATGCTAAAAGCATTCACTTCCACAGCGGTGTTCCCCTCCGTTTTGGTATTTCTTCACCCGTTAATGCACAAAGGATCTCAGAAGCTGGAAATATCCCAAGCTCTGCCCACCTTTTTTTTTTTTTTTTTAAGATTTTATTTATTTATTTATTTGACAGAAAGAGATCACAAGTCGATGGAGAGGCAGGCAGAGAGAAACAGAGAGGGAAGCAGGCTCCCCGCTGAGCAGAGAGCCCGATGCGGGATCCCAGGACCCCGAGATCATGACCTGAGCCAAAGGCAGCGGCTTAACCCACTGAGCCACCCAGGCACCCCTCTGCCCACCTTTTAATCGTCTCTGTCCTTGTCTTTGGCGATCTTCCTTTCTGGAGATCTTTATTATTCCGCTCTTCTCTCACACTATTATTGACGGTGCACCAGCCTAGTGTCCTGTCCACTATCAGCACTAGAAAGTGCTCAAGCAAGACCTGTCGGGTAGAGACCATAAACCCAGAGTCAGGAAATGAGGGGCAGCTGCAGGGAGAGGTTTTTATTCCCCTGGGGGTGGAGGGACGGGGTACAAGTTCTAACAGTCTGGGCAGTCTGCAGATGGAATGGGATGGAAGGTGCGACAGTAAGCTCCCCCATCCGCAGCCTAGCGCTAGCAGAGCGCAAGACCGCGCGGGCCGGGCAGGGTGGGCCGCTCCGGAGAGAGAGCGCGTGAACCTGGCAGTGGGTCCCCGGGCCACCGCGGGAGGGGCACGGGGGCGTGCGCGAGGCAGGGCGTGGCGTGGGTGTGTGCGAGACCGGGGACACCGGCCGGCCAGCCGCCCAGGGGGCGAGGCGAGCTCCGGGTCTATTCCGGGAGCGGCGTGGAGGGCGGGCGCTGGCGGGCGCGCGCAGGCGGGGGGACGCCGGGCGGGCATCCTGTTTGGGGGAGGGGACGTGCGCGGAGGGCGCTCCCGCGGGGTCGGGCGGGAGAGCGCAGCGCCGGCCGCCACCAGCCCTAACCGAGCCGCTGCGCTCTGCTCGGCGCGCCGGGGGACCGCCGCCGGCGCCATGGACCGAGGCCGGGGTAAGAGGAGCCGCGGAAGCCGCACTGGCTGCCGCGCGGGGCGGGGAGGGAGAACGGCAATCCAGGGGCCCGAGGGGAAGAGTAGGAGGTAGAGGGGTGGGGGGCTGAGGAGGGGTCGGAGCCGGCGCGGGGTCGGGGGTGGGAGGTCCGGGGCAGGGTAGACAGGTGCCTCCTTCCGTCGGGGCAGCACGGGTGTAGATAAGTCCCTCGCGTCCCGGGTCCGAGTGGCATCCTGTGTGTAAGACCAGTTTCGTACACTCAGAGTCAACTTCATGAGAGAATGCCTTCACGGGATTCCTGAGGACAGCGAGCTCCTCTCACCCCCATTCCCCTCTGGAAGGGTAAGATGGGGTTGGCAGGTACACTCCCAAAACCCCCCACCGTGCGCCCCCCCCGCGAGACGCCCCTGGAGACCGGAGTTTGCGGCTGCTTAGGGCATTGAGAGGAGGGACAGGCGAGCGTGCCTCTGTGCGCGTGGATGTCTGAGCCCGGGCTCTGCCTTTGCCAGGCTGTGTGACCTTCACCCAATCCTTCTACCTCTCTGGACTAGTGACAAAGTTGCATTGTGGTCTCTGCAAGGCCCCTTCTTGCTCCCACGCTTTTTCAGGAATTGAGTGTGTTTGATACAAGTTTCAGAGATTGGAGAGGGCATGTGTACATTGACGTGAGAAAAGATAGCAGCCCTTGAGGGGTGCCCTGCCTAAGAAAAGGCTTAGACACTTCAAAGGCATGTGTCTGCGAAGAAGTAGTGGCCTGCTTGGATATGGGGGCAGTGTCTAACGCTGGGGATCGGAACGCCAGGGTTCCAGCCACCCGCCTCTCCCAGGCTGAGCGATCACAGGTGGGAATGCGCTTGGTAAACTGGTCAAGGCTGTGCCGACATGAGAAGCATTATTATTCTTTTTGTTGTTATTATTAATGGAAAATTCCTCTACCTCCTTAATAATCTCATACCTATCCTCCATCTGCTTGTTTGCTGTGCTGAGGCCCCCAAGGCGGGGAGTGGGGGACGGGAAGAGTGACCCGGGTGTGGAAGCGGTTAGGAGAGCACTAGGGTCGGGGGTGAGTGCGTGAGGTTTCCGGATAAGCTGGCCGGCACTCCCAGTACAGGACAACCAGTGTAAAGGACTTCCCAGGGCTCTAGGAAACCCCAGCTTCCAGTTCAAGATGCTGGGGAAAACCTTTCCGCCCACCTGCTCTCAGCACAAAATACCGCCTACACCTCCTTTCATGCTTGGAACTGCAGGCAGGAAATGGGCGGGGCTTCTGATCCGCGTTTTGGAGACCGAGATTGTGATCCCAAAAGCAGCGCTCACCTGTTAGCCGACACCTGGATAGGTTTACAGAGAGCATACACACTCACCAGGGAGGAAAAGTAGAGAGAAGAGGCACCTCTAATGTCCCTCAGTCCTCCCTTCCCACCACCCACGTGGTACATCTAAACCAAAGAGCCCCCACCCCCACCCCGGAGATAGAGAAAGTTGTCACATATCACCCTGTCTGGTCCCCAGTACAAAAATCCATATCTAGTCTGCTCAGAATTGTGGGAGGACTGTGTCCTCCTTAGACTGACCAAGGGTGACAATAATTCTAATGCTTAGAAACTGACACCTCACTTAAGAAGGCTGTCTCCAGAGCACTCCTGCTAGGAAGCTGGACTTCCTAGGGCTCTATTAGTACTCAAAACGTTCTATAACTCCCACGCTGCAGGCTCTCCCCACCTACTCTCCTTCTCCTTCGCAGCTCTTATCTCATTGCGCTGTTATTCTAAGAGTTAGTTCTCGCACTGTATGCTTTGTGCCTACCTTCCCTGCCCAGATGGAAGCTTCCCAGATGGAAGGCAGGGAATGGATCTCTCTTCCTGCTCCTGTAAGGACATCAGTCCTATCAGGCCCACCCCTTATGATCTCATTTTGCCTTAATTACCTCCCTAAAGGCCCTGTCTCCAAATACAGTCGTATTGGAAGGTTGGGGCTTCAACATATGGATTTTGGTGGGGGAGGGGGGTACACTCCTGTCCAGAGCAGCAAGGTTGGGTCACTGACATGAACTTGCCCAGTCACTTGCTGTGTAAGGGACAGAGCTAGGTTTGAACCAAAGTCCTGATCTTAAGCTTACTGCTGATTGCCTCCACCGTGGCAGGTGACCTGCCCATGCCCTGGAGCAAGGCTTGGATGCCGTGTCTCCCTGCTCCAGCTCCAGGGGCCTCTTCCACACCTCACCTGTGCTGCTCAGATCTTCAGCAGTCATGACAACACAAAAGCTCAGCACCAAAGTCAACCGTCTTGAGAATGAAAACAAACCTGGGAATTAGGATTTCTCTACTAACACGATGTGTGTCTTTCCATGAGTAGAGCAAGATTCGTAGGACACCAGAACAGACAGAGAAACCGCTTAAAATGAAATCTCTTCCAGTAGGAATTCCCGATTCATGAATATCGTACAAAGAGAATCATAGACTGATGTCCATAGACACCACCTTCCACAGGACAAATTAACCAACTCTCTGTCCTCATAGGAGGCTAAAAAAAAAAAATGGATACTGATAATAGCTATTTCTTGGGGTTGTTGTAAATATTAAATGCATGGAAGATAGTTTAACCAATGCCTAGCATGTTGGACCCACTCAATAAATGCTATTGTAATTACAGTCTTTTTTTCATTAGACTCTGCATAATAAAATTGCTTTATAAAGCTTCATTTGGTCCTTCCACAAGCTAGTCTGACTCTGATGACAGATTTTTGAGTCCCTACTCTGTTTTAAGAACTGAGCTAGACAGTTTTGTGCACAACTCAAGGACAGGGCCTGTGTCATAATCTACTCTGTGTCCTGGAGCTCCTTTGTGCTGCTTATCTCTTGAAAATCCATCTCTGACCTTCATTAATTGGACCATCCAACTGACATCTCTGAGTGACTGATAAAATATTAATACACATGCCAATGTCTCCATTTTCCCTTATTTATCCTATTTATTCGTGCCTACTGACTGGCTGTGTCTTTATATAAGTTTGCCTCTGCAAACTTCCCAGTCTTCCCAAGTCATTCTCTCTTTGAAGACTTTAGTCTAATATTTTCCTGATTTTGTCATATGCCTTCTTAATGTCCAAGGTGATGTCTGATCTGCCTGCCTCATGGAAGTCACTGATTTCCCCAAGGTTCCTTTCCTTTCCACTTCACAACTAGTTCTTCTTCAACAAGCTGAATTCAACCCAAGATGGGTATTTCTTTTGCAGTCTGTATTCTTTGGGAGAGCAGGTTGTCTTCTGGGCAACTCAAGAAATAATCTGAAACTCTGCCTTTCATTAAATGAGATTTTTATTGTTTGAGAGATGGTAGAAGAACCCATTCTAACTATTGTTCCGCTGTTGGACCAGCTTTGAGATCTATGTTAGGAAAGCCACATCTTCCTTATCCAGCTTTCATGGGCCAAGCAACCTGTAGCTACTCCTAGAATGAGCTCTCCACAGTGACTCAGCACCCAACTTCCACCACCAAGGCCATGAATTGCCATTCAGACATACCTCTTCCCTGACATGCAAGTTCATTGTCTACTCTTATCCATTACTGGCCTTCTGAAAGGAATACTCAACCATATTCATCTTTTCCATCCAAATAGGTTTTGTGACATCCTCTTTGTCAGCCTGGAGACTCAGTAAAGCTGAAATGGTTCAGAGAATGGATAAATGTGGGTTTGAGGTGTTTTGGTTTGTTAAGTAGGCTCCGTGCCCAACGTGGGGCTTGAACTCATGACCTTGGGATCAAGAGTTGCATGCTCTACCAACTGAACAACCAGACACCCCAAGGGTTTGAGTTTGGGCTGCAACTTTCTAGCTGTATGATCTTGTATGAGTTGGATAAATTAATTTCTCTGAACCTCAGTTTCATTTCATTTGCAGTGTCATAGGGAAGGGTAATACATGTAGGCTAGCTCTTAAACATTCAGGAGGGATAGCTATTATATTTATCAAATACAGTTGCTTGGATTTCATCCACTCTTGGCAATGGGTGTATGTGGTCCCATGGGGCCATGAGATTTGAACTTACTCTCTTCCATATAGAGGCTTCTGCTATCATTGGGCACTGCTTCTATGTCCTTATCCCACTCAGCCTCCATGGTGTTTGGCTTCTCCATTGTAGTCAAGGTTTTTTCTGCCTCTCCCTCAAATATCAGTTTCAAACCCCCCTTCTCACATGGGTGAGAACCCTGCCAAGTAAGTTCCTCCCTCCCTAACCTCTGCCAGAAGCCTATCATTACTCCATTCTGATCTTTGCTTGGGAAAAACAATCCTGTGTTTGGATACCATCCGCTTCTCATACTTCTCTTACCCTTCTAAAAAAATACATGCAACTGAACAAAAAATTAAAGTCCCTGCTCACGCGCACGCATGCACACACGCCCTCTACCCCTAAGTGTTTTCCTCCTTCCTTTCCCAGCCAAACTTCTCAAGTGCACAGTCAGCATGTCAGCCTCCAGACCCGTCCCCCACACCCCGTGCGCTGCCTGCATTCTCCCTTCCAATCATACCTTCTGCAGAAAGCCCGCTCTTCTGGGTCACAAATCGTTCCATGTTGTTTCATCTTTCCCCTCCTCTGAGTCCCATCCCCTGGACTTCTCTGTAGTGTTATTGACCCACTATGGACTCCTCTAAATGTATTCTGCTACTTGGTGGAGATGAAGAAAGCATGCATTTTGGAATCAAATAAGTCTCCATTAAATAACCACTGCTCCAACCCTCCTAGTGTCTCTTGCATCTCCTCCTGTCCCTCAATCCCACTGCTATCAGTGCTCACAGCCTCTGGACTTCTCCAGCCCTCAGGCAAGTTAACCAACTAAGCCTTGTCACCTCAGTCTGAAAGCTGGAAGAATGACACCCAGAACTGGGAAACTGGACCACAGTATCATTTCCACAGTGCCCAGCACCCGGCCCATGGCAGGTGCTTACAAATTGCTACTCTCCGTGCTGCCCTCTGGCTCACTTGCTTTTTCTTCTTTAAAGACACTTGCCCCTCTCTCCCCACACTCTCAGCCCTCTCTTTATACTCCCTTGTGTAGAGAGCCACACCTCCTCGAGGGTGATGCTTAGGGTCCGTCTTCAGCCATGAGTTGGGTCCAATCCTGCATTATTTACCTCCTGCCTATGGTGCATTTCCATGCAGAAGTCATCTCGACCTCCAAGTGACCCGGTTTTGAACTCCTCTTATTCACCACCAAATCAGATCACCTTTCCTGTTTCTCTTTGTCTGTTAACAACACAACCACGTGAGGAGATATTGGAGGAAATGAGGCTGTTTGTGAACAAGACCGAATTTGAAAGGGGGACACAGGATCAGTCCCGTAGAAGAGATAATAGAACCACTCTCCAGAAGGCTGTACAGGAGCTCAAAGAGAGGCTGATTTGGGCTTGATCTAGAAGCACATAAATGAGAAGAATTATCCACTATGAGAACTGAAGTTGGCCAGGGACGTAGGAAGCAGAGGCTGAGTGGCCACAGATCAGGGAATCACGGAACGCTTCCTATGGGGACCATAGTAACATATAAACTAAGAACAGCCGTCACATAATATTCAAGTGGCTTCTCTAGGCATGGCCCTTTTGTGAACTGTAGAGAATGGGACTTCCGCCTGAAGTATCCACCTTTTATTTAAACTACACTTTGTCAGGGCACCTGGGTGGCTCAGTGGGTTAAGCCTCTGCCTTCGGCTCAGGTCATGATCTCAGGGTCCTGGGATTGAACCCTGCATCGGGCTCTCTGCTCAGCAGGGAGCCTGCTTCCCCCTCTCTCTCTGCTTGCCTCTCTGCCTACTTGTGATCTTTGTCTGTCAAATAAATAAAGTATTTTTAAAATAAAAAAATAAATAAGAAAAAACTGCACTTTATCATAACTTTTAGTGGGTCTTATAAATTACACTCAAGGATAGAATTCAGAAAGGAGAGGACCTGATGCCATCAAAGACAGTCATTTAAACTATAGATCTGATCACGCTTCAACCCTTCAGTGGATTCTCAGTGTTTTTAAGATATAAATGAAAATCTCCACGACGGTCTTCAGGATGCTGCCCTGTCACCCGCTTGCTCTGCGTCCTGTTGGTCTCTGGCTGTGGGGTCTCCACACACTGGGCTTTGTAGCTCTGCCTGCTCAGTCCTGCTCATACTTTGCTGTCTGCTCAAACCTGACTTCCTCAAGGCCATCTATCCCAATCTCCCAGGCAGGGGCCCTCCTTCCTCCTTGGCTGCTCTTTTCATAACGAGAATCAGTCGTAGGATTGAATTAGCTGTGAACGTGAGCTCTGTCGGAGCAGGGCCCTTCTTACCCGTGTTCACAGCTCTTTCCCTAGCACCCAGAGTTCATGCTTGGCACGTAGTAAATGCTGGAAAAGCCTCTGTTGAGATGATGAGTTAATGAATGAAAAAATACAAAATTCATAACGTAGAGGTTGGATATGGCCACTTTAAACTTCAGGATTCTCCATTTCAATGAGTCTTACCTTAGGGACACAGAAACAGAGGCTTCATCGTTACTCATTGCTTCCTTTGCTTTCATCCTTCATCCAAGAAGACCTTAAATCCTGTTGACTATTCTTGAAAAATGTCTCTTGGATGGCTTCTTCTCCACCCGATGGGAGCTTCCTGTTTCTGCTCTCACCTTCTCCAGCCTGCCCCGAGGACCGCTCTCGGTTTGTCTGACCCCAGCTGGGATCAGAATCCCCTCCCGTGGGGCCCACTGAAAATATGCCCCCAGAGATCTAATCAGTGGGTCTGGAGTCAGGTTTGGGTTTGTGTGCCCTTTGCACAGCTCCCAGCTGAGTCTGATGAGCTCACTGTTTTAAGCAGTGACCTGCTTTTATCATGACCCTTGACCCTGCCCAAACACCGGCCAGGATTCCCTGCTGCTGTCTCAAACACAGTCTTGTGTACTTTTCAGCCAAGTGGGACTCTAGGGTCTGGATCTTTTATCCAAAGTAGTCTTCTGAAATGTCTCATTTTATCTTTAAAACGCCAAGCAATTTTTTATTGTAGTCCATAATATATCTGAATACATCCCCCCACACCCAACAACAACAAGTCTGTGCCCATTGGACTTTTAGGCATGCCAGTGTTCACCTTGGGGCTTCTCCTTCCCTACCCCACCCTGCCCTCTGCTGTGGGCTCTCAGGGTGTGTGAACTCTAGCCCGAGGAGACCCACCTCCAGTAAATGGCTCAGCACACAGTTCAGAGTAGACATGAGTCTGGCCATGGAAGCAGGATCCCACAGCCTCGCCTTGGCGCAGCCACTCGCTCGGCAACACGAGAACATACATTTTTATAACACTTATAACTTTTAGAAGCATTTCTACATTTACCGGTCGTGTCCATTGCAGCACAGTGTTGGGATGGTGAGCACGGCGAAGGCTTCGTTCAGAGCCCGTGCAGCCTCTTGTAACCATACCCACTCTCTCTCCACAGTCATACACTCGGGGGTTGCCATGGACAAGAAGGAACCTGTGTCATAGGGATATTCAGACAAAAATGACCACTAACTGCCTTTCTCTGCGAATCCCTGCAGCCTGAGTTTCTCTTCTGTGGTTTCTCTCAACCCTGGTAAAAGCCCTGTGGAGTGGACAGCTGAGTCCCCATTGGACAGATGCAAACACTGGGTCTCAGAACGATGCCTCTGCTGCCCCCCCACCCCGTCCAAAAAGAGACCAGCTCAGCATCACCCCGTTGTGCAAACATCTCTGCCACACCCCCCTTCCACCTCCTCTCTGACTTGGGGTGACCGCCGCCCTCCTCAGTCTTGGCTTTTAGAAGATTTTATTGCACTAACTGAAATGCTCCTTCTAGGTATCTGTGAGTCCTGTGGTCTGGGGCAGTCTTGTCTTCTCGTGGCCAGTGTTTCACACAGAGCGGATGTTCAGAAGAGCCCACTGAGCACTCCCTGGGAGTCGGGGCGTCTGCATTTGACAAGGGGTCCTCTCATGCTTGCACTGCCACGAGCTTGATGTGTTTTAGCCTCTCTGCAGAGCAAACGTGCCGTTTGTTTCATTGTTTCATTTGGACCGAAAATTCCATCCCAAACTGCCGCCCACGGCTATGGCTAAGACCATCTGTACCGCGTGTAGCCAGGGCATGTGTGTGAATTATAAAAGTATGAATATGATTTTGTATTAAAGGTTTACAGCAGGGACGCCTGGGTGGCTCCGTCGGTTGAGCGTCTGTCTTCTGCTCAGGTCATAATCCCAGGGTCCTGGGATCGAGCCCCGCTTCAGGCTCCCTGCTCAGTAGTGAACCTGCTTCTCTCTCTCCTGCTGCTGCTCCCCCTGCTTGTGATCTCTCTCTCTCTCTCCGTCAAATAAATAAATAAAATCTTCTAAAAAAGAAAAAAAAAGTTTATGGCAAAATCTAGATCTGCAGTAGGCCATTAAGTGTGTTCCCAAGAAGGAACGTGGCTCCTGTCAGTGTGCGAACGCGTGGACAGTGTTTGGTGTATTTGTGATTCTTACCTTTTTTGAGCACTGCCATCTCACCTGCCAAGGGAATTCAGCAAGAATGTGTATCGTAACTTTGCCCTCTGTTGGATTATAAAGTTATTTCCCGTAATTTACTTTCGCTAGATAACTGAACGTTTATTGCACATATTTTTTTTAAGTATCCCCATTTTACAGATGAAGAAACTGAGCCTTAGAAAGGTCCTTCTATTTACGCAGCCCTGCTTACCTCCAAACCTCAGTTTTTCATTGAATGCTGGAGGGTCATCCCCAAGTCAGTTATAGGGAGGACTTGCTAGATAAGCTACAAGGATTTACTAGGTCCGGATTTCAAGGCCGGGGCAGAGAGGGTGCTGAGAACCAGGGGAGGAAAAGAGGGCACCTTTCGTCAGTGAGTGATATGGCCAGGCAGCTGGCATAAGATCTTATCTCTTACCCTTTCCCCTCCTCCCACTGTGGCCTCAGAGTTCTAGTGTTAAGGATTCAAGAAGCTCTCATCCTCCTGGAACGAAGAAAGAGGCCCCAGGCAGGGCTTGTCCTCCATCTAAAATTCCATCTGGGGAATCCCAGCCTCGCCCCAGATGAGGGTGGAGGTACAGAGCCGGTCCGGCGCGATTCTCCTCCCCGGAGCAGCTGTCAGGCCGCAGCGGGGACAGAATGTGGCACCACATTGCAGTCATTCCAGCTCTGGGGAATTTGTCGACAGCCCGCTCGGTGGCTTTTTATAGCCCTCTTAGAGCCTCGGGGAAAACTGATCTCTTGAGAGAGAGAAGTGGGGCACGTGTCTTTTCCAGGCACCATGCCCTCAAACGTGTAGCCCGCAGTTAAAATTGGGCTAAGACTCACGGCTAAATGAGCCGTGTGGGGCCGTGGAAGCAGGTCCGCTGTCTGGGAGACAGGATCCCAAGCAAACCCAGTTCCTAGACCCGCCTCCGTAGGCTTCAGTTCCTTCGTCTGTCTGGTCAAAGTATCAGTATTATGAGGCAGGGATCTGCACACCTTGGCCTACAAGCCAAATCCAGCCTGTCACCAGCTTTTATAAATAAAGTTTTATTGGAACACAGAAACACCCATTCCTTATGCATTGTCTATGGCTTTCTCACTTACAAGAGCAGAGTGGAGTACTTGTAACAGAGGTCATATGTGGTCGGTAAAGCCTAAAATTCGTACTATTTAGTCCTTCATAGAAAAAGTTTGCCAACCCTTGGATTAGACTACAATGAGTTTGGGAGTATCGACCCAGAGCACTGTGCTAAGAAGGATTCTGACGGTGTCCAGACTAAGAAAGGAAGCTCTATCCTTTAGACCATACAAGAGTATGTATTCAAGAGTAGTGTTGGAAGGACCCCAGAAGGCCATTTACTCATGTTTTCAAACTACTTTTAGTCCCAGAATCCTTCTGCAAACAAAATCTTAAGCAATAGAACTGTTCAGAGTGAAGTGGGAGTGAGAACACAGTACAGTCCATTCCATCCCTCTTACGCCCAAGGCAGCCCTGAAGGAAGCTCCACAGTTCCCATAACTCCATTAGAAGAACATTTGAAGACCACCTATCTTACGCTATGACTCTTGTTTTACACCTGGGGAAACTGAGGTTCAAGGGGCAGTGTCTTGCCTCATGTTCTATGATGGGCTCCAACGGGCTTTCCGCGGGACCACCAGCATGGTCGTGAGGTATCTGCAAGCTCAGACGTAATCTCTGCTGGGGAGAAATCACGTCCATTGGCTTTGGGGGCCTCAGAGCTGCCATTAGCACACGGGTGGCCATGCCGTACCCGCGCTGACCCAGCAGCCCACAGCGCTAAACAGCACTGCCAGGGGGCCAAGACACTTGGTGATAACCCATGTATCACAGTAGTTAAGCAAGGCTTGGGAGCTTTTTTTTCCTGAGAATACCAGAGCCCAAAAAAAATAAAATGAGAATTGAATTGGACCATGTTTAGAAAAAAAAAAAATTAACTGATACCGAGACACCTTTTTTAAAAAATAGAACATGTCTCACAACTGATATATCAATTAGTTCATTTTTCTGTTTTTCCTCCCAAAAGCTGTTATTAGGCAGATAAAACATCTTTAAATCGATGCCATTTTAAAATGGAGAAATTATGATAATTTATACGGCAGCTTTCTTTTGAAGATGGAATCAGATTTATTCGTTTGTAGAATAAATATTTATTCTCCCTGCCCATTCTTGTTGAAGGGTTTGCTGAGAGCAGATGCAGCTGATATGAAACCAAGGGGGATTTTTTTAGCTCCACTTGAACCCAGAAGAAAACTGATCTAGGAGTGTGCTGGGAAGCTGGAAAGACTGATCGCGTTTCCTCATGGCCAGCAACCAGGTGCAGCTCTGAGGTGTGGCGGAGGGGAAGCTCAGAGTCCCTGCACCCGCGTCTCCCAGCAAGGCCCCAATGCCTGTGACATGAGGTCCTCTCTGCTCCGTGTCCATCAGGGAATACAGAGCATTCAAGGGGCATTTTCTAGCCAGGAACCTCAGAAACCCTGGGGAGGCAGCATGTAGGTAGAGAAAAAGCCAGAGTGAAAAGAAGAAAGCCCCAGAAGTGTGCTCAGTGTGCAACGGGGTGGGCGTGCCTACAGCCCAGAAGATCAGGTAGAGGTGTTCCTTTGATAGAGGAGGGCTTTATCCTCCAGGTCCCCAGCTGGGCCTGTGCCAGTCCCTGAGAAGCCGGGTTGCTGGGATTTGTAACTAATGACAGAAGCAGCATAATGCAAAAGCTCCGTGCACTGGCTGTGGTGTCAACTTGCCCAGAGTTTGAATCCTAGCTCCCCTCATCCACTTAATCCCCCAGGGTCTCAGTTTCCTCAACTAAAAATGGAGATCACAATCTCCTGTCTCCCTAAGGGGTCATTGGCTTCATGCAAGGAAGGCACTCAGCACAGAGGAAGCATTTAGTTTAAAAAAAAAAAACAAAAAAACAATAATGCCTAATACTTAAAATACAGGTTTGTAAATGATCACTTCTCTTAATGAATCAGGTTGGGATTCAAGTTCCGTCTGTAGCCGCTTTCCCTCTAGATTCTGCTTTCCCTCTAGATTCTGCCCATCCTGGGAAGGGATGAAACGACAGAGGAATCGGGGATTAGCCATAGGGAGCACATGGGAAGGTCTTCGATCATCTATGTCACAGAGGAAACTGGTGTTGGGGCCCTGGGGAGCTGTCAATCGGGCAGGTGCGTTGCCGTTGGGGGAAATCGTTAGGGGCAGCAGTGAGCTCACGTCACAGTGGGAAGGTTGAGACTGGAAGGAGGTGACCAGTTAGGAGCGGCACACAAACAGCAGACTGGGTAACATTAGCTCACCTCTGTGTTTCGGTTAAGAACAGAGAAACTTAAAACTTCAGAGTCTATCCATTTTCAAATAGAGTTAATTGTGTAGAATCGTTGGTCTGATGTAGAAACAGAGGAGACGTTTGTCTGGGGCTCTCTGCAATTCAAGTCCCCCATCCCCAGGACTTTCTGTCATCACTTTCTTGGAGCCTTGCCCTAGCCCTGGGGACAGGAATCAGCCTGGGGGTCTCCCAGAGCCTGCCCCAGGATGCCTGCACTCCCTGCGGCCTGGAGTCCTGGGCACCTGGTAGGCACCAATCCAGAGCTGGCAATGGGAGGTTTCTGCAGGCAAGGAGGGGAAGGGGAGGGAGGGAAGGCGGGAGAGAGGAAGGGAGGGAATGGCTAGGCTGACCTCCCTTTCCACTTACCACAACCTCTGAGGGGAGCCCTCTCATGATCTCTGTGTCACAGATGACAAAACTAAGGTGACATCTCCTGCATTGGGTCTCCAAGCTAGGAAAGGCAAATCCCAGGTGTTACTCTGGGTGCCCATGTCTCACCTCCCCACTGTACTGACTCTTTTTCCACCTCCCTGCGAAAGAGCTGTCCCCCTGGGGCTCAGCCCCTCTTGGAAGGGACATCTGCCTCTCTTCTTAGTTTAGATTTCCTTAAGCTGGTGTGGTCTTGAGCTACCGTGCAGCTCTATCCCCCAGTTCCCCTGGTACTCCCAGGGGACAAGTTTGCTCCCCCTCCTTGCCTCCCTCACCCCCACCCCGCCATGAGCCCTTCTGCTCTTGGAGACAGTTGTCCTAGGTAGAATTTACCTGGTCTTCTCCCTAGTCCGTGGTCCTTCTCTGAGTTCTGGGTTGTCAGCTAATCAGTCCCCAGTGCACCTGCTGTGCACCCTTTACTGTGCTGGGCACTGGACAGCAGAGGCAGATGCTGAATCAGGCCGCACAGTATTTGGCAGCCGTTAGAGGAGAACAAGCCATGCAGAGGAAATATCATGATGTCAGATAGTGAAAATAGGTAAGAAATAGTAAAAAATGACTTAAGAAAAAAAAACCATCAAACATAACAAAGATAAGTACAGAGTATGTTCCTAAGAGTGCAGCCTGAGGCATTTACGGATGATTTTCTGGTTCTTTTATCACACTGAGGTTTCTGTGGGCTCATTGTCAACCTAATCCTTTGCATTTCTGAATGGGAGCGCTGTTCTTCCGACTCATCTCCTGAGTCCTACAGAGGTTCTGTGGTTCGTTGGGGGAGAGGCGGAACGGATGATCTATATACGTATGAATAATCACACTTCACTGATCTGCAAAGCGTCAGTGCTCCACTTTGCACAGACGTTGTCAGATCTGAGTTTCATAAGAGGCGTGAGAGGTGGGTAGGGCAGCCACCATCACTCCACTTTAATCTTAAGGAAATTGAGACCCAGAGACATGCAGCAACTAGTCCAAGGTCACACAGCCATTAAGTGTGGAGCTGGGACTTGAGCCCTGAGCTTTTGGCTCTAGAGCCTGTGTTTTTTCCTCTACACTAAAACACGGTGGAATGAGAAACCAGAATGTTTCAAACCGGGCACTTGGGACCTCCAGAAATTTCGTTAGCCTCTCTAGGCCTCAGTTTCTTGTCAGTAGAATGGGGATAAGAAGAGCTCCTTTGGGGCTACCGCAAAGATTAGGTGAAGTATAGTAGGCACAGAGTGGCGGCCACAGAGACTATTCCAGTAATGGACTATCATAGAACACAATGAATGAACACAATGACAGACAACGGTAAGAGTAGATCTTAGCAGGATAATAGTAAAGAAAAAGTCACAAAGATTACCTATAGCATTGTACGCCCTCTTAATAAAGTTAGAAACAACTATAGGTTTTTAAAGTTTTTGTGGCTATGTCTAGTTGCAATGGCACTATATATAAGGGAAAACAAGGGTGTGACAAACACAGCATTCAGGATGGCCGTTAGGCTGGGTTTCAGCACCAAGAAGCACGGGATCGTAGTTAGATATAAGATATCGTCTGAACCCCGGCTTTTGCTTTGAATGGCAGATTTGTGGGTCCTTACTACATTTGCAAAAATAACCGATCATATAAACAAATAAGTAAATACAAGTGGAGAATGTTTGAAAGAGTGAGACAGTGTCTCCTGAAGCAAGGGTCAGGATTAACTCAATTCTTATCCACCCGAAGTTCTACTTTTTTTTTTTTTTTAAGATTTTATCTACTTATTTTAGAGGCCAGGGGAGCATGCATGAATGGGAGAAGGGAGAGACAGAGAGAATCTTTAAGAAGACTTTCTACCCAGCATGAAGCCCAGAGTCTGATGGTGGGCTCTATTTGGGGCTTAATCCCACAACCCATGAGATCATGACTCGAGCAGAAACCAAGAGTCGGATGCTGGACTGAGCCACCCAGGCACCCCCTGAAGTTCTATCCTGGGTGGCTCAGTGGGTTAAAGCCTCTGCTTTCAGCTCAGGTCATGGTCTCAGGGTCCTGGGATCCAGCCCCGTATCGGGCTCTCTGCTCCGCGGGGAGCCTGCTTCCCTCTCTCTCTGCCTGCCTCTCTGCCTGCCTCTCTGCCTACTTGTGATCTCTCTCTCTCTCTCTCTCTGTCAAATAAATAAATAAATAAAATCTTTAAAAAAAAAAAGAAAAGAAAAGAAAAGAAATCAAAGTGTCAGGCACGGTGCCCAGCTCGTGGGAAGCATTCAATAAATGCTCACTGTCTTTCTTGGATATCTTTATTATTATCTGCATACACTTACCCAGATGTCTTTGGTGTCTGCCCCAGGGTATTTGTGGGATGGGTCCTCAAATTCAAACTTCTCAGAAGCAGAAAGCCCTGTTCCATCTAGACCTCAGGCCCGGAACCTGTGAATGGACAGCAGTGGGGAAAGTCCTGAAGCACTCACTGCTGGTTCTAGCAAGCTTTGGGGGTAAAGCACCCCCGTTAGAGGAAGAAGGCCAGAAGCTCTTATAATGCAGCAATTAGGAGCTTATGCTCTAGAGTTAAGTCTAGGTTTGAATCTGGGTTTTGCTGGCTGTGTTCCTTTAGGCAAATAACTGGGCATCTCTGAGCTTCACGAGTCAGGTGTAAAAATAGTATCTACCTCACAGCATCATTATGAGAATTAAGTGAGGTCATCTAGACAAAATGCTTAGCACAACATCTGGAACATCATTTAAGAGCTTAAAAAAAACTACCTGCTTTTATCATTGGGTATCCCGGGCTACTCTCCGGACTGCTTCTGCCCCGCTCTGATGAAAGAGATGGTGCAGACTGCCTTGGTCGGAAGCAGCCACCATCTTGTGCATGTGTGGGTCACAGTTTTCCACTTCCTCCTGGAACCATTTCCTTTGTGAGCTAAACAGGGAGGAATCTGCAGACAAAGGAACAATTCTGGGAGAGCCCAGTCCCACAGCCAAAAGCTATTTCCTCGGAAGTCAGTGGCTTTCCCCACCCCCTCCTGTCTGGAAATGGCTTCCCTGGTGGCCCAGGGGTGGGACACCAGATGCCCAGAGTGAGGATGCTGCTGGTGGATGGGGGAGCCTGGGCAGAGCGGCTGCTGGGAAAGCCATTTAAGATTCGGGGGTTCCCTGAGCCTGTCACCCTGGCCTGACTCCTACAAAGAGAGTCCCATAAAAGGCCCCTATGACCTGCTTCCCAACTAACCTGTGACCTCCCTGACCTCTGGCCTCCCTGTCTTCCTTAAATAACAGATCAGAGAAGTGTGCTCCCCTAACATCTCTAATAATGATTCACGGTTTAAAATCCTTTCCCTCCTCATACGAACCGACACCTGGACCTCCTGAGCCCCTCCTTACAGAGCGGAAGGGGATGCTCGGAGCGGTTGAGTGACTTACCCCAAATTCCACCCTAGCAGATGGGAGGTGTGGCCCCAAACCAGTCCTCTCAGACCGAACCCCCAAGTCCTCCCCCTCTTCCTTCCCTCCTCCCTCCCTTAGGATTCTGCGCTTCTGGCTTGTGGAGTCAAACCTGTACTATTCTCTTCAGCATAAAGGATATTGTGTTTCCTGCACCAGCTGTAATGAACACGCACAATGCCTTCCAAGGTGACCCTCCCTGGCCCTCCCTCACTCAGGGGCTATATTTAACTCCTGGAAAGCAGTCAGCACCAAGACATTGGCTTTGCAGCTGGGTTTCTCTGCTGCTCCTTTTTCATTCTTTTCCAGCCCACATGACCCATGGTCTTCCCCAAACACTCTGGGACAACAGGAAGTGTTTGTTTTAGTGACCAATAATGCTGGTCCAACCAGCGTGGTTCCCTCTGCCATTGTGCCCACTGTTTGGCCTTCACCTGGGCTCCGAGAGAAGGGCTTATGAATTCAGAGGAAATGAGGTGTCCCCGTGGCCCCCAATAAGTAGATTTGCAACAACCTGGAAGAGACTGTGGGCAGGAGAAGGAGAGATGTCTGCACCCACAAATTAAGGGAGAATTCTGCAGACCTTTGGTGTGCATTTAGCCCAGAGCTGGGCAGTGGGAAGTACTGCCATGAGGGACCACGGGGGCGGGCATCCCTGAAGAGCTCCTCCTTGTTCTTCCCACTCTGGAATCTGGAGTTCCCACACCTGCAAAATGGGGCTAGCCCACCTTGCCATAAGAATTAAATTGTGTAAATAATACAAGTAAATCGTTTAAAGCAGAGGGTGACACAGAATAACAATGAGAGTAATATAAACAGCCAACATTTATTGAGAACCTACTATGTGCCGGGCACCGTAGTAGGCACATTTCCATGCATTAGGGCTCGTTCCCACAGATGAGGTACATAGGCTCATAGGTCCCTGGTGTTGTACATGAGACACATGTGGTAATGTAAGTGTCCCAAAAGTGCACAGCTAGGCCGTGGGGGGTGGGGTGGAGGAGACAGGCCTTGAACTTAAGTAGTTTGGGTTGCTTAATATATGTTAGTCATTATTATTTCCCAGTTTCTACGTTAGGATTAAAATCCACCAACTACAAAATGTGCACCACTGAATCCGTTGGCAGCCGTATTCACACGAGAGATACAAGCTCAACCAAATAGGGTTTGGGGAGTTTAGCCAAGTAGGAAATTGGACCTCTGCTTTCTTCTGCTCCCGGGACTATTGTTACCTGCTTTTTTTTTTCTTTTCTTTTTTTTTTTTTTAAGCATCTTTTTACGATGCCGACCCACTATTAAAGACATGGTTTTTCAATCACATTAACTACTAGACTAGCAACTCCTAAGTTTGCATCAAGAATTCATTGATTCCACAAATAACTTAAGCATGTACTCTGTGTCAGGTACCAGCAAAAGCTGGTGCTATTCCTGCCCTCAGGGCATTCAGGCTCAAGTTGGGGAAGCTGATGTTAATTGAAGAAATGCATACTTAAATGTAACATTTCACCATGGCACATACCACAGAGAGAGTGATGCTATTGTACTATAAAATAGGGGGACAGATGTGGTGGAGAAGACAGGGGAAACTTCCCTGAAGCAGTCACGAGTGAGCAGAGAGTGGAGGAGGGCATCACTGGTTGGCAGGAGAAGGGAGTTCTGATAAGCAGAACGAACAGCGTATGCGAAGGCCCTGGATTAAGAGGCTGAGGAAAGGAGCATGAAGGCACAACCTAGAGGAAAGTCTCTCTGGAAGGGTCTGCAGAACTGGAAGTCCACAGAAAAGGGTTCCTCTTCCTTCCCTTCCCCCTACCCAAACATTGAAGTCACACCTGCTAAGTAGACTGCTTGCCTTTTCAGGGTGCCTTGCCTCCCCACCCCCACAATGGAGTCAGACCTCATGAATGCGCTAGCTTATTGTAGCACAGGATACAGAAAGTCATCTCTCAGATCATGACCAAAAATTTTTAAAGTAACACATTGGTCCTTTCTCCAGCTCAGAAGCTGGAAATTGGGTTATTTTGTCGTTCGGAAAATGAGAAAGAAAATTTGAGTAAACAAACAAAACAGGTATGCCCTTTGTAAACACCATATACTGACAACTCTCCTGTTTTCCATTTTTGAATCATGCTTGTTGCATGTTCTCTGACTTTGAAGACAAAGAAGGATGAGTTATCTTTGTCCTAGAGAGGCTTGTCAAAAAAGGAGATGGGGGAAAGAGAAATCGTATTTCCTCCCACTGCTTTGCATTTAATGGCATTGTAACTTGCAAGCTGTTTCCAAGCATTTTTGTAAATTCCATAGTCTGAAAATTGCCCAGGAATGAGATCACAAGTCAGGGCGCCCACTAGGCTGACCAGGTCAGTGCCAAAACAGGGGTTATTATTCCTGTGGTTTGCAGAAGGTTAATTATTCACTTCTCTTTTGTTTCGGAAATTAGACTCTTTTACCTTTGAGATCTCTAAATAAATCCAGCCTTTGCGGTAGAACCCATACCGGCTATGATAAAGACCTTTGGATTGAAAACTTCATTCATACTGCATGGGGGTACAGTCCTGGGAGCAAGCAACAGTGCTTTCTGCCTGTGGCTTATTTTCTGCTCTGCACCATCTCATTTTGATTTAAATGAAGTGGGGAGGGTGGAGGAGCGGAGAGAAAATTGATCTTAGTTGGGTATTCACCAGTAACAAGTAAACACTTAGTGGTCTAATCTTAAATATATTTTAAAATAGTTCCTGATTTTATTTGGCAAAATTTTTTGCAACCTAATGAACAATTATCACCCATCTTGGGTTTCCGAGCCTGTCTGTCCACTTAGTGAAAGATTGAAGTTTTATAAACAATGATTAAACCATTTCTTCCTGTTGTTTTTTTTTTTTCCCCTCACTGGAATTCACTGTACCTCCCTAAGGCTCAGCTAAACCAAACAAGATCAATGAAATGTATTCGTGGTTCTAAATAAACTTTAGACACAAAAGATAATGCTGTCCCGATGCCCTAGTCTGTCCTCAGAAAGCAGGCAAGACCTGGACCAGGAGTGAAGATGGGAGGGGGCCGGTTAGGAATTGGTGAAGGAGATTCTTCCTGACTAGGGACCCTCCAAATGAAAGATGTCCCCTCATCTGGAATGGGGGTGGTCCTTGGGGTAGGAGCCCCCTGAGGAAAGGGGCTCCAACCCTTCCTACCACCACAGTTACCCTAAGCTCAGTGTCTGGCTCAGAGCTATGTAACTGTCAACGTGGCAAGGCTTGCAGAGTCCCCGTGTCCTCTTGTCCCCGGACACCCCCTCCCTCCCCTCCCTTGTGCCCCAGCACCCGAAACTCTCTGGAGGTCACACGTGAATGGCCAGGCACCTGTCCAGAGCACTGAGCCCCCGTGCGTGGCTTCCTTTCATCTTTACAATGACTGCATGAAGCAGTTACTGTGATGACCCCGGGGTCTGCAGATAGAGAACTGGAAGCTTGGACAAGTTAGGAAATTTCCCCGGGGGGCCACCACTGGAAAGCAGCCAAGCGAGGAGGGGCCAGATGGTGCACGGCCCGTGCTCTCGCTCACTCTTTGATGACTCCGCCAAGTCGCAAGCTTTGTGTGACTTTAACATTAGGGACTTTGATTTTCATTTCATTGTGAGGCCCTAGCTAAGTCAAAGAACCTCTCGGACCTCCACTTGTCACGTCTTTAAAATGAGAAGGTTGGACTAGGTCATCAAAATGCCACCACGTTGGCTAAACAAATGCTTATCGGACAGCTACTGTGACCGAGACACAGTTCCTGTCCTCACGGAGCTTGGTACCCAACTATGGCAGATCTGTGGCCAGACAGCACCTGAGCGGTGCTCGGGAGCCAGCACGGTTCAGAGGCGATCGGGAGATAGCAGCCCTCACGGCAGCAGGGCCCCGACTGAGTGCAGGCTCCAGGCACCGAAGACAGAGCGCTGCACACACTCAGCTGCCTCGCTCTGCAGGGGTCGTTCGGCACTTGGCCTCACCTCGCCATCAGGGTGACAGACAGAAGGCCAGGGCGCAGAGCTCCCCAGCGTGCCATCTTGCTGTCGCTTGGAAGCAGTGGCTGGAGAATTGCAGGGTGCCGGGTCTGACCGCAAGGGCCCACGCACCATGCTCCTCTCAGCCAGCCCCCCTGCTCCGGCTAGTTATAATCTGTGGGAGCTCCTGTTCCCACCTGGACGTGCGGTTTTTCTAAGGTGAGGTCTGATGACAACTTGGGAGCAAAGGAGAAACGCCTTCCCATGTTCCTTGGGTTCACAAACGTGCCTTGCAGTGTGGGTTTTCTGGCGGAGTAGCTTTCACGGGTTGAACCTCAGAACCACCTGGAGTGCTTATTAAAATGCAGCTTCTGGGGCGCCCGGGTGGCTCAGCCGGTTAAGCAGCAGCCTTGGGCTCAGGTCGTGATCCCGGAGTCCTGGGATCGAGTCCCACATCCTGAGCAGAGAGCCTGCTTTTTCCTCTGCCTCCCACTCCCTCTGCCTGCGCTCTCTCTTTCTCGCTCTCTGGTAAATAAAGAAATAAAATCTTTTAAATAAAAAGAATAAATAATAAAATGAAATAAAATGCAGCTTCTTGGTTCTCAGTAGAGGGTCTGCAGAACCAGAAGGCCCAGGGAGGAGATCCAGGAATCAGCCTTTCCAACAACGCCCCTGGGAGAGTCTCTTTCTTGCTAAAATTTGAGGCTGCTGTCCTGGCTTTGTCCTGTGTTTGAGGCCTGGCAGAAGCCCTCACCATATGCACTATACACATACGATTTCTCTCCATGTTCAATTCTGCCATCACTTAAATCCCTGTGGTTTCAGTTCTCTGGCACTAAAGACGAAGCTGCCACGGAAGGACTGCCACAGTCATTGCCCCTGAAAGCCAGTTTTTGGGAGGAGAGCTCGGGACTGCCTTTGAAGAGCCGAGCACCCGCTGAAAACCCTTTTGTGCCCAGGATGTATAAGGGGCCCCCTGGGATGAGATCCTGCTGTTGAAGCCAGGTAGATGATTTGAGAGGCTTGTTTTGCTTCTCTGAGATCTCCAGAGTGAGGGCTCTGAAGTTCACAAACAGGCCCAGAGCAAAGAGATGGACTGAGCAAGAATTTCAGCCCCCCAGTAAGGGTTATGGTCCCCAGGTCGGGAACCCAGATGAAGTCATGGCCCAGAGCCCTTAGCAGGAGGGTTTTGAGGGGCTACTTGCCTCTTCCCTGCCCCAGTCTGGCCTCCACTGCTGTCAGCCCACGTTCTCTGATGGAAGATTCCAGCACAGGGTGTACACTGTGACGTTGGACAGACCTGCGCTCCAGGGCTGGCCTTACCAGTTACTAGCAGTGTGGCCTCGATTCTCCGAGCCTCTGTTCCCTCCCTCGTTGGGACACAGAGCACCACACTACGTCCCTCCTGTGCAGTTTATGAGGCTGAAATGAGAAGGTGAACCTTAAGTGCCCAGCACACAGTCACTGCTCTGCCTTGGGGGAAGGGTTCTCGCCCATTTGCCCTCTGCAGGCTGAGATGCCGCCTGTGGCTCACGCTCCCTCCACCAACCAACTCTGGAAATGCTGGGGGACTGTCCCTCAGCCACCTGCTCCCTGCCAGGTCCTTTCAGGCTACAGAAGCTGCCACAGGTCCTGGGCAGTTCCTCACTGCCCATCTGCTTCTCCCAGGTTCACTCGGTTCCCTCCTTCTCCTTTGCTCTATTTGGACTTTTGTGATCACGTCTCCATTCAACAAGAACACATAGAAGTCAGGGTCCCATGTTAAGAGTCCCATTAACAATCAGGGAAAAGAATTTAAAGAGCCGTTAACAAAGCTTAGGTATTAAAACTCCCCCACCTTTCCGTGCAGAGAACTCACTCGGAACCTAATTGTTCTTACTTTGAAAACGATTGCAACAAACCTCAAATTAGAAGCAGGAGAGCTTTTAGAAGCAGGAATCTAAGCTTTGGCACATAAGCTTTGGCTGATAAGAGCAAGAAGAAATCGTCGGGACTGCAGAGTGAAATGAGAGGCAGAAAGGGCGGGAGGGAGTTGGGGAGAGAGGGAGGGAGGAGTGGACACAGGGACAAGACTTAGCAATCCAAGGTCATTCACTGAAGGGCCACGATTCTCAGAAAAGTGTGATTGGGGATGCTTCCTGGGAGTCCACAAGGTCAAACCTACTTTTCTATGATACTCAGACCCAGTATGCCTTTTTTCACTCCCATTCTTTCTAGGTTTACTGTGGAGTTTTCCAGAGGTTGTGTTGTGTGATGACACAGTAGCTCTGAAGGCTAATGGGATATGTGCTGGTGTGTTCTTGTGGTTTAAAATTTCCTCAGCCTTAATTGTGAATACAGTCAATATTGGTAACTGTAAGGCACATAGGACAAAAGTTCTTTGGCGCCTTGATAATTTCCTAACGTGCAAAGGAATCCCAAAGCCAAAAAGTTTCAGAGGGATAAAGAGTCACTGTATCCCATAGCCTTGACATTCCCACGTAATATCAGAGCAATGTCATGAATTTTCAAATAGGAACCATGGCTGCAGGCCATGAGAAAGCTACCACGGTCCCCTGTGGTGCCTTCCTAGGAGCGTTTACCATGGCCTCCCTCATGAGTAATTAGGGGTGTGTGTGTGTGTGTGTGTGTGTGAGGGGAGCATACCCACTGAAACAATCTTACTCATTTTCTAATCCCCTGAGTGGCACACAATTAGCGCTCAATCAATATCTTAGAACTGAGTTAACCGACTTTCAATGTGTCTGCTGAGGGTGTCCAAGAAGTCTGTGATTCCATTTGTAAAGATTTCCTTTGCAACAGCTAAAATCTACCTCAGATGTTCTTCTGATTTTAAGTGGTTTCCTACTTTGAGGAAGGAAATCTTCCCATCAGAAACCTTGCTCAGAGGGCATTGGCAGGGCTGGGGCCGTGGAGAGAGCAGAGCCTCTGGGTCCCTTGCACTTGGGCTGCAAAGTGAGTGGCGCCCCCTGGCGTTGTGCGACTCCACAGCTCTGGGAATCACACAAACGTGGAATCAGCAGGTTCCACCTCTCTCACGTGAGCGACCATCCGCAGCCTCCCTTGGTCTCGGTCCTCTTCTGGAACAAAGGTACCCCAGCAGGACCTGCTCACAGATGAGACAGGACAGACACGGCCCCTATCTCAGTGCCCAGCAGCAGAGAGGAGCTCACGCGGTGGCCGCTGACAGCATCAGCCCTTAGCTCATTTCCAGCAGCTTGAAGGTGATGACGGAATGCCACAGAGAGATGGCCGCATCCCATTTTTTCCAACAAGTGCCTCTATCTGTGCGTACGATTCTAGTTTTTAAAAAGTCCTGGCGTAGTCATCCGCTCACGGCCTCTCTCATGAAACACATATGGAGAGCCGGCACTGAGAAGACCCCAGACTAGATGCCGAGGAAGCTGAGATTCCTGGGACGGTCTGCCCTATCTAGAGCCTCCCAGCCTGCTGGGGGAGCAGACAGCTCTAGAGACCCACCCAGCATAGACCAGCATGCTAAACACAGTGACAATGGCAACAGCTGAGTGGGGTGAGATTTACTCTCTATAGGGCAAGGCACTCCTCATGCATAACCTAATTATCTTCCCAGCAACCCTCTAAGACAAGTGCTATTATTACTCCTACATAGAGGAGGAAACTGAGTCACAGGCTAAGTACCTTTCGAAGGTCTCACCATAATGAATGGAATCTAAACTTGAACCCAGCAGTTTGGCTCCAGCAGTTATGCACGAGGTTATAGCCCCTCTAACACACCCAGACCCTATAACTGTAAGTCGGAGTCTGGTTGTTTCTTTAGGAGGGTCCAGGGTGGAGAGAAGCCCTTGGGGCTGGGAGTCCAGAGACTATAAGCTAAAGGCCTGGCTCTTCGGTGGCCTCTGTGTGACTGCTAGCAAGACACCGCTCTTCTCTGAGCCTTGGTTTCTCCCTCTAAAAAGGAGGTGTGCTCGTGGGACCAATCTCAAAACTCGTTGGTATGGTTGTATGCAGTCCTGCAAGGCAGTCTAGTGCCGTAGTTAGAAGGGAGGGAGCTAGGGCCAGGTGAAGTGTGATTGGCTGTGTGACCCTGGAGGAGTTACTTAACCACTCTAAGCCATAAAATGCTCGATAGTAAATTTAAATGCAATTATAGGTATGGAAGGCTTAGCACAGCTCACGAGAATCGTTCAACACGCTTAGCTTTTAGTATTCTGCACAAGTGACTAGCAAGTCACAAAGCAGGACAGTACTACTACTGTACAAAGCTGGTCTAAGGCGAACCAAGTCCCAAGTTACTGTTTGGGACAGGGACACATCAATGACATCATGGTTGCGGTATGTTCCGGTCTTAAAGGACTGCGTGCTGTGGGGCTTGCCACTCGGTGTGGTCTCAACCAGCGGCGTCAGCGTCAGCCCGGAGCTCGCTGGCAGTGCAGAATCTCAGGTCCTGCCCCAGACCTGAGCCCGCCTCTGCATTTTGATGAGCTCATCAGGTAATTCCTCTATACCCTCAAGTTTGAAAAACTCTGGTAAATCACCGAAAGACTGGTGACAACGGTTTGGGGCCTGGGATGGGAAGGGTTAATGTTTAGTTTGGCTCCCACCAAGGCACCGGAAACAGAAGGTTCCAGAGATTGAAGCATATGAACTGATGGGACAGGAAGGCTCCCTTCCTGCCTGTGTCCTGGATGGCCAGGGGCTCCAGCCCGGGACCTGCACTGGAGCCCCGAGCTGCAGCGAGGAAGGAGACCTGGGCCTGGACAGCCGAGGGCATGCTGGGACAAGGGCAGGCCGAGAGCCTCTATTCAGGTTACCTGGGCTCACTAGGCCTAAGCAGGGAGCATCTATCCTCAGGCCAAGGCCATAGGAGGTCTGAGGGAGAGTGGGGAGGCCCAGCGGAACGTCATGGTTAACTGAGCAGGGCTCTCCCTTGGGAGGCAAGCGGCCAGCCCTGGGACAGCTGTGGGAGGGCTTCTGAGGTCTCCCTGTCACACCCGCCCTGCCTTTGGCCTGGGTTGCCCTGGCCTCTGGTGGATGAGGGCAGGGCTGAGATCCTGACCCCAAGCCTCCCACCCCCGTGCTTCCTTCTAGTGCTGGAGCAGCTGCTGCCTGAGCTCACGGGGCTGCTCAGCCTCCTGGACCATGAGTACCTCAGTGACACAGCCCTGGAGAAGAAGATGGCTGTGGCCTCCATCCTGCAGAGCCTGCAGCCCCTCCCAGGTCAGCCACCGGCCCTCTGCCCCCAGATCCTCAAGAACCTTCAGGAACTCCCCAGGGCCGAAGCCTCACAGCGTGCCACCAAACACTTTTAGGGCCTGACTGGTGTCCTCAGCCACTTCGTTCCTTCCCCATCGCGGCTCTTTGTACCCCTCCCAACTCGACCCACTAATGCTCATGTACACAACACAGCTGCCACACACACTCACACACACACCATGCTCACTCGTGTGCACAACACAGTCTCACCGACACAGGACATCCACAGCAAATATGCTGTCCCGAGACACACGCCCCACACTCACCAGCAGCACGCTCTCCCAGACGCAGCTCACGCGATATACGACACACAGCACACCCAGGTACACCTTGTGCACCCCATGTACTCTCATGCATGACACTCACAAGCAGCACACACATCACACACACCCCCTCCGCGAGGTGTACCCGGCCCTGTGGCTTCCCTCATGCCCCTCCAGGAACCCCATGGCTTCTCTGTCCCACCGTCCGCTCTGCAGCAAGGGCTCCCCATCCACTCCTGCCTGTGCTTGACGCCCCAGGTCAGCCCCTTCAGTAAACTCTGACAAGCCGTACTGTGCCTGTACAGTGTTGTGGGGGTCTGAGGGTTGAGGGCATGGGCATCACTCCTGGGTGACTCTCTGAGCCTCTCCTCCAGGGACAAAACAGGCTGATGTCATCGGCAGGCCTCACAGGACTGTGGGAGGGTGGGAGGGGCGGTGGTCTGCCAGCCGTGCTTGGCCCTGTCCCCTGGCCCTCCCCAGAGCAGCCTTATGTTCTCTTTTCTATACTGTGCTCTGAGCATCATTTCCCTTGGAGAAGGAGACGCTCAGGAACAAGGTAAAAATCAGAACAAAGTTTGAAAACCAGGGAACTCATTTAGGATGTGCACGTGCTTTGTCAAAGGGGCCGAGTCCTGAGTGGGTTTGTGTCCCAGTGGCGGGAGGGGGAGACCTGGCCGTCCTCAGATTGGGCAGCAGTAGACCACAGCCCCCTCACCGCAGCTGGGCTCTCCCACTCCTCACAGCCAAGGAAGTCTCCTACCTGTATGTGAACACAGCAGACCTCCACTCTGGGCCCAGCTTCGTGGAGTCCCTCTTTGAAGAGTTTGGTAAGCGACCCTCTCCCAACCCCAGCTGGGCGCTGTCCTCTCCCTGCGTGTGCGAGCCCCCTGCCCCCGTCTCCGGAAGGGCCCTCGGATTGGGTGGGAGTCTGACTCTTAACATTGCAGCACTGAGTCACAATGGGCAAGTCATTTGGCCTCTCTGGGCCCTTCCCGGTCTGAAAATCCAGTCAGAATCTGTATGGTCACAGGAAGTCATCCCCAGGATTTGAAGAAAGGTAGGGAGGAATGCATAGGCCACAGAAGACGCTGTCGCTCTGCTGCTCACAGCCGCTGGTGGTGGCCGCCTGAACCCTGGGCTGAGCCTCCCTGCCCCCCAGCAGAAAGGAGAGCTACCAGTGGGCATTGGAGCAGCCACGCCGGGCTGCGGGCAGGATGTGTCCCAGCCCTGCTCCCTCCCAAGCACTATTCCGCTTTGAGAAAGCTGCAGGTCGGTGAAAGTTTCAGGGATGGAGAGACTGAGGGAAGACACAGTGCCTTCATGACCTACTTCTTGAAAATCCCCAAAACACCACACCAGATACCATTTCCTTTGGCCCTCTTGGTAACCTTGGCAGACAGACAAGGCGAGGGATTATTTGGATCGGTTTAGAGGAGAAGACCAAGTCTCAGAGTGATGGGGTCGCTTGCTGAGGGTTTCTAACGAAGGAGGTGGTAGAGGCCTCCAGACCCCAGGTCCAGGCTTCCTCCCATTCTACCGAGCTCATCCCTGGCTTCCTCTGCCCCCATGGCCTGCCCCTCGGTAGACTGTGACCTGAGCGACCTCCGGGACATGCCAGAGGATGACGGAGAACCCTGCAAAGGAGCCAGCCCTGAGCCAGCCAAGAGCCCGTCTCTGAGACACGTGAGTCATGGCCTGGGTTCCCACACCCTCTGGCCCTCTGTCCATCTGAAGTGGCCAGTGAAGCTCTCCCACCAATGCCTAGGACCCCCCTGGCTGTGCAGGACCCTGTTCTAAGGAGAGAAACAGGCTGTGAGAACATTTCAGTGACCCATGATGTGCTCACCGCGCCCATGCTGAGCAGGGATAATGTGGTGAACTGCCCTGTCCCTTCAGGCACAAAGAATGTCCCTCCACACAATTTCTGATTGCCATAATAAACATGGAGTGAGTGTGGGGAAAGCTCTGGGTCAGGGCTTGGTGGCCTCTGCCCTCCTCCTGCTGCCGTGCGGTCTTAGATGAGCCACCTCCCCTTTCTGAGCCTGTTTTTCACTTGCAAAATAAAGTTTTGGGCCATACCTGGGGTTCCCTGCCTTCATGCATGGAACTAAGGCAAGGGGCTCATAATCACATTGAACACTGCGTTGACTGCATAACTCACTATACTCATCGCCGTCCAGTGGTACCAACTGTTGACCCCTCACTGCATCCTTTTCACACTCACAATAACTGAACGAGGTTGGCACCGTTGTTATCCCCATTTTACAGGTAAGGAAACGGAGGCTTAGCGTGAACACACGTCAGTGCCCACAACTCGTGAGCGACAGAGCTTAATCCCGGTGAAGCGGGAGTGCCGTGGCCTCAGAGCCTAAGCTCTTAGCCAAGAGGCCGTGCCACCTCACTGAGTACTGTGTCTTCCACGTGCTTGTCGTGCTTCCTCACAGGTGTGCTGACATGTTCGCAGAGCACTGCCGAACTCCAGTGGTTTTTGGTCATTCTGCGTGGGCTTACGTAATCAAAAGCCTAACGACATCTATGTGACCTTCCACAAAACTCTTAGATCTTCCCAAGAAGTCCTGATGCTGAAATAAGTCGGGCAAGAAATAGAGGACCAGGTGGCCTCTCAGGGTTCCCACCTCTGCCCTCTGCCCTTCTGTTGGAAGTTCCCGCTTCACATCTGCATCCCCCCTCCACCTCCTTGGGGCTCTTGCCTCTCTCTGCCGCAGCCTCCTTTCCATCACCCCACTGACTCCCTCTGCTCTCCTGGCGTTCTTGGTCTTACCTGCCTCCTTTGTCCCCCTTCAGTCTGCCGACCTGCCTCCACCGCTTCCCCAACGGCCCCCGCCGGAGGACTACTATGAAGAGGCCCTACCCCTGGGACCGGGCAAGTCCCCTGAGTACATCAGCTCCCACAGTAAGTTTCTGGTCTCCCCCCCCCAAACTGGGACTCCTCTCCTAAAGCTCCCGTGTGTCCTGCCAGGGCTGGAGCTCCAAGCCCAGCACCCACCCAGCCCTCCGTACAACCGGGGTAAAAGCTGCCTGAGCCCCCAGCCTCTCTAAGGGGGGAGGCCAGTGGGCCTAGCCCCAGTGATCAGGGACTTGGTTCCAGCCCCAGTTCTGTCCGGCCTTGGACATTCCCCTTCCCTACCCTGAAAATAAGAAGGGGGCTGGATACATGCATGTAATCGTGCAGGGACGTAATGTTTATGTGGTGCTCTGCTCTCACTCAGTAGCACAGTGGATTATTCTCCAACTGCCAAAAAAAATGAAACGGGTCTGTCTGTGCTGATCAGAACTGAATTCCAAGATACCTTCATTGATCAAAACCTCAAACACAGAATACTACCTATTATAGGATTCCATTTGTTCCTGAATGGGGTACGCACACACTCACGCATGCATTTTAGCAATTTTTCTAGAATGTGCAAGGAACCATGAACAGTATTCCCCTGTGGGAAATGAATAGACATCTGGGGGAAGGGAACATAGTATTTTCCCATTCATCCTCTTTTATACTGATCGTGCTTATCACCATGGGCATATTTTTTTATTGTAACAAAATATACATAACATAAAATGGACCATTTCAACCACTTTAAAGTGTCCAATCGGGGGCATTTAGTACACTCCCCATGTCGGGCAGCATCAGCTCTGCCTCGTTCCCAAACATTTCATCACTTAGGGAGGAAAGCGTGTACCCATTAAGCAGTCACTCTCGTTGTCCTTTTCCCCTGAGCCCTTGGCAACCACCAATCTGCTTTTCGTCTCCGTGGATTGGCCAATTCTGAATCTTTCACATAAATAGAACCATACAATGTGTGGCCTCTGGTGCCTGGCTTATTTCCCTTAGTTTAATGTTTTCGAGGTTAACCCGCATCACTGCTTGAATCGGTACTCCTCTCCTTTCTATGGCCATGTCGTGTTCCATTGTACGGATAGTTGTTCAGTCCTTTGTCAGTTGGTGGATATTTGGGTTTTTTCCACCTGGGGCTACTGTGGCGTATTATTTTTAGGATGAATCAACTAGTGAAAACAAAGTGGAAGGGTGGGCTTAGACCAGGTGGTCAGTTGTTCTCTTTGGCCTTGAAAGTCTTGCATCTGTGTTGCTGCAAACGGCTATTTGGATGCGAAGCAGGTGACTTTGTTCTGTTTTATCCACTTGAGGACAGGAGAGGAAGGTGAGGACAAAGTGCTGAAGCTCAGATCAAGGCCCTCGGCTGGGTGAGGTTCCTCCACCTTCCCCAGGAGCTCACACTCCTCTCCACTGGGGCAGCGGGGATCCTGGGGCAGGAGGGAAGGGTGGGCCTCAGGAAGGGCCAGGGAGCTTGACCAGGGAGAGGGTGCCAAGCCCATCAGGGAATATCCTTCCTCTGACACAGTGACCAGCCCTGCCAGGTGTTCAAGTGCGCTGCCCGGTTGTCCCCTCCCTCTTTCCAATCGTGCCCCGCCCGCCCCCCCTCCATCTCACAGGATGTTGCCGGCATCTGAGGCCGCAGAGGACCTGCTGGGAAAGGCAGGCTCTGATCATCACTAGGGAGATAGCACTAGGTCTCCCAGTCGCTGGGAATTTGAGTGCTGCTGTCCTCAGGAAACAGATGGATGGCAGGGGCTGGGAGGGAGCCCAGAGCAGCACTTTGAAGAACAGTGTGGTGTGAGAGCCAGTTGGACTGCATGAAGGAAGTCTTTCTGGAAGAGGGGGTGTGCATCTATTCCCTGAGCTGACAACCTCATTTCTCATGCAGCTTCTGTCCCTAGCAAATGGTGTATGGCCACAGCATCCCCATCTGTAAAATGGGCCTCATACCTACCTCCCTGCATTGTAGGAGTCAAAGGAAATGGTAATAATCATGACATCTGGCATCTGTCTAGTGCTTTCTATGTGCCAGGCATTGTGCCAAGAGCTTATATGCATTGTATCACTAGTCCAAACTGGGAACTGCTCCCGCCACTGTAAGGTGAAGACCCTGAAATGCAGAGAAACTGAGACTTTTATGACCAATAAATGGTGGCGACAGATTCATCTCAAATCTGGTCAAACCCAAAGCACATGCCTTTAACCCACAGATATTCAGAGTGTGCCCCAGGGACCATCTGCATCAAAATAACCTTAACTGTTTAAAAAAAAAATCTGATTTCTTGGCGTTCCATATAGTTTCTATTTGTACAGGTTTTTAATGTCCTATTAAATAGGTTTTTTTAAAATGTCAATTCCTCAGCTCAGTCCCCACCGGTGAATCAGAATCTCTAGGGAGATAGCCTAGGGATCTGCATTTTAAAGAGACCCCAGGTAAATCTGAGCAGAATACAATGCCACATAGCCCCCTCCCCTGCACTGTGCTCCCCCGAGTGGGAATGTGCTGGGAACATTCCATGGAACATTCCAGCTGTTGTGTTCACTGTTGTATGCGCTTCCATTACCTCCTCTAGTCCAGTTCCTGCCCGTAGTCACAGAGGTTTGGGAGAATCACTGTCACAGGAGAGAGCACATGTATCAGGAAGGGAGCAGAAGGACCGAGGTGGCAGAAGATGAGGGGGTGCTGAGCCCAGACAGCTAGAGCAACGTCTAGGGAGATGGCTGTGACCAAGATACACACACACACACACACACACACACACACACACACACACACCAGTGCTGTGGGATCACTGAGGAGGTGTTGACCATTCTCTGCCTGAGAAGGTCAGAAGAAGAATCTTTGAGTTGGGTATTGAAGGATGAGTAGGAGTTCTCTAGCAGAAGCTAAGAGAGCACACAGAATAGCATGAACATGGCCTTAGAGGTGTGACAGGGCCCAAAAGGGCAGCTCCTGGTGACAGGAGCACAGAGAGCTTGTGGGGAGCTAGAGCAGATGACATGCAGAGAGGAGGCCCCTCATCCTAGCAAGGGAGCTGTACTTTATCTTCCCCAAGGAGGGGCAGGGTGTCTGGAGTCTTCCCCTGCAGCCTGCCTGTCTTTCTCCAAGGTGCTGCTCCTTCCACCAACCCCACAGATGGCTGCAGCCCAGCCCACTCCATCATGGATGGCTACTATGAGGATGCAGACAGCAGCTACCCCGCGACCAGGATGAATGGGGAGCTAAAGAACTCCTGTAAGTACTGGGAAGGTGTTCAGAATGGCCCTAACCTCAGAGAACAGGCCTTGACCTGACCATTGGCATGCACGTGCACACCAGCCCCTCTGGGTCACCACAGAGGCCCCAAGCCCTTGTACTCAGTGATCCCAGGGTTCAGTGGAAAGACCACCGGCATGGGAGTCAGGAGCCCTGGATCTAGCCCTTGCCCTGACCCTTGGTGACTGACCTTGAATGAGTCTTATTCTCTTCGAGCTTCCAGTTGCCTTCAGTATAAAATAGGCATTTACTGGGTTCTATGAGAGTCACCTGCGACTAAGGACATGACGATGACGGGGTATGACAGTAGCTGATGTTAGCAGAGCGCTCACCGAGTGCCAGATACTGGGCTGAATGCCCTGTGGTCACTGATCCTAATAGCCTGATGAGGGAGATAGTGTCATTGACCGTGACCGTCTCTCTGATAAGAAAACTGAAACTCGGAGAAGTCACCGAGGTCACAAAGCCACCGGTAAATCTGTACAACACAGTGCCCGTGTAGGGGTGTAGCAATCACTGTGATCACACCTCATGTCCACCCCCTCCTGGTCCCCGAATCCCAGGGCAAGGACACCTACAGAAAGGTAAGAAGGTGCCTCCCAGGGGAGAACGCAGTAACGGGTCCTTTCCCATGGCTCCCGCAGACAATGACTCGGACCCAATGAGCAGCTCCTACGAGTCCTATGACGAGGAGGAGGAGGAAGGCAAAGGGCCGCAGCCCACACACCAGTGGCCCTCAGAGGAAGCCTCCATGCACCTGGTGAGGGACTGCAGGATATGCGCTTTCCTGCTGCGGAAAAAGCGCTTCGGGCAGTGGGCCAAGCAGCTGACCGTCATCAAGGAGGACCAGCTCCTGGTGAGTGGCTGCGGAAGTGTGCCTCTAGGCCTCACATGGACTGCTTGTGTGTGTGTGTGTGTGTGTGTGTGTGTGTGTGTGTGTGTGTGTGTACAGGTGTGTCTGCCTTTTCCTCTGGGCTTGCTTTGTGCACACAGGCTCAGTGCTTCTGAAATCAGGGCTCTCCCACTGGAGCAGAATGAAAACACACACACACACACACACACACACACACACACACATTCAAAGACCTGATACAGACTTTGCCAAGTTTTTGTTTCACCGGGAATGAATTTTTTATCTGTTTAAAACAATGTTTATTGTCTTCATTATGCAATTAAATGTGTTTATGTATAAACCTAGAGAAAAACGTAATGAAAATGATTTTTAAAGCCACCTAAAATCCCATTGACCAAAAGCCAACCACTGGTAAGTTTAATATCCAGGTTTCCACTCTCATTTTTTCCATTCATTTACCTTTTCTAAAACTGATCCTGTGAAGCATTTACTACAGAACTTGGTTTCTTAGCCTTTTTTTAATCTGCCATCTCTCATCACCATAATTTCATAGAAGAAAAATGTACCTTTAATTCCAGAGTAGGAATATAGATATTTAAGAAAAAAAAAAAAAACAAACAATAGTTCTTTACCCCCAAATCCATAGAGAAGCCTTGTCCAGCATATAACCATTTGAAACATGATTTTTTTTTCTCATCCTGGAGCAGTGAAAAGCTCACCCCAGGCCAGAACCACTCCAAAGGTCATGACTTACTTCTTCCCACTCCTTATGCCATTTTTTCTTCTTGGCATATTGCATTGGTTAGGATCTCCAACACAATGTAAGTAGAAGCGGTGAGAGCAGGCGTCCTTGTCTCAGTCCAAAGCTCAAAGGAAAGTTGCGATAATTCACTATTAAGGCTGATGTTTGCTGTGGGCGGTTTGTAGAAGCTCCTTATCACATTAAGGCAGTCCCCTCTATATTTCTATTTTGCTAAGAGTTTATATTACAAACAGGTGGAAATTTTTACCAAATGTCTTTTCTGTTTTTATTGACATATGTGGCTTTTCTCCTTATTTTCTATTAATATGATGAATTATAGGGTTGGTTTTTTTTTTTTTTTAAGATTTTATTTATTTATTTGTTAGAGAGAGAGAGCATGAGCACAGGCAGACAGAGTGGTAGGCAGAGGCAGAGGGAGAAGCAGCCTCCCTGCCGAGCAAGGAGCCCGATGTGGGACTCGATCCCAGGACGCTGGGATCATGACCTGAGCTGAAGGCAGCCTCTTAACCAACTGAGCCACCCAGGCGTCCCTATAGGGTTGGTTTTTGAAGGCTGATGCATTCTTGAAATCCTAGAATAAGCCCTATTCGGTCTTGATGCAATCTGCTTTTATATGTGTCTGGATTCTATTTGCTGGTGGGTATTTTAAGGGCTTTTGCAAGCACATTGAGATCAGCCTATGATTTTCCCTTTTTGTAATGTCATTGTCAGGTCCTGGTATCAAGATTACCTTGATGCTGGTTTCGTAATAAGAATTGGGAAGTGAGAATATTATTGATAAATAACTGACTTCCTAAGCCCCGCACTCCATCTCTGCTAGGATTCTCTCTGCTGCATTCCTGCTAGGTAACTCATTAGTAGCAGGGAGCTGGTTCCCTTCCGAGCCAGCTTGTTTCTTCTCTGGTTCCTTAGACTAGAATGGTCTTCCTAGGATTGTGCTAAATTCTGTCTCTTCCTAATAGATGGCTATGCCCCTGGGTGGCTCTTGAGATCTAAAGGGTATCCAAAGGTGCCCCCCTTCCAGGCTTCCCTTCTCTGGGGATGAATAACCACAGCACCTGTCTTCATGAGCTGGGTGTGGGGGGATAGGTCGAGCTCTCCCAAGCCTTTGCAGGAGGGCATCTCCCTCCCCTGCCCTGCAGTCCAGAAGGGTGACCCCTTCTCTTCCTGTCCAGTGTTACAAAAGCTCCAAGGACCGGCAGCCGCATCTGAGGCTGGTGTTGGATGTCTGCAGCGTCACCTACGTGCCCAAGGACAGCCGGCACAAGAGGCACGAGCTGCGTTTCTCCCAGGGGGCTACCGAAGTCTTGGTGCTGGCCCTGCAGAGCCGGGAGCAAGCCGAGGAGTGGCTGAAGGTACATGGCACTGGCCCTTCCTTCACCCCCTTCCCCAGGCCCAGCTTTCAGCCAGGTGAGCTCCAGTCCCTGGAAGAACAGGCCTTGCTCGGGGGAGGGGTGGCGATCAGAGTCCCGTGCATGGCTACGACTGACCTGTGGAGGTGGGCTTCAGACATCTCCAGGAGACAGACCTCAGGCTGGAGTACTGCCTTCCTTCCAGTGCTCTGAAGCCTCTTTCTAACGTCCTTTCTGTGGGCTCGTCCAGCCTGGAATATGCCTCCTGGAATGGGGAGCTTAATATCTTTGAAGGAAACACATTTTATCGTTAGGTAAGCTAATCCTTTAAAAAAAATTAAAAAGGAAAAATCCTTCCTGTCTCAGGTGAAATGTGTATCCTTGTAACACCCACCTGTGGTCCAGCTTCCACATGTTGCCTCTGACTGCAGAGCAGTGAGTTACCGTGTACTGAGCACGTATCTTGTGCCACACATTGTGCTAAGAGCGTTATATACTTGACCTCATTTACTCTTGGCAGTGGGACTATTATCGTTCCCCTTTTACAGATGAGGAAACTGAGGCCCAGGAATCTTCTGTGACTTGCCAAATGTCACCCGACCAAGTCGTTGGGGGCAAGATTAGGAGCTACCAAGGAAATCTACTCCAAAGGCCATAGGCAGGGTGGCACAGTGATGACAAGGGGGGAATTTGGTGGCATAGACTTGAGTTCAGGTCTCAGGCCTAAATGGCACTTACCGGCTAGGTGATCTTCTGCAAATGACTTTGCCTATCCGTGCCTCAGTTTCCTCTTCTGTAAAATGGTTCTTGTAAAGATTCTGGAGACCATTTAATATAGTCCTGCCAGACAGTAAGTCCTCAGTAACTGTAAGTGATCATCTTGTGATGGAGGTGGGGCTGCCCTCCCCAATCCCTTACCTCCGGCCGGCCAGGGCCAGCCGTGTCCCTGCACCCTGTCCCGCTCCCCCACTGACACCTTTCTCCCTCCTCCTCTGATCTTCCTGCTGGAACAAAGGAACCAGACCCCTCCTTCCTTCGCCATCCTCCCTTCCTTCCTGTGATAACCAGCTCTCGCCTTGGGAGGCTTAATGCTCATTATCTTTGTCTCAGGAGGGGAAGGAAGGGAGAGAACCTGCCTGCTGGGGGAGCCTCTGCCCTCCAAGGGCCGGGTGAGTCAGAAGAAGGAGCTCTAGACTGGAGCCTGAGACTGGAGTCAAGCCTGGACTGGAGACTGTTGACATCCGATATGGGGGGGGGGTCATTAACCCAGAGGTTCAGGGCAGCCAACCATGGCTTCAGTTCTCAGAGCCCCATCATCCTGGTCTGTGACGTAGAGATCACAGTCGTCTTGGCCCCTCGAGGCCACTGTGGGGATACAACAGGGTAATCCATGTAAAACCACAGGTGGGTGAGCAAAAGGGACGGCTGCCATTATTCATGGCCCGGGTGCTTCTGTGGTGTGAGTGAGCGCCTGGAGTCTCCGTGTCCACGTCTTTGAAACGGTGGGGGTAGCCCGGTGGTCTGCAGGCTGTTGCCAAGGTTCCACACTGTCATAGAAACCCGTCTCTTGTGCTTGCACGGGGCGTGCTGGGTCACACGGCCCTTCACACCCACGATCTCACCAGTCCTCAGGCACCCCAAGGACGAAAGCAGAGGATAGTATTATCCCCATGTGACACACAGGGATACCAAGGCCCACAGGGGGAATGTGGCTTTCACAAGACCATGCAACTGATCAGCAACAGAGCCCAGTCTAGAAGCCGTGCCTTTTGTTCCCCAGCCCTGTTCTCTTTTCAAGGGACAGATGCAGGAGAAAGCCTGTTCAAACCCCGATGTGCAGGAGGTCACATCAACCCCTCCCTTCTGCTCAGGGATCCCATCCCCGCTTCTTGATGGCCCTGACCACAGACTGCGTTCTTCCTTCTGCCTCCACAGTAGCCCTGCCCCCCTGCTCACAGCCATGCCCCCTCTCCGCAGGTCATCCGAGAGGTGAGCAGGCCTGCCGGGGCAACGGAGGGCATAGACGTGCCCAGATCCCCCGTCCTCCTGTGCAAGCTGGACCTAGACAAGGTACATCCGTCTCCTCGAGATCTCCTCTGTGCTGGGTGGCAGAGACTCTGCCCCAGGGAATCCACGGGTGGGTGGTGAAGCCAGGCACCGGCCTCATGCAAGCCGTGAGCGCCCCGCGTGGAGCTGGCACGAGAGCAGCCGTGAACTAATGCGTGCGGGAACGAATGAATGCCCACCTCCAAGGCACAGTGTGAGCCGGAGGAGGGAGTAAGTAACCCTTCCAGGACAGGAGGAGGGCACCGTTGAATGGAGCCATGAAAAGCAAATCGGAAACTGTCAGAGGAGTGTGCCACACTGGGACGGGAGTGAAGTGGTCTCTTGGTACTTGCTCAGGCAGCCGGAAATCCTATGCGCTAGTCCCCTTCGCTTTGCCAGGTGTAGCTGGGTGACCAAGGGACTCAGCCCCAAACCTACACACATGTAATAAAGGTTAGTGTTTCTAGAATAAGACTGTGTGGCTGGCATTGTCCTGTAGGCTTCACACGTATTACCTACTTTCATTCCTATGATGACTCTTCGACGAATTCCATTGTCAGGTGAGGAAGCTGGGACACAGAGCGGCTTACCCCGAGTCCCATAGTCCGTATGAAGGAGAGCAAGAATATATACCCAGACACCTGGCTCTTGATGACTTTGCCATCCCATCTCTCAAGGTGGGGGGGGGGCGAGCTGAGCTCTGCTTGGCAAGTCGTTCGTGAGCCCAGAGCACTAGGCGTTGTGCTGGGCACACAGGCGCAATGCCAACAGAAACACCGTGCCCCCCCCCGCTGGGGGGCGCTGCATGAACTCTGGGAGGGGAAAGTACCAGGTACCCTGGGAGCAACTGTCAGGGGGCAGCTCTTGTCCCAGGCATCTGGGAAGGTTCTCTGAGAGAGTGCATTCATGATGAGGGCGAATAACTCCTAAGGAAGGGGAGGACAAAGGCATTCCAAGCCCAGGGAGCAGGCCCCAGAGCAGGGGGAAAGCATGGAATGGAAGGTGGCCAGTGTGGCTGGACTCAGACAGAAGGGGGCTCCCTAGCCTATTAGAGTGGCCCTTTCCATGACCTTTCTGGCAGCCCTGAAGGGGACAGGGGTTCATGCTGGCTGGAGGGGCAGTGGGGGGGGGAGGGAAGATGGCACCTGTGTTAAGCTTTGAAGAACAGGTGAGACTGCACGGGGGCAGAGGTGGGCCAAGGGGCAGGGGCTGCAAGGCAGCAGCAGAAGCAAAGGCTCGGGGTCAACAGAGAGTCACTGGGAGAGGACGGGTAGAGGGCTCTCATGCCAGGCAGAGGCTGGGAAAGATCAACCCTACCTACACTTGGCCCTTGCCATTTGTAAGGACTGAAGGAACGCAACGTGGACAGTGTGTACATGTGTGCATGTGGACAGTGTCTACCTGTGTGCACGTGCACACACCTGCAGGCCATGCAGTGGTGCAGGCCCAGGTGTGTGTGAAGGACAGGGAGGTGAGCCTGTGCAGAGGACACTTCATACCCTCAGTGTCCTGGGGAGGGTTGCTCAAAGGTTGAGGGTGGGATTTGGAAGTGAGTGGGATTGGAGGCTGTGTGTCTCCATGGAATCCTGTATGCGAAGCCCATTCCAAAGGTTTCAGAGTGTGTTTTGTATCTGTGCTCTATCTTGATGAAAAAGTTGCCATCCATATACCACTGCAGGACGAATAGAACTATACGTTGTTTCACAATTTACAGGGGAGATCATTTATACTAACAGATCTATCCCAATTCGGACAGTGGCCATGTTTCCAGCCTTTGGAAATTGAGGGGAGCCCAAGGCCTCTCCTGTCTCTCCAGGCCCCCAAGTGTCATGCTTAGAGCAAAGCATCCCTGAGCCTGGTCCGGGAAGTCCTTGGCAGGAACGGTGGAGAGCCCTCAGAGCTCTGTTCTTCTACTGTTTAAATGTGTTGGTGGCATTTTAATCCTGTCCCAAGTCTGACTGGCACCGTTTAGCTTTTAAAGCGGGGTGGCAGCACAGCCCACAGGTGTGGGAGAGGAGACCATCTGTTGGCTCCCTGGGAAAGGGTGTGATTCGAGCGAGAAGACCAAGCTTCGACGAGAAGAAAGGATGTTCCTGCATTCCCATGGCTAACAGGTGGTACCAGGGACAGAATCTTCTCCAAGGTCCATCTGACCCTGCCCTACCACCTCCACAGTACCTGGTAGGCACTTAACTGACCTTGTCCGAATGAGCGAATGAACAAACAGACAGGTGAGCGATGGGTCCAGAGGTGGTGGACAAGTAAAGCTGCTTTGGCTGCCGTGGAGTTGCTGTCATGACGCATGTGCACGTCTTCACTGCCTCTTTACCGAGTCAGGGCTATGATGACCCCTCCGTTGTCACCGCTCACATTTCCCGGTCACCAAGTCTGGCCATAACTATTCTGAACACGCCAACTCATCCCTCTTTTCTACATCTTGTCGTCTTAGCTCCTCCCTTAACCACGTCTTACCTTGCCGAGGATGACACTCTTTAATGTGGTTCTTTTGCTGACAGTCTGTCCCTACGGAGGTCACCTAAACCAGTTGCATGACATTAGTATCCCCACTTAAATATCTCCCCAGACCCTGTCACCTACTGAATATGGGAAATCCTAGGAACTTATTACAGTGCGTTACAACAAGGTGCCTGGCTCCCCAAATGGACGATGAGAGATTCGAAGGCACAACTGCCCTAAGTCAGCGTGTCCTCCCCAGACCTGGAGTAGAGTCAGGCCCAGGAGAGATGCTGACAAATATTTGTTAGGTGATCATTGTGTGCAGAGGTTGGGGGGATTGAACCAACAAAGGGCGACTTCTGAGTGTGCCCTCTGACAAGAGGCTGTCTGTGTTCCTCCCCAGAGACTGTCCCAAGAGAAGCAAACTTCAGACTCAAACAGCGTGGGCATGGGTGACAGCTGTTCTACTCTGGGCCGCAGGGAGGCCTGCGACCATGGTAGGAGACTCTGGGGGCTCAGGCTAGAGAATGTCAGAGCCGGGAGGGGCCTTGCCGGGGGACACGGTGCAGAGCAGGTCCCAAGGGCTCTGGAGATCTGGGGAAGGTCACCTGGCCTCTTCAGACCTGCAGCAGCCGTCAGGCCCCAAGTGCAGACTGAAAGGGCTGTTGGGAAGGCTGGGGTAGGTGGGTCTGGGACGTGGGGCTCCCTCCCTTCCCCTCACCCATCTCCATGGCAACAGGCAAAGCGAAGAAGAGCAGTCTGGCAGAGCTGAAGGGCTCAGTGAGCAGGGCTGCCGGCCGCAAGATCACCCGCATCATCAGCTTCTCCAAGAAGAAGCCGCTGGCTGACGACCCGCAGATGCCCTGCTCCGAGGAGGAGGTCCCATGCTGCGGTGGGTCCTGGGCACCGGCAGGAGAAGAGTCACACCCTGGTGCTGTGGGCCCCTGGGCTAAGCAGGAAAACCCTCCAGGCCTCTTCCACCTTGCTCCCAGGGCAGAGGAGAGAATCCCACCCAACCCCCACTCCATCAACAATCCATGCCTTTCCATCACTTGTCTCCGGTGAGGCTCTAACACTCAGGAAAAGGAAAAGCCACCTGACTCCCCATCTCTGTGTTCCCTGTGACCTCAGCTCCAGTCACTGCCCACCTGTGGGCCTCAGTTTCTTCCACTGTGATGGGATGAGAGCCTCTTATCTCCTCCCAGCACATAACATGCCAGGTGTGTAAGTTACAACCCAGTCTCATAGGGCAATTTCTCAGATAAAAATATTTAAGTACTAACAGATGCAATCAGTGTGAGTTAAACATGGTTATAAATGCCTTCAATGGAAGTTTAATATGGCTTAGAAGGGAAGATATATTATTCTGTTCTCGTTAATGCAGTGTTCCGCGTACTGGACTCCAATAGAAAATTCTGTATTTTGGATATGTAGTAATATTCCCTTAAACCCGAAAAAATATTATAAAACCACATGGCTATAAAGAATTATTTTGTAACCAGTGAATCAGGGCATGTTGTAGGAAAAAAATTATTTAAATCTAAAATGTTGAGAGTGAATTCTAAACCCCTTGGTCATCAGCCTGTGCCTTGCTCATTTTAGAATTCTCTCTCTAGCATTGTTCCCGCATGCTGCCACCAGGTGTCAGCATCACCCATTATTTTCTGTCTCACTAATCAGTTCAGTATTTGGGGAGGAGGAAGGGCAAAAGGGATAGTGTCTTTTACTCACCTCTACAGTAGTCTCCTGCCCTTTTCACCAAGCTGGGTGTGGTACAAAGACTGTGTAGCAATAGAGGAGTCCGCTCATCATCCCCATTTCAGATAAGGAAACGAAACTCAGGGAGAAGAGGGTGCCAGAGGCCTCAGGCCCAGACAGAGTGAGCTGATCCAGGACCCACAAGGCCTCTTTCCAGCTAGAGAATGAGGGTTGTCCAGGCGCCTGTCCCTAAGGTGTAGACCCATGCAGATTCATAGCCCCCACCTTGGGTTTCCCCAGGGCCGGGCTGTCAGGAGGTCACCCCGCTGGTCTCCCCCTCCCAGGCTACCTGAACGTGTTGGTGAACCAGGGCTGGAAGGAACGCTGGTGCCGCCTGAAATGCAACACTTTGTACTTCCACAAGGATCACACAGACCTGAGGACCCACGTGAATGCCATTGCTCTCCGCGGCTGTGAGGTGGCCCCAGGCTTTGGGCCCAGACATCCATTTGCCTTCAGGATTCTGCGCAACCGGCAGGAGGTTGCCATCTTGGAGGTGAGAGGAGAGAATCCAGGGGGTTCCTGGTGGTGTTGGCTGAGGAGCTTTGGCCTAAGTGTGGGCTTTTGTCTTGGGGACCTTGCTAACGGACATTACAGGGCCTGAGGAAAAGGGAAAGTAAGCCCACGGGCTGCCAAGTGACCAAGAATGACTACCAGTAAAAAAAACAAAACAAAACAAGACACCCACTTAAATTTGAATTTCAGATAAACAACAATGGTGTTAATGCAAGTATATCCCATGTGATATTTGGGATATACCTGTACTGAAAAAGTATGCGTTGTTTATCTGAAGGTCGAATTTAACTGAGCATTCTGCATTTTTATTAGTTAAATCTGGCAACCCTAGAACCAAAGTTTGTTTACTCTCCCTTGTCTTAAAATCCCAAGCCCAAAAGGCATCTAGTCTGATCTACCCTGGATCTGAATCGGAACCTCCTGAAAACCTTTCCACCAGTAGCCGGCCGCCTCAGATAAACCCCTGCCCTTCGAGGCAGCCTGCCCCGTCCATCAAGCGGCTACATTTTTAGAAAGGTGTTCTCCATACTGAGTTGAAATCTTTGAGCTCCAGGAAGGCAGTAACCATGCCTGTTCTACATACTTTCGGTTTTTCCAGAAGCCAACATGATGCCCAGCCCATACTAAGGGCTCAATTACTATTTGTGGAACAAATGGCCGAATGAAAATGTGATTTCAATCCACCCATTCATGGTCGTTCCTACCCAGCAGCCCTCACCCTCCTCTCTGAGGTCCTGCACCCATGCATGGAGCCTCTCCTCCACATAGCCCTCGTTTGGCTTTTTGGGATTTAAAATGTAAACTCTGGAAGGAAAATTAAAGAACTACCCCCTCACATTACAAACAGGGAAACTGAGGCCAGGGCAGCCAGGTGCTTTGTCCAAGGATCCAAGGGTGTCAGCGGCCTCTTGTTCTGATCCTAGAATGAAAATCCGGCCTCTTGATCTTGTTTGCTTTGTCCAGTACCCACTGCCTCACCCAGTTCTTAAATATCAAGAAATATTGCCTCTGTCACTCACTTTTACTTTTGATAGGTTGATAAAGGTCTCTTATTTCTCTTAAATTAAACAAACACAGAGCTTTCTGGCAAGAAGCATGCTTCCCTTATAACAAGTCTAGCATTTGTGTGCCCAGCTGATTTTATAAGAATGCTCCTTAAATGAGAACTACCTAGAACTATGAGTTCAGTTAACCAGCAACTTCTTGGCTGTTTTCCTGTATACTAGTACTACAAATAATTGGCAGTTATAAGGGAGAAATTTCAATTGGGTTATGTGAGAAATAGTTTCCTCTAGTAAAAAAAATAAATATTTTTTTAAAAATTCAGGAAACACCCAAATGCTGTTTTCACATCTAAATGGTCATGAAGGCTCTGAGGATTGTGAGTGAGGGTGTGTGTCTTAGAGAGGTGGTCAGGGAGGGCTTCTCTGAGGAGGAGGCATTAGAGCCAGAACCTGAATAAAGGGGTAGAAGCCACTTGGATTTCTGGATGTGTGTTGGAGCCCTAAGTATTGGCTGCATAGCAGGTACTGTACAAAATACGGGTTTGGCTGAAGTGAGCAGGTAGCCTGAGGTCGTAACATCAGCCGGTGCCTCCCTCCCGCAGGCAAACTGCTCCGAGGACATGGGCCGCTGGCTTGGGCTGTTGCTGGTGGAGATGGGCTCCAAAGTCACTCCTGAGGCGCTGCACTATGACTACGTGGATGTGGAGACCTTAACCAGCATCGTCAGTGCTGGGCGCAACTCCTTCCTGTGAGGGCCGGCACCCCGCAGCCCCCCGCAGACTCTCAGAGCCCTGGGCACTGGGAGGGAAGGGAGGAGGAGCTGAGGAGGGCTCTGCTTCCTTGGGAAGTCAGAGGGGGGTGCCTTCCTCCTCCAGCAGGCAGGCACGAGCTGGCTAACGGAGGGAGCCCCGGGGGGGGTGGGGGGGTGCTGGGCAGGCAGTGAGCAAAAGAGCAGAGAAGCCAGGCTGCAGTCATGACAGGGCTCGGCTCTTGTGCCTCGGAACCTCGGGGCCTCATACCCTTGGCCATTGGGGCTGGTACATGGCCTGGAAGAGCCGGGTTCAAGTCATGACTCTCACGACCAACAGCTTGGGGCAGCTGCTTGCCAGCTTGAACTCTGAGTTCTCACTTACAGAATGGAGGTGATGAGTCACTCACCTCTTGGTTGCTCTAAGAATCGTGCGGCTCCTGCCTCTGAGGCCCTGAACATAGCAACGGCCCCGAGCTGCCTGGCATGGCTGCTGTCACTAAGCTTCTAGCACTCATCACAGAATCAAAGGAGGGTAGACAGACAGCTCTGTAAGCCACAAAGCGTCATCATCACTGCCATCATCATGACACCTTATATTTTCTAGATATGCAAGATCCTGCCAGGATCAGTGGCCTGAGCCCCGTGTGTACGATGATGTCCCTTATGAAAAGATACAGGTGAGCTCCCTTGGGAGGGCCGGGAATGTGGCAAAGGCCACTGATTAGCTCTTTCCTCTCTTTCTCGCTCTCTGCCACTACTTCTTTTTTCCTGTACTCAGAGATGATCCTCATTGAACCATCCGCTGGAAGGGGAGGGAGGACCCTTCTTATCAGAGATCCTGGCTCAGTACGGAATCCTCTGACAGAGGAGGCAGGGTGGCACAGCAAAGAGCCCCCAGACCGGGAAGAGGACAGGATTTGATACCGCAAATCACTGTGCTGGTCCAAGCAAGGTGTTGGGCTCTCCACCGGCTCACTGCTCTGTGAACTAATGCTGCTGACTCGGGGGTGCCTGGGAGGCGGGGGGTGCTGGCCACTAACTGGGTGGCTACTCCCATAGACCTTCACTTGGTGGTATCCACAGTCTGGCCTTCAGCTCCCAGGACAGAGTCTCCCCGTTTGCTCACTAAATCGAGGAGATGCCAGTGAGGCCTCGGTAGCCATCACATGAACAGACTGCTTCTGGCAGTGTGTCCCATGTCTTTTCCTCCCATGCGAGAGCAAGAGAGCCACCTTCTGATCAGACACTGGTGGGTGGGTCAGGCCTCACAGCTGGGGGAGAAAGAGGGAATTAAGCTGTCAAGGAAAGTAGACATGTCTACACGCCAGTCCCCCTGCCTTGGACACAGCTGGATGACCCCTAGCTCTCACCTCTAAGGCTCCCTTTTCTAGAAAGTTCTCCAGCCATCCTTCTTCTGCTTATATGGTCTTTCTTCAGATTCAGATTCAGATTCAGATGATCTTAAGGGGATGCAGCTTGAGATCTTTCTCAGCTGCAGAGATTAGTAGCCAGATAGTTTAGTATCTGATGGCATGAACTTTGGATTTGGGGCTGAATCTGGGTGACCTTGGCCTTCACTTCTCTTATCCTCATTTCCTGACTTCAGATGAATACTATAAAACCTACCTGGTTGGATGACTGTGAGAACCAAATGAAATACTGTATAGAAAGAGTTTAGCAGCACATAGACATCAGAAGGTCTCACACTGAGTAGAGTACTACTGTTATCAATATCATTATTATGTTACATTATTATTATATTCCACTCGTGATTCCCTGAGCTCTGACCAGATTCTGAGTGCCCATAATACTCTACATGCACAAATGTATAACTAGTTTAGTGGTGCCTGGGTGGCTCAGTTAAGCATCTGCCTTTAGCTCAGGTCCTGATCTCAGGGTCCTGGGATCGAGCCCCGGGTCTGGCTCCTCACTCAGCAGAGAGCCTGCTTTTCCCTCTCCCTTTGGCCCTCCCCCTGTTCACACACTCTCTCCTCTCTCTCTCTCTCTCTCTCTTAAATAAAATCTTTTTTTAAAAATGCAGAGCCAGGGCGCCTGGGTGGCTCGGTTGGTTGAGCATCTGCCTTCGGCTCAGGTCATGATCCTGGAGTCCTGGGATCGAGTCCCGCATCGGGCTCCCTGCTTGGCAGGGAGTCTGCTTCTCCCTCTGACCCTCCCCCTTCTCATGCTCTCTCTCTCAAATAAATAAATAAAATCTTTAAAAAAAAAATGCAGAGCCAGTTTATTAGGTTATATAACATCCACCATTGGCCGATGTCATCCACGACTTCTGATCTTAACTGGAAACTCTACATTTAGCGATTTCAGAAAATGTGAAGGATACTTCCAAATGACGTGAAGACAGAAGTATCTATGATGAATCAAATATGCTCACCCAGAGCCCCCTGAGTCTTCCAGATTTTCCTCTCACCAGATATTCCAGTTTAGGGGCGCCTTCTGCGGCCCTCGACCCAATCACGTGATACATACTAGTAGAAGAAGTCTAGAAACTGTTGAGTGTGGCCCCAGTCTAAAAATGTAAGGCCGTGATCTCAGAGGTCTTGCAGTGCTCACCCCCTCCACTCGGAGCAGAATACCCCTGCCTGGAGGGCTCTGAGCCTACCTGCTCTTCACCTCCTTTCTCCATCTCCCCCAGGACGAGGAGCCCAAGCGTCCCGCGGGCGCCCAGGTGAAACGCCATGCTTCCTCCTGCAGCGAGAAGTCCCATCGAGTGGATCCGCAGGTCAAAGTCAAGCGCCATGCCTCCAGTGAGTTCTGGGTGGGAGCGAGGAAGGGAATGAAACCATCCACGGGGTCGGGGATCTCCAATCAGATTCCCCCAGGCAGCTCACATGTGAATTAATGAGCGAAGTGAGATATTAAGAAAACACTCTACCATAAGAAAAATGACAGCACAAGTCACGTGACAGAGGGCAGCTAGGCTGTGGCCTCCAGAGGGCAGACAAGAGGGGATGGGGTGGGGAAAGACTGCAGGAATCTAGAGCTCGCAAGCTCCATCCAGAGGGCTCGCTGCTACTCAGCTCCAGCCAGTGGCTCCCACGCAGCGGGGCAGCCCAGCTTCACAGATCATTCAAGAACAGAAACCTGGGTGCCTGGGTGGCTCAGTGGGTTAAGCCTCTACCTTTGGCTCAGGTCATGATCTCAGGGTCCTGGGATCAAGTCCCGCGTTGGGCTCTCTGCTCTCTGCTCTCTGCAGACCTGCTTCCCTGTCTCTCTTTCTCTGCCTGCCTCTCTGCCTTACTTGTGATCTCTGTCAAATAAATAAATAAAACATTAAAAAAAAAAAAAGAACAGAAACCTTGCCTTCATAGGAAATCTACTGACTTCTTAATATCAGCAACTAGTTTTCAAAAATTTTAACACTAAGTAAGGCCAAATATGTTTTTATGCTGCAATGTTGCATATATATGAATACACATATACACAGATAAAATTCATCCTCAAGTTCTGTCTGTTCCGAAGTCTAAAAATATTTTCAAATCCTGATCTGGGGGAGTACATGGAGAAAGGAACCCCTCCCAATTCCCTCAGGGCAGCTGCCATGAAAGGCACGGCTCACCTCTGTGTCCCAGCCCACACTCTCCCTAGCACCCCATAGATGAGCTGCGTAAATTTTGCCCGATTGCCACACTGCACAATAAAGGCTAAGCATGCCAGACTCTGGTCAGTTCTGTTTGACTTCCAGCACTAATCTCTGCTCCTGTGTGATTCACAAGCCGGCCGGCTTCCTGTAGGACAGCATATTCCAAGAACATTTTCAGTTACTGCTTTATAGTGCTTCCCCCTGCCCCTGAACAGAGTCAATTTCTATTCCTTGCTTTTTGAAGATTTATTTTTTATATACTTTTCTTTATTAGATCTCCACTTCAGTAATGTAGATTATCTCTTCTGGGGGTCAGAAGACCTGCATTCCGTTCCCCCATTTGATCATTAAATTACTAACTAACTTTGGAAAAGTCCCTTCTTTGTGGTTGTGTCACATTCCTTACACTATGCTCTCTTTGGCACTGGAAATACAGGCCTTTATGGAATGCCCATTTTCAAATGGAAATGTAGGGTTGCCTGGGTGGCTTAGTCCGTTAAGTGTCTGACTTTTGATTTTGGCTCAGGTTGTGTTCTCAGGATCTGAGATTAAACCCCACGTAGGGCTCCGCACTGAGCGTGGAGTCTGCTTATGATTCTCTCTCCCTCTCTGCCCACACCCCCCACTTACACTCATGCTCACTCTCTCTCCAAAAAATAAAAATAAAAATAAAAAAAATAAAATAAAATGGAAAAGTAAACTGAAATAACCATGTAAGATTAAAGAAATCATAAAACATTCAAACAACAACAACAAAGATCACAAAACATGTATTCTTTCCTCAAATGAAATGTTCTACTGATGGTATATAAAATAGATATAAAATACTGGAAATGACAGATAGTGGTTGGGGGTTTTAAAGTCCTTATCTGATACAACATAACACTGACAACACTTTGCTGCTTTATGCATTTATTTTTAGCTTACCAGGCTATAAAATCCAAACATCTGGGAGAAAATTCCCCTGGGATGCCACTGTGTACCTGGGAGGTTGGGGGAACTATGGGTCCCCTTCTGTGCCCGCCATGCTTTGTTTGTGATCAGGCTCCAACTGCAGGGTAGTTGACATAGGAATTGATCTTTGCATGTGTCACCAGGTGGCCATTGCAGTCCCTACAAGAGCTGGAGAGACAAAACCCTAGTGATCAGTAAACCGAGGGAATCATTGCTAATTCCACACCCCACCAGCTTAAAGGACTGTAAATGACTGTCTGAAACAAAAACATAAATAAATAAAAATTTCCCTGTAACGCTGGACTATGGCACAAACCACCACCCCCCAGCCCGGCCCACAGCAGTAATGCATGGCACGGAGCCCGGAGTAGACACACATGGGCTCCAACTGGGCTCTGCCATCATTAGCATTGAGATCCAACCTCTCTGTGCCTCAGTTTCCCCAGCAACAAAACACTCTCTGTGCCTCAGTTTCCCCAGCAACAAAACAGAGCTAATCAAAGCAAGGTTTTATGAAGACTAAGTGCATAGAATGGCATACAGGCATGTAAATGGCCTAGCATATAGTACATGCTTGATAAATTTTTGCCAAATTATCTGTAATTGTCCACCATAATGTGGAGCCTGGAATGGATTCCTGGGCTCCTCTCTCCCTCCACCCATTTTCCAGGAATAAAATGGGCAATGCCTGAGTTTAGCCCAAGGTCTTGATTCTCTGCGGCTCTGAGTTACATATCCTGGGATCCAGCCGTGCGTTAGCTCTCTGCTGAGTGGGGAGCCTTCTTCTCCTTCTTGCTCTCCCTCTGTGCTCTCTCTCTCAAGTAAACGGATAAAATCTTTAAAAACAAAACAAAAACTTACCACAATGCTAAAGAGGTAAATTTGATCAATGTCCGCATTTACAAATGAGGAAACCAAGGCCTGGGGTGAGGCACAGAAACACCACTAATCACTGTTGCCTGATGTCACCCAACCAGCAAAAGGTAAAAGAGGATACAAACCTTGGTCGGCCTCATTCCAAAGCCCTTGTTCCTAGTCCCGATGCTCTGCTGCCTCCCATTTGCTCCTGTTTCCTTGGAGGATTTATACACTAAGGATATAGATCTGAGTGTTCCCTTTTATAGATGGAGAAGTTGAGGCTGAGAAAGACGCTAAGGCCGCGCAAGTACCTTTACGAGAGATCAGAAGTGGGGGGGCCTTCGCCTGCCTTTTATCTCTGCAGGTGCCAATCAATACAAATACGGCAAGAACCGAGCTGAGGAAGATGCCCGGAGGTACCTGGTAGAAAAAGAGAAGCTGGAAAAAGAGAAGGAGACAATCCGGACAGAGCTGATGGCACTGAGGCAGGAGAAGAGGGAGCTGAAGGAAGCCATCCGGAATAATCCAGGTACCTACATGGGCGTGTCCTGGGTACTCAAGTTGGGGGGGCGGGGAGCACGGGCTCAGCCCTGACACCTCCCATGGCAGAGGTCAGCTGCTTCTCCAGGACATTGTGCTTCTCTGCCCCATCTTCCTCCTCCTCCTCCTCCTCTTCCTCAACTTCATTGTCATCATCCTTCGTGAGTAATGAAAGTGCCGTCACTCTAGTAACTGCTCTTGGGTAAGGGGATAAAAAGGCATCACAAAAACGTGTACACTTAATATAGTAAAATTCAATCTGATTTTAGAAATGTTAAAATGTGGAAAACAGAGTGTGCCTTAGAATCAAGGAAATAAGAGACATCATTTTGAACCTCCCATTAAGTCACTCATTCAGAAGTGCTGAGCACCCAACCGTGTGAGACACTGGTCCTGGTGCTGGGAATGATGGACAGAGACATCCTCTTCCAATATCCATGGCCATGACCTCTGCAGGCCCAGCCTGCTCTGGGTTCCTCTGCACCCCACCTTCTGCTCTCTCCTCTGAGTTCTCTCTATAGCTGGAGTTTGGCACACTTTCAGCCTGAGGTTTGCCCACATGCTTGAAGGAACAGAGGCCTTGTCCTTTATAAAATACATCCAAGGTCACACAGCCCTGTGAGAATCTAATGGAACCTATGGATCCTTTTCCCAAGGGGGAAAAAAACCCCACAATTCACAATGTTGCGGACAGTTTCAGCAGCCAGAGCTCGTGTACCCTCAGAGCTCACCCACAGAGTGCCTAGGAATCCATGAACCTAACAGAGAACTTCTAGATTAAAGGATAAGGCTTCTTCTGTGTAGCCAAGAACCAGAATCTGTGGGAGGGAAGCATAAGAAGGCAGTTTGGTCTCAATATACAGAACTTTCTAAGAGTCAAAACAGGGTTTGGAACAGGCTATCTTCCTTATCCTGCTCAACTTTTTTCTATAGCACATCACTTTGTAACATTTGATTATTTATTATGTTTATCATTTTTATTTATTGTTTTTTTCTCTCTCATACACACACACACACACACACACACACACACACACACACACACACACAAATATGAGCTCTGTAAGATCAAGAATCTTGGCCTGTTTTGTTCACTGATCTATCCCAAGGATCCAGAACAGCACCCGGTACAAAGCAAGGGCTTAGCACCCAATAAGTATTTACTGGATAGATGAATGAATGAATAAATGAATGAATGAAAGAGAGAAAGAAACTAACTTTTAAACCTGGTAAGACCCATGGGGCGCCTGGGTGGCTCAGTGGGTTAAGCCGCTGCCTTCGGCTCAGGTCATGATCTCAGAGTCCTGGGATCGAGCCCCGCATCGGGCTCTCTGCTCTCTAGGGGAGCCTGCTTCCTCCTCTCTCTCTTCCTGCCTCTCTGCCTGCTTGTGATCTCTCTGTCAAATAAATAAATAAAATCTTTAAAAAATAAAAAATAAAAAATAAAAAATAAACCTGGTAAGACCCAACACACCTCTTGGCATGAAAAGATACTAATACAGGTTTGTTAGTTTAGATTGAAAACCAACAAAATCCCAGTAGGAGTCCATGGTTGATGTAAAAACCTGTATTATAACTCAGTTACAAGTAAGAGAAACCAAAGTCGGGGCGCCTGGGTGGCTCAGTGGGTTGGGGCCTCTGCCTTCGGCTCGGGTCGTGGTCCCGGAGTCCTGGGATCGAGCCCCGCGTCGGGCTCTCTGCTCGGCGGGGAGCCTGCTTTCTCCTCTCTCTCCCTCTGCCTGCCTCTCTGCCTACTTGTGGTCTCTGTCTGTCAAATAAATAAATACAAAAAAAAAAAAGAGAGAAACCAAAGTCAAATTGGCTTAGAAATGAAAAGGAGGGCACCCGGATGGCTCAGCCAGTTGAGGGTTAGACTCTTGATTTCAGCTCAGGTCCTGATTTCGGGGCCATGAGATTGAGCCCAGAGCTCAGCCTAGCATTGGGCTTCACACGCAGCGGGGCATCTGCTTCTCTCCCTCTCTCTTTACCCCTCCCCCTGCTCCCTCTCTCTCTAAAATAAATAAGTCTTTAAAAAAAGGAAAAAAGAAATTCCAAAAAAAAATTAAAAAAAAAAAAAAGAAAGAAAGAAATGAGAGGAAAACCATAGGGGTGCCTGGCTTGCTCAGTTGGTAGAGCATATGACTTTTGATCTCAGGGTCATGAGTTCAAGCCCTATATTAAGTTTAGACCTTACTTTAAAGCAAAGAAAAAAAAGGGGCGCCTGGGTGGCTCAGTGGGTTAAGCCTCTGCCTTCGGCTCAGGTCATGATCTCAGGGTCCTGGGATCGAGCCCCGCATCGGGCTCTCTGCTCAGTGGGAAGCCTGCTTCTCCCCCTCTCTCTCTGCCTGCCTCTCTGTCTACTTGTGATCTCTCTTTCTCTGTCAAATAAATAAAATCTTTAAAAAAAAATTTTTTTTTAATTGGAAAACTGAGCGATCAGGTATAGCAAGTTCCAGGAATTGGAACGATGTCACCAGGAAGTATAATTCTGTCTCTGCCTTCCTCTGTGTTGGCTTCATTCTCTGCCCCTCATGGTGGCATAATGGCTGCACAGCTCTAGCCCTCACCCAATCCTCTCAACCGCCCCTGCAGAGAAAACTTCTCTTCCCAATGGATCCCACAGAAGCCTCAGGATTCACTCTGATTGGACCAACTTTAATCTCTAAACCAACCACTGTGACCAGAAAATGGAGATAGGATTATGGACCAGGTCTAAGTCCTGTGCCAACCCCTTGAACTAAAAGTGAGGTCGGCTCCATCCAAACTAAAGGGAATTGGAGGAGAAAGGTGGTTTCCCAGGGGAAAATCAGGGTTTTGGATCCAGAAGGTGGGGAAACAGATACAGGGCAGGTAAAAATGACACAACCCAGCCTGGAGCTGGAACCCCAGGCCCCAAGTCCTTCTCCGAATTGGGACTGAGGGCTTGGAAAAGCCCCCTGGGAGGGACAGACTAGAACCTGAGGTCCTGCCGAATTAGCTGAGGCTTCAGGCCAGGCTCAGCTGTTTCTCTGCCATGTCTCTGGACACAGGGACAAAGTTAAAGGCTCTGGAGGAGGCCGTGGCTGCCCTGGAAGCTCAGTGTCGGGCAAAGGAGGAACGCCGGATTGACCTGGAGCTGCGGCTTGTGGCTGTGAAGGAGCGACTGCAGCAGTCCCTGGCAGGGGGCCCGACGCTGGGGCTCTCCGTGAGCAGCAAGAACAAGAGTGGGGTGAGTCCATGCCCATGTGGGCCGGGGTAGCTGCTTCTTAATCCCCTCATGTGCTATAGATCTTCACGGTCACTCTTTGCGGGTAGGAATGATGCTCATTTACAGATGAGCAAGTAGATGCCCAAAGAGGAGCGGGAACATGCCAGAAGACAACCTGCCAGAGAACAGGTGGCACTGCTAGGGAGGGGACCGTCAGAGAAAGCTCTGGCCTGTGTTGTCTCCCCCAAAGCCCTGCCATTTGACCTTTTTATCCTGAATGTGATCCTAGAAGTAGCCTTTGGGTTACTGGTAAGTGTAACTACGGTATGCTGAATAACAAGTTTGTGTTGAACAATAACTGTATTGTAGGTCAATAACTGTACTGTATGTAGGTCAGTACAGCCTTTAACTCCTGTTATCTCACCCGATCTTCACGGCAGTCCCGGGAGGTAGGACACTAGGTATGTTGGCACCACTGGATGGACAAGGAAACGAAGGTCAGAGGTGCTGAGGGACTTATGCCAGGTCACTCAGTTAAGTAAGTGGGAGGCAGGATTTGCAATGCAGGAAGACTGACTCCAGATCCCAGCCTTAGCCACGGTGCTTGTGCCCTGTCTTAGGGTTCTCAGTGTACCAGGTGGTCCTCTGGGCCTTGCACAGCCATGATCTCCAGGGCTCCAAGCACCCCTGCAAGGTAGATCCTCTCGCCCCGAATGAGAGCTCCTCAGGGAGAACTTGGCTGACCTCCGTCTCCGTCTGAATGTCTCAGCCTCAGCACTACTGATATTTGGGGCCAATAATTCTTTTTATAGGGGACTGCCAGGTACATGTAGGATGTTTATCAGCGTTGCGAGCTTCTGCCTGCTAGATGCCAGTAGTTCCGCACCCACCCGCCAACCAGAAATGTCTCCAGAAATTGCCAAACGTCCCCTGGAAAGGCAAAATCGCCCCTATTTGGGAACCACTGGTCTAAATTGCGAAGAGTCCAATGTGTTATTCTTTCTCATAGCACTTGGCCACAATTTGTGTATATGTGTGTGTGTGTGTGTGTGTGTGTGTGTGTGTGTGTATTTTTCTGTCCTTCCTGGTCTAATGTCTATCTCCCCGATGGGTTGTATAGTTTTATTAAAAATTGGACTATGCCTGTTTTATCATTATAACCTTAGCCCTTCTACAAAGTCCGCAAAATAGGAGTGCAACAAATGTTTGTTGAATGAATAAAACTCAATGCCTGCTTTCAGAAAAGTACAGGGAGATTCAGACAGATGAAATAGCTTGTCAGATAAGTTTTGAGTTGCCACCGCCTGGTCAGACCACACCCCACGTCTCCAAGCCAGGCGGTTCCTTCTGCCTGCAGGCTTCCTCTCCTTGGGGCTTTCCAACCTCATTTACAGATGAAGAGCTTAAGAAAACAAAGGCAAACTCACGGAGGGTGGAGGAGGAGCTAGAAGTGGTTTCACTCTTCCCAGCTGCTTCTTCCCACCAATGTGCCCTGAAATTCACATTCCAGACGGCTTTTCCCAAGACTTGTGAACCTTTCTGAAGGCCTTTGGAGAGAAAGAGATGTCTTCTCTAAATTCCCTGCAGGCTTAGCCATTAATATGCCACACTTAAAGAACTACATCCAGTAATGTACTGAGCAACTATCTGGAAAAGTTAAGGGGTGAGGGCACTGTAGAAGAGAAGGAATATGGGAGAGGTGAAGAGAGAGGGCGGTAGGGTTTGAATCCCAGCTCACCAACTGTGTGACCTTGAGCAATGACTTGACCTTCCCATTTGGCTCATCTGTAAAACAGGGTGACTAATAATGGTACCTACTTCGTAGGCTTGGAAAGTCTAAATGAGCTAATCCATGCAAAGCCTGGTGCATAATGAGGGCTCCGTAATTCTAGAGGTCATTACTTTCATTTCAAGGCCCTCAAGGGGCCTTCTTCCCCTCGCCCTGTTTGGTGCTGGCCTAACAGCACCTTCTATTTGCATTCTTTGGAGGGCAAACCAGGTGTGGGAAGCCAGCATTAGGCCTCACCTATGTAATTATTTATCCTCATTAACAGGAAACTGCAAATAAACCCCAGAACAACACCCCAGAGCAATCTCTCCCTGTCAACTGTGTTTCTGAGCTGAGGAAGAGAAGCCCATCCATCGTAACCTCCAACCAAGGAAGGGTGCTACAGAAAGCCAAGGTATTGCAATAGCTCAGCGAATCAAAATTCAGAGATCTGGCAGCCCCCTTCCTACAGAACTCCACCGAGAGGTTCTTGGCCCCGCCTCTTCCGGTTCTAGGTCCCAGGCTCAATCCGTGATACCGGCCCACAGTCTAGTCCTCTCAGGGCCAGCTGTGTTCCAGAACTTTGAGGATTTTAGAAAGATAATATGGTACATGTACTGTGTATGATGAAAAACCCCAGCAAGTTCTCAGGAAGCACTGTGAAAGCAAACATGTTAAGTATTCTACAAGAAGTCACATAAATATTCACACCATGTGGTGTAGATTATAAACAGCCTCACATCAGCTCAGGTCAGGTTTTGCACCAATTGTGTTTGTGCCGAAATGCTTGAGAAAAAATTTGGTTTTAGGGTTTTCTGGATTTCAGAATTGGGAATAAGAAATTGTGGACTTGAGGGGCACCTGGGTGGCTCAGTCGGCTCGGCTGAAGGATCTGCCTTCAGCTCAGGTCACGATCCCAGGGTTCTTTCAAGCTCCATGCTCAGCGGGGAAACTGTTTCTCTCTCTCCCCTTGCTCCTCCCCCGTGCTCATGCTCTCTCTCTCTTTCTCTCTCAAATGAATAAATAAAATCTTGAAAGGAAAGAAGGAAGGAAGAAAGAAAGGAAGGAAGGAAGAAAGGAGAAAAGAAATTGTAGACTTGAAAAACTAACACCTGAGCATAAGGACATGAGATTAGAGAAGTAAACAGCCAGAGGCTAGATCATCTAGACTAGACATCAGCAAACTGTAAAGGTAAATATCTGCGAGCTTGTGGACCACAGAGCTTCTTTCAGAATGACTCAGCTCTGCCACTGCAGCAGGAAAGTAGACAACTTGTAAACAAATGATGGAATGGCTGTGTCCCAATAAAACTTTATTTATGGACACTGAGATTTGAATTTCATAAAATTTTCACATGTCAAGAAACAAATTTTTTTTAAGATTTTATTTATTTATTTGTCAAAGCAGGGGGAACTGCGGGCAGAGGGAGAAGCAGGCTCCCTGCTGAGCAAGGAGCCCCATGCAGGACTCGATGCCAGGACCTTGGGATCATGACCTGAGCCGAAGGCAGACATTTAACTGACTAAGCCACCCAGGCTCCCCAAAAATTATTATTCTTTTGATTTGTTTTCAAACATTTAGAAATGTAAAAACCATTAGTTTTTGATGAACACATGCTTAGTTGAAAACACACAGTGGGCCAGATGGGCCTGTGGGCCAGTTTGTTTCTCTTTGATCCTTGTAGGACATCGGAAGAACTGTAAATTTTGTTCTAACATAATGGAAAGTCATTGGCAAGTTTTGAGAAAAAATTTGTGGATATGAATTACATTTTTAAAAGACCATTCTGGGGACACCTGGGTGGCTCAGTTGGTTAAGCGCCTGCCTTTGGCCCAGGTCATGATCCCCGGGTCCTGGGATCATGTCCTGTATTGGACTCCTTGCTCAGCAGGGAGCCTTGTTTCTCCTTCTGCCTGCTGCTCCCACTGCTTGTGCTCTGTCTCTCTCTGACAAAATCTTTAAAAAAATTTTTTTAATAAAAAATAAATATTTAAATAATAAAACATAAAATAAATAAAAAATGAAAGACCATTCTGGGGGTGCCTGGGTGGCTCATTTGATTAAGCGACAGACTCTTGATTTTGGCTCAGGTCGTGATCTCAGGGTCATGATCTCAGGGTTGTGAGATCGAGCCCTGCATCGGACTCCACACTAGGCATGGAGCCTACTTAAGATTCTCTCCCTCCTTCTGCCCCTGCCTCACACATGCTCTCTCTTTAAAAAAACAAAAGCTCACAAAACAAAACAAAACCATTCTGGAACAATGTTGAGAACTGATAAGGAGACAGGGGAGACCAGTTAGGAGTTATCCAGATGAGAGATGAAAAAGGTATAGTGGGGTGATTTGAAGTGGCTGGCTTTGGAGGTAGAGCCAAAGGATTTGCTGATGGGGATGTAAAGGATAAGGAGAAGAAAGGAACCAAGGATGACTCAAAGTCATTGCCCTGAGCAACTGCAGTTTAGATGGTGAAGACTGTGAGAAGAGCAGCAGGTTGGGAGTGGGGAATCCTCCCAGCAAGAATGTTCTTCCAACCCTCCCATGTAACCCTGGTTTACACCATCACCTCCAGAACTGGCTAGAAACCCTATGCATCACTTGTGGGTAAAAAGCCATTCACTACTGGCCAGGACTTCAGTATCCCTCCCAGATGAAGTCCTGCATGGCTTCAGGGGAAAGAAGAGAGCCCAGTGGGCTGCCTGCGTCCACCCTTCCTTACCAAACTACTTTGTCTTTTCTCTCATCAGTCTCCTACCTCACCCCACCCCAGCATTAGAACCACGCATAAACTGGCTTCAGTTTCCTTGTCTGAGAAAGACAAACTTTGTGACATTTGAGCCCCCATAAAACTCCCCACGCCCCAGAGTGGAGAAAAGACTTACCCATGGCTACCGAAGGAGGGTGAGACTAGGACCCGTGGCTCTCTGGCCAGTGGAGATCTTTATGTAATCAGGTGCAGTGGAATGTTTTTATCTTGTAAGTCACACTAGAATGTTCAGCAACCTGATTTGTCTTATCTTTCTGGACTTCAGGAATGGGAAATGAAGAAGACCTAGAAAAAGGATGAAGATTTCATTCCAAAGGAAATACAAGATTGTATTGGAAACACTTTTTTCACAAGGAGACGCCAGGACACTGGAAGTAGCCCCCACTGGAAGTAGCCTCTCCAGGGCACCCAGAAGACCAGCTTTTACTGTCTGCATGATTACAGGGGAAACAGGGAGGGAAGAAATGGAAGGGAGGAAGGACATGGAGGGCGTCCTTTTAACTTCCCAGAGGGTGGAAAACGGGGATGGAGGGAGATAGAAATCTGCACCACTGTAAAGGTTTTGTTAAATGTCTTCGCCCTCACTTCTGAAGAAATGAAAGCCCACGTGAATAAGCCGTTCCATCCCATTCTAGCGTCCCATTCCCAGGCTATAGGGCAAAGGAAGACAGTGCTGAAGCATCAGTAGGTAGTACAGTACAAAGAGCCAAGCTTTGATCATCTGATCACACTTGTGCCAAGTGGATTCATGTGGGGCATCACTGACAACCTCTGGGCAACATAAAGAGGCCGAAAAATCAATAGAATTTCCCTGCCTGCGTGAACGTGAACAAAAGCTACAGACAACACACAAATTCTGCAGTCATTCCTTCTGTGTTTCAGAGCTGGGCAGGTGCGGCTACCAGAACCCTGCATTTGAAGTGCTTTCAAATAAGAGATCTGCTACGCAGCAGGCGAGGGGAGGCTCAGCAGCGGACTTGTTTTCAGTCCACAGTGATAGTGACAGGAACATGGATTCCTAATGTCCACAGGACAGTGCAGGCATTGTAGGGTGGGGTCATTTGTAGTCAATCAAGTCCTTTACCTATTTCATTTGACACTCAGGCTCCAGGAGCTAGGGCTAGAGAACCAAGTGACACTCTGTATGTCTTTATCCTGATTTTGCACTTAAAGGCTCTCCAGTCTGCACTCCTGTACCTGCTGTCAAGGAAAACTATCAGGGAGAATCAAAGGACGGTGGCTCATTTCTGCCAGGAGTGCCTTTTACTAACACTTGATACTTTTATAGGGAAGCGGGACCTCAAGTCTTGGGCAGTCTCCTTACTGTGCCACTCACTGCTTTCTCAACACTGTAGGCACTTTTTAGGTCTTTATATTTTCCTTCCAAAAAAAGATAAAACCAGTTAACTGCTAAGAGCTCAAAGGTTAGCTCCAGAGAGAGAAACACACATACACACACACACAGAATAACCTTTGGACACTTTACCCTACCTAGGGCTTTACATACTTCTGCCTTATCCAAACTTTACCACCCTTTGAGGTAGCTGAGGACCAGAGCAGGGAAAAGCCTGACCAAAATCACCTAGCTGGTCCGTGGCAGAGGAAGAGACTTAGGGCCTGTGAGCCTGGATCCAGACAGAGTTGGATTTGAGCCTAGCCTCTGCCACTGCCCAGCTGGTTAAGTCTGGGAAAGTCACCTGACCTCTCATTCTTTTCTTTATCTACAAAACCCAGGTTAACAGTTCCATATCCTCCCCCCACCCCCAAGACTATTGGGGAAATTCAGTGAGATAGCACAGGGGAAGCATCTTGCACTGTCTGAGAAAGAGGAAATGCTCAGTCAATAGTGGCCCTTATTATTAGCTAGATAAGAAACGTCTGACTAAAAACCCTGTGTTCTTTCCACTGAAGAAATGATGTTTATATGATAATCACAGCCATCAAAAAGCTAAAAAGCAACTAATCCATAACTGACAGTTTTCATCCAGATTCCACTTATCTTCAATGAAAAAGGAGCTCACATAATCTACATTGTTAATGTTCTTTTTTAAAATGTGGACCCTGGAATGACACCCAACACCCCAACTCTGTCCTCGGTGTGTATTTTTTCTCGTGTGGTTATTCTGCGGTTGAGCATTTTTCCCCACTGAAAGACCTTGGGAATCCTTGAGAGGGGAACAGTGAGCGCCCCACGCATCAGCTACTGTGTTAGCCAAGGTTCACAGGCACACAACCTGTGCAGTCACAAAGATTAGTGGGGCCCTGAGCTTGGTTTAGTGCTCTGCTGTTAACCCTCTCAGTAATTTTTGAACAAAGGGCATCATGTTTCCCTTTTGCCCTTTAAATTGCATAGCCAGTCCTGGTGCTAACTAATCACTTTCCCAGGCATTTTCCCTAAAACTCTGTGACACAGGCTCTATTACCCCAGTTTTTAGTTTGGGAAACTGAAGCCCAGGGCGGTTATGTAACTTGCACGACCCAGAGTGGTTATGTAACTCACACGACCCACAGTTAGTAAGTGATGGAGCCAGCCGCCCTTCCTCTTAGTCCAAGGTTCCATTTCATCCACATCTTACCCCACCACCCATCTTGCACTGCAGCATTCAGAAGCACACTAGCACCTCATAAACAGACTAATGAAAGATGTACATATGCAGCACATTTGGTATAAGCTAGTTAGCTAAGAGAAGTGCAAACAAAATGGCTAAAACATAGATGTCAGTCCTCATCTGTTAAAATGCCTTGTTTGATTTGTTTTGTTTTGTTTTGAAGGTATAGGCTCATGGGTCTAGGGGGATTTGAAGCTCCATCCTTTCCGACACTGCCAAGTGTTGGGACTATCAGGATTTCTGGTGTCCCTAAATACTCAGTGGGGGACCCTGAGCAGGTGTACCAACCTCTGAGCCTCACTTTTCACAAATGTAAAAGCGGATCATAATCCCTCCTTAACCCATGTTGCTCTTCTCCTGAGGCCAAAAGGAAACATCAGGTGTTGGTTACAACACATTTGGACTGGGCCTTGAATAGAATTAAAAGATGCAAAAGTCTCCAGCTCTGTCCTCAGGGAACTCACAGACAATTAGAAAGAAAACCTGACCCAAACAGCTACAGTATAAGTAAGCCATGCTACAGTGAAGATTTAGAATGATGAGAGCACACTTCCCATTTCATATATATATATATATATATATATTTTTTTTTTTAACCTTAGGGAGGATCCAGGAACTAGCCTGGCAATTCCAAATGCCCTCAACCCCAATCGCCAATCTATCCTTACTTCCTGACAGTTTTCCACACTAAATCTCTCTACAATTCATCCACTTCATCCTATCTCCACTGACATCAACCATTAATTCATTCAACAAATATTCGTTGATCACCTACTATGGATACCTATCTACTGTACTAGATGTCAGAAATCACCACTGTGAACAAGATAGACACCCTCTTGCTCAAACTCTAGTTGGGAGAACAAAAAGAAAACAAAACAAAATACAAATATGGAAACAGAAATTGCAGGACACATCTAAAATAGTAGCTACTTTAGATAGGGTGTTACAAAGATCTATCAAGGGGTCCCCAGGACAGAGTACAGTCCTCCCCTTGCATGGACTAGTACGACAGCTTGACTCCCTGCCTCTTTGTTTAGACCGAGCATCATACAGGAGTCAAAGCGACCCGTTAAACATGTAAAGGTTTTGTAACATGCTCGCATTGCAATCAGTAAGACTCAAGTTCATGGAGCAAAAAATTTGGGTACTACATTAAGAAACTGTTCCATCGTTCATTGGCAATAACCGACTAATCTCTGTCCTAATGGAGCTCACATTCAAGTGAAGGGAAGTGAGAAAATACACATTTAAAAAAAATAGCGAAGTCAGAAAACAAGGGAACTGGAAGAAAAAAGCAGGTAAGAGTAATGGCGGAGTCGGGCTTTAAGTTTTTTTAAATCCCTCGCGGGACCCGTTTCGCTCATTGTGTTGTGTTGCCGGCCCCCCGTTCCCTCCAGTAGTTCGGCGCCTTACTCGAAATACACTCTCCCGCTTGACTGGGATTTTGCACATGCTGTTTACCTCTACCTGAACTACTTTCCTCCTCCTTTAATCTACTCATTCTTCAGCTTTCTGTCAAGTGTTTCCTCTGGGAAAACTGCCGACACTCGGCCACAACGTATTTTAGGCTTCCGCGGCACCACGGCCCTCGTTAAACACCGGTCATATTTTGACTTTAAGTCGCGTTTGCATTCACTTATTGTTTACGATTTCACGTAACCTACTTGGGGGTACAGCTGCGATCCCCTGTGGTGACCGCGGATTTCGCGACCAGAACGGAGCCTGACTCCCGCCACAGGAACCCATCCTGCGAACTCAACTCGCTGGGGACCGGAAGTGTCGCATTTCGTCGGGGACACCGGATAGGCACGAGCACCGCGCGCAGGGACAACCGGAAGTGTGGCGTATGGGTTCGGGGTCCTGGAATGGGAGCGGCCGCGAAGGCTGCCGGGAAGCGTGGTATCTCGCTTATCTCGTCATTTGGAGCAATTGCGCATGCGCTGCCTCCGTCAGCGGAGATCGGGAATATGGCCGCGCGGTCCGTATGGGCGGTCCGGCGGCTGGTGCAACGCCTCCTGGCCTCGAGTGCCGCGTCCGAAGGCAGGTGAGCGAGGCAGGCTGCGGGTCGCGGATTGAGGGTGATGCGAGACAAGCAAGCTGGAAGGGCGGTTATGGGCTGGAGGGCGCGAGATGACTCACCAAACCTCTCGGCTGTCCGATTCGGCACTCACGGCATTTTACAGATAAGGAAACCGAGGCACACAGCTGCGTTTCCTTGCCAGGCCAAGAAAGAGCCGAGATCACGTTCCTTGGAGGTGGGAACTCTTCAGCCCCGAGCATCGACTGAATTGGGGATGTACGTCTCCCGGCCCCTTTTCCTCCAGCTGGGGTGTCTGCAGTTACATTGAATTTTCCCTGCCGACTTCCTGTGTGACCCTAGGCCAGTCCCTTCCACATTATCTCGGCTTCACTTTACCTGTCGGTAAAAGGAGGACGGTCGACTTGGTCTCCAAACGGCTCTTTCACCTGAGTCTATGAAGTTGCATTTGCTGCTCTTCACCATCAGCTACGGCACCTTTTTTTGATTACTTATCATGCCGACTGTAGAACTTTATGGATAGTTCTTTTTTATTCTCCCGTTCAATCCAGAAAACTGAGGTTTAGAAAAGTTCAGTAACTTTTCCAAACTCAGGGCTCTAGAATCGGCTCTTTTAACTAGTGAACAACGTTAATTATTCTCAGGGCGACTCCGTGTTTGACTGTGTGTTCCTCAGAAAGAATAAAAATGAGTGAACTGTGGGGTGAGTAAGGTTGGACTTCTGAAATGTAAATTAAGCTGCGGGGAATCCGGGAATTCCGCAAAACTGTTTGCCGCCTTTTTATCTTTACACACTTGACCTAGCACCCTGCCCTAGCACCTGGGTGCGAGATTGAATTCTATTGAATTCTGGGTTTCGGGCTTTTTAAGTCTTTTTGGCAGTTTGTGATGTAGGAAGTGACTAGAAGAAAAAAGTTAGCTTCTGATAAAATTTCCCCTCACTCCAGTTCTGGAGCAGGAGGAATTGAAGGGATCAGCCTCAACTCTCCGCTTCAGACATGGGCTTTGGCCGTTTTCTCTTTAAACTGGTCCTTGGGAGTATTATGACCTACTTTCAGTTGGATAAATGTAGTTAGTTGAGGAGGAAGGAGGTATTTCACCCTGTGTGATTTGCCCCAAATCTATGGGGACCATATTTTGTGAACCAGAAATGTGGAACCGTTTACAGTCTGAAACCAGATTGTAATAACTGAGTTCAGGGCTGGCCTGGAAAGTCTAGGACATAAAAGTCATCTTGCCCGTAGCTTTCTACTGACTTTTCCCTCTCCCTTGCTTGAAGCAAACACTTTTTACCCCTTTTAAATCTTTGCATGGATGTCACCTCAATGACTGCTCTTCGATATATGCCTGTTCATATGAGTAAATTATTTGTTTTAAAGACCTCTTGTACTCACAGATTGATTTTGTTGATTTTACTTCAAATTATGAGAATCCAGGAAGTGTAATGGAAACTTCCTTGAAGGAGGAGTGAGAACTGCTACAATCCAAGATTTGTAAAGTAGGCCCTGCTCTAAAGTTCTTCCTTTGTAAACAACTATACGTCAGACGTTTGAGCTGTATGAAATTCTGGATTACAAACATGATTGAATACAAAGATCCATTTTATTCACCTGTTTATAGTTCACAGCCTGGAACGTATAGTGTTTTATAAGTGTTTAACTGACTTGATTTTACACAGACGTGCGTTCCCAAGTCAGGATTTCTCTTAACACAGGTGCTCTTTCATAGGAGCCTAACTTAGGAGCTTGTGGTCAAGAAAGCTTTAGAATTCTAGGCCTGACTCCAGTTTGACACAGTCCCTTTACTGGGCTTCATTTTCCCCATGTGTAAAATGAAGGATTGAATCAGCAATGTATGGCTTTGTGTTTTGATTTCCCACTTCTGATATTGCCCTGCTGATTCTGGGCATAAGAACTCTGTTTTCTCTTGCTGACTTTTGCGTCCCCACTTCTAGCTATTTCTGCTGCCTTGTGTTCAGTATCCTGATTCAACAGAATACTGGTTATGTGGTCACAAGCCTCTCTGAGCTTCAGTTTTCTCATTTATAAAATTGAGATGATAGGGGAGCCTGGGCGGCTCAGTTGGTTAAGTGTCTGCCTACTGGTCGGGTCATGATCTCAGGGTCCTGGCGTCCTGCTCCTTGCTTAGCTAGGAATCTGCTTCTCCCTCTCCCTCTGCCCCTTCCCACCACTCGTGCTCTGTCTCAAATAAATCAATAAAATCTTTAAAAGAAAAATTGATAATATAATTTCTCTCACACACTGTGAGATGAAAAGATCATTTACGTAAAACCTGACAGTGGTGTCTGACATTCAGTAACTGTATACTTTATAAGTGTTGGTGGTGTTACTGTGACCGCAAGCAGTTTGGCTGTGTGTGATGGCATTTCTTCATGTGCCCCCCTCCCTCTCACTTTAGGGGATGGCCGCATCCTTTCAGCACTGTCACCCAGAGAACTGCTGGTGAGGCCTGCAGTTCTGAGGACCCTCCCGATGAGCTTGGGCCCTCTCTTGCAGAACGAGCCTTAAAGCTTAAAGCTGTGAAACTGGAGAAGGAAGTCCAGGACTTAACAGTGAGTAGATTTTGTCTGTTCCTCACATCCCTTCTCTGGCTGAAATATCCACACAGTTTTTGTGTCCGTTTTTTTAAATTAAATTTCCTCTCATAGGCTCTTTACCTCTCCCCCCATATCTACTCTCCTGCTAGGTATATTAGGCAAAGTAGTCTATCATCGTTAAAAACATAGTACTTATATACCTAATGTTGTGGTAGCTTCAGAGGAGGCCCAGGGCCTGGCATGTAGTAAAAACTCTGTAGATATTTGTTGATTGAGTGTGTCATTTATCACTGTCCTCTGCCAGTCAGACTACATCTGGCATACTCTGCCTACCAGGGTTGACAGACACGTGTTGAGGGCAGTAATTAGTTAGTTCCAAAGCAAGACCACCCAGAATGGTAAGGAGGTAGGAAAGCATGTCTTGTGAGAGCAATTAAAGGAATCAAGGATTATAAGAATGAAAGAGGAAAAGATTAAAGGAGCTAAACTAACTGCCTTCAAATAGAAGACACACTTTTAAAACTTAATGTTTGTTGTCCTGGAGTTCAGTTCAATGGAAGAAAGAGGGTGGCATTATTGGCTGCGTGTGAAAAAGGAAGCTTTCTCTCAAGATAATGAGCTTGAAAACACCTTGTTGAGTCTTCAGAGTAGGAGGCTAAATGACAGCCTATCGGGGTTGCTGTACAAAGTAGGTTCCTGCTTTGACTCGGAATTTTTAGTAGCTGATGTAAGATTCCTGCAGCTCCTAATTTTTTTTTTTTTTTTTTAAACCTATCACAAGGGGCACCTGGGTGGCTCAGTGGGTTAAAGCCTCTGCCTTCGGCTCAGGTCATGATCCCAGGGTCCTGGGATCGAGCCCCGCATCAGACTCTCTGCTCAGCGGGGAGACTGCTTCCTCCTCTCTCTCTGCCTGCCTCTCTGCGTACTTCTGATTTCTGTCTGTCAAATAAATAAATAAATAATCTTTAAAAATAGATAAAAAATAAAAAAACTAAAAACCTATCACAAGGTTGAAGTTTGTAAAGTAAGGAAAAACATTCTTGGGAACGTGGGTGGCTCAGTTGGTTAAGCAACTGCCTTCAGCTCAGGTCATGATCCTGGAGTCCCAGGATCCAGTCCCTCATCGGGCTCCCTGCTCAGTGGGGAGTCCCCTTCTCCCTCTGACCCTTCCCCCTCTCATGAGTGTTCTCTCTCTCTCTCTCTCTCTCTCTCATTCTTTCTCAAATAAATAAATACAATCCTTTTAGAAGAAATTCTTTTCCACTAGCAAGCATGTATTTTTCTGATCATTTTGACTTTGCTTTTGGTGTCAGATGAGATATCAGAGAGCGGTAGCCGATGGTGAAAACATAAGGCGGCGAACCCAGAGATGTGTAGAAGATGCCAAGATATTTGGTGAGAGATTTATTCATGATAAAAACTAAACTACCTTTTAGTTTGGGGCACCTGGGTGGCTCATTTGGTTAAGCGTGAGGCTCTTGATTTTGGCTCTGGTCATGATCTTCGTTGGGAGGTTGAGCCCCATGTTGGGATCTGCACTGGGCATGGAACCTGCTTGGGATTCTCTCTCTCCCTCTGCCCCTCCCCTCCTTTGTGCAGGTGTGTCCTCTCTCTCTCTCTCTACCTCTCTCTCTCTCTCTCTTTCTCTTTCTCTCTCAAAAAAAAAAAAAAAAAAACCTTTTAGTTTAAGGATACTGACAGTATCCTTACAAACTGAACATAGTAAAAAACACATCTAGGTCCTAAACCAATCCTACTCTGCCCTTCCACTCTTGCCATATGTCTTGTGAGATTTTTATTGGGAATGTTACCAAGTGAACTATTTACTAAAATAATACTTGCCTTTGTTTTGACCAAAACCTTTGTTACTTAATTTTTCAAGCGTGTACACTTAACATTCTAGTGCTAACGCAGCCAATTCTGTTTAACTCATTAACAAACAAGTGAATCATTAAGATGTTCAGAGGAGAATCCAAAGAGCGAGACGCATGGGCAATCAGGAATACTAAAATTTGCTTCGTAGAGCAAAACTGGTATGTAACCATAGTGCAGTGATCAACTGTGTCTCCGCCAGACAGTTTTCACTACTGTGGACAAAAATCACTTGCATTACCATCAGTGTTTACAACTTAATAAGTTAGCAAATAACTCAAAGACAAAGCCTCGAACCATATGGGAGCAGGTAGAAGTCGTACTAGATCACATCTGTTTTTTCACTGATGACTGAATAATCTTGGTCTTTCAATCTTTGAAGTCTTTCAGGGGCACCTGGCTGGCTTAGTCAGTGGACCATGAAACTTGATCTCTAGTTAGGCATTTGAGCCACACGTTGGGCGTAGAGATTACTTAAAAATAAAATCTTAAATATATGTACACATTTGAAGTCCACACATTTTAAAAAAACAATAAAAAATAAAGTCTTTCACAAATTCTTCTCTGAACACACAACAAACAACTCGTTCCAAATGTGTTCATGTAAGTGTTAGTAATGGATTGAAGGGTAGAAGGCAGATCTGTGATTACTCGCCTCACAGTTTCGTTAAGAGGATTATACTTTCATTGCACATAGAATGAAGGTGCTTCAGGAGCCCTTGGATTGTATGTAGTCCAGTCTCCTTTTACAAATGAGCTGGAAAAAGTTAATTGGTGACAGAGAGAGACGTAAGTCCGTTGGTTCCTAACCCCCAGTCTATTATTCTTTCCCCCATGTCACACTAGTCCCTGTTCTCTGGATTTTATCTGCTGTTTGTGCATAGAATTCACTTCATTCCTGTCCTGTCCAGCCCCAGTGCTTTGGCATAGCCTTCTGCTTTGCATTCAGTGCTAGAGATACCACGTTTCAGGGCTACGATATCAGCTAAGTACTGACCCCCAAATTGTATTACTGATGTTTCATCCAAGTTTTAATGTCTTATTTCCAACCATCAGGACAGAGCTTTGCAAACTACAGCCTATGTGTAAGTCCATGAATACAGTTCTGAATTTTATTATTAAAAATGTGTAGAAATTGGGGTGCCTGGGTGGCTCAGTGGGTTAAAGCCTCTGCCTTTGGCCCAGGTCATGATCCCAGGATGCTGGGATCGAGCCCAGAATCGGGCTCTCTGCTCGGCAGGAAACCTGCTTCCTCCTCTCTCTCTCTGCCTGCCCCTCTGCCTACTTGTGATCTGTCAAGTAAATAAATAAATAAAGCTTTAAATTAATTAATTAATTAATTAAAAATAAAAATTTGTAGAAATGATCACCTACATAAGATCCTTGATTTTTGCCTCATCTCACAAAACCTAAAATATTTACTATATGGCCCTTAATAGGAAAAGCTTGCTGACCTTTGAGCTACAAGGAATTCTGTAGCAAGTAAACCAACTTGGTACCTGGGAAAGACTTCTTTCCTGCTTGAGGGGGCAGGGTAAATTGGCTTACTAGAAGTCCAGCTTTGATGGGTTATATCACTTGTATCAGTTTCCTCAAGAATTGATAAGGTTCCCAGGAACAAACGAATACTAGCTAAGCTCAAAAATAATTTGATAATCTAATTTATTCATGTAGAGAGCAAAATGTGTCTAGCAGTATGCCACCTAAGTCATTTGCTTGGGTCATTTCTTTTTAGTGGCCAGGAATACTTAGAAAAATTGAAGATTGTTCAGGGAGCATGGGGTTAGAAAAAAAATAGAAAGCTTTTATTATTTAATTAATATGTAATATAGCATGATGACTCTCCTTCCAGGGAAGGTTTTTGTCTCAGTAACTCATCTACTCTTAAACAGGTCATAAAGATTCTCCCCCAACCCCACTCCCAAGAAATGGTTCAGACACCAACTTCCTATTGAAGTAACAGTAATTAGAATAGAATCAGAGACTGAACCACTCACTATACAAACAAGAGAACCTGGGCTTCTTTTTACCCAAATCATACAACTTGACTAGACAGAAGTCAGGGTTCTTTGTACCATGGCAATGTACAAGTCTGCCCAGAAGCCTACCGCTTTCAAAATTCCGTTGGAGTATATGTCTTCTTTTAGTAGCCAGGAGATGCCTTTAGTACTCCCTGGTTGATCTTTATGAGACATTCTTGTCTCTTGGGTGGAGTTTTGATCTAATCGGCATACTTCTCAAGCCTGAGGCAAACCTTTTCTACTTTTTCAGCTGATTTCATTAATAGCCATTAATATTTATAGTTGCCATCCCCAGTAGAGGTGGAGAAGGTATCTCGTGGAACTTTGTTCACACCAGGTCTGGTTCCCTGGAGATGCCTGCTGGTTTTGCTCTTTCCTCTCCTTTACCTCCTCTCCCACACCAGACTTCTCCCACATTATACCAGCATTCCTTCACTTTGGTTCTTCTATTTCTTCTGATATCTTCTCTTCCTGTCCATCTGTCATGCCCCGGCACCCCAAATCCATTATGTACATTATTATTAGACTAATTTGAATCCTATTACACTTGTTTGCTCAAGATGCTATAAATGGACTCTGTCACCCAGAAGTTAAAGATAGAATTCCTACCTCTGTCAGTTGTTCCTTCCAGAATCTAGGCAGCCAGTCTAGGAAATTTCTTCTCTGTCATCTCTTTTATTGCCTCCCTGTGGATGATCTTCCTTTTTACCTCTGAATACAGTTAAGGTGGCTCCCTATTTTGATGCATAGCCTTAAAACTGTCCCTGGATTGGGGTGCCCAGAAGTCAGTTAAGTGACTGACTTCGGCTCAGGTCATGATCCCATGGTCCTGGGATCAAACCCCAAGTCAGGCTTTCTGCTTAGCAGGGGATCTGCTTCTCCTTCTCCCTCTGTCCCTTATCCCACTCATGGGTGCACTCCCCCCCCCCACCATGAATAAATAAAATCTTTTTTAAAAAACTGTCCCTGGATTAAAACCAGATGAACAAAGTCCTTCATCCTTCACTAGTTATCCCACCAGGGCTTTGCTGTTACCATAGATGTCTGTAATGATGACATTCTTAACATTTCTGTAAGAAAAATCAAGATGCTACATTGGGAGTAATGAGATTGCTCAACAATTGAGTTTACTTTTAGAACAGTTCATAGAACTAAAAAGATTTTAGAAGTTTTGTGGCCCATCTCCAGCAAGTATATGTATGTACATACATGTGTAACTTCCGAGCAGGGAGTTGGAGACTCACCTCCTCTATGGAGTATATTACTTTCCTATCCCCGTTTAACCAGTCCTCAAGAATAAACCTTCCTGAATCTCGCTTAGCACAGTGTTGTCAACTAACTTCTGTATTATTGCCCTCTACCCCATGAAATACCAATATCTTGTCCCTATTGAGAGTGCATGTCTTAGCAAAATTAAGACATATAAGAATTTTCAAAACTGTACATGTCAGTACTAAAAGTGAATAGCCATAAAAATACAAGAAACAATGATCCCGATTTTTTTTTTAAGATTTTATGTATTTATTAGAGAGGGAGAATGAGAGCAAGCATGAGAGGGGGAAGGTCAGAGGGAGAAGCAGACCCCCAGCTGAGCAGGGAGCCCAATGTGGGACCCGATCCTGGGACTCCAGGGTCATGGCCTAAGCTGAAGGCAGTCGCTCAACCAGCTGAACCACCCAGGAGCCCAATGATCCAGTTTTTAAAGCACGGGTTTCTGACATCCTACATTCAGTCTTACCTAGTCCTTAGGTTCTAACCATCTTCCCCTTTTCCTAATAGGCTTCCCAGTCATATACCTTCCAAGAGAAACCCTGATTTGTCAGTTGGATTAAGGTGGTAATCATTGATGACGATCCCTGGGTCCTGTGTGGCAGTCTTCCCACTTCCTGGGGTATCCAGTATACTAGCCACTCCCCTAGGCATTCCCCATACTCCTCCCCTAGGAGCAAAGTGATTTTTCTTCACAAACAATAAAAGTGTCTGGTTTCTCTAGGAATTCAGAGTTTCTGTAAGGACTTGGTAGAAGTGGCAGACATTTTGGAGAAGACTACAGAGTACATTTCTGAAGAAACAGAGCCTGGGGACCAGAAGCTCACTCTGGAGAAGATCTTCCGAGGGTTATCACTTTTAGAAGCAAAGCTGAAAAGTGTGTTTGCCAAACATGGCCTAGAGAAGATGACACCCATCGGTGACAAATATGACCCTCATGAGCATGAACTCATCTGTCATGTGCCAGCAGGTGTTGGGGTACAGCCTGGCACCGTGGCGTTAGTAAGGCAAGATGGCTACAAGCTTCACGGCCGAACCATTAGACTTGCCAGGGTGGAAGTAGCAGTGGAGTCTCAGAGAAGACTATGAATGGGCCATGAAGAACTGAATGTTCTCCCAGAGTACAGCCACCTATGTTTCCTTTATTTATTAAACTAGGTTTGTATTGTACATGAGGTACTTCATGTGATCTGTTTTGGATTTAGTCATATTGGCTTTATTTCTAAGATACTCTACTGATGAATGTGACCTATTTGGTCTCATCAGAAGTCTTGCCATTGGGCATTTGAACAATGTGACAAGTGATCCTATGGCCTTTGTCCAAATATGTTTAAGAAAATTATTTTAAAATTGGTACTCTGATGACTGTCAATTGAAAAGCTTTTTAAAAGTGGAAATGAGTATATGTTTATGTATTTTCAACTAAATGTTTCTTTCTAATGGTCCCTACAACAGGAATCTTGTATTTCATGGGGAAAGGAGATGGTAGGGATTGGTTCAACATCTGGGTACTTAGATGATAAAGCTTTAGAGTTACATGAATTTAGATCATTTGGGTTGGTTTTTATACACATAGATTTTTAGGACTTCCCCTTTTTATTATTTTCCTTTTAGCCATCTTTTGTCCTTGTAGCCCCCGCCAGGTATATTCACACTCATTGTCCCATTTACTAGGGCTAATTAAGGCCCAGGCAAGACTTGGAAGGCAGGGAGTATCAAGAAATTCAAGGTGCCAGGTTCCTTTCAAGCAAGTATGACCAAGAAACCTTGTGCTTTGCTGGGTTACCTTACAATTCTTTTCAGCCTCCCTAGGTATATAATCATTTCAGGGAAACCAAGGCAGCACCAATAACTAATGACCCAAATCAGTCTATGTAGGTAATTTACCTACAGCTTTTCTCTCCACTAGCCCCTAAATCTTCCACTTTGTCAAATTTGCCTCATCATCCTTTATTAGATTATGCAGGAGGTGTTCAGGGCAAAAATGTTAGGTTCCTACTATTTCTCATTTCATTTAGTTAATGCTGAATTTCTTTTTTAATTTGGTACTCACAAATCACTACCTCTCATGCTGATAAGCTTTATTTTCCAGTTTTTGTATCTGTCTTATGTTATGTATATTAACATCTAGCTGTCCTTTATGTATTGGTCTCATAGAATTAAGGAGCCTATGTGTTTATTTTTTATTTTTTTCAGTCTTGCTTATGGCTGGTGTTCTGTAAAGGATTTGTTCAATAAAGGAGCAAGTGAATGACCTATCAATCTGACTTTAGAAAGGAGGTCAGTTACGGAGATTTTAATGTTAGAAGAGGCCTTAATGATGATCTCATCTCACCCTTTCAGCTTCTTAAGCATGAAAACGTCTTTTTAGGACCGGACTCAAAATGTCTAAAACTAGTAAACTAAATTTCAGTGAGAACTTGAATAAGGAACAACTAGATATTAACTTTAATCATTTAAGATCCAGCAGTTCTATAATGAACATGCAAATGTGTCCCCAACGGACAAAGATTATTAGACGTACAGCTTGCATAGGTAGGTTCAGGTTTTTTAAATTAGTTATCCATAAAGTAAATCCGTTTCTACTGGAATTTTATGACCCCATTCTGTGGAGTGTTACAAGTTACCCTCTTAGACATCGTAGATAGTTCCAGCACACTCCACATATGTATCAATAAAAACATCCCCCAGTGAGCCCTGCCATCTCCACCAGAATTAGATACTCCAAAAAAAAAAAAAAGAGTGCTTTTAAGAAGCAAACGAAAGACTGGTGATAAGATTTTAAAACCAGAACCTCTTTGGGCTTTCCAGTAAGTGCATACTGTAAATTTAATGAGCAGTCAGATTTCACAATAGAAATTTGTCTTTTTTTTTTTTTTTTTTGCCTTCATTCCTTTGAGATTGACAGATGGTGACAAGAAAAGGAGCCAATTACCTATGTGTTCTTGAATTACTAGCTGTCATTATCAGTGAATTAGAACAACCATAGTTTTAGGTATGAAATGTTCGAGTACTTGAAGAGTCTTCTAATATTCCTTGCAACCTCCTGTTTTAGCAAGTAGATTAAGAATAATTTTATGTTTTTATTATTCAGTAGTTATGCAGATTTAAAAGTGTAAATTTAGAAGATGGAGCTATAATGGTAAGAATCTCAAAAGTTGGGCTTTTGGGAGCCAGAGCAGCACAACAGAGCATAGGCTGTGGAGGCATAGACTTGAACATAAATCCCAGCCCAGTCACCTCTGTGATCTTGGGCCCCAGTCATTTCACCCTTCTGAGCCTGCTTCCTTGTTTGTACAATGATTATAATTCCCTCACAATATTGTGAGGATTAAATGAAATGTGTAAATTGTCTACTACAGTAGGCCCTCAAATATTTATTTTTATTACTTTCTATTATACATGTTATTTTGCCTATGTTTTTAATAGCTGTCTAAAGTCTAGGCATAGGGGAAAACTGGTTAAGTGGTGCTTCTATTAAAAAAAAAAAAAGAAAAAATTGTAATTTAATCTATCAGTGACTTATTTTCCTTCCAGTTTTCTGGTTTTTTTCTGTGTGTATGTGTTGTTGTTGTTGTTTTAACTGTAATGCAAGAAATCCACACTTTCAGACTGGAGAAGCAAGAAAATTGTGTCTGCTCTTCATTACTTTAATCTTGTTGGCAAAGTGAAATGTTGTAGGCCTGCAGATATGTAAGGAAGCTTTGGCTCACTTGAAGAGGGGATCCTGGTGTTTTAATACATGGATTCTACAAACCTTTCACAGATTTTCTTCACTGTCATAAGGGAATTAGTTTGATACTGATAAGTTAATTGGTGCTCTTTCATGGCAAACGATCTGATAAGTGAAGAAAGGTTCTTGTACACTAAAGCAAATCAAATAGGGAAAACTAAGAATGAAATAGAATATTCAGAAGCAACTTCAATAAAACCTGAATTGACCTAACTAGTTCCTGTGTTTAGTGTCTTTGTCTGCCTATATATTGACATTATGGTCACTTCATTGACTCCTCACCCATCTTGTCAACACTCAGCAGAGGTACCTTGAGATCCCACAGCAGCCCAGCCAAATGGATGTGGTGTAGATGTTCATTCTACACCCTGCCTTGGGGTTGAAGTCTTGTCTGTTCTCCTACCTCCTTGGCCTTGCTTCATTCTGATTCTTACGTATTTCTAGATCTGGACTTCTGTTTTTGCCTTCCTCTCTGGCATTGCCTTATTTTCTTACACTTGTTTCTTGGTTCTAGTTGTCTTATCTGCTTCAATCATGTCACTTGAACTCCTGGACTTCTGATCCTCTCAACCAGATCACTGACATGTGTCCTTACACAGATCTTCAGCTTCCGTGAGTCCTTGTCAAGCTCTGCCTGGCTTTGTCTATACATCTACTTAACTGGCTGCCAAATACCCAGCCTCCTGGCTGAGTGGCCCTCTTTGGAGCCAGCCTTTCCAGCAATTCGGCCTTGGATTTCATTACTCTTCTAATCTTGTCTTGATATCCTGGCTCCCCAATCCATTGCTTCCCATATTCCCAGTGCTAGGAAGTATACTCTTACTTCTATCTGCTCATACCATCCACATGGTCAAGTTCGCTGTGGAGGTTTCAAACATTGCTCCAAATCTTGAATCCGGACTTTGTGGTTGACCAATAGAATGTAGTAGAAGTGACTGCTGGTTTCCAGACCCAAACTATCCTATCTCTGGATGCTCACCCTTACAACAACTCAGCCTTCAATTGACAGCAAACTGAAACAGCCTGTGGAGTGGAACTAGGCCCTAGCTGAGATTTCAACTGATAGCCAACACCATCTTGCCAGCCATCTCAAGTCATTTAGAAATTGGATCCTCCAGCCCCTAGTGTAACAGCCCCCATCCGACACCATATGGAACAGAAATGAGCTGATCTCACAGAGCCGTGCCCAAAGCCCAGATTTATGGGCAAAGTAAATGATTGTTACTGGTAGCCACTAAGTTTTGGGGTAGTTTGTTATGAAGCAATAGGTAACTGATAGAGTCACCCAGCTTCACTCCTGGTCTCCTAGTGTCAACATCACCACTACCCGAACGATAGACATGTTTTATTGTTTCTATGTTCCTATGCTTCTGCACCAGTAGGCTGGTTCAGTAATAAATATGTAAGGCCTTTTGTTTGGTGGGAGAAAAGGAGAAATTTTAGAGTTAATACAATTTACCCTTCAAAAAGCTACAAGAGGGGCGCCTGGGTGGCTCAGTGGGTTAAAGCCTCTGCCTTCGGCTCGGGTCGTGATCCCAGGGTTCTGGGATTGAGCCCCGCATCGGGCTCTCTGCTCCGCGGGGAGCCTGCTTCCTCCTCTCTCTCTGCCTGCCTCTCTGCTGTCAAATAAATGAATAAAATAAAAAAAAAAAAAAGCTACAAGAATCAGATTAAGTCAGCGCATAAGAGAACTTGGCACAAAGTAATTGATGAATGCTTATATAACAAAAAATTTAAGGAATTATCTTGAGTCAAGGGAATGAACTTAAGGAGCTTTACATTCTGACATAAACATTACCAAAAATATTATTTTTTAAGATCATAAGAAATGCATGTTTGTCTACTACTTTACTAGCAACCAGCTTGGCCCTTCTGTGACTCAGAGAGCTGACTTGGAATCTCAGCTACATGCTCTTTTACTAGCGTCTGAATCCTTTCAGTTTCTTCTCTTAGCCATCATCTGGCCAAATTAAATATGGGTTTTCCTTACTTATCCTGAAGCTCATGCTCAGCTTTATTTTCTGCCAGAGGAATCTGTCCTTCGCCGTGTAATGAACTAACCACACTGAGCGGCTCTTCTTTTCTGAGGGTGAAAATGGGAGCTTACTCCTCCCTTCCTACCTTTCCTTCCCCTGAGAAGAGACTGGATGAAACCCTTCTCTTTTGGTTAAGTAGAAGGCAGAGACACAAAGTGCATGTAGAACCTGCAAGTACACGTGGGTGACAGCAGTCTCGAAAGCATCTGGCCTTGCTTCCACGCGCTCGCAGGGGAGCGCCTCGCCCCCACGCCTGCACACGCTTGGTCAGCAATTTGCTGCGCTTGCAGATCCTGCCAAACGGTATCAAGTCTCTGATCTCACGTGATTGTCAAAACCACCCAGAAAGGGAGCGGGAGAGAAGGGAAACCGAAGCAGACACGGAGACGGCCCGTTAGAGAGCTAGGAACCCGCAGGGGTTGGACTGGGACCGAGGTCGCCCGCCTCTCCGGTCGATCTCCCCTCAGCGCGGCCCTGGTCCTGATGCTGAGCACCCGGAGCGCGCACACCTGCGCGGGGGCAGGACGAGCCAGCCAATGGAGAACCCGCGTCCAGGAGGCGGGACAGAGAAGCCGCCACTGACGGAGCCTGCCCGAGAGGGATGCAGCTAATGAGCGCCTCGTGCTGGAGAGAGACGGCGGCTCGGCCAATGAGAGGCGGTGGCCCACCGGGCTGAAGGCGGAACAGCCAGTGGGGCGCCGGGGCGGGGCGGCGAGCCCAGCGCCAACCCGCCAGCACCGAGCGCCGGCGTGCAGTCCAGATCGCCGCCCGCCATGGCCCGCGCTGCCCGGCTCCTCGCAGCGCTGGCCGCGATCCTGGCCGCCGCCGCCACAGGCGGAGACGCCCGGCCCAGCAAAATCGGTGCGGGAAGGACGGGGTGGGGGGCTGCGCGGGGGAGGGCTGTGAGGGAAAAGGGGTCGTAGCCGGCAGCTACCGGGTGGGGGAAGGGGAAGGAAGCTGGGCGAGGGAGGGGTCCTCGGGAGAGGAACGGGCTGGAGAAGAGGCAAGGGTCTGAGACTGGGAGAGGAAGGGGACCGGTGGGAGGCAAGGTGCTGATCCGGCATGGGCATGTGGCGACGGCTGCCTGGGGCGGAAAAGAGGCTTGGGACCAGACTGGCCACTGATCTCACCAGAAGGGCCGGGAGCACTGAGCATCTACGGTGGACCTGGCTCTTTGCCAGGTGCCCCGATGGATGACAGAGAGGCCGGGGATTGGGTGATGTCATTCATAAAGGTTTATTGAGGGCCGTCTGTGAAGCAGGCACAGTGCTCCGTAGTTCCTGTCTGGAGGCGAGACTGCACAATACAGGGAAGTCAGTGGTGAGGCTGAGAAGGTACCCCGATGGAAAGAGCACTTCGTCCATCTTCCAGGCTCCGAGAGGGCTCTGGAGGGCTTCCTAGAAGGAACATCTAAGCCAAAACCTCAGGGAGAATAGGAGAGAGAACCCAGGAAGGTCTGCTGGAGATCAATTTGCTGAATGACAGTGGAGAACTTTTAACAGCAGTCATCTTGGGTTTTATTAAAATATTTTATTTTGAAAATTTTCAGATGTACAGCAGAGTTGAAAGAACTGGATATACAGTGGTCAACTGTGTGCTCACCACCTAGATTCTGCCCTTAGCAAACTGCTCCTGTACTTGCATTATTACATAACTATCTTCCCCTCCCTCCATGAATTCAACTTACATCTTAATGCATTTCAAAATAAACTGCAGGCATCAGGACATTTGCTAAATACTTCTTCCTGCATCTCATTGACTAGAGCTCCATATTTGTTTGCTCTTTCTATTAACAATTGTCAATTTTAACTCGACAGGGCTCTTAAAGATATTCCAGTCCCTCACATATAAAATTCCCACAGGCAGAGATGCTAGTCTTCTGGTGTCGGGGGACAGAGTCTCCACTCCACTAAGCTGCCCTCTCTGCCCCCTTATTGGCAGGGGAGCGTGTCCCTTGAAAGCACCACAGACTTATTGGGCTAGTACAGTGCTAAGGCTTCTTTGGATTACAAAACTGCAGTTCAGGCCATAAAGGGTTAAGACAGATGAGCCTGCCAGAAATCAGTTTGGGACTGAGAGTCTAGGGTTTTCAGGGGAGAGAGAATCCTGAGAGCTAGAGCAGACAGAGAAGACCTCAGGGAGAAGGTGGATTTTGGCTCCAAAGGATGGGGAAGTTAGGCACGCTGTGTCTGGAGGGGCAGGGCACTCCCTTCATCTCCCAAAAAATGGGCAACAAGGCAAGACATTTCACACTGGCCCCTGGGAAGGGGCAGGGCCTCCTCCCAGCAGTACATGGCTGGTTGCCTGCCTCGTCCCTGCCTACCTGGCCCAGCGGTCACCCAGGGCAGGACACTTGGCAATGCCAAGATGCTTGGTAGCTTTTCTGATTGTCCTCATCTTGGTGGTTTGGATTCTACACACAAGATTGTGGAGCTTTCCTGTGAGGATGGCTTCACCCCCAGACTGCTGCAGGGCCAAATCTGAATACCTCTGTGTGACATTGGACTCTTTACCCCCACCCCCACAGTTCCACACACCGCCCTGCTCATGCTGTTCTCCAGGGAGAATGTGCTTCTGCTGCCAGGCAAAGCCGATCGTTCTCCACGGCCCTGGTCAGACATTACTTCCCCTGCGAGGCCTGTGTCTCCACGTGCTCATGCACAATACGTTGCTTCCTCCTCAGGATTCCCCGGAACCCTGTTGTCACAGGGGTCACACGTTGTCATAGCTTGCAGTGCGCGAGTCTGTCTGCCCACTCCCTGCCTGAGCTCAGGAGGACAAAAGCCAAGCTTGATTCTCTTGGGCCCTAGCACGTCTTATCATGGACCAGGGAGTGGGCGTTGGTTGTGGGCATTGAATGTGCTGCTTCTCAATGAGGTGAGCTCTTCTGCTTCCCCAGAGCCCTGTGCGCAGCTTCGAGGCCTCATGATATTAGTTCCTCTGAAAAATGGATAACTTGGGGCTCTGTCACAGACAGGAAGGGAGCGCACTGGTTGAAAAAGGTTAAGGACAGTCTTAGAAATGGCTTTGTAAACACTGAAAAGGAGGAAGTGGGTTTTTTTTGTTTTTTTTTTTTTTTTTTTCCCAAGATGCAACAAATACTTAGCTTTACTGCCTGCCAGGGTCTGGGGGGCCTAGGGAGCTGCTCTCAGTCCTTAAATGGACCAGTGAAGGATAGTGTGCAAGAATAAGGTCCTGGGGAAGGAGCGTGTGCTGGAGGAATGTGTGGGAGTGACACCTGGCTTGTCTTAGGTGAGTGAGGCAAACAAAACTCTAATTGCACACGGCGGCCCTAGAGGCGGCCCTAGAAGCAGCAAGGCAAAAGGCGACAGCGTTCCCAAAAAAGCAACGTAGGCCAAGGCACAAGTGTGAGAACAAAGTCATGGGCTCCACAGCCAAAGAAGTTGATGCACACAAGAAGGGGATGGGATGGGGGGTGGGGCAGGGAGTGCCCAAGTAAATGGAGGCCAGATCAAAAAGACCTTTGCGTTTTTGCCTTCTTGACAGGACCTAGATGGTCTGTCATGGGTCTAACAGGGGTCTGGGAAGGAAAAATCAACACCAAATTTACCTCCTTTTTTATTTAGACAGACTGCCAGATGGGAGGAAGGCTGGGTCTCAAATTGTGGGAGGTGTGGCTGTCCAGTTCAGTAGCTTCCTAGCTGCCTTGCTGTCTTGGCACAGTGCTATTATGAGTATCTAGATTAGGCTGTCTGGACAGTGGTGCCTGGTAACCTACAGAGCCCACATTGCCAGTGAAACATTTTACCAGTGACTTGGATGAGAGCACCCATGGCTTATGAACCAAGTTTGCAAATAGCAGGAAAGCAGGAGGCACAGTAAAGACAGTAGATGATGAGATCCCCAAAGACATCAAAGCTGAAACTTTGGAACAAGAGTCCAAACCGGCATAGGGTGCCCTGCACAGTAGTGAGCGGCCCGTCCCAGGGTGCATTCCAGTCTTGGCAAACAGCAAATGTAGAAGTGATTAAAGTGTCAGGTGGTAGGTTGCCCTAGACCAAGGGTTGGTGGACTTCTTCAGTAAAGGACCAGAGAGTAAACACCTCAGGCTTTGCAGGCTATAGGGTCTCTGCAGCAAGTACTCCTCTGCCACCCTAGTGTGAAAGCAGCCATAAGCAGGCTCCAGAAAGAGGGCGGCTGCATCCCAGTAGAACTGTGGCCTAGAATTGGCCCGCAGGCTATAGTTTGCTGACCCCTGGATTAAGGAGTCATTTCCAAACACTGATCTTGCCTAACAGTACCTGCAGTGATCAGGTCTTCACCAATTCAGAATGAAATAAAAATAGGGACAATGTAGTGAGTTTGTATAAAACTAAATGTATTCTCTTTACATGATCATCCAGAATGTTGACATTCTTTCCTGCTAACGTGTCTTTTTCATTATAAAATGAGCGTTACAGTAGGTGACAATTTTCAGGTTGTCCTTTGCTCTCTGCAAATAGCTTTACTAAAAAACCAGCCTGCAGATTTCCTTTTTGAGAGGTGATAAGTAGAAGAAATGCAGGGGCCTGGGAACCACCTCCCAGGGGGTGGTCAGCGTGGGACCTGTGGCCTTACCACCCCCTGTGCTGTCTCTCCCGTCTCTCCCTCCCTGGCCTGCTGACAGCCGTGGTTGGGGCCGGAATCGGGGGCTCCGCCGTAGCCCATTTCCTCCAGCAACACTTCGGGCCCCGGGTGCAGATCGACGTGTTTGAGAAGGGGACTGTGGGTGGCCGCCTGGCCACCATCTCCGTCAATAAGCAGCACTACGAGAGCGGGGCCGCCTCCTTCCACTCCCTGAGCCTGCACATGCAGGACTTCGTCAAGCAGCTGGGTGAGTGCGTTGCGCCAAGGTCCTCTCCACGCCCCCCCCCGTGTCTTGCCCAGGGCTGGTGGCAACCACTGGGCTTCTCCCAGATGGCCCTGGAGGTCAGGGCCGGAGGGTCATGTAGCCCCATCTCCTCGTTTTACAGATGGAGCATCTGAGACCAGAGAGGGGAAGGAACTTGCCTGAGGTTACACAGTGAGTTAGTTGCAGAGCAGGGATTGGAACCCAAGCCAGTTTCTTTCCCTTTTGACTTGCTGCCTCTCGGTAGCCATAATTATAATGTCTTCCATGTGCTGTGTGCTTGCCAGGTACCTGGAATCCTTCCAGGTGGGATGTGGGCATTCCGTCCTCCCTACCCAGCCACCCTCCTGTGAGGCAGGTGTTAGGTCTCCCGAGGAAAGGAAGGCTCAGAGGGTGTCTACACCTTTGCTGCGGCCCCGCTGCCGAGGAGTAAGAGCCAGATTCAACCCCAGCAGCACCTAGCGAAACCACAGACACCGGTCCTGTTTGACACACAAGCTCTGCTTCTCGGAAGCGACCAAGTGTACTAAAGAGAGCTAAGTGGCAAACACACAGTTACTCATCGCAGCATTGCTGGAGGTAGCAGAAGGTTGAAAACATCCCACCTGCCCCCCCACTGGGATCTGAGAGTAAATACTGTTTAAGTGCACAGCAGCCAGACTGGGGAAGTCCTTCAGGCTTAGTGTAGAGCACTCGAAGAGACACAGTGTGTCAGTAGGATGCAGAGCTGCAGATAGTATGTGGGGGCGGAGGAGGAGTGACTCCTGGCTATACCCATCCTTAGGAGTGTTGGCAGAAAATCTCTCTGGAAGGATGCCGAAGGAATGTGGCCTCCGCGATGGGGAACTTGGTGGCTCAGGGACAGGAATGGGGGGAAGAAACAGAAGTCTGTGACTTGGGGCAGGTCCTAGAAGCTAAGCCTCGGTTTCTACATTTTTAACTGGGGGCTGCTGTCACCTGTTCTGCCTCTTCCCAGGCTAAGAGAGGATGAAGCGAGATGCTGAAGTCCCGGTGCTCTGTAGGCTGTCGCGTGCAGATGGTTGCAAAGAGCTGGGACTCTGCCCAGGCGGTCTTGTTGCCGGGGCTTGCCATCCAAGAGCCAGCAATCAGTCCCTGGCCATTCCAGGATGACAGCTGAATTCCCCGCACTCGTGGCTGAGTGCATCCCTGTTCAAAAACACCACTGTAAACTGGTACATTACTTTAAATCTCACGTCTTTATCAACTAGCCTGCTCAGGGCATCTGTTGACTGTTCCAAACAAGCAGCACAGAGGAGCAGACCATAGTGGCTGGCTCTTCCCTTTAATGGAGCCAATCCATTTGCATCCTTCAGGAGGACCCTAAATGTCGCTCAGTCACTGCTAGATCTCCTGGGGGAGGGGAGCGCTCTGAGAGGGAACTGAGGGGCTCCTGCCTGTCCCCTCAGGCCTGAGGCACCGGCGAGAGGTGGTGGGCAGGAGCGCCATCTTCAGCGGGGAGCACTTTGTGCTGGAGGAGACGGACTGGTACCTGCTGAACCTCTTCCGCCTCTGGTGGCACTACGGCATCAGCTTCCTGCGGCTGCAGATGTGGGTGGAGGAGGTCATGGAGAAGTTCATGAGGTACGCCGGGCGGGGCTTACAAACGCCACCGCCTACAAGGACACCCCTGGGGTGTGCGAAAGCGGAGGCAGCTGGTGGGAGAGGAGAGTGGGCAGTGGGCTGCCCCGAAGAGCAGGGCCCTGTCTGAAGGGGGTGGCTAGCACTCTGCCCTGTGGGAATGCCGACCTCCTGTGGCTAGGTCTTTCGATTTTCTAGAAGACGCTAGAAATCCAGAGTGATGTGTGAAATCTCCTGGTTATTCAGTATATGCAACCAATTCATCTTAGGAATAAGCCAAATGAAGCACATCTAGAGGCCTCTTACAGCCTCAGGCTGTGCCCTTCTAAGCCCAACTGACCCCCGGTTTTCCCATGTAGAACAAACTCCTTTTTCACCACTTCCCTCCTCCTTGGGCCCTGGCCTCCTCCCCCACTCCTTCATATGATGAGGACGAGTGGTCCGATGTCACTCTGTCTGCTTCTCACCGTTCACCCACTCGCCACCTGGCACGCCAGCTCTCCCCTGAGGGTCCTCCTTGCTTCCTGGCCCAGAGGCAGACATTCAGGATGGCCTCCCGGCCTCCTTGCTGGGTCCTGGTGCTTTGCCACCCTTCCCACATCCACACCTATGCCCTTCATGGCATCCCTATCTTTTACTTTCCAGGAATCCTCCAGACGTAATGTCCTTACCCTTCTGACATCTTTCCCCCTTGTCCATTTTACCCAAACCTACAATGCTGATTTTCGTTCATGGAGAGGAACTCTATCTGATTGTCCCGTTATGACCAGACTCAGCACGTTGACAAAGCAGCCCAGGTAGAGGCAGCATTTCCAAGATCAGCCGGTCAGTCCCTGAGACTGGGGCTGCTGCGGAGGGGCGAGACGGGAGCTCACTGGGGTGCGTGGGAGCCCTGTTGGATGAGGCTGGGAGGGAGGCCAGGCTGGGCTAGCACAGCACTGGTGTGAGGCCAGTCCCACCGGGTCCAACGTGGCCCTAGAAGCCAGCACAGAGTGCACACTGCTGAAGCAAGCCATGTGACAGTGGGGGTGGGCTGTGGCCCAGGGCCTGGCAGTCCCCCATGGGAGAGAAGAGGACTGTGCCCTCAGGCGGGGCAGTTCAGACACCATAGTTGTCCTTTAGCCGCACCGTGGGGAAACCGGGTCTAGTGGGGCTCCAGACAGTTTGCCCCGCCCCCTACGCTGTCCCTATAGCTGGGGGAGGCCCGCCAGCGTCAGCAGACAGGCCAAGAAACCAGCCTCCTCTCTCACCCTCCTCATGGAGAGGCAGAGCGGGGCCCTGCTGGGCCGCCCAGGTGCTGGGAGCCAGGACTGGCTGGTCGGCCAGCACACGGGCTCCAGCTCTGCGTGTCTTCCAGGATCTACAAGTACCAGGCCCATGGTTACGCTTTCTCGGGCGTGGAGGAGCTGCTCTACTCGCTGGGGGAGTCTGCCTTCGTCAACATGACCCAGCGCTCTGTGGCGGAGTCCCTGCTCCAAGTGGGCGTCACTCAGCGCTTTATCGACGATGTCGTCTCCGCTGTCCTGCGGGCCAGCTATGGCCAGTCTGCAGCAATGCCCGCCTTCGCCGGTGAGCCTCTGCCCTCGGCCTGCCTCCTGCCCTTCCCTGGCCCACAGCACCCAGGATGGGCTGCCACCCCCACCCCCCACCCCCGGCCAGTGACAACCCCACACCCACCAGGCTCAGTACAGCTGTCTAAGCACATTCCTACCTCAACCCTCTTTGATTCTGGCATCGGACCTCCAGGCTGCCAGGAAATGATGTTCACCCCATTTCTCAGATGTTGGAAGCAAAGCTCAGATCTTAGTTCCAATGTGTTTCCACCGCTCCTGCTGGGGCTGGTTTCAGGACCTGGCCTGCTGGGGCCAGCGGGTGTGTACATAACCTGCCACCCTCCAGCGCAGGCCTGGGCCTTCTCTCCTCCCCGCCTCCTAACGTGGAAAGTGCAAGCTCAGTCCTTGGTCCGCGTCTCAACTACTCACACTTCCACCCACCGACTCCTAAGCACGCCTTCCAGCCCAGACCTCCCTTCAGGACTGCAGACTCACATGTCCAGTGCTACCCTTACATCTCCACTGGTGGACCTGGTGGGCACTCAAGGTGGCCAAACCTGAGCTCTTGACCTTCCCCTCAAGCCCGCCTCTCTGAGAGTCTTCCACAGCTCCTTTCCGTTGCTCCAGCCAAAACCCGGACTGGTGCCTTCTCTGATATCCATCACATATCATATCTCATCTGCGAAGGAAGGAAGGAGAGATAGGAGGGAGGAAGGAAGGGAGGGAAAGAAAGAAAGAGAGGAGAGGAAGGAAAGGAAACAAAAAAGGGAAGGAAAGGAATCTGCTTTGCCTTCCACTTAGAGCCAGAATCTGACCACTTCCCAGCACTGCTTCCTCCCTGGTCCAAGCTCAGCATCCCTCACCCAGATTACTGCAAGTCTCCTGCCAGCACCCCCCCCACCCCCCCCCCCGCCCCCTTCCCCCTGCAGGCTGTTCTTTCTTTTTTTTTTTTTTTTTTTTTTAATTTATTTGACAGAGATCACAAGTAGGCAGAGAGGCAGGCAGAGAGAGAGGAAGGAAAGCAGGCTCCCTGCTGAGCAGAGAGCCCGATGCGGGGCTCGATCCCAGGACCCTGGGATCATGACCTGAGCCGAAAGCAGCCCAGGCGCCCCTCCCTGGAGGCTATTCTTTTTTTTTTCTTTTTTTAAGATTTTATTTATTTATTTGACAGAGAGAGAAATCACAAGTAGGCAGAGAGGCAGGCAGAGAGAGAGGAAGAGAAGCAGGCTCCCTGCTGAGCAGAGAGTCTGATGTGGGGCTCGATCCCAGGACTCTGGGATCATGACCTGAGCCGAAGGCAGAGGCTTTAATCCACTGAGCCACCCAGGTGCCCCCCCTGCAGGCTATTCTTAACACATAAGCTGGTTGAGCCTTTTAAAACAAAGACACATCAGGTCAGACCTAGGTTGACCTATGTTGTAAGGTCTGTAAGGCCTCCCACTTGCCTTCAAATAAAAGCCAAGAGTCCTTCCAGTGGCCTGCAAGGCCTCCATGGCCCAGGCTCCACCACCTCCCTGCTCCCTCACCCCAGTCCAGCCACTCTGGACCCCTTTGCATGTCCCCTGCATTCCAGATGCGCTCCTACCTTGGGGCTTCTGGGCAGCCATCTCTCCACCCAGAACATTCTTCCCTGAGACACAGTCATGGTAAACTCTTATTCCCTAAAATGTCTTTGTGCAGATGTTCCTTTTCTTTCTTTCTTTTTTTTTTAAAAAAGATTATTTATTTATTTGACAGACAGAAATCACAAGTAGGCAGAGAGGCAGACAGAGAGAGAGGAGGAAGCAGGCTCCCTGCCAAGCAGAGAGCCCGATGCGGGACTCCATCCCAGGACCCTGGGATCATGACCTGAGCCAAAGGCAGAGGCTCAACCCCCTGAGCCACCCAGGCGCCCCCAGATGTTCCTTTTCATTGACGCTGTCCCATCACCCAGTTTTCAATCCCATGGACACCTCCTCCCACCCCCTGCAGTGCCAGTCCCCCTACCTGGCGGCATCATTTACTTCTTTCATCTCTTCCCCCTAGAATGTCAGCTTCCCAAGGGCAAGAAGCTCTGTCTCCTTTGCTCACTGACGTTCCCCCAGCCCTTAGAACAGGGCCTGGACCCGTGGAGGCACTCAGCCCATTTTTGTTGAATAAATGAACGAAAAGGTATATATTTGACAAGCATCTCCCTAGTGTCCAGGTTGCTATCCCTCTCGCTGCTGGCGTGGCTGGCTCCCTCCCAGCCATAAGATCCCACCAGGTGTCCCCTCAGCGAGGCTCTCCTGCTCACTCTTCCAGTAGCTTGTGTGTATCCTTGAAGATACAATTCATATACCACACAATTGACCCATTGGTATTTTTAAAGATTTTATCTTTAAGTAATCCCTATACCCAACAACCCAGCGCAGGGCTCGAACTCACAACCCTGAGATCAAAAGTCATACCTTCCACTGACTGAGCCAGCCAGGTGCCCCCAATTCACCGATGTAAAGTGAATTTGAGTTGTGCATCCATTTTCACAATCAATTTTAGAGTATTCTCAGTGCCTCCAGAATCCCGCATACCTGTAGCCATCACCTCCCTGACAACCCCCCACCTTCTAGCCCTGGGCAACCACAAATCCACTCTGCTTCTAGGGATTTGCCACTTCTGGGCAGTCTGTACAAACAGAATCTTACCATCTGTGATCTTTTATACATGGTCCTGGCACTGAGCGTGTTTTCAGTTGATAGCCTTGTGAATTTTGCTGTACTTGTGCATGTGTTGTCTCTCCATGCCCGTGTTGGGGGATTCTTGGCCTGACGGGGGAGGTCCAGCAGGTAGGATGGTGCTGGACTCTGCAGCCTCACAGCCCAGTGATTCTGAGAACCCACTGGCCACTCTCCCCCTCCCAGGAGCCATGTCACTAGCTGGGGCCCAGGGCAGCCTGTGGTCTGTGGAGGGAGGCAACAAGCTGGTTTGCTCCGGCCTGCTGAAGCTCACCAAGGCCAACGTGATCCACGCCACAGTGACCTCTGTGACCCTACAGAATACGGGTGAGTGAGCAGAGCAGGGTGCATGGCCACTCTGTTTCCTAGACCAGGGGCGCTTCCACCAGCCTGTCCCTAAACCCTGGTCTGTGAAAGGGTGCCAAGTGGTTCCAAAAACCCGGTGGGAAGTTCCAGCACTGCCAAGTGACACCAGAGGGCACTGTCGTCCTGATTTTAATGTCAGAGCCAGAAGGCTGAGACTCACCTCCAGCCAGCCCCGTTCATTTGACTTTGAGCCTCAGCCTTGCCACAGTCCCTCCAGCCACTCAGCTGCAGAGCTAGAGCAAAAGCTCCAGACTCCTGACTCCCAGTCCAGTGCTTCCTCTGCAGCCACACCAGTGTGGAAAGCCCAGGACCCAGCATCCGGAGGGCCCTGCTACACCCAAAGCCTCATACCCTCAGCGCTGGGCCCCAGGTGGACATCAGTGGGTAGTGGGCAAGAAGTAAATTGACTTTTGTGCTCTATTATCTCTCCTTCCAGAAGGGAAACCCTTGTACTATGTGGAGTACGAGAACGAGGTGGGCAATGGGTCCGACTTCTATGACATAGTGGTCATCGCCACGCCCCTGCACCTGGACAACAGCAGCAGCTCCATCACCTTTGAAGGCTTCGACCCGCCCATCGATGCCGCCCAGGGCTCTTTCCAGCCCACCGTGGTCTCCTTGGTCCACGGCTACCTCAACTCTTCCTACTTCGGTTTCCCCGACCCCAAGCTCTTCCCCTTCGCCAGCATCCTCACCACAGATTTCCCTAACTTCTTCTGCGCCCTGGACAACATCTGTCCCGTAAACATCTCGGCCAACTTCCGGCGGAAGCAGCCCCAGGAGGCCGCTGTCTGGCGAGTCCAGTCCCCCAAGCCCCTCCTCCGGTCCCAGCTGAAGACCCTCTTCCGCTCCTACTACTCGGTGCAGACTGCCGAGTGGCGGGCCCACCCCGTGTATGGTTCCCCTGGCACCCTCCCGCGCTTCGCCCTCCACGACCAGCTCTTCCACCTCAATGCCCTGGAGTGGGCGGCTAGCTCGGTGGAGGTGATGGCCGTGGCTGCCAAGAACGTGGCCCTGCTGGCCTACAACCGCTGGTACCAGGACCTGGACAAGATCGACCAAAAGGATCTGATGCACAAGGTGAAAACCGAGCTATGAGGGTCCGGGGAGAGCCTGGAAGCGCCCATCCCCCGCGGAAGACGTCTCACCTCCACAGCAGCCGGGGCTGGACAGGCTGCGCTGGCCGCCAGGCCTCGTGTGGCAAGCCGCTGCCCCTGCCGGCCTGGTCCCTGCAGCCCACTCTCTGCCTTTCTCTCTTAAGGACTTTCACAGTGTTTGCTTCTTGTTAAGGGGAGACTAAGAGAGGGAAGGAAATTCAAGCCTGTGTATTCATTTTATTTATTTTTTTTAAAGAAGAAATAAAAATCCATCCTCTCCAGCTGCTTCTGACTTGGTTTCCTAAGGGGAAGATGGGAGTGACTGGGGAGGAAATAAGGGGCAGAGAATGCCAAGTCACATTTCTTTATTGCTTCTCATTGCCTACTCCCAAAATGTATGCGAGGCAGCACGTACAATGAAACCGGGGTGCCTGGATGGCTCAGTCGGTTGAGCAGCCGGCTCTTGTTTTCGGCTCAGGTCATGATTCAGGGTCCTGGGATCAAAGCCCTGCCTCAGGCTCTGGGCTCTGTGTTCAGCAGGGAGTCTGCATAAGATTCTCTCTTGCCCCTCTCCCTGCTTGTTCTCTCTTTCTCTTGCCCCATCTCTCAAATAAATAAGTAAATCTTTAATAAAAACCAAGACATGTACCAGATGGTTACAAATAAAGTAGAAGACCAGAAAACATAAGACATGGTAATAGCTCCTATTTCCTGTGTGCTTGCTAGATATGAGGTACCTAGTTAAATACTAGGTTACTAGGTACTAGGTACTAGGTACCTAGACACCACCTCTCAACAAGCCTCTCAACAACACTGAGTATTGGGAGAGATGACTGTGGTAGGACCCAAGGAAGAGATGGTTACTGAGATACTCACCTTAGTGAAACTGTTAGTATACCTCTGAGCTTCCTGGCAACCAGGGGGAAAAGGGGAATACACCAGGCCATGGGGAGAAAAAAGCTTTTCCTTGGCACCTGGAAGAGTTGACCATTCTGTCCATTACGCAAGGGTTGAAGAGTAACACGGTGGATCTTTCTTGCAAGAATACAAGTTCCCAGATGGGGGAGGGCAGCCCTACCTTACTCACAAACATTCACCCCAGCAGAAGGAAGAATGAAAAGGTGTCAGAAGGAGTTCTGAGATGAAGCTAAGTCTGATGCCCAGCTCCCACCCAGACCTGCTAATCTGGCTCTGGGGGAGGGCCCAGAAACCATGAGAACACGACACAGCCAAACAGCACTGATACTGTGCTTTCCTAACAGGATTGGCTCCCAAGGTCATCCTGCAAACTTCCCTCTTTCTGTAAAGATGGTGACAACAGCGCAGCATGAGGAAATTACTCACCCAAGGTCTCTTGGTGAGTTCAGGGGGCTTAAATCTGGAGCGTCTCCCTAAAAATAATTAAATTCAGGGGCGCCTGGGTGGCTCAGTGTGTTAAAGCCTCTGCCTTCAGCTCAGGTCATGATCCGAGGGTCCTGGGATCGAGCCCCGCATTGGGCTCTCTGCTCGGCAGGGAGCCTGCTTCTCGTCCTCTCTCTGCCTGCCTCTCTGCCTACTTATGATCTCTCTGTCAAATAAATAAATAAAATATTTTTTTAAAAAAATAATTAAATTCGGGAGTGCCTGTGGCTCAGTCAGTTAAGCCTCTGACTCTTGGTTTCAGCTCAGGTCTTGCTCTCAGCTTCATGGGATCGCGCCCTGCCTGGGACTCTGTGCGCTACGTGCTCTGCTTGAGATTCTTTCCTCTTCCCTCTCCCTCCCCTTCCGCCCCTCCCCTTGCTGGTGCTGGTTCCTGCACACTCTCTCGCTCTTTCTAAAATAAATAAATAAATAATAAATAAAATCTTTAAAAAAATTTTTTTAATTCAGCACGGACCAAAATACCCTGCACCCCGAAACTGGCTTCGAAGTTGTTTTTGCTGCTCTGGGATGATAGTGGCGGAAGTGAAGGATGCCTTTGAAGTGCACCTAGCACTTACCTGTCGGTTATTATAGGATTTACAAAGCCGGGGCATCGGTGAGAATGCTTTTGGCTTGCAGTAGTAAAAAAACAGCCTTACACTGGCCTAAGCAATAAAAAGGTCTCACTGGTCATGAGAGTCCAGGCACAGGGCAAGTATCAGCTCTGTGCCGTGCCAGACCCATTTCTTCTCTCCTGGTCAAGGATGGCTGCCAACAGCGCCCAGGGCAAGAGGTCTCTCACACAGGCTCTGCGCCAGCTGGGGGGGGGGGGGGTCCCTGCTGACCGAATTAGAATTCGCTATGACCAAGCAAATGCCCCGCGTGCTGATTGGCTTACTCCTCTGCTAGACGGCTCAGTCAGGACACGCAGGGGAAGAAATGAAGTCGATTGGCTTAGAACAGTCAAGTCCCTCCCCAGGAGCAGAGTGGGGTCTCATCCAAACTACCAATTTGGAGAAGTGGAAAGGGTGTTAGAGAGACCAACCACATGCAGGATAGGGCTGTGCCCTCGCCATCTTCTCAAGGCCAGTGGAATCAATATGTAACAACATCCGTTCATGGTTTGTGTTTGAAATGAAGATGCCCCGGGCTGTCATGGTGTCTTTGATGAGCGTTGGTATTGGGCCAGAGAGAGCCAAGGTCAATTTCAAACTGGTCCCTGATAACCATCCCTCCCTTGCATTCCTAAGGCTGTGCGTACAGAAGAGGCAAACGAGGACAGCTACACCTGATCCCCAGTCCTCCGCTGGGGCTTTGTTTGGCTCCACGCCCCAGCCTCAATGCCGTAGAGCAGGCTCCTCCTTCAGGAACTTCCTTTGTCTGGGTAGACAAGCCTAAACAGCTCAGAACCAACGCGGGTCAAAATGCCCACACTTCTTGCTGGACTGCTTCCCCAAGCCCTGACCTGAGAGCTGGATCTCACCCCCTCTCTGCCTGCAAGGAAAATCCAGAGATTCCTGAAGACAGCAGAAGGGAGCATGGGGACGGGCAGGAAACCTTGGCCCCAAGGCCCAGCCTAGCCTTCTCAGACCAGGGCAGGAAGCCCCAAGGACCCACAGCCCTCCGGGAGAAGAGAAAGCAGTTGCTGGGACAGAGAGAGCCCTATAATCTGTCAAACAAGGAAGGAAGGAGGCCACCCTCGTCCGCAATAGTCATGGAGTGGTGTGGTGGACATTTAAAACTCTTCGCAGGGACTCCACTCTCAGAGCAGGTAACCTGAGTGAAACTTCAACACTTTGGAGGTAGGGGAGGTTGTGGAGGGTAGAGTTGGGGACGACTAAGGATTGGCAGGGGCTGAGAGGAATGCCTTTAGCTCTTGATCCACCTTTGAAGGAGCAACAGAAGCTAGGGCAGATCTTGAGCTCCCCCTAGAGGCCTCCATGTGTGCATGCACGCATAAATTCATTCACCAAGCCCTGCAGCCGGTTTAGCACTGGACGGGGAGCTAGGTGCTGGAGATGCCTCGCTGAAGGAAGACAGATACGACCCCTATTCTCATGGAAGGGGCGGTTTCTCGCCAAGCAGTGCAAAACATAAAACACACATAGACTCAAACCAAAGGAGGTTCCTGGGCACAATATAAACCCAGTGCTTTCCCTGGACCTCCAAAGGTCCTGAGCAATTTGCTGCTACCCTTTAGACCAGGGGGCTGAGAAGGACCAGCTGCCAGTCCAGGCTCACGAGGCCAAGTTCCTAAGCTGCAGAATGGTAACATTGGAAAAGACCCCAAAGATCCTAAATCCCATCTTCTCATTTCACAGACGAGAATACTGAAGCCCAGAGAGAGGAAAAGGCAGCATCCGTATAAAACTAACCAGCGTTTATTGAGGATGTCTGTGTGTCTGATGGCCTGGTAGGAGTAGGACAGCCTGTCCCGCCAAGATGAGGAGTTTCCCGGCCCAATCCCTATGCCCCAGGGAACCCAGGGTATCCCAGGACTAGAGCCACCCTCCTGCAGCTCAGCTCTTCCCACGCCCTCACCCCACAGCCAGGCTTGAAGGCCATGTCCTAAGGCCCAGAGAGCAGGCTGTGGGGGCCTCAGCGATGAACCACCCCGGGGAGGAGGAACGGCTGCTGAGGGCATCAGCCCAGGCTGGCACATGAAGTCTATTTTCCATGTGTCTGGAACCAGGCCAAAGCTTCCTGGGGTAATTTTAACCAGTATCCACTCTAGAACAATACCAAAAAAGGTAAGTTGCTTACTACCCCAGACAGGCGCATACCTAATCATTGCCCTTTCATGAATTCGACTCTGAAAGCATTCAGAGCGAAAACTGCAGATAGAGGAGCCAAGCAAAGTATCCTCATGTTGGCTGTTGGCCCTCTTATTGAAATTACCCCTGAAATGCCGGCTATTCTTACCCTCAGAAAATAGCCTCAGCCCCTCAGCTGTCTTGGGGGTAGGGAAGGTATTTTTAGACCCTAGAACAGCTGATTTAGGCTCCCTGCGGGAACTAAGAGGTCGGAGAAGGATTGAATTGCAAGGAGCTAATGGGGGGAGCAGGGAGTTATCCAGGGGGCAGGAACAAACAGGGGCTTTACAACAAGTCAGTCCAGTGCCTTTTTGATCAGCAGAGTGTCTTGATCTAAGCCAATGGTTCTCACCTGAGAGTTGATGGAGGGGAGGGGATGGGCAAGACAGTGGTGGGCATTAAGGAAAGCACTTTTTATGATGGGCACTGGGTGTGTATGAAAGTGATGAATCACAAAATTCTACTCCTGAAACCAATATTGCACTGTATGTTAACTAGAATTTAAATTAAAAAAAAAAAAAAGAAGAAGAAGAAAAAACAGTGGTTCTCAAAGTGTGACAAACAATATCAGTGTCATCTGGGAACCACTGCATTGGAAATGCCAAATTTCTGGGCGCCTGATGGCTCCGTCGGTGAAGCATCTGCCTTCTGCCCAGGTCATGATCTTGGAGTCCTAGGATCAAGCCTCACCAAGTTGGGGGGTGGGGGGTGGTCCCTGCTCAGCAGGGAGTCCGCTTCTCCCTCTCCCACTGCCCTTCCAGGCCACTGGTGCTCTCTCTCTCAAATAAATAAATAAAATCTTTTAAAAAACGAAAGAAAGAAAGAGCCAAGTTTCAGCTCCCACCTGGAAAATACTGAGAGCCACAGCATGTGGGGCCTAGCACTCTGTGTTTTAATGAGCCCTCCCAATGATTCTGGTGCTAGCTAAGGTTTGAGAAGCACTGAGATCAGCAAACCATCTAGCCAGATCTCCTTGTACATAAGGCTGGAGGAAAGAATGATCTACACTGGTGCTTCTTGATTCTCCCTTTGCTCAAAGCTAGTGAGCCCAGCTGGGAAAAATGCTGTGTCCACGTGGAAGTTTCAGGGGCTGGCTGGCCTAGGTGAAAAACCTCCACTCTTTGGCAACCCAGAGGTTCTGCTCTTTTCTGGGTCTAAGGCTGTCCTGCAGAGAATCTTGGAGCTGAAAGAGACCTTACAGGTCACTTAGTCCAACCAGACGTGAAATTTGCTGCACAGTATCCACAGAGCTTCAGCATTGGCTGGGCCCTTCCAGAAACTGGGAGCCCACTGCTTCCTAAGAGCTTGTTTGCAATTGTCCTTGACTTACTTGGGGAGAACTAGGACTTCTTCACTCCTGTATAGGTTTAGACCAATGTAGAAATGAATGCGATAATTTTAAAATAACCCATCTCAGTGCTGGAGAACTCTGGGTGATGGGATATCCTCCTTTACATTGGTCTGAAGTCTACCACCCGGCAGCCTCCCATCCCCACCCTGGTTTCGGCTTCAGAGCCATAAGGAGCAAATCCAAGATCTTGCTTAACGAAAGACAGCATTTACTTCTCACGGGCCTCACTTGGAGTGGGAGCACCGGGAGGGCGGTCTCTGGCTCCCCGCAGCCTCCGGTTCAGAAGATGCAGGTGCAGCCCACGGCGATGGTCTCCATGACCGCGCGCTGGCGGCACGGCCCAGTGCGTGGCGGCAGTGGGCAGAGGCGGCGGCGCACGGGCACCTGGCTGAACACGGGCACGCTCACCATGCTGCGGTCCTCCTGCATGGTGAAGGGGTTCACGCAGCCCAGACACAGGCACCGCGCCTCCGGCAGGTCTGCAGGGATGCGGCTCGGGTCATGGTTGATGCTGTAGGAAGGCAGGAGAGAGCCCCGAGTGGCAGGTGTTCAGGACAGGGCCATCCCCCACACCCCTACCTTTCCTAACCCGGGTGTTGATCCCTGCAGCAAGACTGCTCTGCTGGAGGCTGGGCAGTGATGAATTCTGGGTTCCGGGTGAGAAAACTGAAGATCTTGGAAGGCAAGCCAGCCCCAAGGTTATCCAGGCTCAAGGGCACCAGTCAGTCACCCAGTTCCCTTCTCTCATCCCCAAGTTGCCCATCTCTGCACTAGATTGTACCGTGGGATCACAAGGAAGCTAAAGCTTTCTGTGTCTCACGCCTCCTCCCCATCATGTGTTTATATTCTTGGGAAACTTCATCCACAGGAAATGATATAGGAACACATTGATGCCTAATCCTCACCAGAAGAGAAGTCAGGAGGCCCGGGTTCTATGCTGACTGCGTTTCTCTTCATTCAAGACATACTTTCACACACCCACCACGTGAGTGATTCTGTCCTAGACATGAGGTGTTCACTGATGGACAACGCACCACTTCCCTCGTAGAGCTGACAGTATGGGGGCTTGCTTTGTGACCACGCCTTCCTTGTGTCTCAACTTTCTCATCTGCTAAATGGGTGGGAGGGAGTCTGTGGACCTGCAGCATCTGTAGCACCCAGGAGCTTATTAAAAATGCAAAATCTCAGGGCGCCTGGGTGGCTCAGTGGTTCAGTGTCTGCCTTCGGCTCAGGTCATGATCCCAGAGTCCTGGGATCGAGCCTCACGTCGGGCTCCTGCTCAGCAGAGAGTCTGCTTCTCCCTCTCCCTCTGCCTGCCACTCCCCCTGCTTGTGCTCTCTCTGTGCCAAATAAATAAATAAAATCTTGAAAAAAAAATACAAAATCTCATCTCTACCCCAGATCTCCTGAGTCAGAACCTGCATTTTTATAAGATCCCCCCCCCCAAAAAAATCAAGGGCACAGTAAAGTTTGAAACCCAGCTTTGCAGGATTTTAATGGACCTTCCTGATTGCCACATTCCAGATATGGTAGCCACTAGCCACATGTGGCCATTTAAATTTAACTCAATCAAAATTAGTCAACTATACTTAAAATAAATAAATCTAAAATAAATGAAATAAGCAAAATGAGTTCCTCAGTTGCATAGCTACATCTCAAGTGCTCCACAGTCACATGAAGCTAGTGCCTACCATATTAGACTGTCCACCGTCACAGAAAGTTCTATTGAAAATGCCCTTCTTGGGTCTCGGGACCTAAGGTGTGCAGCTAAAAAATATTTGGCCTGAGGGCACCTGGGTGGCTCAGTTGGTTAAGCATCAGACTCTTGGTTTCGGCTCAGGTCATGATCTCAGGGTTGTGAGATCGAGCCCCACGTTAGGCTCTACACTCAGCAAAGAATCTGCTTGAGTGTCTCTTCCCTCTCCCTCTGTCCCTCTCCTTGCGTGTGTACACACACTCTCTCTCTCAAATAAATCTTAAAAAAAAAAAAATCTTTGGCCTGATTGTGAGTGAAGACCCTTCCAAGTTAGTCTATTTCTTCATTACTTGTTCAACAAACATACATTTGGCCCCTTCTGCATGCCAGAGTCTGTGCTTCGAAGGAGAGCCACACCCAAGGTGAGATACCGGCCCTATCATGCAGGGACAGCAGGTCTTGACTCGCAAACCTGGCTACGCATCCTCATCACGAGAAGATGTATAAAATATTACTTTCTGGGCCTCTTCCTGGACACTGTGGTTGAGTGGGCCACAAGCCTCCTTACATGACACTGATGGAAGCCCTAGGAAGGTGCCAGGCGAACGTGACACAGAGGCAGACACGGCAACTCGATGCCACCTGCAAGACCTATAACTGGGGGGAAGTGAGAGCCTGGCAGGTGCCTTAGCAGGGACGTGAACCATGATCACTGGGCTCTGCCTCCATAGCTCATTTAATAACAAGCCTATAAAACCTATGAGGTGCAACTCTTAACTATGGGAAAGAAACTGAGGGTTAATGGAAGGGAGTTGGTGGGGGATGGGGTAGCCAGGTGACAGGCATTAAGGATGGCACGTGATGTCACGAGCACTGGGTGCTACGTGCAGCCGATGAATCACTGAGCGCTACCTCTGAAATGATTGATGTACTATATGTTGGTTAATTGTATTTAGATATTTTAAAATGGAAAAAAAAAAAAAACCCAACACCTATGACTATAAACCCGTATCACCACCACTTGCACTGAGGAACCTGGAGCTAAGAGAGGCTAAGCTTGCCCTAAGCCACACAGCCAGTGAGAAGCAGAGCTGGGATTCAAACCAGGCGTTCAGGTCTCTGAATCCAAGGTCTGCGTGCGACAATGATGGGGACAGTGGGGTGTGCAGCTCGCCCCCAGTTGCCCAGCCCGGCCTACCTGTAGCCCCAGGGCGACAAGCTCCTCTTGTTGGACAGCCACAGCTGCAGGTTGACCTCACACTTCCTTCTGGCTGGCTCGGAGCTGTTCCTCAGCTGGGCTACCATCTCCCCGAGGTTCCTCTCGTACTCCTCCATGCGGGCATACGGCTTCGCCTGGGACACCAGGTCCAGCGGTACCTGGTGAGGCCCTGGAGCCAGGGTTCCAGGCCGCCCTGGCCCCTTCCTCTTGCCTTTGGGGTTCCTGGGCTGGCCCAGCCCCAGGAAGATGGAGAGGGTGAGAAGGAGCAGCTGGGGAAGAAGGCCACATGTCAAAGGTGGGAGATCCAGGTGTCGCTCTGGGCCAAGACTCAAGGCCCAGGGAGGAGAGAGGGATGAGAGGCTCTGTGGGGACCACCTTCTCCTGCCATGCCTGGCCTGGTCCCGCCAGGCCATGACACGTGTACCACACATGTGTGTATGTACCACAGTCATCAGTAACTCCTGCCTGTAGCACCTCTTAAACATCTCCCCACACTCCCACTTCTCTATCTGGGCAACTATCCTCATTTCCCTCAAAAGCCTCCTGCCTGGGCTCCCCACATCCTCCCTGGCTCCTTCAATCCGTTCTCCATACCATGGCCAAGGATAAATGTTTGAAAGGCAAATGTAATCATGACACTCTCCAGCTTAACCGTTCACCCTCAGGATAACGACATTCCAACTCTGCCACACGGTCTGACCCCTGCTGAGCTCTGCCTCCTCAGATCGCCCCCGACCTCCTCTCACACCTGTCCTCTGGCCTTCTCTGGCCTTCTCTGAAACCCTTTTTCCCACCATGCTCCTTCCTGCCACAGGGACTTTGCACCAGCTGCTACCTACAGAGTCCTGCCTCCCCTCACCTTCTAAATGCCTCTTACCCCTCGTGTCTCAGCCCAGGGTCATGCCCTTAGGGATGCCTCAGTGGACTTTCTTGGGCTCCCAACACCATATGCCCCTTGCGTGACTGTAGACTTACAGTTTGTGTGTGGGTGTGGCTCTTTCATATGTCCATCCCCACTAAGCACAGACTCCGTATGGGCAGACATTGCAGTAGTTTCCCCATAGTGGCTCACCCCTGTGACTGGGTCAGTGAATGGCTGTCCCCACCCCAGCCTGTCTGTAGCTCCCATTCTGGGACGGGGAGCACACAGTGGACAAGGAACAATCCCCTAATTTCTTGGGGCTTGTTTTTGATGACAAGGAGGTGGGCTGCTTGTGGCTAGAGGTCAGGGCTACCTGCTTAGTGTGGTGGCAATGGATTGGCTCTGCAAGGCCTTTCTGGGGAGCAGGCACGTAGGTGAGGTTTGAAGCATGAGAGGGAGGCAGATGTTGGCAGAGGGAGTCTAAATATCTCACGGGGTGGTGATATCTACACGGGGGCAGTGTAAAAGGAGGTTTGAGTCAGTGAAGAGCTGTGCTCGGAACACCACGAGGCTGAAATACAGGGTGCAGAGGAAGGAAGGGGACAAAGGTGGGGAGACAGGCCGGTCCTGGCTGAGGATCCTTGTGGGACGCCATGACACCTATGCTCCCCTCCTTTGTGCCCAACCCTCTGCCTGCCGCCCACCATCCACACCTCACCCACCTGTATCCAACATCACCAACCATCGTCCCCCTCTTCCCACAGAACTGGGAGTGTCAGGAAAGGCTCTGGCTTGCTCGGGAGAAGCCCTGGGAGCCTGAGAGAAGCCAGACTCCTCAGCAGGCCTGGGAGACAAGGACCAGAACTTGAATGGGGCCCGGCGCTCGCCAGAAGGGAGGAACTTTCCAGAGGGTTTCATCTGGTCCCTGAATCTAAGCAGGCTCCTACCTGCCCTGAGTCACTCATGTCACCACCTGCAGGGCCCACGCCTGAACTACTCAGGCTCCCCAACAAGTCTGGACCCTGGGAAACAAGTTTCAGCAGAGCTCCTCCTGGCAGCACCGCTGCCTGGTGCCAGAGACTCAGGGAGCTAAATTCTTCCCTTTTGGTCCCGGATTCCGGTACAGAAAAATGTCTCCTTAACCGCTGGCTTTCTCATCTGAGCTTCTCACGTGGCTGAAACTCTGGCTCTCCACTCAGAGAAACCCCCAAACAGAATCAAAGTCCCCCTCCCTGGGAACCAGAAACAAAAGGACTCGCCCAAGGTCACACAGCGGGGGATCTCAGGACCCCAGCGGGGGGGGGGCGGGGGGGCGCGGGGGGGCGGGGGGGTGGTCGGACACCCTTTGGAAAAACCCCCGATAACAGAGCTGGCCAGGGTCTCCCCTGACGGCTTTGGCCTGAAAGGGCCTCACTGTGCCCAGGTCAGAAGCCCGAGCTGTTGGCCATGGCTGCGGGCTCTGAGACCAGTCTCTGTTCCTTTCTCACCCTGGGGGAGACGGCAGAGGGAGAAGTTGCCTCCGCAGATTCCAAGCCAAACAGAGGCAGCCATTAATCAATAGGAAAGAAGTTAACGAAACAGTCAGGCCCTAAAGTGGGGTGGGGGTGGGGTGGGGTGGGGAAGCGCCACGTACCAGGCTGTGCGGCCAGTCCATCCCCGCGAGGCTGGTCTGCAGCTGCCGCCGGCCTGGAACCCCAGGTGCCTCCGCCAAGAGAATGGCAGCAGCAGGATGGAGTGAAGCAATTATAGCTCGTCAGGGGGCTGCTGGGGGGTGGCTGGGTGGGCTAGTCATCAGCTGGGAGCCTCGGGCCCCCAGCTGGCTGGGCCTGGCGCAGGGGCAGGCGGCGGCGAGGGGCATGGGGGCGGGCCAGGAACCGGGCCGAGGTGCCCAGGGGCTGTTGACTGAGGGGACAATGCCCTGTGTGTCTGGCGGGGCTCTGGCGGGTGGCACCTCCGCCTGTGGCCTGCGGCTAGCCACCCGGCCAGCACCCACAGGGCCAGCTAAGACAATCAGCTTCGTTTGCTTTGGGGATGGCGAGGGGGTGAGGGCGGAGGAGGGACGGGCTGTCCGTTGGTCAGGAGAGCAAATGTTCTCGAGTGTGCCGGCCAGGAGCGGGACATAAGCCCCATCTCCCAGGAAAATAGCCTCAGGCACCCCGGCCTCAGCCAGCCTCAGGTGAGTTTTGTGGTACCCCCCACCTTGGGGGTTGGAGCCCCACCCACTTAGTTCACGGGCAGGGAAACTGAGGCCAGAGCGAGGAAGGAACCTGTCTGGGATGACGCAATGGGTTAGAGATGACAGAGCTGGGATTCATACCTGGTCCCAGTGCAGGGCTCTATCCCCCACCGCATGCTGTTTGTCTTGGGATATTTTCTGCAGGGTTCCGGCCTGCCACAGACATGTTTCTGAATGGGTGCTCTCACGCAGGCTGCATCGCAGATTGTGGGGACTTATGGCTGCTTGTTCGGGCCTTCCCAACGTAGTGCTCCCCACCCCATGGAGAGGGTCTTCACCCCAGGGGCCTGTCCCTGTGTGGCTGTCTGTGACTTTGACTCTTCTCGGTTTCCTTCTCTGGAAAATGGGAGTCATGCCCAGGAATCAACAGTGGCCTGGCCCCTTTCTTCCTGAAATGTCTCCGAGTCTCCCTTTCCACCTCTCTAGAATGGGGGTAATGGTAGTGGCCACTGCTTGGGACTGTTAAAAGGGGTAAAGGAAATACGCCGTGTTGAATAGCTGCCACGGTACCTGGCATGAAGTAAGTGCTCAGTAAACACTTAGCTGTTAATGATGAAAACGATTATGATGAAATAATCATAAAATTGTTACTATAAACCTTAGCTGTTCTAATTAGCATCGGTTCTCACTGCTCAGCCAACTCTCCTTCCTTACCCCTCGGGCCTACCCTCCTAAGATAGCTCTGGGCTTCCCAGGCTCTGGCCACAATGTGGTGAGCTTGGGTGACCCCAAGGTCTACGAGGCCTGGAATCCCACGCTGAGCTGACCAGCCCCGCGGGTTGAGGTCTCTCACCTCAAGCGAACAGCCCAGCCCTACGACATGAGCGAGCCGGTCCACCCAGGGAGGCAGACGAGGGGTGGGAGGGAGCACACAGAGGACAGGGAAGGACACCGTGAGCAAACATCTAGGACGGCACCGTCCTGCTGAGGGCCACTCCTGGCCATTTACAGGAATCGGCTGAGGAGGAGAACACAGAGTGCGACGAGCTCCTGAATGTCACAAGATTAATCTGTCCGGGGCAGGTTTCCACAGCATAACTGAGAAACCGGCTGGGGCTGGAGCTCTTCGAGAGATACCACCATATTTGGTCAAATACTAGACAGGCCTCTATTCTATCACTGGAAACTCTGGAGGGAGGGGGACTCTGAAAATACCTCCTCAGGCAGCAAGGGCCCCCACTCCCATCCCGGGCAGCCCCAGCCCCACCACCACTGTCCTCGGAACAAGCGTGAGAGGCGAGGGATGGGGCAGCCTCCTCCATCCCCCTCTGCTGCTACTGGTAGGGGAGGTCCAACCAGCACACAGCTGGGGGGACCCCACCCCCACTTAGGCACCCACAAAATGCGAAATCAAAAGGCAGGGACCTGGCTGCCTGGGGGTTCCTCTGCTTCCCAGGACCCCTGAAACCACCACACTCTCCTACCTGCTGGCCCACACACACCCTCGCCTCTGTAGCCCCAAGTCAGGACTTAGCTTCCTGGCTTCCAGCTTCAGGGCTTGTCCATACAGATTCCAGGCTCCCAGCCTCGGAGCTCTGACGATGCAGGCCCGGGGAATCCACACCTAACAAGGGGCCAGTCTGGGAGCTAGAGGAGCCCTTACCCGTCCTCTTCCGGTTCCCCCACCCCACCACCACTTTAGCACAGGAGACAGAGGCCCAGGAGGGGTGGGCCTCATGCAGGCCCACAGGCCTATTGGTGCCAGAACCGGGAGAGGCTGGGTAGAGCACACCTCAGTCTCCTCTTACTGTTCTTCCCCAAAGTTTACACCTACAGCTCTAGGCCAGGATGGGACTCCAGAGGTGGGGGGGAAACTCCTCCCAGTAGGGAGGGGGATCTGTGGGGTACCTGGACAGGTGCTTGGGGAGTCATGGATGGGCCCAGTGACCATCACTGGGTGTCCCATTCCTGGGCCATCTCGGGCCTGGAAGGCAGTCCTTTCTTCCAGCCTAGGTTTCTAGAAACCACTGAAGGTCATCTGTGGTCAGGGATGTCCTAAGTGTGAATCCTGGCCCACCATGCTGGCTGACCGCTGCGGGACTCAACCCAGGCCTGAGGGGGAGGCGTAAGAACTTGGACTTCAGGGCCTTCTGCCCCACGGCAAAGCTGGGGTCGTCAGCACTCATAAATGAGGGAAGGGGCAGATGAGCTGGAGAGTCAGAAGCAGTGTGCTGTCTTGCTCAGAGCCACCAGAGCCCTAGGAGGTGGGCCCACCGTGAGCAGTGCCATTCTCGCCACCAGGGGGCGCCACCAGAAAGCCAGACAGCCCTGGAGAGCGCAGCAAGCCCTGAGGGAACTTCAAGCTGCCCTTCCCCCCTTTCCCTGGAATGGGCCCTGGAGCTGCAAATGAGGGGACCAGGTGGTGGGGCATGGGTCCCGTGCATGCCCCTGACAGCCTGAGTGACCCTACTGTTAGGGTCCAGCTCCAGGGACAGCTCACACGTCAGAGCAGGAACGGCACAGCCACCAAGAGTGAGAGGGTGTGATCGGGCAGGGCGCCTCTGTCTGCTTCCTGAGTGATTCCCTTCACATGGAGCATCTCCCAGGTGCTAGGCCCTAGGCACCTGTCAGCTAGATATCGTAATTTTGAGAAAAGAACAATGAGTAATAATAACAGCTACTGCTTAATATCTACTCGTTGACTGCCGGCACTGTGCTAAGTCCTTCACGCGCACTGTCTCATTAAACTCTCCCAGGCACCCTGGAGTGAGGTCCTAATTTTATCCGTCATCTATGAGTGGGGAAACTGAGGCTCAGGGAGCCCAAAGTCACAGAGCCTTCAAAGCAAGTCTGTCTGATTCCTGTCCATGCTGTCCCCTGCTGTGAGGGAAGGAGAGGAGGGGCTGTCACCGAGAAGGGGCTATGCTTGCCTCAGCTTCACACTGACATCCTCAAACGACCCGGACCATGAATTCTGGGGAGGTCACTGAGCCCAGGCCCGAATCAGAGTCCTCAGGGGATCTGAGAACTCCCAGGCTGTGAGCACGGCACCGAGCAATGTTCCTGGCACCTAGTGAATGCCTAGTAGGCATTCACAAGATATTAGACGCCTTGACGCAAGCCACTGTACTATAGAGTGTTACTGCTCGAATGGAGAATGGGAGGCCAGAGCAGCAGGGACCTGTAGACAGGGGATTGCCCAGGACTAAGGGTTCAGACTCTAGAGATTGACAGACCTGAGTTTTTGAGTCTCACCTCTACCAACCCACAGCTCTGTGACCTTGGGACAGTCACTTGACTTCTCTGAACCCTAGTTTCTTCGGCACAGTGGAGAAAATAACTTGGCCTGGCTAGCACGTTGTGAGGCTCCAAAGAGATAATGCGTGTGAAAGCAGTTAGCAGAGCGCCTGACAAAAGTAAATGCTCGATTAAAGGGGCTGCAGTTGTCACCGTTCTTGTGAAAACACATTTTGATTTGTGCCTTTAAGGATGCTTCTGGAATGTTCTTAGGTGGAGAGGACGTTGTGAGGTGGGAACAAGGATAGAACGTGCAGAAGAACGCAGCGGCCCCGTTTCCAGTGGGCCCACCCTGGAGCCAGGAGGACCTGGGGGATGCAGTTAAAGACTTGCCCAAGTAGGCCCAGTAAGGTCTGGGGAGGCGGGAGACTAAGAGGCGCCTCCGCTCTGAGATGGAGGGGGGCTGTGGCCAGGAGGATGCATCCTCCACAGGAGGTCTTGGCTCTCCTGCCATGCGGCCCACCCCGCCCGCCACCCTCCTGGGTAGGAGTCTTTCTCCCAGGCCCATATTTGCACAAATGCCTGCCTCACTGCTCACTCCAGAGCCCCAGCCAAGAGGCACTATTTTAAGCTCCCTGGACGGGAACACTGTTGGTGGGAACAGACCCAGCCAGCAAGCTCCCAGTTCTCAAAAAAGGGAAAGGCCTGGGTGAACGGGCGGCCCCTGAGATGGGCTGAGGGGCAGCCACGTCTGCAGGATCCTCTGCCCAGGCCAGGTGCCAATGCCTCCGTCCCTGCGGGGGGCAGTCAAGGGAATGGGAGTCGGGGCAGGACTCAAGAGGTGGGCATGTGCTCTGGGACTGGGTGTCTGCCCAGCAGCCAGCCTTGAAGACACCAAGTTCTCATTTCCGAATTACAGATGAACTCTACCCCGGACCCCGGACCTCATCTCTTGTGAGCGCTCAGCACCCACAGACCCTCGAGCTGGGGGATGTCTTGTGTAGCTCCTACCTACGTAGGATCTCCGTTTAAAACATCTTAGCAGGACACCTTCGTAGCAGTGAGATGATTTCTCTCTGAGGACACACATCCTATTCTCTAAAGCTTTCATGGTTGAAAATAATAATTATAATTATGAAAGTTTTCTCTTTCATTATGCGGCAGTCCCCTCCTACAATGCAATATGGTGTAGTGGGAGATGGCTGCCTTCAGAAATTGTGGTCGGACACTCACCCATCCCCTCAGATGTGGCCACATCCTCTTCTCCTAACATCAGTAAGACCCAGTAACTTTCTAGGGTTGTTTCAGTGGATTCATCATAAAAATCATGATTTGCCGGGGTGTCTGGGTGGCTCAGTCAGTTAAGCAGCTGCCTTCAGCTCAGGTCATGATCTCAGGGTCCTGGGATCAAGCCCCGCATCGGGCTCCCTGCTGAGCAGGGATCCTGCTTCTCCCTCTCCCCCTGCCTGCCACTCTATTTGTGCGCTCTCTCTCTCTCTCTCTCTCTCTCTTTCTCAAATAAATAAAATAAATTTTAAAATAAAGATTTTTAAAAATTATGATTTTCCTGGCCTACAATTGTTACTTAATATTTGGCGAATTTTGGCTGTTTTTATTGTCATTTGGTTGGTTTTGTGTGTGCCTATGTCTTGTGTATGGTATTTTTGTGGGTGTGTATGCTATATTTGCTTTCTGATGGTGAAAAAACAGTATAGACTAATATTTAAAGCATGGATTTTGAACCAGAGTGACCTGAACCCCTAGCCCTGGCATGCAACAGCTGGGTTCCCTTGGGCAAGTGATCTAACTTCTCTGAGCCTGTGTGTGTCCTCCTGGAAAGGAGGGTGTTAACAAGATAATGCAGGTAACGTGCCTGGCACGGCGTGGTGCTCAGTGAACGGCCCCGCTATCATTCTGTTGTACATTCTGTTATTCTTTGTTCTTGCTTAGTCCATTTTACAAAGAACAATTCTGGTCAGCTCTTCTAGAACTTTTTAACTGTCAGAGTCCCAGTCATAAAATGAACTGCCCTGGGAAAAAGTGAGCTCCCCATTGGCAGAGTTGTTTTTAGTAGAGGGCCAAAGACCCATTGGGAGTGGTATGAGGGAGATTTAAGAAGAGGAAAAGGTGGGGGATGCTTGGCTGGCTCAGTCAGTAGACTGTGCAACTCTTGATCTCATGGTCATGAGCTCCAGCCCCACACTGGGGCATGGAGCCTACTTAAAAAAAATAAAAATAAAAAGTAGAAAGGCCTGGGCTTGTTGATTTTTAGAAGTTCCCCTCCAGCCCTGAGAGGTCTGAGTCTCCTATGTCCAAGGCCCCGGGTTCCCAGGTGGGGTTGTCCTGCCTGCCTCCGCTTGTCCAGACCTGGAACAGGAAGGAGCCCGAAGAGGCCTGTGAGAAATATGGGCTAAACAGCCTGTCCCCGGGGCAGACAGAGGCGCCGGGCCCCTGGCCCACCGGCACATCCTCCCCTCAGTCCCAGGGGATGTTTATCCTTTGGTCAGAGTTTATAGGACGTCTGGACTTACAAGATCCAGAGTCCTGACTTTTCCCTGAAAGCTGTCAGGCCCTCCTCCTGCTGGTTGGGGCTGTGTCTGTTCTGGGTGGGAGGCCCAATCCTCCAGCAGAAGCAGGAAAAGGGTACAGCATGAGAAATGTTCTCTTCAGACCTCCAGAGCCCAGAGCTGGTAGCGGAAGAAGGCTGGCTTTGGGGGGAGGTGGGAGAGAAAGAGGTTGGTGTCTCCTGGCTGTTTATACAAGAGGAATCCTCCAGGGGACGCAGGGTGGAGAGGGGAATTCCTTCATAGCTTGGGGTCAAAGGCCTGCTCCCCAAACACAGCTGAAAGGCATGGTACTTATCAGAGTCTGCCTCACATATTGGCTTCTGTCACTGGCTCAAAGAGCCATGTTTTCATTGTGTTTGTTTTGGTGTCTGTGTGAGTGCGATTTTGTGGATGGGCTCTTACATGTGCATGTTCTGGAGCCCCCTGCAGACTGCAAATGTGGCCTACTCACCCACATGCTTCTCAGGGCCTGACTCAGGAGCCTGGGGGCAGCTGTGACCAGGGCAGGACTTACGGAGGCACAAGAGGAGCTCCCCAGTACCCACCACTTGGGGAACAGGCAGTGAGGCCTATCCCACTGCCCTTCGGCAAGCAAGGAGCCTTAATGGCTGTAGCCAAGGCCTCTGTCCCCAACCTGCCTCCCCACCCAGAAACCAGTCTCAGAAATGTACAGGCTCCTAGGGCTCCTGCAGAAGGAGGTCTGAACCTCCCGTCTGTGTGGTAGGAACCTGTTCCTGAGGGTAATGAGAAACTGCCCAGGTGGGAGTTTGAATATTGTGCCCAGGATGCTCTAGAAGTTTCTATGAGCTGTGACCTTACGGTAGGGGCCGTAAAGAGCCTTGAGAGTCCTTGAAGAGGGTCCACTCCCTTCTTGACAAATACGTAATGTGGCAGACACCATGCTCAGCACTGGGCATACAGCACTGAACAGCCAAGACAGTTCCCGAGCTTATGTTCCGAAAGAGGATGGTGGATACAACAATACTGAGATTTCAGGACCAGGCTTAGGGACTGTGTCTGGGTGCCCCTCCTCTCAGTCTCCTATACCTCCTGCATCTGTGAGCATGGCTGGAGCCCATGACCTCAGCTCTCAGAGCATGTGGAAGAAGGTACAATGTCTCCAGAATGTAACATCTTGCCAAATTTCTGTTGAAAGTTCGGTTCTCATAAAAATTGTATTTGTGAGGGAAGAAGAAATGGCTGGTGGGGAATCCAACCACGTCCAAAGTCTGGTTCCCAGGAAAGAAGCCTTCCTAACTGTCCTAATGTTAGAAGATAATGTCAAGGGGGCACCTGGCTGGCTCAATCAGAAGAGAGTGCGACTCTTGATCTCAGGGTCATGAGTTCGAGTCCCATGTTGGGTGTAGAGCTTACTAGAAAAATAAGCAAACTTTTTAAAAAATGTTTTTAAGACAAATTATTAACACAAACCCAAGGCCAGGTTTCTGGCCCCGGGAGATGGTGGTGATGCAGCCTTAGGATCCGGTCAGAAGCTGCTAATAATTGCCTGGTGGTAAGAGTGATAGCTTTTGTGTGTAAATAGTACTCTATAGTTTACAAAGCCCTTTACATCCTTGACTTTATTTACTCCCTTGTAGCAACCCCATGTTAATATAAAGATTTTTATAGAAGAGGAAACTGAGGCCCAGGGAAGGGAAGCATAGAGAAAAGGGGCAGAGCTTAGGATGAAGGCCTGGATCCCCGAGGCCACTTTTGGCCACCAGCCTAACCTTTGCCCCAATTTAGGGCATGAGCTTTGCAACAAGGCAGTGGTTAGAGGTGGGCGCCCCAGGTCAGTAGGAGTATACACAGAGGACCAAAGTCCACCCAAATTCTCTCTGACGTGGCCAGGCTGTGCTCTGTGAAGAAGCCTACCTTGAAGGGAGATGTGTCTGGCGAGAGGGCTTTGTGCCAGGTGGACATGTTTTCTGAGTCAGCTCTGGAGAAAATTCTAGGGTGGGGCTGACCCCAGTCTCTCTCTCCCCCAGTAGGGTGCTCTTGGAAAAACTGGAATTGTTTGGCTCCTCAGTCTGGTGATTACATAGCTATGTCCACAGTGTTTGTCTTCCATATTGGGATTCCACTGCATTCTATCCCGTTAACTCGACCCCAGGCCTAGCTCTGACACTATCTTTCCAGAATACCCTACAAACCTTTGCATGTTTTAGACTGTTTCTTCAAACCTCAGGATCAGCAGGATTTTTACAGTCCTTTTGCTGGCTTCTCAAGGATACTCCTAGCAAATGTTCCCAAGTCTCTTATTAGGCTTTGCTTGATTTAAATGTCAACCCCCCCTGCTCCCTCCATCTGCTGAAGACAAATTTGTTCTTTGAGAACATACAGAACAAAGCTGTTCCTTCTGCCCTATGACAAGCAGTGTCAGTCAGGATGTGCCACATTGTGCTATAGTAACAAGCAACCCCCAGACCTCGGAGGCTCACTCCAGCAAAGGTGTCCTTCTCGCCTCTGTCACAAGTCCCACGTAGGCTGTCAGAGTGTGCTCTGCTCATCAGAATCGCTCGGTGACCCAGAGTGATGGACGCTTCCACAAGTACCCCAACAGGATCAGAGGTTTGGAGGTCGTGCATTGACAGGAGTCAAGAATAGGTTCTGGAGTCTTTGCAACCATTTATTTCCTTCCAGCACATTCTTTCCTCTCTTAGTGTCAGTTTCTTTTTTTTCGAGATTTTATTTATTTATTTGACAGAGAAAGAGCACAAGCAGGGGGAGGGGCAGGCAGAGGAAGAAGCAGGCTCCCTGCTGAGCAGGGAACCCGACTGGGGGTCCATCCGAGGACCCTGGGATCATGATCTGAGCCGGAGGCAGACGCTGAACCAACTGAGCCACCCAGGTGCCCCTAAGTGTCAGTTTCTTATCTGTAAAATGAAGACAATGAGAAAATACCTAACTCACAGATTTACTGTGAGGTTAACTGAGAGGATGGATGTAAGCCCTCAGCACAGGGTCTGGTTCATGGCAAGAACTCCAAGAATGTCAGCTGTCATGACGTTACCATAATAAGTTGTTAACTTACAAGTGGCTACCATCTCCAGAGAGCGCAACCCCCTGTTCTTTCCACTTGGCCAGTGTGAATTCCTTGGAGGAGTTGAGGAGTTCTTCTTCCTTCCACAGGTCATTTTCACATTTTTTATCATGCATTTCACTTCCTGAGGGAGGAGCTTGAGGGTTCAAAGCTGAGGCAGAAAAGGTATATCTACAAGTCTTGCCAATCCCAAACTAGATTTATTCTCTTCCCAAGGTTCATTATACCAAGACCTTTTGGAAAGTCCAGAGAAGGGAGGTCAAATTTGGAGATGAATCCTTGCTTCAGATAAAACCCAATGGTGGAGAGACACGGAAATCAAACCGTAGACTATCCAGGTTAGAAGAGACATAGAATAAGCAAGTCTCATCAGCTCCTCTCTTTTATAGATGGGGAAACACAAGTTCAGAGATGGAAGGAGACTGACACAAGGTCACACAGCCATTCAGTGTCAGAGTTGAGGCCTGAACCCACTGCCCTGAGTCCCAGTCTTGGGCCTTTCCACACACCACAGAAGAGGACAAGGGGACAACATTCCTCACCGCTGGGATGGAGGGGTGGTGAGAGTAGAACCTCCTTGGAATTACGGCTTGTCCTCATTTCATGGAGTTGTGCTCCAGCAGAGCTGTGAAGTTAACTTTATAAACATTACCTTATTAAGCCTTCTTGAAAACCCAAAGTCACAGCTCCTCTGGGTCATGGGACTTGCGTTGAGCATCCAGTGAACAAACAAAGGGTAACGTTACGTTACATTTTTCACTTCGTTTAGGAAACCTGGCTTCTAATTATAGGATTTGTTTAACAGTCCTGAATGGTTTACAAAGGCTTGGATCAGCCTCCGCCCCGAGGAGCGTCAGCGGGGGGAGACAGAGGCAGGGTGGAGGCCAGGAGGCAGGGAGAGGTCTCAGTGGCAAAGGGAGAGATGATAAGTAAGGTCAATTTAAGCCAAGGCCTAGGGGCATTAATTTTTTCCCTAATCCCCTCAGCCAGGTGCTCCCAGTTGAAAATTATCTCCAATAACCATTACCATAACCCTTTCAAGCAGAGTAGCGCAGTGGAAGCGTGCTGGGCCCATAACCCTTTCATACAGGAACTACGAATATGAATGAGCTCAAGAGCAAGCAGGTGGAACAGGGGTCCCATTACTGTTCTGTGCTCTGTCAAACTGAACCCCTGCAACAGCAGGTCATTCTTAGCACTCTTAGCCGGGGGACATGGGCTAGAGGCTGCTTGAGCTCCTTGCTTATATGAATAAATAACCTGACTTTCAGTAAGTTATTTTTTTTTTAAGATTTTATTTATTTATTTGACAGAGAGAGATCACAAGTAGGCAGAGAGGCAGGCAGAGAGAGAGGGGGAAGCAGGCTCCTCATTGAGCAGAGAGCCTGATGCGGGGCTCCATCCCAGGACCCTGAGATCATGATCTGAGCTGAAGGAAGAGACTTAACCCACTGAGCCACCCAGGCACCCCTAAATTCATTATTAAACTATAGTAAATCCTGGATTCAAACCCAGGTCCAACGGGCTCCAGAGCTGTGCTGGTTTCCAGCCACTATGGTGTGACACAGAGTTTAGTGACATAGAGTTGTCTCTACTTCCAGCCCCTCCCTCAGTACTTTTGCACAGAATAACCATCAGACACATTTATAGAACACTTAACAACATGGCCCAGCGCTGTGGGACTTGCTGTTGGTAATATGGGGTCAACAGCATGAAAGGCGCAGAGGGCCAGTCCACCCTCCATGTCTCCTAATGTCCCCTTAGTCAGCCCACCACCTCTGGGGTCCTGTTGGTGTGGGAGAGCTTGGGCTTTGCTTCTTCGCACATCCCCTCCTGGAGGCAGGAAGTTCCCTGAGGCAATGCTGGGGGGCAGGAAGCACCTCCTTGGGAGGCTGCTCTCTAGACTCCAGGTTTACTCCTGTGCAAAGTGGGGCAAAAAGTCTCACCTGTCTGCCTGCTTTGGGGAGCTTTGGGAGGATCCACAGAATACAGGACAGAGTCGAGGGCAGGGGCTGTTGGGGGCAGGTGGTCTGGTAAAATATAGTGCTGGGGAAGGAGTGTTGTTCCGATGGTCCCAGACCCCAGGGAGTTGGGTCCAGGATCTCTACTGTCCAAGTCAAAAGATGAGCTGGTGGGCACCTGGGTGGCTCAGTGGTTAAGCCTCTGCCTTCAGCTCAGGTCATGATCTCAGGGTCCTGGGATCGAGTCCCGCATCGGGTTCTCTGCTCTGAAGGGAGCCTGCTTCCTCCTCTCTCTCTCTCTGCTTGCCTCTCTGACCACTTGTGATCTCTCTCTGTCAAATAAATAAAATCTTAAAAAAAAAAAGATGAGCTGGTGATGGACCGGCACCAGGGAAGCAACCCCCCTCCCCACCACCATCACCAAACACTTCAGGAGTACCTCCTTTCTCATGTCCCCCAGAAACCAAGGTCAAATTGCTTACTCATGCCCTTTCAAAACAGGAAGGCAAGGGAAGGAGACACTGCAGTTCTGGCAGACTGAAACTGGGAGGAACAGCAGGGGGACAGGGGGACACCACCCAGTCTTAGAGGTGCTGAGAACGTCAGTCACTGGGCACGTCAGCCAAGTGGCTGCCTTCTCCCTGTCCACTGTCACTTTTCTTTTTTCTTTTTATAGATTTTATTTATTTATTTGATAGAAAGAGAGCACAAGGGGCGCCTGGGTGGCTCAGTTGGTTAAGCAACTGCCTTCAGCTCAGGTCATGATCCCGGAGTCCTGGGATCGAGTCCCACATCGGGCTCCCAGCTCCATGGGGAGTCTGCTTCTCCCTCTGACCTCCCCTCTCATGCTCTCTCTCTGTCTCTCAAATAAATAAATTAAAAAAAAAAAAAAACCCGATAAAAGAAAGAGAGCACAAGTAGGCAGAGCAGCAGACAAAGGGGCAGGCAGAGAGAGAGGGGGAAGCAGGCTCCCCGCTGAGCAGGGAGCCCAATGTGGGGCTTGATCCCAGGACCCTGGGATCATGACCAGAGCCAAAGGCAGACACTTAACCGACTGAGCCACCCAGGCACCGCAGTGTCACTTTTCTTTAATGTCCAGATCCAGTGGCTTCAGCTCCCTACCCACACTCCTGGCAGGTGTAGGGAATTCTCCCTCGTTCATTGAGTTTTAGAGGCACTTAAGTTCCTCCCAGATTAGTCCTTACTTGACACAACTGCTTCTCCAAGGAGCCGGCTCCTAACTTGAGCTCCTGTACACACACACACACACACACACACCGGGCACCACTGGCGCCCATTCCTTCATCACCTGAGCACCATTCCTGGAAATGCAAGGCTGCAATGGTAAGCGGGCCTTTCACTGAACTGTTGGTGGAGGGAGGGCAACTGGCAGGGTGCACGCACCTTACCCCTGGCTTTTCAAGCCCCTGTGTCACTGTCATTACCCCAGGGACTTCTCACGGGCCCTGTCTCTGCTCGGGTTCCAGATTTCACCCCCTTGGGAGCTGGCCCTGAGCTCCTCCCCAGGGTCCCATACCGCCCCCACCCACCGGCCCAGACTGTCTGCAGGGAGGACAGACCGGTTACCACTTTTGTGGGGGGCGTGGGGGACTCGAGCAATATGTGAGAACCACCAACACATAAGACCTTGGCTCAACCACAGCTCCTCTAGGCCTTCTTGTGACAGAGAAGCCCCCCCCCCCCCGCCCCACGCAAAAACACCCCGCATACCAGGACAGGCTTTGCAGCATTGTTGATGCTATCAAAGGATTGCGAACCTTCAAAAGGCTCACCCCTACATTCACACAGGACTAATGGCCTGCAGCAGGGCCCATCCACAAAGTGCCCCTCTCCAGCCATTGAAAGAACAAGGCAGCCCTCTCCGAAACGATAGGCGGCTGTATCCGAGATTCGCGATTAAGAAAAGGAAGGCAGGTGCCCAGCAGTGTGAATAGTGTGCTCCTATGTGTACACAGCACGCCAGGTCTGGGATGCACGTGTGGCGGGGGAGCTTGCTAGTATCTGCATAGACCATTGCCGCCGCAATAAGCAAAACTCAGTAACAGATTTGCGCTGGGGAGGGAAGTGTGGGGGGATGAGAAGGTGGGCTTGGGAGGGCACTTACATTTTATGATATGCCATCTAGAGCTTTCTGATGGTCATGATGTGCAGAAATCCCCTATTCAAACAGTAAATACAGGTTACTCCGGATGTGTGTCCTTTCGCTCCCTCCCTCGCCTCTGGGCTGGGCCCCAGGGGTGTGGCCTTCAGGAAGCCAGGGAAGCCACCTGAAGTGAGTCAGGTCTCATCCAGTAGAGGGAGGAGCAGCCCCAACCAGCGTATGTCATTCATTCCCCTTTCCCTGACTCTGTAGCAAGTTGTCCAAGCCCTTTACTGTGCGAAGAGAAAACCTGAGGCCCAGCTTGGGAAAGTCGTGTGGCCAGTGCCACCCAGTAAGTCGGCCTCCGAGCAGTTCTGAACCCAGCCTCAGTGCCTTTGTTCATGCTGTTCCTTCTGTTCCAAATGCCCTTTCCTATTTTCACTCTTCCAGTCCAACGGCCTGCTTCCAAGAAGCTTCCCAGATTCCCAGACCGGCTATGACCTCCAAGTGTGCCTTGTGCACAGTCCTGTCCAAATTCCCTGCCTTCTCCATTAGCCATTGTGAGCTCCTTGAGAGCCCCAGGCCTGGTCCAGTGCGAAGCCCCGCATGGGAGTTTAGTGCTGACGACCTGGATGAATGAGTAAAAGCCCGCATGAATGCTCTCATTCATCCCTCTTCTGAAATCCTCCCGTGCTTCACCGAGACCTCTCCTATCACTCAGCACTATGTCCTCTACAGCATCATTATTTCTGGGCGCATTCGCAGCACCCGTCTGTTGCCAGCACACCATGAAAGTGCATGTACAAGTTGTGTCTTCTTTTCACAATGTCAGCTTTATTCAGTCATAAAGCAAGGTTAGCATGATGATAAGCAGGTTGGGATTCCAAACTCCGTGACATTTCACTACGTGTTTAACTCGGGTTTTTTACACGTCACACAAAACAAAACACGATCCAAAGTCTCACAACAGACAAGATGCAACAAGGAAGTTAACGAACCAAATGGGAAGTCAGCCTGTGAGTGCCCGGCTGGGATGAGGCCTCCGTCTGCCCAGGGCAGCTCTCGGAGCGTGCTGCTTGCTATGTCCGAGCAGTGGAGGATCTCGGGTCTGCTCAGACCTCAACTGGGCAGAGCCCTTGACGGCAGCTGCTTTTTTGATGTGGTCAGATGTGAAAGGGTCAGCATCTTGAACGTCTGACGGTTTGCTGCAAAAATTCTTCCTTTTTAAAAGGATTCAATCAGTGTTGAGCCTTTGCAGACCTCCCCTGGTTCTGCGGGTCAGAGGTTCTGAGTGTGGTCAGCCTGTGCTGGTTTTGGCATATCCGGTTTTAGCTACAACGCCCTTGGCTTCTTGGGTCACTGCTTGACGTAAGTGACTCCATCTTGCTCTGTACGCCACCTTTCTCCCTCCATTCCTCCCTTCCTCCCTTTGCCGGGCTCCATCCTCAGAATGAGAGAGTTTCCAGGAATATTGTTTGAGTCCCCGGATCCAGCCATGCCTAAAGCTGATCTACCTGTGGACTTTTCAGTCGCATGCAACAATGAATTCCTGTTTGTTTTGAAGCCACTAAAGAGTTGAGTTTTTGTCATCCCTCGTCATAAAAGAGTGTTGTATGAGAACACCCTAAACTGTACGACACATGGTCTGGTTCCCTTTCCACAACACTTTGGATACAATAGTTACCTATATTTGCATGAGAACAGAAAGCACCAGACACAGACCCAGACCCTGAGGCTAGGGATGGAACAGAGCAGTCCCACACACCACAGTCCCTCCCCTAAAGCTCTGGGGACCCTGCCCAAGTTCTGCCAGGTGGGCAGATAGTAATGACCCTGCTTACAAGTGGAGAAACTGGGGTCCGAGTCGCCCAGCGAGTTAGTGGCACGGCTTGGAGGAGAACTTGACCTCCTGCCTCTGTTGCCTTCTAGATCATTTACCTGTCATCAAAGGAGAATGTCGGGCTTGGCCTGCACACACACACAATAACCAGGGCCCAAAAAGGAAAAATGGTGGTGGTGGGAAATCGATCATGGTTGGGAATAGACAATAATCTTTGTTTAAAAATCTCAGGATAGAAATAATAAAGAAGCAAATTTGAGTGGGATAGTCTTGTAGAAAAAAGAATTACCAGTGTGTGGCCCGAGATTCTGGAGTGTGGTGATAACTGTGAACCCTGCAGTGTTTGTTGGGTGAATTGTGGATGGTGGTAGGTTTTGATTAGCTGTGGCTGTCACCCAACAAGTCAGTAAGGCCAGGATCTGACTCCCATCTCCTGGTTTCTAAAGATAGTGCTGTTTTCAGTACCCCAGTTTCAAGGGCTCGGTGGTGTGAATTTTGCCAGTTGCAAAACGACCAGGACTGAGAATTCAGGTGGAGGATCTTGGATTTAGGTGGGGGATATGGTGGGTTGGCCAAGCAGCATTCCAACCTACCCCTAGAGTACCTTCATTAATGCAGAACCTACTAGGCTGAAACATTTCCCAGACCTCCTAGAGTTCTAGATGAATGTCCTATCTCTGCTTCTTCATTGTAGCTGAAGCCAAGTACCACCCTACGTGTTTTCCACAGCAATTTTCTATCACGGATGCACTGAGTTGTAACCCCCCAAATCCATAGGTTTGAGTTTTAACCCCCAATGTGGCAGAATTTGACCTTATCTGGCAATTGCTGATGTAATTAGTTAAGATGAGGTCATACTGGAGTAGAGTGAACCTTAATCCAATTTGACTGGTGTCCTTATGAAAAGGTGGAATTTGGAGATAGACACCCACAGGGAGAATGTCACGTGAACATAAAGGCAGACAGTAGGCTGATGTATCTCAAGCCAAGGAACATGAAAGACAGCCAGCAAACCACCAGAACCTCTACGAGAAGCCGGGAGCAGATTGTCCCTTGCAGCCTCCAGAAGGAGCCAGCCCTGCCAGCACCTTGCTCTTGGACTTCTAGCCTCCCAGGCTTGGAGACAATACGCTGTTGGTTCAGCCACCTGGCTCTAGTACTTTCTTACGGCAGCCCTAAGAAAAGAATACAGGCATTGCACCCAATGGGCCCGTGGATCTGTCTCTTGCTTCAACAGTGTTTGGACAGAACAGACCCAAGTGTGCCTCTTCTTCAGCCTCCTACCACCCTCCAACCTCTTTTCCAGCCACAGTCTTTGGGACCATCTTCACAGCCATCCTCTGCCTCTGGGACCAGCCAACACTGTATTTTGAGCTTAACTCCTTATTGCCAATGAGCCATGAGCTTCCTAGAATGTTCCACTAAGACGGGGGCCTCCATTAACTGCTGGGTCAACACGCACCTGCAGGCCTCCTACACCGACCTCTCTCTGGGCTTCGGCTTCGAACCCTGACGATGTGGCTCTGGACACGGGCCACTACTTCCATGAGCTGGCCTAGAAAAAGTACAAGAGCACCGAGCTCTTGAAGATGCAAAGTCAGCGCACTGGCCGTGCTCTCTTCCGGGACCTGCAGGAGCCATTCCAACATGCAAGGACACCACGGAGGCCCGCATGGTCCTGGAGAAGAACTTGACACAGGCCCTTCTGGAGCTGCATGCCATGGGCTCTGCTTCACAGACCACCATTTCTGTGACCTGAAGAACCACTTCCCGGGTGGGGAGGTGAAACTCCTTGGGAAGATGGTGACCACCTGACCCACCTGTGCAGGCTGACCGGCCCCCCCAGGAGCTGCCCTTTCGGAGCTCGGCACTTCCAACAGCAGCAGGAGGGACAGCCCTGTGGTGTCGTCAGCTGAGTCCTTTTTCCAGGCCATGCTGGAAGCTTCTTCAGCCTTCCTAACTGCAGGAGTGCCTAATTCCCTGTGGTGAGTTCCTTTCTGCTGGAATGAGCAGGAGTGGTTTCCCTGACTCGTCCTAACTCCTGGATGACTCACATCCTGTTCAATTTTTGATTTTGCCTAGTCAGCATTTGTAAGTTGTAACACAAAATACATTGGTGAAGGCTTGTGCGCCTTTTTTTTAAATTGAAGTATCGCTGACATACAACGGGACATTAGTTCAAGCGTCCACCAGTGATTCAGCTGCGCTCACCTTGGGAGGAGCTACTGTCTGTCCCCACACACCGCACACCACTGCTAGAATGCCATAGGCTCACTCCCTCTGCTATGCCTTTTGTCCCCATGACTTATTCACTCCCTAACTGGAAGCCTGTATCTCCCACTCCTCTTGGCCCGTTTTGCTCACCCTTCCCCCCAACCCTGCCCAGCTAGCAACCATCCCTTTGTTCTCTAGACTTATGGGTCTGTTTCCCCTGTTTGTTTATTCTTTTATTTTGCTTTGATAGATTCCACGCTTGGGGGGAATCATATGGCTTTTGTCTTTCTCAGTCTGGCTTATTTCACTTAGCATACTACCTTCTAGGTCCCTGCATGTTGTTACAAATGGCAAGCTCTCATTCTTCTTTTATGGCCGAGTAATACTCCATTATGTAAATGTACCACTTCTTTATTCATTCATCTATGGAGGGACCCTTGGGTTGCTTCTGTATCTTGGCTCTCGTAGATAATGCTGCCCTAAACATAGGGGTGCATGTATCTTTTCCAATTAGTGTTTTCTTTTTCTTTGGATAAATACCAGTAGTGGAATTACTCAATCGAATGGCATTTCTATTTTTAATTTTTTGCAGGATCTCCATGTTGTATGCCTTTTAAAAAAGTGATAATTCCCCTTTTTTCTGAAAGGGAAAAACAATAAATGCTCAGTATAAATCAGGGAAATCTCAAATACAGAAAACAATAATGAAGTAAGGCAAAATCACTCAAATTCGTACATTCTCTCAGACATCTAACCGTGCTTTTTCACACACACGTGCAATCACATGCACACTCACATGTTATGGAGGGGTTCCTTTGCATGGTTCAAGGTGTGATTGATCGGTGTGACCCAACTGATCCCAAGGGTTCAAATGTCCAAGGCCCGAAGGATGGTAACGGCAGGAGATCAGATGAGCGGCAGAGCTGATCTCTCCAAGGCTCTCACCACCTTCTTCACATGCGTCCAGGGGGCCCCAAGTCCTTACAGGTGTCTCAGGCAGGTATGCAGACTGGGGTAGAAAGACATGAATATCCAGCAGAAGCTGGTGTCGGTGAGTCATATCCTAAGTTGTGCATCAAGTCCACACTCCCAAAGCAGCCACAAAGGTAGAAGCTGATGTTCTCCCAGACCAGGGAAGGGCTCCAAGCCAAGCACCCAGGGCCCTGCAACGCAAGCCTGTCCCACATCCCGTCAACATTCATGTACCAGCGGGTTGCAGAGGTTTGGAAGGGTTGTGCGACGTGGCCATTCCCTCCCCACAACTGGTTTTCCCAGGTGATCCAGACAAGAGGTTGGGTATTTCCTTCTCCCAGGACAATGGGAAGCTCGCCCTCCTTCCTTTCCCAGAGACATGCTTCTCAGGCATTCCTCAGTGACTTTCTGTCCTAGTCTGTCTGCGCAGCAGCCTCAGAGACAGACAAAACACAAACTTAGCCTCCAGCGGGCACCCTGCTACATTCACTCTTATCCCCAACAACGGACACATCATTTATTCTGGTAAAATATGTATAGCATAAAATTGGCCATTTTAACCATTTTTCAGTACATAATTAAATACATTCACGGTGTTGTACAACGATCACCACTATCCATTTCCAGAACTTTTCTCATCATCCCAAGCAGAGAATCTATACTCGTTAAGCAGTAAATCCGCATTGCCCTCTGGCGGGCTCCAGGCAACCACGATTCTACTTTCCATCTCAATGAATTTGTCTGTTCTAAGAATCTCATGGAAATGGAGTCACACAGCATTTGTCCTTTTGGATCTGAGCTATTTCACTTGCATAATCTGTTCAAGGTTCATCCATGTTGCTGCAAGTACCAGAATTTTGTTCTTTTTAACGGTTGAATAATACTCCATTGTGTGTATGTGCCATGTTTTAGTCATCCTTTCATCCACTTGTGGACATGTGGGTTGTTTTCACATTTTGGCTGTTATGAATAATGCCGCTGTGAACATCAGTGCACAAGTATGGAAGTATCTAGAGGCTATTATCATTATTATTATTGCCATCCTAATGGGTGTGAAGTGATATCCCATTGTAGTACATGATTTTACTAAAATGGGATTATACTATATATTTTTTTCTGTGCCAAGATTTTTAACCTCAGTAATACCCGGGGGACAGCTGTCTATGAAATGATGTTTTTGAGAAATTGACTTAATTACAATTCTAAGCATTTCTTCACTAACGAGTACTTTCGTCTCAGAATCAAACTCAATCAATGGCACAAAAGTCTTCTGCTCACCAAAGAAAACATCTGAACCTTGATTTTGAACTCAGAGGTTATGGCCCTTTTCAATCCATGATTATCTCCTAACCAATCACCTCTGAGACGTGCCTTTTGGGTCAGATGAGCATGAAGTCAGGACTGGGGGGGATAGAGAAAGGTTGGGGGTCAGAGGATCTCCGGGATGGAAGAGACTTGCCATCCAGTCTCTGCTTCCATTCTTCTGGTGACAGAGAACTCATCCCTTTACCAAGACAGCTCATTAGCCCATTTCATCCTTGGGTACCTCCACTGACTTAAAAAGTCCTTCCTATGTAGATACAAACTCAATCTCCCTGAAGCTCCCCATTGTAGCACCTCAATCTCATCCTTGGTCACCTGTAGAGATAAGGCAGCTTTTCCAATTCCCATGAGTCTCTGGTCTAAGTCTAAACCCTTCACTATCCTGGCTGGGATTCCTCTCGCCCCTAGCTGCACGCCCCGCTCTGAGGACAGCAAACTCACCAAGCACACTCTCATACCCACCTCCTAACCAGAAGCCCCCTTCCCCTCCTGGGACGCCTTACTCACATACACCAAGCCCGAGTCTCGTTGACCTGTTTCCTCTGGGAGTGCAGGGATTTCAAGGCTGCTTTCCACAGTCTGGAAAGAAAAGCCACTTCACAGAGTGGTCAATACACATAAAGCACTCATAACTCCCGAGAGAGTGTATGTGAGGAAATAGAAACGGGCTTCAAAATGCCTGAGACAGATTTATAGGGACTGAGTCACCAACGGCTGCCTTTGGTTAGCCTTCTAAAATATTGCGGTGCCGGGACACCTCCTGTCCTAAGATCTGTCTCCAGGTCACTTCAATTCCTTGTCCTGACCCCTGATGACGGACTTCCTGGTAACAGAGCCTGCTGGCTCACAGGCAGCCAGCTCTCTGCTCAGCCAGGCACGGGGTTCTCGGGTTCTGAAATGGTGGGTCTCTCTGCCACTTGCACTGGTAGTTTTACTGTTTTTCTTTCCTGTCTTGAGGAAAAATCTTTGATCCTTATACAGTAGCAGGATGAACAGAAGCATAACTTAAGTTTCACAGTCTTCAAAGGGGATTTTCCCTAATTTTGATAGTTCTATTGGGCTGCTTTTAGCTTTACCCTGGGATCTGTTGGTGGTGCTTTGGAGTGCTGAACTCGAACAGTGAGCAGGGTGGGAAGGGAGGGTCACAAGCCCTTCCCTGTCCGAGATCTTCCCTGTCCAGGGATGGGCTCGTGAATGGAACCCGTGTGCTTGGTTTGGGAATGAAAGGGATGACATCAAAGGCATGGTGGGTCTGCCATGTGTTGGGTCTGGCATCATAACCCTTAATAAATAGTATCTAAGATCTACTGAGCCCTCACTCACAAGCTGGCACTGGCCTAACCCCTTCCTAGCAGGGTCTCGTTTTGTCTTCACACCAACCCTGGGAGGTAGGGAGGGACTGTTTCTTGCTCCATCCTATAGAGGAGGAAAGCAAAGTTCACAGATGGGAATAACTTTCCCAGGCCCACCCCCATCCACCCTCTCCAGAAACAGCAAAGGTAGTGCTGAGCATAGTCTAAGTCTGATTCCAGAGCCTGGCCTGACCTGTCCCCTAGGCCTGCAGGTGCCCCCCTCCTCCACCTGACCCCCATGGCAACACCACAAGGCAGTCTTGACCCATTTCACAGAGGAGGAAAGGGAGGTTCAGAGTAGCAGTTAGACCTCCCAGACCTCCCAGACCTCCCAGCTAGGACGTGGCAAAGACGGCAGCAAGTGCACAGGCCTCCTGACGTGAAGCGAATTCTTCCCTCGGAAGGAACAAGGTAGGGGTGAAGATTTTCCTACCAGATTAGGAGCCTTTGAAGGTCACGGCTAGTGTCAGGTTCAGCACCCCACCCACCTCAGGGACACTCAGCCACCCCACACGGGATGGCACAAGACCACGTACTGGAAGGAATCCTGGCGGATGGGTACAGGCCAGGGGTCTGGGAGACTGAAGGAGAATGTGAACAGAGGTAGTTGGGTTCCAGCCGGCCTGGCCACGGAGGGGAAAGCTCTGAGCAACAAAGGCAGGGATGAGGTGGCAGTGCTCGACACGGGGCACGGCTGGCCACTGGCAGGAGGCCTCCACGGGCCTCAGAGAGGCTCTTTCCATGTTATGATGGCAGCCACCCCTCGGAAGACAGCTTTCTTGCCATTCTCCAAGGGCACTGTGGGCCGCCTACACCAAGAAATGTATAAAGTCAGCCTGCAAGGCAACGAGCGAGACTAGTGGTAGAGGGTACCGCAGTGAGCAGCGAAGCCTCTCCCAGAGGTGATTTTAAGCTGAGACCAGATGCTGGAGAAGGAGCCAGCTATGGGAAACTCTGGGGAGAGGGCTTTTTTGGCAGAAAGAACTGCAAGTGCAAAGACCCCGGGCAGGAAAAATGCTAAGGAATCTACGGGAAGCATAATGAGAAAGGGGGCGTAGGGTGAGAGATGGCCATTTCTCACCACTGGGACAGTGCCCCAGCGGGGAGAGCCAGATCCAAGGTCCTACACCATCATGGCCTCCTGTGTGATGGGACAGGCCCTTCCAGTCTGGGGCCCTGGGCCTCCTTTGCACAATGATGAAGGTTTGGTCTATCGGGGTCCCAGATTTCCCAAGAGGCAATTTAATTCTTCATGGTCTCCCATCCCCTGCCATTCCCACCAGGCCACAGGACTTCAGGAGCCAGCACTAGTGTCTTCCCCACTGGGGGTTCCCAGAAAGTCTCAGAACTCCCTCTCTAGTCCTGGGACACTAGGGTTGGGAAAGAGGAAGGAAATTCTCACACACAGCAAACTCCCAGGGAGTTTGCTCATGTTCCCAGGCTGACAACTGGCAACCCTCAGAACTCCGACCCCCTTCCTCCACCTCCTCCTCCTCCTCCTCCTCCTCATCCTCCTCCTCTCCCTCTCCTTGTCTCCCTCTCTCCCCCGGCCCCCCTTCTCTGCCTTAATGACTTCCACATGGGCCTCTGGCAGCTGGAGCCAAGCCTCCCAGCATTGTCTGAAATCTCCAAATTTAGAAGAAATATGAAAATTGTCAACCACTCCTTCCTTAGGGGGTAAAAGCAACATTCGGCACCGGGGGCAGGTCAAGGCGAGGCGGTCACGTGGCGGGCGCTCGGGCCAATGGGGGGCCCCGGGAGGACTCAGCACCCGCCTCACCCCAACACTAGGCTGGCCTCTTCAGCTCATATAAGGTAAAAGGCAGAGGGGCGTCTGAGGCCAAGGAGCACCAAGCAAGGAGCTAAGGGGAGGGGGGCCCCGTGCCAGGCGTTTAAAAATGCCCCGTGGCAATGAGGGGTGCCAGAGGCCTGGTCAAGTTAGTTGAGAAGAAATGACACCCCCACAACAATCCCCTAAATGGGCTGGCCCCCGCATCCAGGCTGCAAGGAGCCACTCCTGGAACAGACCCCTGGAAAGGTAAGAACCAGTAGCCGACACGGGGTCTGCAAATGGGGGGGGCATCTGGGGCATCCTCCCCAGGGGGTGCAACATCCAGGGGCCTGGTCCTTGCTCTCTTGCTAAGCTGCACTGTGCTTCCACCTCTCTGGGCCTCAGTGTCCCCATCTGTACAGGGGCTGGACTGGATGATCTCTAAGCGCCCATCCTGCCCTGACCTGCAGTCCTGTCGGCCGGGAGGACTCCCGGCGGCTGTGATTACATGGCGGTGGAGGCAGAGGGAGCGGTGGGTGGTAATGTCCCGCCGTCCCCAGCTTCACAGCCATTCCCGGGCCTGGGCCTCGTCTCCCCGGCTTCTGCAGTGACACTGCTTCTTCCCTTTTCTGTGAGGTTTGATTTCACAGCTCTGAGAGCCTGGGGCTCCTGGCAAGGAAAACTGTTTTCAAATAATGGTTTCAAGAAGCAAAGCAGGAAGCAAAGCTATGTCAGCTCAGCCTCCGGCAGACAGGCAGAGAGGCAGGAAGGTGAGGGTGCTGGCCGGGGGACGGGGACGTGGGCTCCAGTCCCTGCTCGGCCTCTTGCTGCCTGGCCCTGCGGCCTTGGACAGGCACCCGAGCCTCTCTGGGCCATCTGTATCATGAAACCTTTGGACAACATGGTCTCCATGCAGGATGTGGCTTCTTGAGTCCTTCTGGAGCCTAAGAGGCAGCTGGTGGCAGGAAGTTTCCCCAGAGTCTCTGAGCTGAGTCTGCCCTTTGGCCAGAGACTTAGAGTCCAACCAGATGCTGGAAGACCACGGAAGCTCTTGGAGGCTGAGCCTCAAGTGACAGAAAGGAGCTAAATGGTCTCTGACTAGGGCCTTAGCCAGGGGAGGACCAGACCACAGATCTGAGGCCTCAAGATGAGCCTGTCCCACCCCTGACCCTGCCACAGCCTCCGGTGGGGAAGGGGCCGATCTGAGGGTGCAGGGCCTCAGAGTGGGATGAAGAGAGAACGGACAGCAGAGGGTTTCAGGAGGGGTGATGTGGTGTGGTGGGGGCCTCAGAGGCCGGCAGGAGACGTGGGAGGCAGGCTGTGTGGGGGCAGAGGCCTGGGATCCACACTGGGAGGCATGCAGGCAACACGGCTCTTGTGAATACGCTCTGGCCGCATCAAGGGCCCGGAGGGGACACAATCCTCCAGCGCCAGCCCACCCAACACCCTCACCTGCCCCACTCTCGTCACAAAAGGCTTGAGGCCATAATGGTCCAAAAAGACTCTGGAATCCAAATGCCAGGGTCCAGTTCTGGCTGGTTTACCTACCAGACAAGTGGCCTTGGGCAAGTCACTTGCCATCCCTGAGCCTTAGCTTCCTCCTCTATAAAATGGGTCTGGTCTTGGTTCTAGCATCACTGGGTTGTCATGGAGAGTGAGGGACATAGGCACGCAAGGGCAGGGTAAATAGGGTGGGTGTTAGGCTACCGCCAGACCCTACTCCTCCTGAGGAGCAAGATGACCTTAGCCATGTTTAAAGGGAAGTGGGAATGAGACCCAGACAGAGAGCGCTCAGAGTTGCTAAAGGGATAACAGGGTCTGGAAAAAGGCAGGAGGCATGAGTTCAAAGGTCAGAGGTGAAGGGACACGGAAGTGGAATCAGCTTGAGATGCCTACGAGGCTCCGTGAGGTCTCCCTTCCTGCATTTACAGCACACGGTGTGGACAATGTGTCCCTCAGTGTGGCGTCTGAACCACAGTACCCTCATCCACTGACAGGGAGTCTGGGTGGGGTCCCAGAAATCTGCATTTCCAGGTCCCAGGAGAATTCCCACACAGAGTTTTGGGAATGCTAGGCTATCGAGCAGCCTGGGTCCTTCCCAGACACAGCTGAAGCAACTGCATCCCTGATCAGAGCACTGCTCTGGGTCCCTCAGAGAGTGGATGCCTGGGCTGGGACGGAAGTAGCCACTCCACCAGGCCCTGGGCACCACAGTGGTATAGAGAGAATTATCTCGCAATTATCACTTTCTGGGCAATCCCGAAGGCCTTTATGGAAATTCCTTCACTTAGTCATCACAACGACCCTGTGACTTGGGTATAATCATGATCCCCATGGTACAGGTGAGGGAACCAAGGTGAACCGGCTTGCCTAATGTCACACTGTCTTGTGCCAGCTGCCTCTGCCCCACCCCCCGCCCCCGCTCTCTCCCCAGGGCTCTCCCACCCCCTGCCCCGCCCCTCAACCACTCCATCCCAGAACTGCCTGCAGACTCTCCAACATTACTCGTGAACGTACACAGAAGATTTCCTGGGAGCCAGGTATCAGGCTGAAGGGCTTGTGGTCTCATTCGATCTCCCTAGGATTACAGAGAGGCAGGAATCCGCATCGTTCCCTTATCCCTAATTTACAGAGAATTTCCCGAGGTCACCCGATGAAAACGTGGCAGAGGGGATTTGAACCCAGTCTGCAACTCCAGAATGTTTGCTCTTAGCCGGCCCAGCACAGCCCCTCTGAGAGCAGTGACGAGGAACCCTACTTCAGAGAGGAGACGAGGCTAAGAGCGTGAGCTCACCAGAAGTTGTACCCCCATGTTGTATTAGTTTCAAAGCCACTGCTCTCCCTTCAGTCCCTCTGCTGCCCCAGGAAGGAAAGGACCTTGCTTGTCACTGGTCCCTAAGAACCACCCTGCAGCTCTTTGGGCAAAATCAGCCCTTACCCAGACTGGCCAGTTGTGGGGAATTGCTGGTACGCATAGCACTGAGGAATAGAAAGTTCAGGCCCAGAGCTACAATGGACCCTCGGGGCTGTATCTGATTCCCCATGTGAGCCTCAAGGAGCTAGGGAGATGGTTGCTGAGGTCCTCCCCGCTGGGCTACACCTGGGTCCTGCCTCAGTCGCAGCTTTCCAAGAGAACAGTCTCCAGAGCTCAGGCCCATGGGGTCATGCGAAAACCGTGATAAGGGCTTTTCCGGATTATTGTTATTATGACTATTTTTGTCTATGTCTCCTGGGGCCCAGGAACCCGAGTTTCTCTGGAATTGATACCTAGAGAGCTTGCTGGGTTCCGGGGTACCTGCCTGTCAGTTTATTTTCCAAAGTGGCTAAACCAAATTACATTCTTACCGGCTGCATCCGAGTGTCCCCGTCTTTGGCCACACTTAACATTGTCAGATTCCTTGAAGTATATACGTCAACATGTTTTATTTTGTCTCTTTCCAATTTGTATAATAAAGAATGACAGGAGGATGCTTGGCTGGCCCAGTCAGTCAGGCATGCAACGCTTGATCTCAGGGTTGTGAGTTCAAGCCCCGCGTTGGGCCTAGAGATTACTTTAAAAAAAAAAAAAAAAAAAAAGGTAAGAAACAACAATGCTGCCCACCATGGTCCGTGTGGGTATCTAGAAATGCACACAGCATGCCCCAAGGAGCAAAACATCCAGAAGGCTCTGCAGGCAGGAGCGGGCACTGCCTGTGTGGCCTATCCCCAGCCTGAGAGTACACAATATGTCCCAAGCAGAGGCCGCCAGCCAGATCATCCGCTGGAATTCAGGGGAAAGAGCCCGTGGTGGCTGCCGTCTCCTGACAGCCTGTCTAGACAGGCCCCAAAGGGCTTCACCACGCATGCATGAGCCCACAAAGGCGGCCCCCACCCCGTTGCAAAAGAGGCTTGTGGACAGCCAGGCTTCTCCACCAGAAACCTTGTGTCCGGTTCAGAACATGCCTTCGTGCATAGCACCAGTCTCCCATTCTCAAGGCCCATGGAGACCGACTCATCCTGCCCCCTTTTTGTCCAGATGAGGAAACTGAGGCCGACCCCTGAGCCAGCGGGCTTTCAGAGGTGGGGTGAAACTCTGCACCTAGGGAAAGAGGGGACCAGGGTGGCAGGCCAGAGGGTTGCCAGAGCAGAGCTAAGACACAAGAGGCTGGTGGTTAAAGGTGCTGAGTGGCCATCGGGCCGCCTGGGTTTGAATTCTAGATGATCCTCGTAGCACCTGTGATGTCGGACATGCTGAGAATGCCTGTCTCGTCAGGGAGTAGGGTTGTCTGGATTGAATGGGTTAAGACTCCTGAGACCCTCAGAACAGGGGCTAGCACACAGGAAGTGCTCGACAACCACTAGCTGCTAAAACGTGATAACTGGGGTCCCCCGTCAGCCACAGGGGACAAGTCTTGAGACCCCCAGGGGATGCCTGAAACCACACTTAGGACTGGGCCCTATGCGTACCATGCTTTTCCCCATCCACGCAAACCGATGATAGGGTTTCGTTTACACATGCGTCCCAGTAAGACATCAACAATAACTAATAATATAATAGAACAATTACAACAATCCACTGTGATAAAAACTTATAGGAACGTGGTCTCTCTCTCTAAATCCCCTGCTGAGCTGCACTCATTCTCCCTGTGATGCTTCCTGGGAGAGAAAGTGCCTACGTCACCACGTCGGCACCGTGACATAGCGTTGGGCCACCCCTGACTTTCTGAAGCTAATGCAGAAGGTGGGTCATCTGCTTCTGGGTGACAGCTGTCCATGAGAACCAGAGCTGGGGAGAAGCAGGGACTGCTGTACTACAGGCAGCTTCTTTGGGAGGGAAGGAGGTGCCGTAGTGGGCTTCCACTCTTCTTTCCCCCAGGAGAATAAGTGACCCTTGTCCCCTCAAAAATAACAATTGTCATATACCAAGTCTTCCCAAGGGCCGGGCCCTCTGCCCAGCGCTCTCTGAGGTAAGTACCATCCCCTCTCTGGGGACCCAGAGGCTGAGAGATTTAGTCGTTTGTGCAAAGTCATAGAGCTTGTTAGAGAACAAGCCAGAGCTCAAACCCAGGTCTGGCTGACCCCGGAACTCATGCCCTTACTTACACCCCAGCACAGGCCCAGGGAGTCTGTGAGCGAGAACTGGTCCTGGTTCCTAGTGGTCTAATAGGACCAACTCTTAGCATTTAGAAAGGGCACCGTTGGAAGCCTGGTGCCTCCTTCTTGACTAAGTATTGTTATGGTAAGGGGATAGATAGAGCCTTCCCTCCCCACACTTGCTCAAAAATGTAACCTCAACCAAACAGTACTTCTTGCCAATGAGCGCCCCTTAGTGTGGGCTGAGTACCTTTGGGGGCCCCATCAGTCCTGGGTGCCCCTGAGCCAGCACAGCCCATCAGAGGTTTGAGGAGGGGGCAGTAAGCTAGACCAAGGCTGGAAGAAGCAGCCTCCCCCGGCTCCTCGTCAAGTGCCCATAACAGCCACAAGCCTAGGTTCCCTCCTGAATGGCCCTCCTCTGCCCCACGCCATGCTCCAAGGCAGATGGAAAAGCCCCAAACTGGAAAATATACTGTGCGCTAACAGGGACACAGCTCAGCTGTGCAGTCACTAGCTGCCACCCCATACCATCCTCCTCCTCATCCTCATTCAGGCAAATGGGGAAGGGGGCAAAGTGTCCAGAGGGAGGCTGGCATCGCAGGATGGCGTCTAGAGTGGCCATGGCACCCACCCACAGCTGGTCTACCAGGGTCAGAGGGCACTGACCAGTCTTCCCAGAGACTGCCAGACCTCGAGCATATGACCCAACAACCTCATGGAGTCCCAGGGTGTCCACTGAGATAAGCTGGAACAAGATGGGGAGAAATGGAAAAACTCAGGCTAAGACTCTGACCCCAGTTCTGCAGCCAACACACTCGGGTAAGTTCCTCTGTCCCTGTGGGCCTGTCGGGCTGTGATGGTCCATGATTTGGGATGGAAGGGAGAGAGTTCGGGTCATCCCACGTGTGACGGTGGTTCCCCAGACTCTCAGGGAGAGAAAATCTGGAGTGGAGGCAGTCAGAGCAGCAGAAGCGTGCTTTGGATAGATAGAGAAGAAGGCAGAAGACTTTTCAGGTAGAGAGTTCTGTGTACAAAGGTGTGGAGGCGAGACTGGAAGGACATTTCAGAACAGCAAACGAGCCCGTTTGGCTGGAACAGAGGGTAGGTCTAGCAGCTCAGTGAGTTTTGAGGCTGGCAAAGTAGAGGAAGATTTGGCCCTGGAGTGACTTGAATAGCCTGCAACCAAGCTCCATAGACTGGTGGAAGTCCCCGCTGGCACCTGTCTCTGGGAGACACCTTTCTCTTTCTTTACTTAGCCTTTTTGTCCCTGGGCCTCCATACCACCAGGCCAGGAGCCCCAATGCAGGGGAGAGACCTGGGGACTTGGGCATTGGTGACTCTGAGATGTCAAATCACGAGACAGGAGACCTCGGGGTGGGGTCAAGAGGGGTAGGAAGCCCAAGGGCTGTAGTCACCATCTATAAACCTCAGAAGAGTTTTCTAGGGAACAGGATCTTGTTCCTTGTAGCCCTAAAGGACGGGACATGCAGCCCCAGAGAGGCTGATGTCAGTGGGATATTAGGAAGGAGTCTCCAATCCTGTGTTGAAAGAAAGATAAGGTGATTGGGAAGCAGTGAGCTCCCCATCACCAGAGTTATACAAGCTTAGCACAGACACTGTGGAGACAAATCAAACATTAGAGGAGTCAGGGCCTCATGGCCTTTCCCACCACCAGCCTGGGTCTTCGCATCACAGCCCTAGCTGTCTTGGGACAATCCTAAAGGACTGAGTTCCCCTGCCACTGGGATATCAAATTCCCAGCTAGGGATTACATCAGTTCTGCCCTGACTTCACAAGGGCTCTCGAGGGACCCTCCTCCCTCCTACTTCCTTTCACCCCACTGCTGCGTTTTGCCCTTCCCAGGGAGCGCCAGCACTGACCAGGGAGACCTGGAGCCTGGTTGTAAGACTGGAGTGTCCCTGGGGGACACTCAGCCGATGGCCTTCCACCCCAGCAGGAATGAGGCAGAGGGGCCCGGGGTCCTTGGGAGCTCTGTTCACACGCCCCGGAGAGTCTACATGGAAATTCCAGGAGGGTCACAGGAAAACTTCCAATTTAGAACAAGATGCTTTATTTTTGTCCCCCTTTCTTTCCTGTCCCTCCTCTCCCCCAGCAATGGGTGGGGTGTCGCAGGAGGCTGGGAGAGGAAAGCCAGCCTCCTCTTTGGGCTGAGTCACAGAAAGAATGAGTGTGGAGAAATGGGGTGTGGGCAGATGGGAAGAGGAACCATACAGGGCCTGGGGAGGTAGACGGCCGTGAGGGAAAGAGTCAAGGGGATAGCCAGGCCCCGGGCGGTGTCCTGGGAGTGAGCACGAGGGATGCCTAGACACTCAAGACCAGAGCTCCGTGAACTATGGGTTCAAGCTGGGGTCAGAGGACCAGCCCGGGTTCCCAGAATAGACAGAAGGTCTCAGGATGGGAGCTCCCAGGAGTCTCAGGCTCTGGGTCCCCATCTCAAGGGACTATAAAGCTACAGAGCAGGACTAAACCCATCTCATTCTCCCTGGTGATCTGGGCAGGTGCTTAGTAATCATTCCTGGCGTGGAATTTTAAACTCCTCCTGTCATAATCCTGTTAGAGCCAAAAGGCACCTTTAAGAACATCAGGCCCCCTCCTCGGGTTATAGATGCAAACAAAACCTTGAGGCCAATGGCAGGGAGGGCCTGGCCTGAGATCACACTGCCAGAGTGGCTGCCCAGCCCTGTACGTCCTTCCCTGCCTCTTCCCTGCCTCTCTCCAGAGATAGAAAGGATGGTGTGGTCCTCAAAGCCAAGGGAAGGGATCAGGGGAGAGGGCGGTGCCCCGCCAGAATGTAACTATCTCCAAAAAGTAGGCAAAAGGTGATGGTGTGTTTGAGCTCTGGCTGCTTTGCCCAGGAAGGCCCTTTTCCTGGCCAGAGAGAATCCCCCAAACTGTTGGTTGCTGCAGAGGAAAGAGCCCAAGGCTGGGAGGGGAAGCCCTGGGTCCCATTCTTGGCTCTGCCCCAACCCTCCACATGACCTTGATCATGACCATGAGCATGAGGCCTTTTCTAGTCTTAATGCGTCTGGGGAGGGGCTGGCCCCAACCAGCTTAAACAGTCAGAGGATCCATTCGTGATCTACCTCAGTCTCCAGTGAGGCCTCGTCTCTGTCTCTGTCCATCTGAGCTTTGGCCCCAGCGCAGGAAGTAGGCCAGGCCCAGGAAGAAAACAACAGCCTACAGATTCCCCTCTGCCTGGGGCAGCATATTCTATGCCCAAGCTCTGCCATCTAGCCTTGGAATTCCCAGAGAGGCCAAAAGCTAAGAAGGCCCTTCAGATTACTCCAGTGAGAAGACCTGAGACCAGAGCGGTTCAGCAGATCGCTCAAGGTCACACAGCAAACTGTGTGCAAACAGGGAAGTGGGTCTTGGGTCTCCTGACGCCCAGGCCAGTGCTCTCTCCACTAACCACACTGTCTGTTAGAATAATGGGCATGTGAGCCTGGGATCTATTTACCTTGACACCTCAATTGTCCTACAGTCTCTTACCTTCTCTGGGATACAGTTTCTTCTAAAAACAGGGAGATGGGGTAGACCAGATGTCTCTATGAGCCCTTCCACCCCCATCACTAGGGCTACACCAGGACCCCCGGCTTTCCAGGGCAATCACCTCAGCCCTTGCTTCACAGGGGATGGAGCTACCCAGGCCAGGACATCCTACCAAATCACAACCCCCACCCAGACTGTCCCACTCCAGACCCCAGGGCTGGGCTTTGTCCAGAACTACAGGCTCTGGCCCAGCTCCCCCTCTGAGGATCTGAATTTTTCTTACCATAAAAGGGCAAGCGTGCCTCTCTCCCATCCCTGCTGCCAGCCCCGCTGGGGGAAAGGCTGAGCTATTTTTAGAAAACTCAAGGGTTTGCTCCTGAACTCAAGATGGAGTCTGTCTGAGCCTTTAGCCGGAGAGCCCCTTCCCCATCTCCTCCGCCCACCTTCTCTCCCTCTTCCCCTCTCCTCGCCCCTCACCCTCTCTTCCCTCACTTTCTTCCCCTCCCTGCTTCTCTCCCTCTTGCCCTCACTCTCGGTCAATCTCTCCTCGTTTATTGTCCCCTTCTCCTCTCTCTTTCTCCCTCTCACTTCGCTCTTCTCCCCAGTATCAGAGCCAGCTCCCCTCCCCCAACTCCCTCCTTCAGATCTTGCTTTGGGAGGATGGAGAAAGTAAGACATCTGCACCCCCATCCCCTTCTTAAACACTATTTACAACATAAATTACAAACATCCGCCATCTGGTTCTAGGAAGGGCCAAAAGATATTTAGAAAAGGAAGTCATGATTATTCCATCTTCAAAGCCAAAGGAACTTAAAGGCCCCCTCTCTCCCGCCTTCCTCCCAGGGCCGCTTTGCTAAGATCTAACTGATTAGGCTCCCTCAGTGAGTAGAAAGGGTCAGTCCCAGCTGGGCCTTTGCCTGAGTCCCTTTGACCTGGTTGCTTCTCCTCTCTGAACCTCAGTTTCCCTATCTGAGCAATGGGTGTGTGACTAGAGAGCCTGCAGCACTAACGTCCTAAGACTGAGTCCTGCTGCAGAAAATCCACCTGGTGCAGGTCCCTGGGGCCTGCTCTGGGCTGAGCCATAGGGTGGGAAAGGGGGAAAGGGAGAGGCAACTGCCCCAGTCTCCACCCTGAGGCTCCTTCTCTCTCATTCCATGAGATCATGGAAGATCGATGCAGAGCTTCCTTCACACTGACGCTAACCCTGAAGGGATGGCCTGGTCGAGCCTTCCCCCCATCTATCTATCCGTGGAGCCCAGACCCTTCCCACCACATCACAGTGAGGCCCAGAGAGGGGAAGGCACTTGTCTACAATCACACAGCCTGTCTACAGGTGACCTGGTGTCTAACCTGCTGCTTTTTCCAGCACATTCCAGAAGAAACCAGCATTTGTATTATCCAAAAGGCATCACTCAGTCTCAGCAAACTGGGACCCTGGAGGTTCCAGTTCTTTGGGAAGTGGACAGGACAGAAGGGAAAACTATTCCCTTTGTCATGTTTCTTTGTGTGTGTTTTTTTAAACAGACAGCATGCTAGGGGGAAGTACTGTGGACAAGAGGCACAATAAAAACCAAAATGAGAAGTCTCCTTGCTTCTGGAGACGCACAGCCTTGCCAGGGCCCACACGCCTCCATCTACACTGAAAAATGCTTTCTCTGCTCACAACCGCCTTTCCGTAAAAAAGAACACAGGCCTGACACAATGCCATGAGACACTGACTCAGGTTGTCCTTCTGTAAAAAAGGTAGCAGGAATAGTCGATCTCACAGGGGAGCCGTGGAAATGCGTGTTAGGCTGCCTGAAGCCAATCCTGAGCCTGACACTCACTTGCCACGTGACCTTGAGGGCGTGTTGTAACCTCTGCTGGCCTCAGTCTCTTCATCTGTAAAATGGGAATGACAATGGTAGCTAACTCCTGAGTGACTGTGCGAAAGCCTCTGTACAAGAAACTACTTGGCAAGTGTTTAGCACCTTGAAAGCTATTGTTATGATTACAGCAGGTCCCAGTGTAAGTCACTAGATGATGGCTATTGTCACTGTCACTGCGTGTCCCTGTTTTTGGTCTCACTGAAAGGTCAGGGCGTAGGAGAGGCATGGGGATCCTCTGTCTGCGCCACCCCCGCCCCAGAGTCTGAGCTTCTCGAGGCAGCCCTGATCTTCTGGGCCAGGCAGGTGGGGGCCCCTTTCCTCTCCCTGTCCTCCTTTTCCTCCATCACTCTCCATTCAGCCTCCAACTGCATTCCCAGGGTTGGCTCAAAAGTCCCCAGCAGCCGCCTTCCCTGGGGAGGAAGTAGGGAGCGTGTGAGGCTAGTGAACTTAGCTGGGGTGTCGAGGGGGTGGGAGGGCGTCCTGGGAACAGAGGCCCAGAGAAGCCACATAACAGAGGGGCCATGGAACAGGGCCCCACACGGTAGCTCCCACCCCCAGCTTCCACATCTTCTCTGGATGCCTCTCTGGACCTTTGCCCTCATCCTTCCTGCTTCCCTTTCTCCCATGCCTATGTCTTGCTGTGGGCCCAGCCCTGGGCTCATAATCAAAATCGCAGCCATTTAAGTGGGCTCACAACGTGCCACCAACTGAACTTCTACGCTTGACGTTGACTTTATCTGACCTTCACAGACAAGCCTGAGGTTGGAGCCCAAGTTCAGAGAGGTGAAGCCACCAATTCTCAACCACACAGCTTGAAAGAGCTGAGGGAGAGATTCAGGGCAGATCCGCCTGGCTCCGGGGCCTGTCTTCTCTGCTCTTTGCAAGTAAATGGCGGAAACCCCAGGACCCTTGAGCCCAAGGAGAGCACAGGCTGTAGGACATGCACACGCATAAGGGAGCCAAGGAAGGGGAGCTGAGGGCCAGGAGTCCTCTCCGGAGGGAGCCGACTATGGGCACGGGTTCGTGTGCCTGCATGGAGCCCTGACCTTAGCCCTCTCCCACTGTGGTGCCATCTGGCTCACAGATGTGGCCCATTCCCAGGCCCTTGTGTTCCCTGGAAATGAGCAAGGCCAGCAGAGGGCACAGTGGCTTTTGCAATGACCGTAACGATGTGAGTTTTGTTTCAGGGTCAACGAGCCGGCTGCCCCTCGGGCTCCAGAGACAGCTGGAGGGAGCATGAGCAGCCCCAGGGTCAAGCTTGCCTCTGGTTCTCGCCAGTGGTGATGAGCCTGGGCACGTTGCAGGGCGGCTCGGAAGCCCAATTAAGCGGGGGTTAGTCCTACCTCTGGCCATGGTTGAGAGCACACCTGCGGTTATGGAAGGAGGCCCTTTGCAGGGTGAGAGCCTTGTGCAGCTGGAAGTGGTCACAGGTAGCCCCAGGGCTGTCCTTTCGGCCTTGGCCATGGTTTTAACCCCAAGTTTTGACCTGTCCCTAATCAGCTCCTTTCTGACGTGTGAGGCCGGAGGTGGAGCCATTTGTCAAAAGGTCTGCTGGAAAACTTCCTTCCAGAACCATTCTTTCGTGATGGGGCCTTAGTGTGCAGGGAAGGGAAAGCAGCCCCTCCTGCTCTCAGGGCTTCTTGCCCCTCACAAGACACCCACTGAAAACCAGGCAAGCAAAGTGGCACCGTGGCTGCCTAGGGCCCGGGGAGCAGGCTCTTTGGGGCCTGGAAATTCCCAGCAGTTTCAGCCTGTGGCTTTTGAGGACCCAACGGGAGGCCAGGCCAATCCTCAGGACCTTGGGGCCCAGAAGCCCAGTCAGGACCCCCCAAAGGGTAGGCTTTGGCCAGAGGGCACCCCAGCATCCTTCTAAGAGGCCATTGGTGTCTTTGTTTCTCACAGGCAAGGCGCTGGCTGGTGGGAGCCACTGCTACGACCCTGCAGAGAGGGCCCTCCTGAGGACCAGAGAGGAGGGCGGCAGCAGGGGCCCCCAAGAACAGAGCTGTGAGTGTCTCCCCGGCCCCCACCCAGCGCCCACACCCCCTCTTACAGCCCCACCCCTGCCGCTGGAGGCCCAGGCAGGAGCCCTGCCTCTTAGGACACACTCCCTATCCCAGCCCTCAGAATGACCGAGAAACCAGGTCTTGGGAATGGGAAGACTTGAAGGAAGGCCCCTGCTGATGGAGGGGGTGCTGGCAATTCAAGGTGGCTAGGCATGGGTTGTGGGCGAAAAGAAATGGAATCAAAGAAGGGAAAACCAACCAGGAGGCAAAAGTCCACCCCGCCCCAGGCTCCCAACCAACTAGCAAGGCAAAGCCTGTGTGCTACAGAGAACAGATTTGGGGGCCACGTGGAGAATGACAGCAAGTTTCCCTGGGAAGGAGTAGACAGGGCCAGGCTCTAGGACCAGGTGAACCCAAGGTCGGTCAGCCTGGTGATAATAGAACCAGCTCCCAGAGGTTAGGAAGGGTCCGGGAGCTCAGGCTGGAGCCTGGGGTGTGTAGCGCTGGGCAACAGTGAGGCTCAAGAAACCGGAGCAGTACACCCCCCACAATCCATCACATTCTTCTACACTTGCCAGTTCCAGTCCCTGGCATGTGGAGCAGGCAGGGTAAGGTGCAGTCTCTGCAGGACAGGTAGAGAAACTGAGGCACAGGGAAGTAAGTGAAGGAACTCTCTCACGGACAGTCAGTTGCAGTGAGGGGTTCCGGCACCAGATCTCCTGAGGGTGGAAAGAGTGTACGATGAGGATCTGGGGGCGGGAGGAGGACACATGGCTCTGGCAAGACGCTGACACTCTAGGACAGGTGACAAGGCCCAGGCCTGACTTACATAATGCAGCACACCTGTTCACCTCGGCTTGGCCCACACCTGCGAGCAAGCGGGTGCTCCAAGCACAGCGCACACACGCAGCACTCCCTCGCTAACCAGCAAGCCTCAGAGCCTGGGTCTAAACAAATTGGATTAAGAGGGCTGCAGGCACCTCGCCGTCCCCCCTTCCGCCGCCCCCACTGTCCAGCCCGGACACTGAGCAGGCCTGCGAGCTGCCAGCTGCGGTCTCTCGGCCACGCTGACAGCCCGGCCTCAGCCCCGGAGACCTGCCCCCGGGCCCCAGGAAGAGGGCCTCGGGTAGGACAGGATGCCAGGATGATGGATGGGCTAGCTCAAGAGCACACAGGATGTCAGTGCTTGTGCAAGGCTTGTTTCTGAGCTGTTCCCAGCAACCCACCCCTACCTCCCCTCCCGCAGCCCCTCCCGAGATCTTGACCGCCAGGGCCCAGAGCCCAGGCCCTGAGCAGATCCACCCTCATCCCTCAGCCCTGCAGCTGGGCAAGCGAGAACGGCTCAGCTTGGGAGACACCGGCCTAGGGACGAGACAAGGCAGGCACTTCACACAGCGAAAAGGGACTTATGAACAGACAATGCCAATTATAAAAGAGACATCTCGGTGCTTTCCCATCCATTGTTTTGCTCAATCCTCAGAGTGGGCATGGGAGTTGGGAGATGATGCCCATAGCACAGTTCTGACTACTGAGGTCTGCTATTAAATGATTCCACGACTTCCCTTTCCGGAGCCAAGTCTGCTCTCCAGCCCTGTGTGAGGTGCTGGGGACACCTAAACAGTACAGCCTCCTTCGGGCCTGGGCCCTGGGCACTGGGGTCCCCGGTCTCCTATGGCACATGTAAGCGTCTGAGTGTTATCACTGAGAGCAGCCTCAGCAATCAGCCCATCAGAACACAGACCCCAAAGTCAGCCCCAAGTTCAAACCCTGCCTTGCTCCCTTTCTAGCTGGATAGCTGTTGTCCAGCGGCCTCTCCAATCCTGTTTTCCCTTCTGTGAGATGGAGTACAAAACTCCCCCTTCGTGGGACTGACTGTGAGGATTAATGAGTATTTTTCCATATCCCCTTTCGACACGGAGAGAAACAGAGGTAGAAGAGGGAGAGGGCTTGGCCAAGGTCACACAGTGAGTTGGGGATGAAGTGGGACCAGGTTGAGACCAACCCCCCCCCTCCGTCCTCCCAGTATAAATCCTCCCCACTGGCCCCACCCCAAGTAACCCAGAGGCCAGGCCAGCCTATATAGGCGACTCTGGGGACATGTCCTGGGATCCATCCGACACCTTCAGCCCTGCCCTGGCCTCTGCAGCACCAGAGTCCCAGGTGACCAGCTGTGGCCCCCAGCCCTCAGTGGTGGTGGAGGTGGGGAAGCACAGGGACGGGCTCCCAGCCCAGAGCAGCCTGGCCATATAAGGGAAGGAGCCAAGGAGGCCTCCTCACTCAGGCCTGGCGAGAAAACCCAGACAGCCACTGTTTATTTTCTCCTTCCCAGCCTCCCGGAGCTTCCCAGGAAGACAGAGGTTCCCCCAGCTGGGCTTAGCGATATTTCCTGAAGACAGTGGAGAGCAGGGAGGGGAAATTGGCCCATTCTCTGGAAGCAACCCTCCAGCCGGCCACCAGCCAGCACCAGGTAAGAATCTGCCCTATAAGAGACCAAGGCCACCTGTTCGACCATCTCTTTTGACAGAGGGGAAATGGAGCCACAGAGAGGGGAAGCACCTGGGAGAAGTGACCACACCAGCTGGTGATAGAGCTCAGGTCTCCCAAGTGGCCCCCCATCTCCTGACCGGGGACCAGGAGCCTCTCGTGGGGCAAGTGGAATAGGAGGGCTACCGACCCCCTTCTCATCTGAAGGAGACCAGGGGTCAGGGCCAGCACTGTCTGCCTGCTGGGCACGTAAGAAAGACTCAAAGAAAGAGTTCCCAGGGCAAAGAGAGCCAAGAGAACACCCTTCCTGCATCTCTGCACCCCCCCCAGCCCACCAGCACCTCCTCCAGGAAGCCCTCCCAGTTTCCCCCTAGAACAGGAAACTCTTTGTCCTCTAAGACCTTGGCAGTCCTTTCTCAGGCTCTCTCTTGTGCCACTTGGGTCTGCCCCCTATTGACCTTGCCAGGGACGTTTTCCTTCTATCTCAGCCTGATTGCATTCCTCCAGGGCAAGGACCCAGTCAGGTTCAGTCCCACCTCCGCTTGGCAGGTAGAAGACGCCCTAAATTGGCTGAATGTTCCAGTGAAATATTTAGACCCTGTCCCAAACCCAAAGGATTGGTGACGTGGCTGGGGGAGGAGACATTCAGCATAGAGGTTAAAATGAGGGCGCCGAGGGTGGCTGTTCTGAGTTAGGAATCCAGCTCAGCTCCTAACTCCACAGACTTGGAAAATTCCCTTCCCACAGAGACTTGGAGACACGGGATTAGCACAATTAAAACAGTCAATAAATGACTATTCTTATGACAGTCAGCATCCCCAGATTTTTCTAGATACAAGGGAACAGGACAGTGCAGCCTATAGCCAGAGGAGAGGGAGGTAAATAATATTCTCCCGGTCAAAGTTTGCTCATGGAGCCCCTGTCCCTGCACCAGAGTTTCTCCCACTGGACCGTGGGGTTGCCTCCCCCATGTACTTCCCATCGCCATACCCAGGAGAGGCGCCATCTTTGCAACAACATTGGGAGCCTAGTGGGGTATGCTGGAAACAGCCCTCAACTCCCCTGCTTCAAGCTGGGCTGTGACAGTGGCACCATCTCCCCTCCACCTTGGTCCTCCACGTGGAGGTGACAACACTGCCCCAGCAGCCTCACTGGCTGAGCTGAAGGCTAAACGCAGCGGGGCACAGTTTCCCCAACCGCCACCTCTCAGACACCCCCTTCAGTATTCTTCCCCTCTCTGCAAATAGTCTTAGTATCTGTACATTTAACAACTTTTTTTTTTAAGATTTTATTTACTTATTTGACAGAGAGAAAGAGATCACAAGTAGGCAGAGAGGCAGGCAGAGAGAGGGGGAAGCAGGCTCCCCACTGAGCAGAGAGCCCGATGCGGGGCTCGATCCCAGGACCCTGGGATCATGACCTGAGCCGAAGGCAGAGTCTTTAACCCACCAAGCCACCCAGGCACCCCAGTACCTGTACATTTAAGATGAGTCATTTGTACTGTCCGTGAAAACTTGTAACACTGCCCATCATGAGGAGATGAAGGTTAGAGGAAACGGAGCGAAAATGGATGGGTGTTACCACCCTTCCCCTGGTCCAAGGCCCTGAGCCTGAGGCCTGAGGCCTGAGAGGAAGAAGCAGGAGCAAGCAAAATGTCAGAGACCGGAGAGCACCAAACAGGCTTTGTCCCCAGGGTAAACGGAAAAGCAAACTGACAGGTAGTAACTCGGGTCACTGTCTTCCACAGGCAGTGAGTGCTGAGCACCCCCCCCCCCAAGTACCCCACAGAGCTGTTCCCGGGAGTGCTGGGGAGGGGGGAGGCCAAAGTTGGGCTGGGGAAGGCTTTGGAGACAGTTGTGCACCAAGGAATGCAGGACTAGCTTTATCAGCTCCGTTCCTGGTCATGAAAGTTCACTTTGTCGGGACGACCCCACATGCCGGCTTCTTACTGAAACCTCCGAGTGGGGCAGGCTGAGCATTTTTTCTCACGGGGCTTTTGGTGGGGGGCATCTGAGAGTGGAGTGGACAGGCTGTGGGCCTGGTGGGTCCCGACACTGGAATCACTCCCCACACAGATGCAGTTCGGAAAGATTTCCTACAAGAGAATTCCATATTAGAGAAAGGCATTTCTTTGGCTGGGATTACCTCAGGAAGGGGCTGTCTAGCTCAGGGGGCCATGGGGACTGACCTGCCCCTAGTGGCAGACCTGAGAGAGAGACACTCTTTGGATCGAGGCCAGATTTCAGATTTCTGGTAGAGGCCTAAGAGACCCTTTCTTTTTAAGGAGGTGGGGTTTTTTTTGTTTGTTATGTTTTTTGGTTTTTGTTTTGGCTTTCTTCCAGCCCTAGGGAAAGTCTACACACACACCCTTAGGCCTTCAGATATCTTTGAAAGTATCTGTCGTCTGTTATCAAGGCCATAGCAGTAGACATCCAGCAAAGCAGGAAGGTCCTCTGGGGGTGCCCTGGGAGCTTGGTGGGACGGGAGGAGCAGAGGGAGTTCTGCCTGCTCACTCAGAGGTTCCCACACAAGCCAGGTCTCAAGAGGAAAATGAATTATCTACATGGACCATTCAGTCATCCACCAAAAGGCATTCCCTTGGGCCCATCACCATGTACAAAGACCTCAGCAAGCCCCAAGGAAACCCCCAAATTAACAAATGTGGGCACTATCCCCAGGGAACTGCATACTAGCCACGTCAGGCCTGGATACGGCTGGAAGCTGCTTTTAGGGGTGAGCACAGCCAGCAGCCAGGTCTCTTCCCTCCCAGGGGGGTCATGCAGCCCACAGGTGTAGTGCAGGATTAGAAAGAGAGCCCAGCATGTGTGAGGACATGGACCAGGGTGTCCTGATGTCTGAGGAAGTCAAGGAGGGCTTCCCAGAAAAGGTGGCCTTTTGAGTAGACACTGAGCTCACAAAGAGACGGGCAGGGGGCACAAGGGGGAACAGCACAGCCCCTGAGAGCCCAGAGGCAGGGGTACGGGGGAAGAGGAAGAGGCATCGGGGGTTTTGGTGAGTTTCAGAAGTGAGCCAGAAGGAGGAGGAGCACCTTCACGATCTTACACATGGAAGAGAAATGACCATACTTACATTTGAAAAATCACTCTGGAAGGGTGTCTGGGAAGGATGGGTGGGAAGTTGGGGAGGGGGGAGGGGGAGTGGAAGCAGGGACAACAGGTAGGAGGCCAAGGCTAATGTTTGATGGTGTAAACTATCAAGTACTGTGAACGTGATGTTTGGCTCGAGTGTACAGAGCATAAAGGTGGGGCACTGGGTCACCATATTGGATGAGTCCATTTATTGGACTGTCTAGAACAGGCTGCTCTTGAGACAGAAAGCAGTCTGCCCAAAGCCGAGGGTGGTGGGGGTGAGGGGCGGATGGGAGATGGGAGGGCTGAATGATAAGAAGTCTCTGGCTGGGGTGATGAAGTGTTCTCAAACTGATTGTGGCGGTGTTTGCACAAGTGGGGAACGTATGAAAAACCGTCTCATTGTACACTTTGAGTGGGGAGGGGGGGATTACCTCTCCATAAAGCTGGTTTTTAGCAAAAGAAAAGAAACGGGAGGCGGAGGGCTGGTCCCAGAGGGCTGGGAAGCCAGGCTGAGCATGGGAGGGAGACGCAGTGGGGACAGTCACAGCAGTCTTGGGAAGAGTGGGGCTGTGGCCCCACTGACACCCCCTCTCCTGCCTAGGGTGGAGCCCCGCCAGCAGCTCCCGGCTCTGAGCCGTGCCCTGTCTCCCAGCCTGAGGTGCAGTGCTGCATCTCTGGTCAGTTGGGAGTCTGAGATGAAGCACTGTAGCTCGGGAAGGGAGAAGTTGGTCTGCCGCCGTCAGCCTGGATGTGGTAAGTGGTGGCGCTGCTTGGAGATATCGGGAAGGATAGAAGAGTTTCCAGTTTCCATGCCGCCACCGGCGGCTCATGCCAAGGAAGTTTCTGGACTCAAGTCTGACCCATGCCATGATCGGCTTCATGATTCTGACCGAATCCTGACTCCTCTGGGCACCCCAGTGGGTCCATCTGTAACTGAGGTGTTGGGCGACTCTGCGGTGGCCGGTACGCGACACCCTGCCTCTGCTTTCTCTTTCTGAGCCCATGGTGGACCCTGTCCATCAGTCATGGCATCCTTTCTAGAAGAGTTCAGAGGCGCCTTCGGAATCCTTCTCGACACTAAGTCGTGGAGAGCTACTGTTAATGATTCAGAGCTGAAAGCCATTCGTCATTTGTGGATTGGACAATTCCTAAAAACACTTGCGTCCCTAAAGACAAAAGTCCTGAGCTTTGAGTCGGGCTCCTCATTCTTCGGGTGCCTAACCTTGGCTCCAGGCTATTGCCTGAGCCAGTCCTGACATTACACAAATGTCCGGCCTGTCTCAGAGGCTTCCGACAAGCAAGGAATAGCAGAGAATCACCAGGCTAAGTGCCATCTTCTTTAACCTCCCTACGAGCTTGGGAGGTGGCCAGTGTTATTGACCATTTTACAGATGAGGAGACTGAGGCTCAGTTAAGCCATTCAGCATGTGAATGACTTAGCCATTATGCTTGTGTCAGCCAGGGTTATAGCCTAACCTGCCTACTTTCAGGTTTGTGTTCTTACCCAGTCCAGTGCATATGATTTTAGAACTGGGGAGGGGGGAGAGCAGGAGGAGAACATACTAAAGAAATCTGGTCTTCTCCTTTCATCTTGGGTCGCTTTTCACAAAGACAGATCTAGGGAGTTTCCACTAATCCCATGGACGGCCTTACTCCTATCCCTCGTCCCAGACTGCAGCTGTCACACCTTATCCGGGAGGTCCTTTCCTCTCCCATTTGACAGCTGAGGAAAGCTGAGGCTAGAGGCTTGCTGGAGATCCCCAGGAAGGAAGTGGCCGGACACTGCGAACTGATCTGCCCAGGGTTTAGACTCAAACCCTCCCTCTGGCTAGAGACTCGAGAACATACACAGTCCCGGCAGCCATGGGGGGAAACGGGGGGCTGGGATGCCACCAGATGGTTTCTGGTCAACAACACGGCCTCTGACTACAGGAAAGGTACTTTCCAGGGCGCTTGACGTTCCAGTCAGTGCTCCTGCTGGAGCAATCAGCCGGTCCTGCACCCCGTGGCGTCCACACTGACTCCTGCAGATGGGGCTGGGCACAGAAGAAGACTGTCACCAGTCCTTAGGGACTCGGCAGTGCCTTGGTGCTGAAGGCCCCTCTCTCACCTTGTCCTCACGGTCCAGTTTTCCCAGGAATCCCTTAGATGCTAAGATGGGGATTCCTGGAAATACTGTTCTTGAGGTCATGGTTTAGCAGCTGGATTCACCTGCCCCCCACCCGAGCTGTCCCCGCGGGACCTCAGCTCAAGCTCGGGATGAGGCTCAAGCAGAGGCCATGCACTGGAGGTAAGAGGGCTTGCACACAGTGTTCTTGACCTTTAAGCTGCTTTTTCTTTCCATTTTGTCCATTTCGTAACATTCCTATGAGACTGGATGAGGGAACCTCACCACGGCTGTACTCTTGGGAAATCTGTGCAGGCACTCAGCTGAGGCGTGGTTGAACCAGGTCACCATAAAATATGTGCTTCTTCCCGTCCCCACCCCTGTCCCTCACCCCACTTCCCAGCATGCCCTGCGATGGGGGACAGGATATGGTATCTACATTATTGATAAACTAATAAACACACACAAGTTTATTTTAGTAGTTTATTAAAGCAGTTAGATAAACTAAAAACCGTAAGTCTTAGCTCAATTTGCAATGCAACCACAGAAAAATGAAAATAACTTTTTTCATCAAAGCCCCAAGACAAAAAAAGCTCAGAGCGCCCTCTTGTGGGGACACCTGCCTCTCCTTCCTTCCAGGAGCCCCGGAGCCTCTCTGACACACACAGCACACACGCCCCCCATTCCCCTTGCCCCAGGCACTTTGCGCCAGCAAACGCGGTCTCCCACCCACCATCTCATTACCTATGATGCCTCCATCACTTGGAGTTCAGTCCAGCTTCTATAGCCTGGCTCTGTCCTCACAGCTGTCAGTGTGGTTGGTGAGGCTGAGAGGTGAAGTGACCACCTCAGGGTCACCCCGGCAGCCAAAGGCAGAGCCGGAATTGATTCCAAGTTCAGCAGCCTGTGGCAATTCCTTAGCCAAAAGCAAAATCTACAAAACAAACAAACAAACTGTCTGAATAGACACAGGAAGTGCTGACGACTCGATGCCACAGACCGAGGTGGTCCTGCCGTTGCACTAGACCTTCTCGAAAACCTTTCCTAGTGCTTTCGTGGAGCTGGTAGGTAGGCGGATGCCATGGCCCCAGAATGCTCACCTGCGGTTCTGGTCCCCATACTCCGAAGGACCAGACAGCTCTAACATGGGGCTCTAGCTATCTTCCTAGCAGACCATACTGAGGACCTTTATGAAGGATGAGGTTCCCTGACTCCTCCTATATACAGTGGAGCTGGCCTGACCACGGATACAGCTGACTGGCTCTCGATAAATAATAACAGCAACAATAATAATAATAATGGCGAAAATTTGTTGAGCGTTTACAATTTCCCAGGCACTGTGTTAGACATTTCCCAGGCACCATCTCATTCAGTCCTCACTACAGCCCAGCAAGGGAGCTGCCATCACTCACTCCACTTCAAAGACGAGGAAGCCAAGGCGCAGAGAGGTTCAGAGACTTGCCAAGTCACCCACCTAATAATAAGCTGGAATCACATCAAGTCTGTGTTTATGCTTTTAACCTGAGGCCCTCATGCCCTCCCTCCTATGGGCCTGGCCCCAGCACAGACTGGGAGGAGCCCCTGTGCATCTGCCCTCCTCTTTTGTGGAGCCGGATGTCCCTGTGGCCACTTGAGAGCCGCAGGGAGGGGTTGGGAGAAGCAAGCCAAGGACGAGCCCCTGTCGCTGTGCACTCCACTCCCCTCATCCCTAACATACACCCCCAGTTTGTTCACTTTTGAAACAGGACCCAGTCAGATGCTCACTGGCCTTGTCCTTGGGGCAGGTCCTTCTAGAACTCCCACAGCACCCCCTGAGGAACTTATCACAGTCTTACTGGCAGGCAGTCTGCCTGGGGCTTCCCATGGGAGAGAGGGCAAAACAATCCCTCACTGAGACCCAAGTGGTCCATCCTGCGCCCTGTGGTTCTAATAAAGTGATGGACCCTTGCCTTGTGTCCTGTTTCTTCCTGGGAACATGGGGGAAGGGGGAGGAGGAGGAGAAGGCAGGGGAGAACCCAACAGCCTGTTTTAGTTTGTTTGGCCTGTTGGCAAAGTACCACAGACCAGGGGGCTTAAACCAGAGAAGTGCATTTTCCTACACTTCTGGAGGCCAGAAGTCTAAAATCAAGATGTCAGCAAGGTTGAGAACTCTCTCTCTTTCTCTGGCTTGTAAATGGCTGTGTTCTCTCTGTTCTCACTCGGTTATGTGTCTGTGGCCTAAACCTCCTCCTCTTGTGAGCCAGTCCTACAGGATCAGGGATCGCCCAATGACCTCGTGTAAACTTAGTTACCTCTAAGGACTCTCTCTCCAAACACAACCACATTCTGAGTTACTGGGAATTAGGATTTCAACATGAATTGGGTGAAGGAGGACACAATTCAGCCCAGAATGAACCCCAGCTGAGATAATCCCCAAGTGCCTTCACTTTGCCAGCCATTTCTAGGGGCCAGCAGAGATACCAATCAGGACCCGCATCAGGGCAGTCAAAAGCCCCAGGAAGCTTTCATGCCACGTCTCGGAACACCCGGCTTTGGCAGGTTAGGGAAGGAAAGAGTCCCATGAGGTAAGATCCATTGGGATGGGACCAAGGGATCAGCCGAGGAGCCTAGCCACGCGGCAGCCTGTCCCCTTTAGTCCCAAAGGTGTGACTGAGCAGGTCAAATAGGAAATCACACCCCACAGAAGTGTTAGGGTTCAGAGTGAACTCCGGACTCCAGCTGTACTGGGATCATCACCAACACCTGGCGTCGTTCTAAATGCAGTCGCTTCCCCTTTAGCACAATCCTCCAAGCTCTGCTACATTTGGAGGGAAAACAAGTCCAACCACCTGACAAACAACCAATTACCTGACAATTCCCAGACGCACACGGCCTCCCATGTCTCTCCTTTGCCCTCCAGCACTGGCTGGGAGGAGCGCCTGCATGTCTGCCCTCCTCTTCTGAGGAGCCGGATGTCCCTGTGGCCACTTGAGAGCTGCAGGGAAGGGGTGGGAGAGGCAGGCCGAGGGCGAGCCCCTGTCGCTGTGCACTCCACTCTCCTCATCCCTACCATACACCCCCAGTTTGTTCACTTTGAAACAGGACCCAGTCAGATGCTCACTGGCCTTGTCCTTGGGGTGGGTCCTTCTAGAACTCCCACAGTACCCCTTGGGGAACTTATCGCCAGCTAAGCTGGGCCTTCCTGACAGGGTTGCACACTGTGGGCTGAGGTGGCCAGGCGCTGGGGGTGCGTAGGAGTAACAGCAAGTATCCAACAGAAGGATGACCCTCTCTGTTCACCTCAGTGAACTCCGCCGGCCTTCCCTGGAAGGCCCCATATGTGCATCGGGCGCGGGGTCTACAGCAGCCAACAAGGCAACCAGAGGACTCCCGCGTTGTGAGGACAGACTCCATCACACACACACAGAAGTATGAGATCCCACCTTCCCTCGCAGAAGGTCAGTGCTGAGACCACTTCTGAACACTGCTTGAGCAGCAACAGCTTTTAACGCATCCCTAAATACCACAGGCCTCCGTCCTGTGAGGAGACGGAATTGGCACACCTGGGGACAAGTCTGGTGACATATCCCAAGGACTATAGGCTCAGGCTCTTCTGGCAGGACAGTCTACACCTACTTTTCCTGCTGGGAAGCCTGGACCTGGTCCCTCCTGGAGGAGAGGCTGAGGGGGCGTGACTGGGGGAAGGAAGAGAGGTTGCCCCCTCGTGGCCTACCCTGGAAAGACAGGCCTCCTTGCTTAGAAGGACTTCTGTTACTAATTCTCACTGACCATTAGCTCAATTATCAATGACACATTTACGTCGGATTTTGCATTTCAAAATGCACTTTCCATTCCATGACCTCATTTGATCCTTGCAATGAGGTGCATGTTGTCATCTCACTTTCACAGAGGCCCAAAGAGTTTAAGCAATACTTATTAAAAGAGTACTATTACTAACAATAATAAGAAGAATAGCGCCTGGTTTATTGAGTCCTTACTCTGTGCCGGGCCCTGTGAATTTGTTTTATACTGTGTTGTCACATCTGTGAGATTTGTGATGGTCCCTTACAGTACAGCCACAAAACAGGTTTCAAGCATTAGACATGTGTCCAGAGCCCCATAACCGGGAAAGAGCTCGGTCAGGACCTGGGACCATCTAGCACCTGCCCCACAGCCAGGCCAACCATTTCTTATATAACCTTGGAGAGAGGAGTGTCCAGTCTGGTCTTCCAGCTCCCAGCTGCCTCACGGTGGGAAGAAAGCCCTGGGAGACTTTGCCCACCAGGACTGACCCCACTACAGATCCCAACAGGCTATTGGTTCCAAGGGCATCCTGTTGACTTTGAAGCCAAGAGCCCTTCTTGCAGCACCATATCATCTGCCTTCTGGTGTGCCCTGAGGAAAATGACCTTTGGCTCCACAAAGAGAGATTTTACATCCTGCTTCGAGAAGAAGGGATCTCTGGCTCCCTGAGAGCTGCTTCTCTCCTATGGGGACAACAGAAAGTCACCCCGAAATTGCTGCAGGAGGTGATCAGATGACCAAGACAAAGGAAGTGAAATGGAAGGCTCTGGTCCCAAAAGAAAGGGCTTGAAAGAAAGCTGCTGACCCTGAGGGAGACTGAGGGAGCTTGAGGAACCCCAGAGGAGGACAGTCTGGGCTGCAGGAGATAACACACCCCAGCAGTCCTGTGATCCTGGCTGGCAGCCTGTACAGGCCAAGGTCATTGCTGTGAAGAGAGCACCTAGGCCTGTCTCTGCATTTCAGATCCAGACAGCCCCTCTCAGGGTCATGGGACCAGGCACGGTGGACACCAACTTATGGAATATGGGGATGTCACTAAGGTGGCTCACTCTGGGACACGCAGGGGCATGTCAGTTGCACTCCAGCTTGTGGGAGGCTAGAAGGAACCACAGCGACATTAATTTAGAGACTTTCCCCACTGACTCAAGCCATCTGCCACTCCTGTATCCCAGAACTATGTGTTTCCTTGGCCTGCTCATCCCAGAACAATTTCTGACAAAAGGGTACACACATCTGCTTGCATACCTCCAGTGTCAAGAACCTCATCACTTCAACAGTCAGCCCTAAGTCAGCTTTGACTGTCAGAAGGGCCTTCCCTTGTTGGGGAGAAATTCTTATTTCTCCCAAGTTTCTTCACTGCCTACAGAGATTTACAAACAATGAAGCTGGCTTCCTTGGGCTTCTCTCCTCTAGGCTAAACATGCCCAGAGCTCCCAGTGGACCTTGGCAGCTGAATTTAACTTTGTTTTTCTTCCTGCACAATCAAGCCCTGATTTTAAGACCCCCTTCACATCTTTGGGATCAGGACCCCTTCAAGAATCTAATAAAAGCTGTCAAACCATCTCCATGGAAAATAATGCACATCCACACAAAATGTTAAGTATTATGTTAGGGGTTCCATGGACTCTAAGAACCCTTTCCTTAATGTCATAGTTTCTAGAAAGTGGTTGGCCTTCAGGGTTAATTTATGTATTTCACAAATGTTTAGGGAAGGCCTACTATGTGCCAGGCACCGCTCCAGGTACCCAGAATGGAAGTGTGAACACACCAAATCACAGCTCCAAGAACTTCCTGTCTAGAGCAGAAGATAGACAAAAACAAGGAAGCCAACACAGTCAATTTTATATCGTGACAAATTCAAGGAAGAAAATGAAACGGAGTGGTATAATAAGAAGTGGCAGGATGAGGACTGCCAAAGAGGGCTTGGGGGGATGGTGCGACATTTGAATAGAGGTCAGATGACAATGGGGACAGAAGGGCCTAGGGGTTAGGCAGGGGCAAGGATGGGTGTGAAGACCCTGAGGCAAAATGAGGTGGGATCTTCACACCAGGAGACCAGGGAGGCTGCAGCCTGGAGGGGAGGGGGCGTGAGATGAGGTTCAAGGGGCATGGTGGGGGTGTGGCCACTGCACCTAAGTGCAGTGAGTGACACAGCTAGATACATTTTGAAAGGTCACTCTTAAATGCTTAAATGGGGAGGGGGGAGAGGGATCAAAATGCATTCCCCTTTCCCACTTCCTTTTTCTTTTTTTTTTTTTTAAGCACTAGATTCAGAGTCACGTGTTCCACGGACAGAGCCGGCCAGGAGCCCCTCCCCTTTCACAGAGTCCTGTCTCTAGGAAGAAATCCTAGGAAAATAGAAAAGAAACTAGGAACAGGGGTTACCTAGAAAAGCAAGACCCCTAGCATTTACATTTTATATTATTGTAACCACAGGTGTGTATCATCTGGATTCCTGCAGTGATAGGTGATAGCAAACCAGGAGGCCCACTGCAATGGAAATGTCCTCCCGCCTTGTTCCAGAGGCCAGAAATCTGAAATAAAGGCTACAGCAGAGCCCCGATCCATCTGAAGACACTAGAGAAACTCCTGTTCCTTGCTTCTTCTGTCTTCTGGTGGTTTTCTTGGCCAGAGGCCACATCACTCCAATCTCTGCCCAATATTGCCTCCTCCTCTTTCTCTGTCCAATCTCCGCTGCGCATGCTTGTCTCTTGTCAGGGTACTTATCACTGAATCAGGGCCCATCCGGAAAACTCAGGATAAGTTCTTCATCTCAAGATCCTTAACTTGGGGGTGACTGGGTGGCTCAGTCAGTCAACTGTCTGTCTTTGGCTCAGGTCACAATCCCAGGGTCCCGGGATCGAGCCCTGCATCTGGCTCCCTGTTCAACAGAAGTCTGCTTCTCCCTCTGCCTGCCGCTCCCCCTTGCTTGTGCTTGCTCTCTCTGTCAAATACATAAATTTTAAAAATCTTTTTTTATAATGGTTTTTTTTTTAAAGATTTTATTTATTTATTTGACAGACAGAGATTACAAGTAAGCAGAGAGGCAGGCAGAGAGAGAGAGAGGAGGAAGCAGCTCCCTGCCAAGCAGAGAGCCCAATGCGGGGCTCAATCCCAGGACCCTGGGATCATGACCTGAGCCGAAAGCAGAGGCTTTAACCCACTGAGCCACCCAGGCGCCCCTAAAAATCTTTTTTTAAAAAAAGATCCTAACTTAATCACATCTGCAAAACCCCTTTTTCCGAGTAAGATCCTATTCACAGATTTTTTTTTAAGATTTTATTTGTTTATTTGAAAGAGAGAAAGAGAGTATACAGGAAAAGTAAGGGGCAGAGGGAGAGGGAGAACCAGGCTCCCCTCAGAGCAAGGAGCCTGATGCAGGGCTCCATGCGGGGCTCAATCCCAGGACCTAGGATCATGACCCGATCCAAAGGCAGATGCTTAACCAACTGAGCCCACCACGCACCCCATGTTTACAGATTCTAAGAACAGATCTGAACGTAGCTTTTGGGATACCACCATTCCATTCATCACAATACCTATTCGAAAAGATCAGAGTCGACTTTAAATCTCTGTTCTGGCTCTGGGGTGGCTACTGGACTGTCAGATGTCAGGGTGGAGACAGCAGGAGAGGAAGGAGGTGGGGAGAGATGGGTATGTGTGGGAGCAAAGGCCCATAGGACTCCAGAGGGATCTGAGGTGGGAGGGAAGGGAGCAGGTCAGAGAGCAGCATTCCCCCCACCCACCCTCCTGGGGATGGCTTGAGCAAATAGGCAGACTTTGTTGCCTTCACTGAAGCTGAGAGGACATGGGAGCTCCAGGGAGTTGGTAAATAAGACATGGAAGGGAGAAGTTTCAGACTTTTCATGAGAGAAGATACCATATAGGTCACTGGATGGACTGTGGTAAGGGTTACAAAAGCCTTTAAGGGAAGGGAAGCCTCAGGCGGACAGAGGACAGGCCCAGGCTACACAAACCCCATCACCTCCCTCGTTTTGAAAGCTCAGCATCTACTCATGCAAGCCTGAGCTGCAGCCACGTCCCACAGGCGGCTGTGACTCAGCCTGGGAATGTAGGTTTCTTCCGTCCTACACTTACGCAAACAGTTCTTTTCATCTAAATGCAAGACTTCCCATCTCCAGTGTAAATTTCATGTAAATTTCGGGATCCCTGTGACTAATCTTTCCACATAATCCTGCCTCCCAAACCAGACAGGGCAGTATATGCACAGTGTGATTCCATTTTTGTGGGAGGGAACAACAACTCTCTTTATGTGTGTATAGAATGATCGCGAGCCCTCACTGACGTATTTTACCGAGCACAGCTTTGTTTCACTGGTGTCTATAACCATTGCTCTCCCTCCTCATTTATGCCCGCTTGTGGACTGCGGGGCATATTAAAAGTGCAAGGAGATGGGGTGCCTGGGTGGCTCAGTGCGTTAAAGCCTCTGCCTTTGGCTCAGGTCATGATCCCAGGGTTCTGGGATGGAGCCCACATCGGGCTCTCTGCTCAGCAGGGAGCCTGCTTCCTCCTCTCTCTCTCTCTCTCTGCCTGCCTCTCCCCCAACTTTAGATCTCTATCAAATAAATAAATAAATAAAATCTTAAAAAAAAAAAAAAAAGTACAAGGAGATCCCTCCAAAGCTGTTAATTCTGGTTGGGTCTGAGGAGGGTGTGGGAAGGAGTACATATTATATATTCTGCATTGCTTTCAATCCTCTTCAAGGAACATGCTCCTTTAATTACAAAATATGCATCTAGTCATCAAAAATCTGGAAGAACATTCATGGAAATGTCAACAGCGGTTACATCTGGGGCACATGAATCTGGGAAACTGTCTACCTCCTACGTGATACAGTTTGGTGGTGTTTGAACTTCACGCAGTGAGCAGAGACTGCTTTTGTAAGCAAAAAGAGCAATTAAGACTTAACAAAAAAAGAAGCATAACGAGGAAGAGGGGACTCAGCAGCTCTTGTAGGATCCCCAGCAGCTTCAGCAGGGGCCCTGCCTAACTTCACAAGCCCATGTTCCTCCTGTCCCCCTCCACCCCCACTGCACACATCCTCACTGGAGAGCCCGTGCGTGGCCCCAGCACCATCCATCCTCCCTTTCCCCTTCACAGCCTTGAAACCAGGCACTGATGACCCCAGCCCATGGGGTCCTCACTCACCATTAGCAGCTCTGCCGTCTAGGGAGTCCCTTCCCCTGCTAGCTCATGTTTAATCCTCCCAGTGACACCGTGAGGTCGATATTCTCATGCCCATTGTCCAGATGGGGCAGCTGAGGCCCAGCAAAACTCAGCTCCTTTGCTCAAAGCCACAGAGTGAGTCTGCGATTGTCCGTGGGCCCCAGTTCCCAGGCCAGCCTTACCAATGCTACATCGGGTTCAAGCTCATGTGGGGAACTTGAGTCTCAGGACCTAAAATAGACCTGTTGAACCTCACTTAGACACACAAAAGAGCAGGTGTGCTCTGTTTTCTAAAGAACCCACACACTCCAGGCTCAGTCACAGCCAGGCAAATTGAGAACAGACAGAGCCTTGCCAGGCAGTGCTCAGGCCCCGGAAGGAGCCTGAAGTAAGAGGAGAACGGAAGGCCATTGGGCCCAGATGGAGAAGGGTGGGAAAAAGCAATAGGAAAGGCGGCAGACAGCCCATGGGCTCACAGGACAGGATCAGGCAAACCCTACCGTCTAAGAGAGTGGGTAGGCCATGGGCTGGGGCAGGATGCTGCATAAGACTTTGAGCAAATCACTTAGTACCTCTGGGCCTCAGTTCTCTCATCTGGAAAATGGGCATTATAGCAGCAGAACCTTCAACCATCGTTCTGAGGACGAAGTGAGGAATCCTTGTGACACCTGGATATAAATACTGCTCAAAAACGCTTCTTGCTGTTGGTGAGCGAACTGATTTGCTCGAACCTGTTCAGTTCCTTTTGGTGAACATTTACTAAGAGCCTGCTCTGAGCCAGACCCTGGGGATACAGAGATAAGATGGACATAGTTCCTATTCTCACTTACCTTACCAGCCATCAGAGGAGGCTGGCCTTCCAGAAAGAAGCCCACCCTTCCTGGGGACTTACAATGTGGAATGATGGTGGGGTTGGAGTTAGACAGATGATACGGGGCCTCAAATGCCAGACTAAACCATCTGGGCCTTTTCTTGTCTGCCTGGGAGCCATAGAAGGTCTTAGAGCAGGGGAGTGGCCCTCCCTGTCACCTCGTTTGGAAATGGAGTCTTGGTGCCTGTGGCCTGCAGGGCTTCGGAGCTGTTGAGGCAGGAACAGTGAGGGAAGAGGGTGGGACACGAGGCCTCCCCTGGGGATGGAGGGAGAGTTGCGGGTGGACTGGGTGAGGCCACACAGAGCAGTAGGGGAGGTGTTCAGTCCTGGAGAAAGCAGCAGGGGAGGCATCAGTCCAGACTCAGGCGAAGGCGGAGCTACGGAGTCTACTTGGGGAGGGGTCGATCACTAGAGCAGTATCTCAGGTGATTTGGTTTTCTTTCTGCTTTTGTGTGTTTCCCCTCTTCTACACTAAGTAACTAGAGGAGAGGGGGCAAGCTATCACTGTCTGGGAGCCCCAGGGCGGGAATCAAGTGGCCTGTGTCACCCAAGGGCAGGGGAGCAGCTCGGGGCCACCGGAGAGAACAAGCCGGACTAGGGATGAGCTCCAGGGGCCGGGGAAAGGGCCGGGGAAAGAGCCGGGGCAGCCTGGACCCTCTGAAACTCAGTGCCCTCAGTGTCCCTGGGGGACAGTGACACCATGGTGGAGGCAGGGGGTGGAGTGGAGGTGTCTGGGCCACCCACCCACCCCCTCTGGCTCCAGGCATGTCTGTGTCCCCGTCATCTCCCCACCCCCAGGCATGGGCCAGCTCAGCAGAATCCCGCAGGGTGCCTGGCAGAGTGCCTAGCAAGGCAGGCCGGGTTCCAGGCCCTGGCTGCCTGCCCCCTCAGCTTCCATTGGCCCGGTGGCCCCAATTTGGGGACAGCCTATTTCTCCTGGGGCAGCCTAGTCAAATGGGAAAGTCTGGCTCATGCGAAGCCGGAAAAGGCCAAGACTCGCTCCACTGTGAAGCTGAGGTGGAAGCCCTGCCCCCATCACTTGGAGGGTTCAGGATGAATCCCGCATATGCCACTAGCTAACTGAGTTCTCCTTTCTGGGCCTCAGTTTGTTCTTTGACTCCTGACCCAATCTATGCATTCATTGCCATGATACCCGCCCCCCACCCCCAACGTGGGGCATCTACTGAGTGTCAGACCTGCAGGTGCCATCCAGGAGACAGTGAACCCAGATCCCAGGACTTGGGGAGTGTCTGGCCTGCCTACCCTCTCTGTGCGCCCCGGGGCGCTGGGGACACGGGGTGGGGGGTGGAGGCGGGCAGAGCTGTCTTTTGCTTGAGGATGGGGGCCTCCCGCAGCATCTGCCGCCACAGACGACCAGAAGAGGGCGACAGAGAGCGGGCTCCGAGCCATAGGGAGCCGGTGACCTCGGCAATCTGCGAAGGCGGAGGCCTGGGGATTTTCAGCTTCACTGCTGTCAGGAAAGTTTCACAAGTGCCTCCTGCATCGCAGCATGTTCTTGGTTCCGGGCCGGCGGCCCACAACCCCACACTCTGCAGTCCTGGCAGGAGCCCCTCCCAGGGCAGCCTTCGGGTGGGCAGTCCAGGGGCGAGGCAGAAATGCCCAGCTGGGACCACACCCGGGAGGGGCCAATGGAAAGGCCAGGGAGGGCAGCCCCGCCCGGTCACGCGTGGGCGGGGTGACCGTGCCCCCTGGGGCTTGGGCTCGCCCTGGGAGCACCGGCACCCTGCAGGTCTTTGCCTCCTTTTCTAAAGATCCTGCGGGTGCTATGAGAGGACAGACTCAACAGGCACACACACTCCCGTTCTCATGCCCACGCCTACACACTCAGACACGCTCACACTGACACACATTCTCACAGCTCAGATGTGCACCCAGGAACGCATCCAGGTACACACTAACACACGCTTCCTGATCACACTTTCACACGAACACACACACACGTGAATGCACACCCAATTGCACTCTCACCAGCATGTTCATACACTGGTGTATACACTCAGCTCTCACATTCACTCTCAAACACACACAAACACACACCCGTGTTCACACAGCTCCCACAAGTGCCCACGTTCACAGCTCACCTGTATTAAGTCACACACACGTTCACACACGTCGGGCCCTGCCCAGAGATGAGCAGGTGGGGCAGGCGGGAGCGGGGCGGGTTCTGTGAGCTAGTCCCCACTCTCAGGCATCTATGACCCACTGCTTCCTCCAGTCCACTTCCTGAAAGGATTTGAGATGGTTTAGGTTAAAAATCCTGCCCCCAGAAAGGAGGGTAGGAGCCTCAAAATCATTACCCTTGCTGCATCTCCAGGCCCCGGGCCTTCCAACCTTGTGAGGACCCAAAGATTTGTAGTTGCCCTGGGCCCAGCCTGCCTCGGGGGAGACGTTTCCACTGCACTGTCTCTCTCCACCCACTTGTCCCTACTCCGTGCCAGCTCAGCCAGCCCCGCCCGGGCTGCCAGGACTATCAGGCTCTGCTGAAGGCTGCCGGGCTGGAGGGCATTGGAACAACTTCCTCCCAAAGGATGTCAGTCATTCACCAACCGTGGGCTTCCGGCAGAAATGTGGGCTTTGAGCTTTCTCTTCCTTGAGGTGAGTTCCCTGCCACCCAGACTCTGCAGGACCCAAGCAAGTGCCGCCCCTCATTGTGCCAGATTCTCAGTCCTCATGCTCTGCTCTTCTGGCACATCCCAACAGCATATCTCAATGAGCGGATAAGTTCCTGGAATTCAAATAAGCTACCCAGTGACACATCCAGACATTCCAAAGTTGCTCAAGCGGGGGGAGATTAGTCAGCTCTTGCTGTAGAACAAACCAACTCAGAACTTGGAGGCTTAAGGGGTGCACAGGTGGCTCAGTCCTTTAGGCTCTGGATTCTTGGTTTCAGCCCAGGTCATGATCTCATGGGTCATGGGATCAAGCCTGGAGACCAGCTCTACACTCAGCAGGGAGTCTGCTTGAAGATTATCTCCCTCTGCCCCTCACCCTACTTGTGCAAGCACGAGCCCACACTCTCTCAAATAAATACATAAATCTTAAAACAAAACAGAACAAAACTTAGTAGCTTAAAATAGCAATTCATTATTTCTCATGATTCTATGGGTTGGCCAGGCTCATTTGGGTAGTTTTTCTGCTCCACATGGTGCTGGCCCTCAGGTGGCTGGCTTCAGCGGCTTCAGGCGTGGCTGGATCCAAAGGCCCAGGTAACATCATCAGGAAATTGGCACACTTTGCCCCTTGTGCTCTGTGTGGCTGGGAGTAGGACGTCCAACATGGCTTCCCTCACATGCTTGGTGCTTTCCGTGTGGTGACTGGAATTATCCAGAGGCTGCGCCGGCCTTGTCTCTCATATGCTCCCTCCAGTAGCGTGGCCACACTTCTTTCCATGGCAGCTCAGGGTCTGAGAGAGCAAAAGCAGAAGCTGCAAACCTTTTAAGACCCAAGGTTGGAACGAGCACAGGGTCCCTGAAGTCCCATTCTGCTGGTCAAAGCAAGTCATACAGCAAGCCAAGCTTCACAATTGAAGGGGAGGAAAAACGGACTTCACCGCACAGTGGGAGGACTTTCACGCATGCACAGAGGTGAGAAGAGTCCCTGGCAACGGCTTCTGCAGGCACCGCCACCCCAGCAGGCATGCGCATTAAGGTCCCAAAATGCTTCCTGGGAAAGAAACGGAGCAGCACTTGTATCACACCAGGGATGATTTTGCATTCCTCAGCAAAATTCTTATCTCCCCTTCCAGGGAGAATTACATCTTGGTTAGTGTATTATGGGGGACTCTTCCATCAGCAATTGATGGGGACCGAGCTCCAACTGTCTTGAGCCAAAAAGATAACATTGATGCATATGCTGGGAAATTCTGGGATGGCTGGATCCAGAAGCTCAGACCATGTCATTGGGCACATGTCACACTTTCCATCCCTGTTCTGCCGTCCTCGGTGTTGGCCTTTTCCCCTTATTCTCAAGCAAACTCATTCTACAGGGTGCAAAGATGCTCACCAGCAAATTGAAGGAGGAGGAGGAGGAGGAGGAGAGTTTTTTTAAAAGGGGGTGATGCCTGGCGTGTTCAGTCAGTGGAACATACAACTCTTGTGAGTTCAAGCTCCACATTGGGGATAGAGTTTACTCAAAAATCAATTAAGTAAGTAAGTAAAATAAAATAAAATAAAATAAAAATGGTCACCATCAAAAAAAAAAATGGTCACCATCAACTTCAGATATACGTCTTGTTTTGTACCTCGCATGGGAAAAAATGATATCCCCCACCCCTCTACCCCTCAGTAATTTCAGCAGTAGCCCCAGGGGCATCATTTCAGAAGCCAGGCTTCCCCATGAGCCAATCTAGGAAACAATCATCATGACTCTATTTGGCAGGCCTGGGTACGGCGCCCTCCCCCTAAAGGAGAAGAAGAGGTGGAATTAGCCCAACCAGAAGAACATGAAAGCCAAAGAAAAGCAAGTGGTGTTACCATAGGACGAGGAGTCATACTGCTGAGAGCGCAAACACAAAACAGAGGGCCACTTTGTTAGCAGAGAAAGAAAACCACAGGAGCTCTGCTGGAGATAAGTGTTTTCCTGATTCTGAATTCCAGAATGGATGTCCTTGTAGGAGTTCAATCCAGAACATTTCCCGGCATAGCGGACAACAGCTTCACCTCCATCTTTGCATAGATGTGGAAATATCCTTCAAGTGCGCTTTTCATAGGTTCACAACCTGTGAAAGTCAATGACAGAACATTTCATTTGCCCCAGGGAAAAGCAATGTTGTAGGTTGCTGAGCTCACAGGTTCCCAGTGAGAAGCTTCCAAATATCAGGGTGGTGTTCAGTCATCCTGAAGAACAGAGAGGCTGTCCCCTCTCACATCAGGCAACCCTGCAAGCCTTCCCCGGCTTCCCTCGGCAATCTCGGTGTGTCCCATTTCATTCAGATACCCACTTTGGATCAAGAGCAAGGGTTCAGGGGTGCCTGGGTGGCTCAGTCATTAAGCATCTGCTTTCAGCTCAGGTCATGATTCCAGGGTCCTGGGTTCAGGCCCCGCGTTGGGCTCCCTGCTCAGCGGAGAGCTTGGTTCTGCCTTTTCCATCTGCAGCTCCCCTGCTTGTGTTCCCTCTCTTGCTGTGTCTCTTTCTGTCAAATAAATAAAATCTTAACAAAGAAAAAAAAAAGAGAGAGAGAGAGAGAGCAAGGGTTCAGACCTTGCCATAGTGATAGAGGGTCAAGAATCACAAACTAGGGGCGCCTGGGTGGCTCAGTGGGTTAAGCCTCTGCCTTCGGCTCGGGTCATGATCTCAGGGTCCTGGGATTGAGCCCCGCTTCGGGCTCTCTGCTCAGCACTGAGCCTGCTTCCTCCTCTCTCTGCCTGCCTCTCTGCCTACTTGTGATCTCTCTCTCTCTAATAAATAAAATCTTTAAAAAAAAAAAAAAGAATCACAAACTACAGGGGTGCCTGGGTGGCTCAGTGGGTTAAAGCCTCTGCCTTCGGCTCAGGTCATGATCCCAGGGTTCTGGGATCAAGCCCCGAATCGAGCCCCGCATCGGGCTCTCTGCTCAGCAGGGGGCCTGCTTCCCTTCCTTTCTCTCTGCCTGCCTCTCTGCCTACTTGTAATCTCTGTCTGTCAAATAAATAAATAAAATCTTAAAAAAAAAAAAAAGAGGAATCACAATCTACTGAACTTTCAGAGCAGAAAGAGATCAGAAATATCATGCTAATTTTTCCATTCTCCCCTTCCACAAAGATGGACTTACTAGCTTGAATGGTAGCTACCTACATGAAGACTACATTTCCTATCCTCCTTTGCCATTAGGCATGGCCATGTGACTTAGTTTTGGCCAATGGGATGCAGTATCACCTGGGAGCTTCTGAGGATCTTCTTTTGCCCTTTCCATCTTTGTCCCTTCATCTTTCTTGTCTTTTCTTTCTTTTTTTTTTTTCTTTTTAAGTAATCTCTACACCCAATGTAGGGCTCAAACTCATAATTTCAAGACCAAGAGTCTCACGCTCCACCAACTGAGCCAGCCAAGTGCCCCGTCCTTTCATCTTTCTGGCTCTGTCCTATCTTCCATCTTCCTGGAATGTGGGTATGATGGCCACCATTTTGTCCCATGAGGGATAGGGCCACTCCCTAGGGAAGGTGGATGTGAACCAGAAAGATTTAGAGAGCCACTAAGAAGCCCCGGACCACCCATCTTGGTACTTTTTTGGAGGGATAATAAGCATCCATGTTGTGTAAGCCATTATTGTTTTGTACTTATGTTTCCTGTAGTCAGATCTAATCCTCGTCGATGACGTTATCTCTTCAGACTTTCCCATGTCACTTACCACCATCCCCCAAATATACAGAATTCTATCCAAAGCATTGCTTAAAGGATAATCGTATAGCTCATACAACTGCTACATCTCACGGTCATTTCCTCTCTGGAGTAGAATTCTTGGGGATGTGCTAGAAAATTCTTACTCATCTTCATTCATCCCATCTGCATACCACCAAGTTCTCTCCCTCAGAAGGGCCAGCCAGTGTCCTGCTGATGGTGCCCACGGGCTCCCAGAACTTCTGTCCTCCAGTTCTCTTCCTTCCTCACAGGGCCTGCCCACTTTCAGTGCATTCCTCATGCCATTTCCCAGAGCCCCATGGGAAAAGATGCCCATGTCCGCAGTGCCCAGGCACACAGGTGAGGCTTTGGGTTTGCAAGGAGCTTTCGATCCTATGATGCAGTATATTTTAGATCAGTGCAGCTGGAGATACTTGGAATATGTGATAAGAAGTCCTCACATTTGCTGACCAGCTTATACACTTAATAGTAACAGCCATACTAGGGATAGTAATAATAATATCCCCTGTACAGAAATTTAAAGGAATACCTAAAATGTAACATGAAAATGCAAAGTACAATGAGGAGCAGGATGGGGGACTTGGCTGACTCAGTCAGTGAAGCGTGTGAGTCTTGATTCAGGGCTGCGAGTTCAAGCCCCCAAGTTCAAGTTGGGTGTAGAGATTACCTGAAAATAAAAGCTTAAAAAAAAAAGAGCAGGGGCTCCTGGCTGGCTCAGTGGGTTAAGCCTCTGCCTTCCGCTCAGGTCATGCCCTCAGGGTCCTGGGATCGAGCCCCTCGAGGCATAGGGCTCTCTGCTCAGCAGGGAGCCCTATGCGATGTGGGGATGTCTATTTTTCACAAGGTCCTGAAATAAACAGGGGGCGCTACGTGACTACGTTCTCACATGTCTCTTGCCAGTTAAATATTATTGCTAATTTGCAGATGATGACAGATGAGGTTAAGGGCCCTTTCTAAGGTCTCTTGGGCGCTAATGGTGGAGTCAGCTTCTTGACCCCATGCTCCCCCACCCAGTGTTTTGTCCTCGTTCAGGCAGACCTGCACCGCAGCCTGGGACACGCCTCCCTGCCTCTTTCTTGGTGACACTGGCACGAGCTCTTCCCTATCTCAGCTGAAAAGTCACCTCGCGGGTGAGGACTCCCCTGACCCCTGATCTCTTCCCTCTCGGAGAGTTCATTCATAGGAAGTCTCTTCAGCACACGTCACAGTTTAGAATGAGGCGTTTGTCCAACACCCATCCAGCTGCCGGGTGAGGCCAGGGATTGCCTCTGTGTCGGTCGCGGCTGGGTCAGCTGCACCTAGAACAGGGCCCGGCACATCCTGACACTGAAATCGGGGTGAGAGGACCATAGCTGGCGCCTGTGGCCATCCGGTTACTCCGCCTTCCAAGAGGCCACATGGAGGCTCTGAGTTCTGAGATGGAAGGATCCCTGCATCCTAGAAAAGGGGAAACTGAGGCCAGAGAAGGCAAGGGACTTGTCAGGGTCCCTCAGTGGCTAGACACAGAGCTGGGGGGACAGCAGGGTCCTGGTTCCGGGCCGAGGGCCTGACACCAGTGGGCAGCCCCAGCTGGGTCGGGTTTGTATCTGTGAAGGGAGGGAGTAAGGTGGAAAGCCCCCGAAAGCGGTTGCTAGGAGGGGCTCCCTAAAACAATGTGGCCAACCCAGGAAGGAGGAGGAGAGGCCTGCCGGCCTGGCTGGGAAGGAATCCAGCAGGGGCCCTCTCAGTTTCCTCCCAGCACCGGGGGAAGTAAACACATTCCTAGGCTGTGCAGGCACTGGCCGGCCGGCCCGCACCACCCCACCAGCTGCCCAGGCCTCAGGTCCCTGGCTAGTGGCCTGTTGTGTGGTATGGAAGGGAGGGCTCAGGGAGGGTAAGTGACTCACCCAGGGCTGGAGCAGTAAGCAGCGGCTAATACCCTTTGCCGGCTGCCTCCTGCCCCAGAGCATAGAGGTGAAAAGGACATGGTGTATCTCTCCCTTCCGCAGTCCTGGATGGGGCTACTCAGAGGCCTGGGGACAGCTGGGCTAGCGGGGGGGATCTCTGAGGATCAGCATCTGGTCTCCTCCACCGGTGAGGACTGTGACAAGGGTACTGGAGCCCCCTTGCAAGGCAGGAATGGCCTGTAGGGAGCACCTGGCCCTGCCTCCCTCCTGTTCAGATGAGGAAAACAAGGCCCAGAGGGCAGGGCCCAGCTGCACAGAAAGGAGAGGGACTTAGCAAAGACCGGAACCCAGGTCCTGTGGACAATGGCTTCTGTGTGTGGGTGTGTGTGTGTGTGTGTGTGTGCGCGCGCACGCGCGCGCATGCGTGTCCCTGCCACCTCCCGTCCTCTTCAGCCCTCCCCCGACCCCCTTCTCCACTCAGCCCTGTCTGGCCCTCCACGCACACTGATTCTTCTGCCCAGAATTCCCCCCTCAACCTTTCCGGAGCAGGCAAACTCCTACCTGTCTTTCAAAACCATTCCAAGCTTTCCAACCTCCCAGACCCGCCAGCCTGGGGACAGGGTGGGTCCTGCAGCTGCTGTGCCGGGGACCAGTGCCAGGCTGACTATGACAGCATCGGGGAATCCTGGCTCTTGGTAGCAGGTGGGACTAATTCACAGGAGTGGGAAGACGGGATGGGTTGGGTGTGACCCCTGCGAGAAAAGTCCGAGTGCCTCCCGCAAAGCGCCTAGGATCTGGACTGGGAAAGCTGGTCCTGATCTGCCTTTCCCTGGGCCCTGGGACCTGGATGGACATCTTCCGCCCCTCAGGGAGATATCATCAAGACACGAAGTCCCGGGTCTAGAGCTAGAAGCACAGGGCAGTTTTCAACTCTTGTGCCCACTCCAGCTGATTAATAGTGGCTACGTGGGGTGCTGGGTTAAGGAGGATTCAGAGGGAGGGAGTCTGGTAGCAGACCTAACACTTATTTGATACCCGTAGGCTGGGTGTCTCTGACGGCCCTCCCTGTCCTGCTGAAGATACCCCTGTGATCTGAATCGGGAAGTCCCCAAGACAGACAACAGGGTTGGCTCTCCCCAACCCCCCGGCCGCACCCCCCACCCCACTGCAAGCCTCTGATCACCACACAGGAGAGAGCGCCGCATCTCAGAGGAGATGAGGGCCCTTAGACGAGTGGGCCTCTGGCTACGGGCATTAGCCCTTTACCCTCTGTTGACCCCAGATAAACATTCTTTCCAGCTTGTTCCAGCCACTGCTTCTCTTCCCGAGCTGCCACTGGCTTATTCTGACCAGGACAGCAGAGAGCAGGCCTCTGCACGCACACGGCTAAGCTGCTTCCGGCCTACTGCCGGGAGGGGCTGAGCGCGTTGGGCTGGAGAATGAGAGGAGCAGGGCTGGGAGGCTGAAGTCTGTCCGCACTGATAAGCAGCCTTGGACGTTGCCCGGAGAAGGAATTTCCTGTTGCTGCTCCCTTCTCCGTCTTCTGTCCCTCTTCCAGCGCTGCGGTATCTGGACCCCAAGAGGGCTCAGTAGGTTGGAGGGACCTTTTGGAGTTTCTCATCTGTAAAATGGGAGAAAGAACTCATTTGGATAGGTGATGGCTAAGAAATTTTACTGGGCTGATTAGTGCCCCCGACCCCAATTTACATTCACCTGGAACTTGTGAGTGGGACCTTCTTTGGAATTAGGGTCTTGGCAGGTATAAGCAAGTTAAGATGGGTCTTGCTGGGTCAGGGTGGGCCCCAGATCCTATATGCCTGGGGTCCTCATGGGAAATTTGGACACACAGACAACATGGAGATACCCACAGAAAAAAGCCATGGGAAGACTGGGGCAGAGATTGCAGTGATACTGTCCCAAGCCAGGGAACACTGGAAGCTACCAGAAGCTGGAAGAAGCCAGGAACGGTTCTCCTCCACCCACTTTGGAAGAAGTATGGTCCAGCTTACACCTCGATTTTGGACTCCTGCCTCAGGAGCCGTGAGAGAAGACAGTTGTGTTGTTGTGATTTGGGGCAGCAGCCCTAGGAAATGTCTGCCACAGCAGCCGCTCAGTAGGGGCATCCCAGGACGACTGCTCCTGGCTGGGCCTCCCCCCTCCAACCCCTTGCCCCTCCCCGAGCACAGCGGTCTTCCTGGCTCCCAGCCCTGACTGCTCCCCGCCGGGCACAAGCTCTGCCAGGCAGCCCGGGCTGCGCAGAAGGGTGGAGGCAGGCCGAGACGTGTGGGGGCGGCTGTCAGTCTCACCAAGGTTGGCTGAGATCGGGCCCAGAAAAGACCAGCTCTCCCAGAGCAGGGAAGACCAAGGTGGCCACAGGCCCTCGGTGGCCCCGAATTCTAGAGCCTGCCAGGACAGGGGCAAGTCCACATTGTCCCTTCAACCTGGCGCGAGGCCTGACGTTTAGCTGCACTCACAGGACGCCAGGACCCCTTCTCAGGGCTCATGTTTATCCCTCACAACAGCCCTGTGATGTGCCCTCACGCCACATCTGAGGAAACTAAGGCACACGGAGCCTCCGTGACTTGACCAAAGTCACCTGACTCAGGTGGTGTGGTTGGCGAACCCAGGCTTTTACCTCCTCATCATCCATATTTATTGAATTAACAAAACGCTAGGGGCGCCTGGATGGCTCAGTCGGTTAAGCATCTCCCTATGGCTCAGATCAAGATCTAGGGGTCCTGGGCTCAAGCCCCGTGTAGGGCTCTGTGCTCAGCGGGGAGTCTGCTTCTCCCCCTTTTTCTCCCTCTGACCTTTCCCTTATTGTGCTCTTTCTCCCTCCCTCTCTCTCTCTCAAATTAATTAATTAATTAATTAATTAAATCTTAAAAAAAAAAAAAGCCAAAGCCGGGCTGCCTCTCCTGACAGATTCACACACATTTCTGAGGGCCCCGTCCCCAGGGAGGCTGCCACGCGCCACGCACGGTGGCCCAGGAGTGAGTACCACACGAGTTCTAGCTGAAGACAGAACTATGGCTTTCATCAAGCCCCCGCCACGGTGCGACCAGCGGTGCCCCCAGGAGCCCAGCCTGACGTCCTCAGCTGGTGGCTAAGACCCCAGCGAGCCCAAAAATCCCTTCAGCCAGAAACAAATTCAGAGGATTATGGTCACCAATTAGTGACAAAACAGCAAGCACACTCATGTGCTCCCACACTCGGCTGGTGCGGCTGTGGGGACTGGGGGGTGTCGCGTCATGAACCACACTCAGGTCCTGTCGTCTTTCTCTCTCCGCTTGTGTGTTTGACCCTACGACCTCTGTTGTTACTGGTTTTACTCAGCCAGCGGCCCTGCTCTCTGCTTCCTATTCACCTTCTGCAAGAGGATCTCCTTGGTGCAGTTCCTATTCCCAATGGGCCACCTCAGCAGCTGGTGAGGCAGCCTCCAGACTGGGACTCCCCTCCCCCGACTCAGTCCTGAGCCTGGGGGGCTGGGGGTCCTGTGACACCAATATGGCTACTTCCGAGGAGGCCGTGGAAAGGGGCAGGCATGCTGAGGCTGGCTTGGACAGAGCACAACCAAGAGGTGGTACCATCTATTTCGTTCATGCCTCAGTTTCCGCTTCAGACTGGAGGGCCCAGTTTCCTCTCGTGGGCTCCCCTCAACCCCAGGAACCGACCCACCGACTACAGGCAGGATGTCACCTGGGGGCAAACCCTCTATTCCTTCCTTTCCCACCATGGCAGGCATTCCCGCTGATAGCAGCACTCCCCCCTCACCCCCCGTTTTGTTCGCTGAGCTCAGAATCAGACTCAGAATCAGCAGCGTGCTCCAGGGAGCCATCCCCAAGCAATCCCAGATGGCAGGAAAGAACTAGACAGGTCGGGCCATTCTCTGGAGCGGCTTGGGTTGCTGGCGTAGCCATCTGAGTCAGCACTCCTGCCTAAGCAGGGCAGGAGACCCACGGCAGGGGCCCTGGGTGGAGGTTCCGATTATGCCAACGCTGAGGATGGCAGCCTCAGCCAGGCCTGTGAGGGGACACCCAGGCCGGGGGCAAGTCTGGGGGCCGGACGCTGACTCACTGGCCCTGGTTTGAAGTTCATCATCTGATCTTCTGTCTCTGCCTCTTCTGTGAGTCAAACAGGCAGCTTCCCCGACATCACAGAGGTGTTCGTCTGCCAGCTCGCTGAGACCTGCCCAGCACTTTGATAGGGCACCAAAGCATCAGCCCTGGGCCCACCCCAGGGCACAGAGACTGCCCAGGAAGGCGCCCACTGCATCACGTGGGGACCATTATGTTTTGGGAAGTCACTGGACTTCTCAGAGTCCTCAGATGGCCGTCGTGTGGTTCACGTGGTCTGCGAATCAATGAGAGCAGCACAAGTGTGCAGGCTCTCTCGAATTATGGGACTTACTTTGATAGATGGACTACATGGGAGAGAAAAAACTTTATCTGATAGAACCAATCCTTGTACATAAAACAGATTTGCATTATTATAATAAAAGAATGTAAGATCCCCCAAACAAAACAAAATTTTAAAAGCCTTGATCTACCTGTGGAAGGAGACAGAAATGAGGGAAGGGGCTGGGTGTAAGGAAAACAGGCCATGGTGAGAAGGATCCAGAATGAGGAGCTTAGGGCTGAGTCAAGAGTAGGACCCCCCATTTCCTGCCAGATTTTTCTATGTGAGAGCATTGGCCCCAGTCTTGCCGGGTTTTCCAATTTTTCAACAGAAGACAAAATTCCAGATTTTTATGTGAAATATTTTTACTTTTACTTATTTTTAAAAATATTGTATTTATTTATTTGGCTGACCGAGAGAGAGCATGAGCCAGGGGACAGGCAGAGAAGTAGACTCCCCGCTGAGCTAGGAGTCCAATGCAGGTCGCGATCCCAGGACCCCAGGATCATGACCTGAGCCAAAGGCAGGCGCTTAACCAACTGAGCCACCCAGGCGCCCTGAAATACTTTTACTTTTAAATTGTGGCAACTAATTCAGGACTTTCATTTTACTTGAGGCATTTGATTTGTACATGTTTACTATCCTTGGAGGAAGAATCCGAGGATTTTCCTTCCAGAGTTTTCCATGAGCTTCATTCAGGATGAGTGCTCAAGACGTCAGCTCCATGAAACCAAACTTCCAGACGGCAGCAGGTTCTCACACACTTTGCCCAGACCTCTGAATCGTGCTGGGCATCTCTGGGCCGAGGATGAGGTGAGGCGAGGACCTGAGAGGTTTTCCCAGAGCCGCACTCGGCCAGATGCTCACAGCCGCCAATACCACCCGCCTCATCGTCACAGAAACCAGGCATTTCCTGACTAAGCCCAGGTGTCTCTTCTCTTCTCAGTATTTTCAGATTCCTGAGAGACCAGCCACAAAGCCCATGCATCTCCTTGGGTCAGTGGCTCCAAGCAGGGGCACGGGAAGAGGGTGACACGTGGCCATACAGAGGGTACCAGTCACTTACAATACTTCATAGCATTTCCGGTAAGTCAAAATAGGAGCCAAGAACAGGGGAACAGGAGGACAAGGGCGGGTCCTGACCTGGTCTATGGAACTAGCCCTCGACCAACTGGGGGAAACCTGCCTTAGACAGACTGACCAGTGCAAGGCCAGACACCAGACACACCCCTGAGCCAGGCAGGCCCCTCCAGAAGGCCCACACCTGATGGCATGAGAGACGGTCAGGAGAGCTGGGCAGCAGGTATGCGCCGGGCCTCGGGCAGCGAAGGTGGCAAACGGGGGCTTGGGACCGACCCAGCTGGGCCTCATTCCTGGGGATGCCTGGTCCTGGGTGGAGCACTGGGTTGACCGTGGCCATGGGAGGGCCCCAAGTTACAGCCAGAGACGTGTCCCTTCCCACTGGTCATCGTGGCGGCCAGCTCCCTGCAGCAGGGGGAGGCTGAGGAAGGGACGGAGGGAGCGGTACCCATGCCTTTGGTAAGGCAGCACACCTGTTAAAATGGTGCCACCCCGTGACCACCTGCTTCCATGACTCAGTCTGGCTTTGGCACAGCTTTATCTTGTTCTCCACACTATCCTCAAAAGTCAGCTGACGAGGAAGCCCTTGTGGAGGATGTGCTCAGGAGAGTGGCGTCCCGCCGTCCTGCGCGCCCAGAGGTGGTGTGTGAGCAAGGGGCTTGGGGAGGGCCGGGCCAGGGGACACGTCCTCACACAAAACGACAGATGCATGAATTCCATCCCCTCCACTTGCCAGCCGCGTGACCTCAGGGAAGCCCCTTTTGTCTCAGAGCCCCAAATTCCTCCTCTGTAGAGTGGGGAGGATGAGGGCAGCTACCTCCAGAGCTGTGCGGCTTGGGGAGGCCTTGGCCCTCAGTAAGCACCTATTGTCATTCAAGGTAGAAGAGAGAATCCAGAATTTCATCACCAGATGGCGAGGACAGTCTGTTAGTTTACACGTAAGGACACAGGGGCCCAGAGAGGCAAAGGGTCCTCATGTGAGTCCAGGGTGAGCCAGGACCAGGGCCCTTGTCACCTGCCAAGTCCAGCCCCTCCCACCCCAAGTCATCTGGAGAACAAGCCAGAAGCCCCAACTTCCTGGCACCCAAAAGAGCCTCGGCACCACACACAGCTGGCAGCCAAGTGTCTCTTCAGAGACCTGGGGACCCACACAGCCCTGGCACCAGGGTTGCACATCCGAGAAGCTACTGGGGCCTGCCCTTCCACTGATGAGGTGTGTTTCCTCCGGGGGGTCATTAGGAGCAGGGTGGGAGACGGGCAGCCTTCCCGGCACTCTGCGTAAGCGGCCCCCATAGCCCTTCCACTTTCCAGAGACGTTTCTCTCACATCCATGACCTCACTGCTCATTACCCTGGTTTCACAGAGCTGTAAATCAAGGCCAGGTCTGAAAGGGCCGGCATGCAGGGCATCCAGACCCGAGCCATGCCGCCAAGCCAGACAAGGACAGCCCTGCCTGTTAGGGAGCAGCTCCCGGAGCCCCTGGGGTCAGTCCTCACCATTGGCGAATTCCACCTGCGGGCGCAAAGGGGATGCCTGGTTGGCTCTTGGCCCTGCAAGCCATGCAGATAAAGGAAAAGCGAGACTCTCTAGTGGGGTGGCAGGGGAGGGGAGCATCTCTCTCTGTGTCCTGCAATTCCCGTGAGAGTGTGAGGGGGACAATTCAGAAGTGAGGACTGTGCAACACCCTTTGTTTCCAGGGGCCCCAGGCTTGAAGACACTGCTCGCCACGGTGTCTGCCGGGTGTGGACCAAGCCAGGTGACTCCCTCCCTGCCTGGACGCTTGCTTGCTGGAATGTCATCTATCAGCTCCTGGAAGTGAGCAAGCCCAGGATGGTCCGGTTAAGAAGCCAGCCACAGGCGACCTCTGTCTTCAACTTGTTAACTCCTTCACGGCAGGTCACCCCCGGTGGCTTTCATGTGAAGGAGAGGAAGATGGCCCCTCCCCTCCACATCTGCACAGGGGCACCCTGAATCCTGGGCACAGCAGGCTAGCGCCCAGCAAGCGCAGAGAGGTACAGGCAAGGTACGTGGCAACTTCTTCCACGTTGGGAGAGACCAGCAAGGGGGCTGATGAGTTTCTAGGTGGAAGATTTGGGGCATTAGGGCCAGGGGATCCTCCACTCAGTCTGTGGGATGCTCTGAGGAGGCCTGGGGTGTTGTAGAGTGGGGAACAGTGAGGAGAGCCTGACAGGGTGGGACTCTGGGGCCTTAAGCCATAGCCACTTGGCGTGCTGCGGGTGTCTGTGTCATCTGTTGGGTTTCTGCCCAAGATTTCTTTTAGACAGAGTTCTGCTGCTGTCAAAAAAAGAAAAAGAAAAAAAGGAAAAGGGAAAACTAAAGATAAAAAGAAAAAAGAGAGGGGCACCTGGGTGGCTCAGCTGGTTAAGCGTCTGCCTTCGGCTCAGGTCATGGTCCCAGGGTTCTGGGATCGAGCCTCACACAGGGCTCCCTGCTGAGTGGGGAGCCTGCTTCTCCTTCTGCCTGCTGTTCCCCCTGCTTATGCTCTCTCTTTCTCAAATAAATAAATAAAATCTTAAAAAAAAAAAAAAAGAGAGAGAGATATTAAAGGGGTTTCTTAGTTAAAGCCACATTCCTGGTGGGGTCCTGTTCTTCTCCCAGACTCCTGCCAGGGAGACAGCAAGAGTCACCCACTGTCCCCCTGTGCTCACTCATGTTCACCCAGGGAAGTCGTGCAGAGCCGGGCGGGGACCCTGGTCCGGCGGCTGGCTGCCTCATGCTGCACCTTTCTGTCTAAGACACACGTGACTGTGCTCCCTCCACACCGTGTTAATTCTCAGGACAGTCCAGGACACTCCCCTAACAATGATCACAGCAACCACTAACATTTATGGAGTCCTTACGACAATCAGGGACTGTGCTAAGGGAGGGATTTTTAAAATTGCCTCTCCTTTATAAGGTAAGGCCATATTATTATTATTTCCGATTTACACATGGGGAGACTGAGGCCCAGAAAGGTCAGACCAAATGCACCCAGCCAGGGAGTGAAGAAAATAGAGTGGGAGGCCAGGCCCACTGGCCCTTACCCTCTCCTGACCCCGTCTGCATACTCTGCCCATGGCCACCCTTTCCTTTCTGGGCTGGCCCTGGGCTGCTCCACTCTGTGGCCTTGGTGGGGTCCCCAACTTGGCCCGGGGTACTGCAGGACCTCAAGGAAGAAAGGGCCCATGAGGGAAGGTGGGAACCACTTCTGGGCGCAGGCTGTTCCGGTGGCTCCCCTGTCTTCAACATAGCACCCCCAGGCCCCATCCATGCAGTCCCCAACCTTCCCCGCCGCAGCCTGGGGCCTGGATTGGCATCTCCCTCCTCCAGCCACTGACTCAGCACTTCCTTCTCTGGGGGAAGCCACCGGGCTGCTGTGAGTGTGAGTGGGTGTGGACACCTGCAGCCTTGGAGGGCTCCTGCCCACCTCTCAGGGAGCCAAGGTCCTCTCAGGGACCCTTCTAGACCCACCACAGCTACCCCATCATCCCAGTTTCCCGCGTGCCTGACTCCGCATCCAGATTTCCCCTTTGCGTCAGGCCCCCAGTCCTGCTGGATCAGGGCCCACCCGAATGACTTCATCTGACCTTGATCCTCCACAGAGACTCCACTTCCAAGGAAGCTCCCCTTCATAGGTCTCGGGGTGAGGACTTCGACTGCTTTAGGGGAGGCGCATAATTCAACCCATAACCTGCCCCCCCCCAGACTTGCTGAATGGATTCAATGAGCCAGTGGATGAGGGCCTGCACAGTAGTCACACAACAAACGTCCCCGTGGGCATACAGCTGTCTCCCGGCTGGAGTGTGGCAGCCTGCCAGGGGTTGGGCGGTGGGGCAGGGGTACTGCGGCGGGGACTGTGCACCCCCAGAGCGTGGCCAGAGTCAGGAGAGACTGCGGTGGAGGCAGGCCCTTCCCGCAAGTCCCGAGACCTCACTTCACCCGTCAGCAAGGGCAGCTGTGGCTCCCCAGATGCTCAGAGTCCGATTTATTTATTTATTTATTTATTCTTTATAAAGATTTTATTCATTTATTTGACAGAGAGAGAGATCACAAGTAGGCAGAGAGGCAGGCAGAGAGAGAGGGGGAAGCAGTCTCCTTGCTGAGCAGAGAGCCCGATGTGGGGCTCGATCCCAGGACCCTGAGATCACGACCTGAGCCAAAGGCAGAGGCTTAACCCACTGAGCCACCCAGGTGCCCCTCAGAGTCGGAGTTAAAGTGTGACCGACACATTTAGTGTGTGACCCTATCAAATACTGTGACCGCTGTTGTCAGTGTTTTCGGACGTTTTGAAGGGGAGGGGATGGTCATCTCCAGGGCTCTCTGAGTCTCCCAAGGCGCCCCTTGATACAGTCACTGCGTCACTGCGGCTGATAGTCCTGAGGGGCTGAGTCACAGAGTGACGTGGGTGTTCCCAGAATGTGCCCAGGCCCCCTCAGTGGGGCCGTGTCTCACATGTGGCCTCATTGTGGGGATGGCAGCTTTCGAGCTGGGAGGCAACAGACCATGATGAGTGGGCGTGAGTGGCTCAGTCTCCTCCATCTGGGAGAGCAGATTGAATCTCAAATTGGTGCCTGCGTTCCACACTTAGAACTACGTCTTCACTCAGCACTTTACGAATCTCAAGTTCAAAGTCGGGAACGAAGGTCTATTCATGAATCCTATCTAATGAGGATACAAAGCTCTCATTATGGTGCTTGTAAATGGTCCCTACCGAGGTGTGCTTCCTTGTATTTCTTCTGGGCTCCTTACAAAATGTTACGCAAGCCAAGGAAATCAAGGCCTGAGCAGGCAGCACCGTGGGGGTGAGGGGAGATGGCCAGGACAGAGCTATGGGTTGGCCCCTTGGGCAAAGATCCCAGTAAAGACAATGATGGATGAATGTATGGCAGTCTTAGCCCTAACAGAAGGAGCAAGCATGTACCCAACCTCTCCCCTGCCCCAAGTACCAGACTCGTGGGCCATTGTCTTTCCTCTTCCCAGCCACGCGCAGAGTCAGTAGTATCATTGTATCTGCATTTTATAGTCAAAGGAAAGAAGGCTTACTGACTTGCCCAGAGTCACCTCGCCAAGGAGTGGCAAATGCCTGATTCTTGTCCTTGCCCAGGACACTGGTCCACCTTCCAAGGGCTGGTCCACCTCCCCAAGTCTGCAGCAGAGCGACGGAGTCCCTCTCCAGCCTGTGCGTCCACAAGAAGCCAGAGACCAGAAGGCTGAGCAAGTATGGGGGCTCCCCGTGTTCCTTGCTAGGCCTGATGAAGGAACTGTCTCCCATCACCTAATCGCAACTCAAGAAGATGTGAAAAGGAATCCGTAGAGCAGTGAAAAAGAACAAAATCTGGAGGTCTGGGGCCACGTGGGGAAGCTTGGTGGACACAGGGCTGAGCAAGAAAAGCCAGACACGACAGCACACAGCCTATGCTCCTCGTTTAGGTGATAGTCTGAGACAGACGCAGCCAGTCCTGCGGGGGGTCACGTGAGGAGGAGAGCTATCTCTGGGAAGCCTCCCCGGCGGGTAGAAATGGCTCTCATCTTGGATTGCTGGGGGCGGGTGGGGGCAGAATGGGGGGAGGTGGCCCACAGTGGCCATAGATGTAAAAAGTCTTCAACCTGCAGGCTTCCTGTGTTCCTTTTATTATATCTGATTTGTACCAGAAAATAAAACAGATGCAAAGAAACCAGAGAGTTCTGACTGGGGTAAAAAGGGCAGACAAAGGTGCCTAAAAAATAAAAGATGGGCTTGGAGGATTGGAGTAGAGGTGGTGATTGCCCCAGGGGGTGTTAACAGCCAAGATCTGGACCCCAGTTTGGTCCATTCCCTCTTTACAAAATCTGGAGAGTCGGGTACTGTTCAGGAGTTCCAGAGTGGGGAGTGGGCACATCTCCTGCCCAGGGGGAGAGCTAGCTTCTGCTGCTCTCTTCACCTGTTTAGTGATTCTCTCACCATCCTGTCAGTGTTCCCCGGAGTTTGTGGGGGGCCTGCTGTGTGCCTGGCGCTATGTGACATCCCAAGGATCCAGCCGTGCATGAACAGAGTGACAAAAACATCTGCTGTCATGTGGCGGTCATCCTGGCATAGGGGAGGACTGTGACTTGAAAGTAATGGTAAAGTGTACAGTGTGTTAGTTGGAGAAAAGTAAAACCAGGAAAGAAGTGAGGAGTGAAGGGCAGATGGCATTTTCAAACGGGGTGATTCAGGAAGGCCTCCCTGGTGGCGTTTCAGCAAAGATCAGGAGGACTGGTGGGGGTGCTGCAAGTGCAAATGTCCTGAGGCCACTGGGCTGCCATTTCTGGAGAGAGGGAAACAGGGAGGGGTCAGGCTGGCTGGAGGGGTGATGGAGGGAGAGCCACAGAGCTGCAGTCTGGGAGGTGACAAGGGCTCGAGAGTCAGGGCTTGTTCAGACTTGGGCTTTACTGGACCCAGGAGGGGTTTTAGACAGAGGGCTGCCATAATGTGGTGGCGTATTTGTGAAGGATGGCTTGGCAGGGACTGTTTCTGCAAAGTCACTCAAGGGCCTGTGCCTCTGCTCTCCCACAGGCGCACCTCTGCCGTGGAGAGAAGGGGAAGGGCCCTGGTGTCCCAGGAGAGGGAGAGGGGCAGCCCAAGCCCTTCTGGACAGGGAGTGCCAGGGCCTTTGAAGACTGCAGACAAGGACTGTTGCCTTATAATTACTCTGGAGGTTTTCCAAGGAGGCGAAGGCTGCCCAGCCAGGTTCCTTAGAAGGTCCTGCCTGGGGCCAGAGAGGGCGTGGTGAGGTGGAGACCGGACCATCCCAGGCAGGCAGGCACCACCTCTCCCCTTCCCTGAGAACTGGTGACCTCACCTCCTCTCCCAGACAAGGGAGGTCATCGCTTGGACCTGGGGAAGGGGCAGAGGGCTCTGGTGGGGCCAGACAAAGGTCTCCCTCCCTGCCACAAGGCCCTTTTTGAAAAGGGGAGGGACAACATTTGTCACATGGCTCTCTCACTCCCTGCTGTGTGACTTACCAGCACATCAATCTCCCACTCTGGGCTGTTCTCCTTCCTATAAAATAAGGGACTGGGACATAGGCTCCTTTTTTTTTTTTTAAGATTTTTTTTTTTCTTCTTAAGTAGGCTCCAAGCCCAGTGTGGAGCCTAACGCAAGGCCTGAACTCACCACCCTCAGATCAGAGACCGGAGCTGAGATCAAGAGTTGGATGCTTAACAGACTATGCCACCCACACGCCCCTAAGATTTCATTTTTAAGTCATCTCTGCACCCAAGGTGGTGCACCCGAACTCACGACCCCAAGATCAAGAGTCCCGTGCTCTACCGACTGAGCCAGCCAGGTGTCCCTCCTGATTTTTCGTTCATTCTACAATGGTAGCCGTTGTCAGCACACCTGGACTTGGCATGGGGGCCTGGGCCTCCAGGAGCTCAGGCCAGGGTCTTCTTAACTCCCCAAGGGTGAAGTGCGAGTGTGTCCCAGGCGGGCTGATGTTTTGCCTTGTCCTCATTGCCCATGTCGCCTCACCAAGGAAACATGACAAGCCTTATACTTTTTGATTTTCTTTTCTTTTTCTTTCTTTCTCTCCTTTTTTTTTTTTTTTACCAACTGAGTCCCGCCAAGACTTAGGGTTTTTTTGTTGTTGTTTTTTTTTTTAAGATTTTATTTATTTGACAGACAGAGATCACAAGTAGGCAGAGAGGCAGGCAGAGAGAGGGAGGAAGGGAAGCAGGCTCCCTGCTGAGCAGAGAGCCCGATGCGGGGCTCGATGCGGGGCTTGATTCCAGGACCCTGAGACCATGACCTGAGCCGAAGGCAGAGGCTTAACCCACTGAGCCACCCAGGCGCCCCAAGACTTAGGTTTAAAGACACAGTATAGCTCTGCCTTCCAGACACCTGAAGTCACCCTGCTGCTTCAGACACAGTCACAGGCTCCCCGGGACTTAAGGAGCAACCGCCTGCCTCTACCGTCTGGTCTCCGTGACCCTCGAGGTCGAGGCACTCAGCCATTGGGACCACTCCGCAGCCTCGTCAGACCTCAGAGGGACATCACTGTCCAGCCCAGGCCCTGACCGGGCTCTTCCTGGCATACCCTCGGTCTGTCAACTAGCCATTTGCAGAGTCCTTTATATTGACCTGTGGTTTATGAAACACTGAATGTTTATAAAAACCCCATGGAGCCGAGTTGAGGGATTTGCCTGGAGTCGCACAGCCAGTGAGGCGGACGGAAACCACACCCAGATCTCCGGAAACTCCAGGGCTGAGACCTGGATCGCTCGCAGGGCTTCTCTCCCCTCACCCCCGTCTCCATGCAGGTCTCTCTGCTCGGGGTGGACCACAGCAGGGCCTGGGCCGCCTCTGGCTCTCCAACGTGGGCTGCGGTTGTCCAGGTCCCCGTAGGAAATAGGGAGCATTTCCTATTGTCCCGCTCAGGGCTGGGAGAGCCGGCTCTTCCCAGCAGCCACCGCAGGGCAGGCCTTGCTCTCCCAGGTACCCCAGCGCTCCCTCCACTGGGCAGGTAGGGCTCACTGCTGCCCAGACATGCGGCTCCCATGACTCACCCACAGCCTGGGCACCGCCTGGAGAAGACCTGTGGAAACCAGCTGGGTCAGGCCAAGCTGGCGAAGCAGCCCTTCCATCCACTTTCCCTGCCAGCTTGGGTCCCCGCAGTGTGGCCCTCGGTTTTCCCACTGGGTCGATGGGCTTAAGGAGATAAGGCTTCCAACCTCCAGGTCCGCTTACCAGTTAGAGCTTTCCTCCATCAAAATCTGCCTGATCCAGAGGCACCTGGGGGGTCAAGTCGATTAAGCAACCACCTTCGGCTCAGGTCATGATCTCAAGGCCCTGGGATAAAGCCCCGCATCGGGGTCCCTGCTCATCGGCAGGTGGGGCAGGGGAGTCTGCTTCTCCCTCTCCCTCTCCCTCTGTGTGTGCTCACACTCGTCTCTCTAGCTCTCACTCTCTCTCAAATAAATAAAACCTTTTTTTTTTAAAGATTTTATTTACTATTTGACAGACAGAGATCACAAGCAGGCAGAGAGGCAGGCAGAGAGAGAAAGAGAGGAGGAAGCAGGCTCCCTGCCGAACAGAGAGCCTGACGCAGAACTCGATTCCAGGACCCTGGGATCATGACCTGAGCCGAAGGCAGAGGCTTTAACCCACTGAGCCACCCAGGCACCCAAATAAATAAAATATTAAAAAAAAATCTACCTGGTCCTCCATGTTCCCTGTAATCACGAGAAAGATTTCCTCCTGCAACAGGACTCCGATTCTGGGGAATATCGTCCTCTGGGATATTAACAATGGCCGCTAACATTAGTCAACAGCCAACTGTATGCTTGGCACTATCTAAACAGAAGCAAGCTTTTGAATTTCCCGTGATCCTGGGTAGGAGGAGAAGATGGAGCAAACATTTGCGTCCAACTGTGTACATGGCAGGACAGAGTGTCACTGGTGGAGAAGGGAGCGAAGTTGACTCGCTGGCAGTAACAGAGTGAAGTCGGGTCACCCTGGCATCGGCCTCCACCAACTCCCGCCCTCTATTTCCAAGGCATCAAGCTGCCTTCCAGGAGCAAAGAGGATTCCATTTCTGTTTCAGAGCAAAGGTTAATAATGCAAGAAGTTACGGATATGTGCACAGCTCGGATGTTGTGACTTCATCTTTATTAGACGTGGGAGCAAGACAGGCAGAGGGGCCTGGTGAAACCTGAGACAAGGAACGCAGTCAGAAAGAGGCAGGAATCCAAGCAGGCCCAGCTACCGAAGTGAATGCCCTGAACTAGAAATGCTAGTGCGGGCGAGCTGGGGTAGAGCTGGCTTGTCACTGACATTGTACGGGAGCTGATTATAAATGGTTGAAAAAGCTGACACCGAAAGCTTTCCGCAAACGGGCCTTTTAAAATGCCCATCATTTCGGGGGCACCTGGGTGGCTCAGTGGGTTAAAGCCTCTGCCTTCAGCTCAGGTCCTGGGATCGAGCCCCGCATCGGGCTCTCTGCTCAGCATGGAGCCTGCTTCCCCCTCTCTCTCTGTCTGACTCTCTGCCTACTTGTGATTTCTGTCTGTCAAATAAATAAATAAAATCTTTTTTAAAAATAAATAAATAAATAAAATGCCCATCATTTCGAAGCCAGGAGGTGAATGTGGCAGGCCAGCTTGTAGAGGCCATCCCTCTGCTGATGCTGCTTTCAAGAGCAGCACCATCGTTCTAGACCCCTGGATTGATGGGCTAATTGCCCAGGGTGAGTCTTTGCCTGGGGAGATAGTCCACTCAAGGAGAGGACTTGTTAGAGTGGGATGCAGAAAACAGCCCTAGTTTTCAGCTCCAGAGAGTTTCAGGAACCAGATCCAGAGATTCAGACCTGGGAGGGAAAGGGGTGGGTCGGAGCTGGAAGAGGACTATCGGAGGCTTCTTGGAGGCTTACCGCCATGGGGCCTGTTGTCAATTGCTCTACCTTGTTCTGGAAGCTCCTTTGGGGAAACAGCCTTAGAGCAAAGAGGTCGCCATGGCACAGCTCAGGAAGATCTAATGGAATTGTTCACTAATTCTTTATAAAAGATCTCTAATTTTTGGCATATATCTTGGAAAGAATCAAAGAATTGAGTGACATTGCAATAACCAAACCTCTTCCAGCTCTGATTATGTGAGCCAGGCCTCAAAACTCAGACATGGATTAAAATGTACTCAGTGTAGTACTGATGGTGATTCCTAGCTCTGCCTCGGAATAAATAACACAGATGCATGTATACGTGAATGTGCATTTAAAAAAATCCATCTAGGGACGCCTGGGTGGCTCAGTGGGTTAAGCCTCTGCCTTCAGCTCAGGTCCTGATCTCAGGGTCCTGGGATCGAGCCCCGCATCGAGCTCGCTGCTCAGCAGGGAGCCTGTTTCCCCCTCTCTGCTTGCCTCTCTGCCTAGTTGTGATGTCTCTCTCTCTGTGTCAAATAAATAAATAAAATATTTTTTTAAAAATCCATCTAAATAAAATTTAACTCTCCATATTCAAATTGCTATCAATATCTGTAAAGCACTCATGTGACTTTGATCAATTAGGTATAATGACTGCAACGGCATCTCTGGCCAGAAGAAACAACACTCCAAGGTTTACAGTCACAAGAAAATTAAGGTTAGTTGGGGTGCCTGGCTGGCTCAGTCAGTGGAGCATGCGGCTGTTGGTCTCAGGGTTGTGAGTTTGAGCCCCACGTTGGGCGCAGAGCTTACTTTAAAAAAATTAACATTGGCATTTAAGTGCGTATTTTTATTTCAAAAATGTATAATATGGCAATCATTGAAAGACAGTAGGGCATGAAAATGAATAGGATGTGGGATAAAACCCTGTGATGCCAATGGGATGGGGATAGGAGTTGGAAAGAGAGGAGGAATAATGTAAAATTTCTGACCAGAATTTGTCTGTATACTTTTTTCAAAGGATGATGGCGAGCAGGGCTACCCCTGAAAGGTTTACTGCCAGTTCCTCGACAAATGTCCCGGCCCAACAAAGCTGTACTTGAAAGGAGCCCACATTGTAGATGCCTTTTATTGGCAACTTTGGGGGATAGAATTGAAGATAAAAATTTCAAAATTGCCTCCTACTAATGCTCAAAAAAGAGGAGCTGACGTGCAGCATCTTGCAAAAACCCTCCAGCTACATCCTTTGCAGCTACTTAAGGTTATAATAAAAAAAAAAAAAAAAAAAACTGATGTCAGCTTAAAAGCATCCAAAGGGATACACCACTTTTCAAATGTCTTTTAGGCGACATGTGAGCAAAGGAATATAAAGACAAAGTCAGCAGCGGCAATCAAGACGACCATCCACACTCCACTCTGCTCGGGAAGCTTATCTATCCGGCATCCGGCTGGCTCAGGCAGTGGAGCATGCAACATTTCATCTCTCAGGGTTGTGAGTTCAAGCCCCATGTTAGGTGTAGAGATTACAAAGAAAAGGAAAGAAAAGAAAAAAAAGAGAGAAGAGAAGAGAAAAAGGAAAATGAAAAGAGAAAAAGGAAAATGAAAAGAGAAGAGAAGAAAAGGAAGGAGAAAGAAACTCTTACCTAACTTCCACTCCTTATCTTGGGAGAATCGAGAAGAACCATTTGCTCTCCCCCTTTTCTGACTTAAACCCAATGCACCCAAGATCTGTGGTATAGGAAAAAAAAAAAAAAAAGGGAAGAAAGAAAGAAAAAAAAAAAAGAACTCTGGTATAGTGTGACCAGAAAACAGGATTAAGAGGGAAGAAACCACTGTGCCACTAACTTGCTTTGTGGCCTCACAGTGTGGTCATTTTCTTCTTCTTTTTTCTTTCTTTCTTTCTTTCTTTTTTTTTTTTTTTTTGTGAGTGACTCTACACCCAACATGGGGCTTGAACTCATGACCCTGAGATCAAGAGTTACATGATCCACTGACTGAGCCATTCAGGTACCCCAGTTACTTCTTTCTGGTCCTCAGTTTCCTCCCTGCAAAGAGTACTGGGTCATATATTTTTAAATTTTTATTTATTTGAGAGACAGAGGGTGGGTGGAGGAGCAGAGGGACAAGCAGACTCCCAGCTGAGCACAGAGCCTGATGCGGGGCTCGATCTGGGGACCCTGAAATCATGACCTAAGCTGAAACCAACGAGTCAGACATTTAATCACCAGAGCCACCCAGACGCCCCTGGATCATATTTTTAAATGTACACTTAAAAAGCACAATCTTATACTAAAGGTTTATGATCATGAATGTTCCTTCATTTAAAAAAAATAGTAACATTTTTAGACTCTTAGCTATTATTTAACATTTAAATCTATTGTTTTCTTCCGCTCTCCCCACTAGGCTCCTGAGGAACGAACACATCTCTGGGTGAAACATATGCCAGTTTCGAGACCTTGTGTCCTATAGATCTCTGTTTCTGTCTGGGTCAAAGTCCCTTGTCCCCTATCCCCCAGACAGTCTTGTCTTAGCTCTAACTGAGCTGGTGATGTCTGTCCATGCGCCCATCAGTAAAGAACTATTCACTAAGCATCTACTACTCACGCGCCATTCCTCAAGCATGAAGACTACAGACAGAAATGAGAGTCCCGGCTCTCAGTCTGGTGAGGGAGGAATGTGTGGCTGAGTGATGACAGAAATACAAATGCAAACACGGGAAGGTGCTACGGTGAGGGCCCAGAGGGAGGGAGTGGTCAACTCTTCTGGTGGGACTGGTGAAACTCTAGAAACACTTGAACTGAACTCGTGGGCAGACTGGAGGAGAAAGTGGAAGGCATTTCTAGCACAGAGAAGTATACGAAGGCATGATGACACAGTGAGTCCTGGGGACTGCGAGTGTATCTGGAGGGCAGAGAGTCGGGATGGAGATTGGGGCTGAAGACAGAAGTCAAGGGATTAGCTGGGATAGGTTGGCGAAGCAGGAGACGGATCATGGAGTCTGGTCATTATCCTGAGAGGAGGGGGAAAGGGACACATCCAGGAAGAATGAAGTCGAGAAAGGATTGGAGAGGTTAGACCCAAGGCAAGGAGGCTTGATCAGAGGCTACTGGTGTGGTTCGGATAAGAGATGATAAAAGCCCAACGATGGCAGAACCAGTAAGCACAGTGAGGAGTTGGACTTTAGATAAAGAGTCAAGGATCCCTCTCAGGTGTTCAGCTTGGAAGTTTCCATTCCTCAAGAGAGAATTAATTATAGGAGGAAGAGCAGGTTTAGGGAAGCAAAAGAGTAGACTCATGTGGAGACAAAGTGAGTCATGACGCTCAGCTAACCATTGTGAGGGCCTTGGAGCTCCAGCGGCACAGCAGTCAAAGCTGAGAATTTCTCACACGCTGTGCGTGGCTAATCACAGGGCACTCCATGTAACCAAAGCAACAAGCCACCTCCAGTGTGGGCTCCAAAGTCAGCTTTTAACCAGATTCAAACAAGTGTTAAAGTCAACCTCCATGAATTTGGGGGAAGCAGAAGAGATGGCAGGTTCTGAAGCAAGAGGCAAGCGTAAGAAACTACTTCAGCTTCAGAGTCTTCTTGAAGGATCAGCACAGTTTGGAGGAAGAAAAAGCATTTAAGTTGTCAGATTTAGGTAGGCCTGCAACACTGACCTTTTGAAAGCATGTTTTTTTTTTTTTAATATTTTTAAAAATATTTTTATTTATTTATTTGACAGAGATCACAAGTAGACAGAGGAGATAGGCAGAGAGAGAGGAGGAAGCAGGCTCCCCACCGAGCAGAGAGCCTGATGTGGGGCTCGATCCCAGGACCCCGGGACCACGACCCAAGCCGAAGGTGGAGGCTTTAACCCACTGAGCGACTCAGGTGCCCCGGAAAGCATGTTTAAACACAATGCAACACACACACACACACACAACCTCGAGCAAGTATTGATAAAAATCCCTTTTATAGTTAGGGATAGAATTACAATTCTGTTTTCTAAGAGGCTGAAATTGGGGAGCTTTTGCTGATCTCCTTTGGGGGTAGTACTGATTGATGGGAGAGACATTTAAAGCTTTGATTTTCAACATGTAGACAGGGCACCTGGCTGGCTTAGTTGGTAGAGCATGGGACTCTTGATCTTGGGGTTGTGGGTTCAAGTCCCATGTTGGGCATAGAGCTCTCTTAGGAAAAAATACATAAAATCAGCATATAGACAAACAAGTTTTTTTTTTTTTTTTAAGATTTTATTTATTTATTTGATGGAGACAGAGACCACAAGCAGGCAGAGAGAGAGGAGGAAGCAGGCTCCCTGCTGAGCAGAGAGCCCGATGCGATGCGGGGCTCTATCCCAGGACCCTGAGATCATGACCTGAGCTGAAGGCAGAGGCTTAACCACTGAGCCACCCAGGCGCCCCCCCCAACAAGTTATTTTTTAATGGCTATTATTATTTGCATAGGTTCAAGATAGATGTGGTCCGGCAACAGATCTTCAAAAAGAGATAATTCAGGATTTTAATTGAGCGACCCCACATCCAATGAACCAACAGCATACCATTGCCGAGAGAAAGCTAATACGACCCTGGTCTACGTTAATATTCTACAGCAGTTTTCCTGGTCACCTTCTTGGGCTAGACTCTCTGAACACAAAGGAAAAAAAAATTATGGCTTCTATCCTAAAAGAAACTCCTCTTCCGGCAGGGCAGATACACACTCCCTCCTTTCGTATTTCTATGCCAACTTATCTCCCCCCCGCCCCCAAAGGTCAGACAACTGTTGGTCATTTATGGGAGAGTTGCAACGCTAAACCCTCAGCAGACAGCAGATTATTTCTTGCTGTGTTTATAGATTTCCTAGCAACGGGGACTGCATGCTTGTTTTCCTATGTGACAAGCCCTGAAAGAGGCAAGGAGTCTGTGCCAGAGAGCCGTGGGAGTTTACTGGCTCCGTGGGAGTTTACTGGCTCTGGGCTCTGCCTTCCTGGAAAACCTAGCCTGGATACCTGAGGGTAGGAACAGCCAGAGGCCGTTTCTGACACATCCAACTTCCTCCACAACAGTACTTGCAAACAATGGGACCAAGAAAATTAAGAGCTACCTAAACACCTATCTTCTCTCCTACATTTGTAAGTCTCCTTTGCAGATGGAGTGGGCCTGCCTAGTTCTGGCCAATGGTTGATGAAAAAAAAAAAAAAAGATACACGTCACTCCCTTTGACCCCATTCACTGTTGACGCATCTCTAGCATCTTTCCCTGCTGCGTCAGCCTGGAAGGCGGAGATGTATTTCTCCTTAATGTGAGAGATACATCTTGCATAAATCCGTTATTCTCAAGGTTGGCCATTGCAACAATTAGCATGAGGTCTCTTGACGAATATAAACCAGGCAGCTTCCTTCTTGACCTCTCTGTATAGCACTGCTGTCTTTCAGGATGCCCTTGTGACGACTCCTGTTCTTCCTCGGTAGTTCATTACCCATTACCTTTGTATGCCCCTGGGGCTGTGTGTTCAACACTCTTCACATACAGATCAAAATGGGATCTGGAAAAACTCACCTAGTCCTGGGATTTCAACTATCACTATAGTCTCTATGTCGACAACTTCCGAATCTACATCTCTGGCTTGGGGTATTTCTGACCCTATGCCTTAAAGTTATGCAAAATGTGGGGCTTCATGGATAATGGGTTTTGATAGAAAATGAAGTCCTGTTAAGATGTAGAACTCAGGTTTCCCCTCTAAAAGTTTGCAACGTAAACGGATTTTATGTCAATCATTCAAGAAGTAATTTTAACTCAAGTTCTGAGGGTTACAAACTAGGACAAAGAAACGTGATGAGCTTTGTAATCTGGAACCTGTTGTAGATAAACAGGAAAGTCCTGAGCAAGGTTTTCCAATTTCCATTCACAGCTCATTCCTAGCTACCAACACGCCACCAAATGTGGAGTTGGGAAGAGACGCACACAACTTCAGTTTTCCCTTGTCTGGGGCAAATCTCTATACCTACATGGTGTTTCTGACTTCACTCAATGCTCACAGCCACCGGCAGGGTGACATTCTAGGAGTTACTCCCTTTTTATAGGTAAGGAAACAAATCATACATCTTACACCCAGATGCCCTTCCAGGTTTCCTCTGCTTCCCATTTGGTCTCGTTCTCCTTTGCCAGTGCTGCTCAAACTTTAGTGAGCATGAGAATCACTTGAGGGGTCTTCTTAACAGACTGCTGGGCTCCATCCTGAGTTTGATTCAGTAGGTCTGGAGCAGGGCCTGAGAATTTGTATTGTTGTTTTTGGTTTTTTTTTTAAGATTTTATTTATTTATTTGAGAGAGCGAGCGAGCATGAGAAGGGGAAGGGTCAGAGGGAGACTCCCTGCCAAGCAGGCAGCCTGAAGCAGGACTCCATCCCGGGACTCCAGGATCATGACCTGAGCCGAAGACAGTCGCTTAACCAACTGAGCCACCCAGGCGCCCGAGAATTTGTATTTCTAACAAGTTCCCACATGCTGCTATTGGTCCCCGGAACTATACTTAATGACAATCACTGTCCTGTGCCTGGGGTAGCAGTTTAGTGGCAAAAAGTTTCCAGCCAGATTCTTTCCTAGACCAGCCGCTAATCAGCTCTGTGACCTTGAACAGGGCTTTATTCCAAAGGAAGCTCACAGCTTCAGGCTTCAATAATCTTGCTTACTTTCCATTTACTGTTATTCTGTTACCATTCCATATATAGTGTTTGGAGACAAAAAACCAGAGCATTGGGTATCTCCAGATTTTGCAAGCAGCAAAAATCCTGGTGACAAGACACATTCAGAGTAAAATTAATGTATGATATTGTCCTTCCTGATGTTATAGGACAGCATGTTTTCCTCTAAAGACGGACATTGAAGATAGACAAATGGCACTTAAAATGACACTGAATACATTTATCCCACTAGGGCAGATTACCAGCCTTAAAACCCAACAAAAGACTTGCTTCAGTATGTAACAGGACCCAAGGACTTCTAATCACCACCACCAATTTAGGAGGTAATTGAAGCAACTCTTAGCACCCTGAGCATGACATTGTAGACGGGCGTGGGACTGGGTGCAAGGGGATCAGGATATTCTGCTGTCTGCTCCGAGAACTACCTTAACCCCACCCCCACCTACCCCTGCCCAACACCGTTCCTGAAACCTCAGCTTACGCTTGCTGCTTGATTTCCCAGCACCTTGTCATCCTCCTCTGCCCCTACCACACGAGGTCATTTTCTCTCATTATTCCTGTGCTCAGATGTCCTCCTTGACTGCAATGCAAGGACTTGTACTCCAGTGAGACTGCCTTTACTTCTGAATTATTTCAACTTTTTGTAAAAACTTTTTGTACAGCTTTTGTGTTATCAGGTAACCTCATTGTAAGAGATGCAAACCTCTAGCAGGCACACGGCCTGAACCACTCATCTGGCTCTGTGCTGAAGGGCTGGGTGTTCAGCCAGACTAAATTATTCATGTGGGGTGTTTTGCTGCCATACCTCCACGTTTATTCTCAAAGTGAGGAGTCTCCTGCGCTTGATGAAATCTTACTCATCCTTCAAAATGCAATTCAGAGATTATCTCCTCTGACTTCCATCTGCTTCACTGGTGCGCACTCGTTCTGGCAACAGAATCTCACGTGAACGGTCTCCTACGAGCTGTCGCTCCTGAATTCGCAGGGAGTAGCCAACGCCTGGCACGTAAGGACTCAGTAAATGCTCTTTAACTGCTGATCTATTTGTGAATAAAATTAATCCCTATTGCTATTTGTGCACAACTTGCACTTTTGTAAAAAGTGCACTTAAAAAAACCCCCATACATGGTTGTTATATAAAATTCAAGATAAAGCGGCAGCAGCTTACACTTTCCTCATTATTTTGCAAGGGGCAGGCTGGCCAAAATGTCAAAAAGAGTCCAAGAGTATTTTCATGTGGGCGCCCGGGTGGCTCAGATGGTTAAGCATCTGCCTTCGGCTCAGGTCATGATTTCGGGGTCCTAGGATCGAGTCCTCTATCGGGCTCCCCGCTCAGCAGGGAGCCTGCTTCTCCCTCTGCCTCTCATGAAAAAATAAAATCTTTAAAAAAATGTTTTCATGTTTTTTGGTCTTTATACTCACACTTGCACATGAGCACTCGTGTGCACGCGCACACACACACGCACACCCCCCATCTAGAGGCTAACTTACTGGTTTTCCTGTGCTTCGAAACCTGGACTAAAACATTACACTCTTTATGGAGTTGCATGTTACCACAGTGCAAACCAGTTTTGCAATTAATAAAAAATAGTTACTTAGCAACTGTTGAGAGCAGTTTCTAAAAATAGCCCCTCCCCCCTTTCTTCCAATCCTAAATATCTAATGTGGCACTTTATCACCACTAAGATTTGTGCCACTGTCCACTGGCAGAGAACCAATGTATGGCTGCCTGACATCCCACAGAAATGGTTTCCAATGGTTATTCAAACTATTTACTTCTCTGGGTCAGTAGCACTTCAGACTTAATATGGTAATATTGAGAAAGGGCTACATTTTTTCTACTTAAGACATTATCCTCTACGTCATCATCAGGGCTATAGAAGTACTACAGAACTGGGGGGAGAAGACCCTTTTCAGTGACAGTGAATGTACTAGTATTACTTTTTTAGATTTTTTTTGACAGAGAGATCACAAGTAGGCAGAGAGGCAGGCAGAGAGAGGGGGAAGCAGGCTCCCTGCTGAGTAGAGCCCGATGATGCGGGGCTCGAACCTAGGACCCTGAGATCATGAACTGATCCGAGGCAGAGGCTTAACCCATTGAGCCACCCAGGTGCCCCTAATGTACTAGTATTATTAGGATAAACTGCACAAACCGGGTTATGTGAAAATGCTCCAAAAATGTGCAGGTAATATCGACAACCCCAAGGAAAAATAATTTCCTGTTTCTCTAGCAGAATGCAATTTTATTAAAGCATTCCACTCTCGATTAGACATGGAGAGCCTATCTTACACTATCCAACACTGATACCTAATTTTAAATTTTAATCATTTTAAGGTGATTTCAAAAAACCAATTTCAATTTTTAGTTAAGACTGGAGAGTAGCGGGGCGCCTGGGTGGCTCAGTGGGTTAAGCCGCTGCCTTCGGCTCAGGTCATGATCTCAGGGTCCTGGGATCGAGCCCCGCATCGGGCTCTCTGCTCAGCAAGGAGCCTGCTTCCTCCTCTCTCTCTGCCTGCCTCTCTGCCTGCTTGTGATCTCTGTCAAATAAATAAATAAAATCTTAAAAAAAAAAAAAAAGACTGGAGAGTAGCACAATTGACGGATACGTTCTTGCTATCACTAGCATGCAGATGAGGTACTTGGTGGTAGCTAGGTAAAAGCTGGTTGATAAATGCACTGATGGCCAGTGCCACCAGGGGAAGCAAATTCTTTCTGGCCTGGGTTCTAGTCTTGGTTTTGGCAATTTCCGCGCATCTGTACATCTTCTGGGGCTTCACTTCTACCAACTTATCTGTAGGAGACTGAAGAAAACAAGAGCTAGTACTTGGTCCTCAACGCCCACTCTAACATTCCAAGTTGAGAGAGGACTTAATGAAAACCTTTGACGACAATGTCTTGGACTTTGTAAACTAAGTTGCCATCCTATTTGATGTTACTTTAAAGATACATAGACAACATAGATTATTCTAAAGGGGGAAGTTCTTGTTTGAAAATCCAGGAGAATGGAAGTAACCCCCCTGCAGCCCTGGGCTTCAGGATCCACACAAGTAAAAGGGAGACAGGACTCACCTTGTTGGGAAGTTGTGGCAATTAGGCAAATTAATACATGTAACACGCCTGGCATAAAGCATTCAATAAATGGTTAATATTAGCAACCTCTGGTTCTCAAATGGTGATAAAATTTCAAAAGGAAAGGACACCAGGTCTAACCATATAAAAACTAAAGGAAATCAGGTTTCGGTTCTGGCTCTGTAAAACTTAACAGATGCCACATCCTGACTAATCCTTTTCTCAATTTTTTTTTTTTTTTAAGATTTTATTTATTTGTCAGAGAGAGAGGGAGAGAGAGCGAGCACAGGCAGACAGAATGGCAGGCAGAGGCAGAAGCAGGCTCCCCGCCAAGCAAGGAGCCCGATGTGGGACTCGATCCCAGGACGCTGGGATCATGACCTGAGCTGAAGGCAGCTGCTTAACCGAGCCACCCAGGCGTCCCCTTTTCTCAATTTTTAAAAAAAATTTTATTTGCCAGAGAGAGAGGATACAAGCGAAGGGTGCAGCAGGCAGAGGGAGAAGCAGGCTTCCTGCTGGTGGGGCACTCGATCCCAGGACTCGGATCACAACCCCAGCCGAAGGCAGGCACCTAACTGAGCCACGCAAGCAACCCTTATCAATTCTTTTCTAATGCGAGGAATAGTAATTGTTCCATGATGTCAGAACGATGAAGTCGGATGATGCACAGAATTGTGACAGCTGTTAAGTTAGTTCTATATGGATTCAAATTCCTTAAATCTGCAAGACATTCTATGAAACTTAGTATTTCAATCTTTAAAATGGGATGATCACACCACCTTTCCAACTGAGTGTCCAGGTTAGGTATTTTTATAATGTCCCCTGGCAAGTAATGCGTATTACTGCACGGCAAGTAATATTTTTAGGACACTGTAAATGTCCTGCTCATCAAACCTGCGCTTTCTCCCTTTAGTAAAATGACTTTTCAAATGCATTACTTTTCTTAGCTGATACTTTAAAAAAGTTTTCCCTTCTCCCCATTTTTATATGAATACAGAAATCATGGATATTAGTGTTATATTGTAATCAAAACTTTCATAATCTACTTGATACACAGTTGGCCAGTAAGAGCCTTTTGAGAGGCTCCAGTGGTCTGACATGCACTCGTTTTTTGAGAATTCTCTTTCTAGCACAACAGAATGTTCCAGGTTCATCTTGTATTTTCTCCACCCCAGCCCTAAAGCTAAACATTTCTCCAAGGAGCCATGGTTCCTTTCAGTATTTAGAAATGAAGAACTGGTACTCAGGTGTGCTCACTGCTACTGTCCTAGCACAGGTTCCAGGCCCTCAGTGAACACAGCTGGAAAACACACACACACACACACACACAGTCATTAAAGACAAAAGGGTGAGGGCAAAACACTACAGACACAACTAAGTACAATCAATGGCACCTGTGTTCTGCCCTGGACAATTTGAAGTATTACAAAAGGCACTTGGGATAACTGATGGAACAGGCTGGACTAGAAAACTGGGTCAATCTTAAAATGTTCTATTTTGATAACTGTACCATGGTTAGTATGAGCATTTCTATTTTTTTTTAAGATTTTATTTATTTGACAGAGAGAGAGATACCACAAGTAGGCAGAAAGGCAGGCAGAGAGAGGTGGAAGCAGGCTCCCTGCTGAGCAGAGAGGCTGACAAGGAACTTGATCCCAGGGACCTGAGATCATGACCTGAGCTGAAGGCTCACTCAACTCACTGAGCCACCCAGGCGCCCCACGCATCTCCCATGTAGGTCCAAAAACCTACATTAAAATATTAGGTACAGGGGCACCTTGGTGGCTCAATCATTTAAGCATCTGACTTGATTCCAGGTCAGGTTGTGATCTCGGATTGTGAGATGGAGCCCCGCAGGCGGCTCTGCAGCATCCTGCTCCACGCCAGGCATCATGCACGCTTAGAATGCCCTCTCCCTCCCTCCCCCTCTGCGCCACAGCCTCGCACTCCCTCCCAGAAGCCCCCCCCAACCCGGTTTTAAGAAATGAAGTGTTAAAGCGCATGTTTGAAGAGAAGACGCAAACACAATAAAGGGGCACAATGTAAACAACATAAACAATGTTGAGCACAAAGGAGAAACCACGGCACTATTCTTGTAATTTCAGTCAACTCTATGCCCAACCTGAGTCTTGAACTCACACCATTGAGATCCCTCTTGATCTCATGCCACTGCATGCTCTAAGGACCAAGCCAGCCAGGTGCCCTTTAAATGATACCAGTAACAAAGATAAAAAGTTTAAGAAGCACCTTGCAGACTAAAGGCCTACAGAAAACACAGACTATTTCTGCAGGTACTGACTCAGTTCACGGAGGTGACCTAGCTCTGGCCTTGTTAATGTTTGAACCATGGTATTTCATGGGTAGCTGTGCAAGTCATGCTTTTATCAATGAAAAGGAACAAAAATTTTCTTAATTCGAGAATAAAGCTACATGTATTAACTTTTGTAAAGCCTTACACCCAACATGGACTTAAACTCACAATCTGGAGATCAAGAGCCACATGCTCTACCCACTGAGCCACCCAGGTGCCCCAGTGGCACAGTTGGTTAAACATCCTACTCTTGGTTTCAGCTCAGATCCTGATCTCAGGGTCATGGGACTGAGTGTAGCATTTTGCTCCACGTTCAACCAGTCTGCTTAATACTCTCTACCCCCTCAGTCTAAAATAAATCAATCTTTAATGGCAAAGAAATGTATATATAAAACATCTATATTTTGTTAGACAAAAGTGTCTTTGGAGAACCAGTAACTGAAAGTAGTTTCATACAGCTGCTAAATTTCATCCTAATATGGAATCTCTCCCCACTTCTTCCAAATAAGATACTATATTGGGAGAACTTGAGATTTGGACCTGAACCATAAATTTCTCTAAAGTCTCCTTCAGTATTTTTCATCATTTTGACAGAATAGGGTATAACCTGCAGATTCCACACTATCCTTTTTCACTACCAATCCTCCCCCGCTGTTCTTGTCTATACTAAAATGAACTATAAAGGGCTCTTTACATGGACTCTCAATAGGTTGGTTTCCTACTCACAGGTTTTCCATGCCCTTTTGCTTTCACAAACAGCCCCAGTCTCTAGGCTAGAGCCTAATCACAACCTCCACTTGACTCCTCAGAGTACTTTGTGATCCTTCCAAAGAGCACTTGAATTATACCCATCCCCTTCCAGTCCTGCAGCTGTTCTCTACCTTTCATAGTCCCATCTTTCAGATTTTTCGTTTGCTCCTCCCCACTCATCTATCAGCTCCCACATCTGTCTACACTTCTACTTTCAACTATAATTCTTGCATACTCTGGTTGGCCTCCCCACTATGAAGGACATAAATCTCATTTACTGGTCACTTAAACACTTCGTCCATCTCCACCTAACTCTTCTCTCCATTCAGAAGTCACTTAGGGAGCCAGGAGCTCTGGCTCAGATCTTCCGTGGTACTGACACCAAGGAACTGCTCCTAGTACTTAAAACCATCACCATTACAAACATGTCTTCCTAATTTTTGATCCAGATAGGTGTACACAGTAGCCAATAGTAGCAGTTCCTCAAGAAACTCTGAGGGATCTGGTTTGGTAAAGGTAAAAGGTAGAAGCAATCAGTTCACCCTGCCAGGCTGATAAAGGGCAGAGACCAAACAACTGAACGAAGTATGAATATCCAGGTCTCTACAGCTTTGGCAAGTTTTCCTTCTCATCATCAAATTCTAGATACTGTGGGTCCACAGCCTCAGCAAGACACAATGCCATTCGACCACAACTTGAAACATGCATCAGACAGCTAAGTCTAAGAGCTCTCCTATTGCTCAACATTTTCAGCACTTTTGCCTACGTCCTCAACACTTGTCTAACGAGCCATTTCAGAAAACCAAGTCATTTTACTTCAACAGTGTACTGTTTGGTAATACACAGCCTGATTAGATCACCTTACTCACGACTCATTACCATCTTTGGCCATTTCAAAAAAATAAATACACAAGCCAACTCTGTCAAGGTATAGTCTCTCACTTTAAAGGGGACAGCGTATCTGAGCTAAATGGGACACTCTGCTACACCTCATACAGACCTACTCACATTTTGATCAAATTATCCAAATAAAAACTAAGAGAAAACCTAAAATGTTGCTACATACCCATTTGCTCAGGAGAGTCTATAGCAGACTACTGAATTTTCAGGAGCTGGGAGTCTAAGGCACCCTTCTTAGAAGTCCAACAGTTCATTCTACTCAAGGTGAAAGAACCCATTCTCTATTTCAGCCAATGTTAGGGAACACTAGCTTATTGCCTTGGGTTCTAAATCTTGTTATTCTTATTACAATAGAATTCAGTTTATAATCATTACAGTATTCTCTGCTTGAAACATTTTAATAGTGTTGCAGGGACTAGTAGAAATAGGAAAATCTCTTGCTATTTGTTGATGGAAAAAGTTAACACAAACCTCCAAAATGTCATTTGTAGGCCATAGGAGCATGAGCACAACCATATGGGAGGAGATAACCAGTCTCTCCCTTCATATATATTTTTTTATTTTCTTGTTATACCTTCCCAAAACAGAGACATTCAACAGTAGTTAGAGAATGGCCATCTCCCAACATTTAAAAAAAACTGCACCCCCCAATGGGTGAACAAAGTAGAGTGGTAACCTAGAGTTCAGCTGGGTAAGCCACTGCGGAGCCTTAAGTGGTGAGGTCTTCCAATTTCAGAGTGATGTGTCTTCAACTTGTATCATATTAGTGGAAAAACATAACTTAATTTTGGTGAAATGAGATTCATCTCCCGACAGGATTAGTAACAGCATTCACTGAATTTCACATTCTTCTTTTGTGAACTGTGAAGAAAATGAATGGTAGCTAGAAGATCAATGGGATTCCAGCTCCAGCTGCAGGTGGAATGAAGATATACCAGGACAAAAACACCTATATTTTGATTTACAAAGCTAACAGCAGTTTTAAATCTGCAACTTAATTACAGACCAACTACACCACAACCTTTTCAAATGGCAAAAATACAAAAAAGTTAAGTGTTACAAAAATATTTCAGAAAAAGTGCATAGTCTAAGTGCATAGTAAATAAAAGCACTGAAAAATATCTTGCTAGAGGGAGTTCAGCTTGGAAAAGTTATTACCAAAGCTAAACATTTTTATTTTACACAAACTATACTCAAAAATAGCTTTATGAGACTGATTTCTGGCTAAAAGTATCAAAGGGTTTATTAGTCAAGAAACAAATACCTTAACTGACACAGGTGGATAGAAAAGAAACAAGTAAGCTGCCTACCCCAAAAGTTCGCACTCATTAAGATTTCTGCAGTGTGATGGTGCTAACAGATCCTTTAATAGCAGAATGTGGTTGGTAATCATGGGATTAATTATTGCTAAAGTAGTTTTAAAAGAGAAAAAATAAAACTTAAACCTGACACAATCTGACCAAACATGTGTCAATGTACAGTTTCAAGGTAATTTTTACAAAATACCTACATTTACACAACAGGCTTCTGGCAGCCATTTTCAGACAAAGGTTCTTTTAATTTATCTTGACATGCTATAAATGAATAAATTACACTATTTAAAGAATTACTGTCAATAAGTTTTTCTTTCTCTTGTGTCAGAGAGAGGCAAGAAAAGAGTGCATTTAAGATTGAGAGGAAGCGCAGATAACTGAGGGAAAAGAACAGGGGCTCAGGGAGGGTCAGCAATCACATGAACCTCACCCGGTGGGATGCTCTCCAAGGTTAAGAATCTGCTCAACTCCAATTAACACGGAATTTAAAGAAAAACTATAAAATGGTAGTTAAACCCTTTAACGCTTTCATTCTTACTCAAAATCAGTCCAGCTGTGTAGTCTGAGGCTGCAGGAGTTAACACCACCAAGCCCTGGCCACTGCAGCACTAGGTACTGTGCCTGCAAGTCACTAAAAAAAGAAAAATGGAAGAATGCCTTTCCCCTTCAGACCAGGGGGAGGAAAAAAAAAAATTAAATAAAAAAAAAATCTGAGGAAAAGTTATTAACACTAAATCTAAAATGATTTGCAAAGGAATAGTATGTAACAAATGGCTTGAAGTAGTCTATTAAAAAACTGGGGAGATTTTGATTTCATAATGAGTCAGCAAGGCATTTTTGTTAAAAAAAATCTCATTTCCTTACAGAAACAGTTTTTAGTTTTTAATGAACTTGTAAACAAAAAATGCTCCCATTTCAAAATAAAAACAAAATCCCAGATCATATAGATGTTTACAGTGATTACATTTATCTAAGCAACATACATACATGTTCAGTTGTAAGATGTTAACTAAATTTCTGTGACAAATATGCTTTTTTTTTTTTTTTAATACCAAGAACATTATAGAGTTAATGCAGAGTCCTAAGGATAATCTAGTAGTCACTAAGTTTTTCTTAAGTCTTCACTTTAGATGCTGTTATTTCTAGCACGGGTAAGCAGGCAGAGTCTTTCGTATGCTCAAACACTGGAATCTTTGGTTGCTACCATATCAGCTGGCTTGCAAACAAGAAGCCAACCATTTTAAGAATGTTTTAAGTGAACAACTTGCAAACCCCAGGGATGGATAAACCCTAAGAATGCACAATTGTGAGCATTTACAACCATCACAACTGTGGCTGAAGACTGTTCATGCCGTTCTTCTGAAATGAGATCTCAAAGCAGTATAGTTCAAAATAAAAGATTTTAACAAAAAAATTGGCATATGCACAATTTCTCCACCAATTTGTGTGTGTCAACCATTTAGTTAACTTTTCCACTTGAAAAAATGCAATAGAAAACTGGACACCATGTTTCACTATCTCAGTTAATATTCACAATTACAGCGGCTACAACTCGGGACACGGCATCACCAATGCTGCCCAGAGCCAGTTTATACTGAAATTAAGTTCTTTACACCAAGTAAATGGTTGTTCACAACCACTGGCTAGTGTACATATGAACTAAAATTCCTAGATTTGGGGAGAAACAAATGCTGCTCCGATCATCTGCTCTGCTTCTTCTGTTCCTCAATTCATGCTTAGAAACCTGTTTAAAAAAACAAAACAAAACAAAACAAAAAAAGAAAAAAACAATGTTAAAATTCCAAGTTAAAAAATATATATTTTTAAAAAACCACACCCAAAATTGGGAAATTGGGTGAAACTGAGCTAATAATTATTTTAGAGTGGTGACTCATGTTACAATCTCATCTATTTGAAGATGACTAGAGCTCAATTTTTTAAAACAACAAAAAGCCCTTTTCTGTTCTGGATGCCTTTAGGTAGGAGGGGTACAGAGTCAGTCTTCCCTCCCAGTCAGCATGTAATTCTCAAGCTAGAGAATTACTGGTGATTTCAATGAACTTGTTTTGTTTACTTCCATTATTTCTAGTACCTATGTGTTTAAGTATCTATCAAATGAATGAAAAATAGATAGCTTTGCCTTAAAACTAGAAAGTATGTAACGTTTTAATCGTACTATGTGCAAGAAAGAAACTTTCTGCACATTGTTTCTGATACAAGTAAACAACAGTAAGGTTTAATAACAAATATACTCAACAAATAACCGAATCATTCCATGGAACACAATCCTGGTAAGTGTATGACTTTTATACAGAAACCATGTACCTTTCAAAATTCTTTGCTTCCATCAATCACATTACAAAGGTGAGGTTTTGCCCCGTTTGAAAATATAAACAATTAAGGCCTTGGGGCGGGGATGGGGGGATGGTGTGTCTTTATTTACTAAAGCCTTCCCACCCTATAAACGATACCCTCCTCCCACACAATTAGACTCTGAGACTTCCACCTCCAAGGAGGTTTGAATAGAAAAACAGCTTCAGGTAATAGCTCCATATTCCATCTGTGGCTAAAGACTACTAGAGGAAATGCTGATCTCTATTACCTGCAAGTTCCATCTATGGCTAAAGGCAGAAAGGAAATATGCCCACTTCTCACCAACTTCAAAATCCCATCAGTACCACCTCTCTTGTAAGAGCCATCCTTCTAGGTGTCTGTACCCCTTGGTGCACCCTCCCCCCGCAAACTCTTACAGCTGCCTCATTACTGCTCCTTGTAGCTCACTTTGATCTCTCACTTCTTCAGCACTGACACCATGTTTTTGTTAATCAGTAACCTTCCCCCTTTTTTGTGCTTTTCAAGCATTTGTTGGACCATCTCCAACAGGCTTTGTGAGATAAATAAAAATACTATGCTTCTATAATTTACTTTGCATGAATGTAGGCCCCTCTCTTCCAAGATAACATCAGACATTTATATACCATTTCTTGGTTAATACTGTCTGACTTGGTAACTTAAGTTTTTCCATTTGAGGGCAGAAAGTCCTCTTCATCCACTTAAAAATATATTGGGCTAAAGACCTGAGGACAAACAAGTATCAAAACACTTCTTTCTCTCTCCACATTAACTAATGGGAGTTGGTACAAAACAGACCTTTGTTGCCTGCCCAAGTACTAAATTCATAAAGCAAATGCCAAAAATGAAAAACAGTGAAACTTTCTAAAAATGTACTTTGCCACAAGGAGTATTATCTATTTGGTGTTTATCACTAAAAAGAAGTACAAAGGTAAGCATAAAAAGAGAACCCTGTCAAACCAAACCTGAATTAAAATTTTAAAATAAGACCATATTCTGTAACCTAATGCCAATGTTAGAATACTATAAAGCAGATTAAAACTATGAATTAGCTAAAGAGAAATGACCCTTACCCACATGAGCATTTAAGTCCCGCAATTATTCTTAAATATGGTTAACGAAAAATGTTTACGCAACTACGAAAATGATTTATCATAGCTATGCAATTACATTACATTGAGCAATTTAATTACTATGTTGAATATCCAAAGAGCTTCAAAATAGAAACCACTGTCACTAAAAAGAAGGCTTAAGTTATATTGTCAGTCAAAATATTAGAAAACTCTCATCTTTAATAGGGATAAAAATTATATCTAGATAAGAATTGTACTGTTCATCTTTTAATCTGATATTTTAGAGATTCCTGGGTCAATTAATGATTACAATTGCTTAGGGGATAAGATAAAGGCTAGCCTAAAAATATTCCCGGTAGAAGAAAGCAGTCAAACGCAGATTTAACTCTTCAGATTGGTCAACAGTAGGATACTCCACCCAGGGATCAATGTTTCTCCAGTGAACTGTCCTAAGATGTTACTGAAGTTTAAGAAAAATCTCAATGGGAGCATTCAGTGGGTATTCAACATTTAATCTTCAAGTGCTGGTATTCTTTTTCCCAGTGTGCTTGAGTCCTTGGTTTTTATCTTGTGGTTTAGGTGGTCTCTCCTGGCCTTCTGGCTTCTAAAAGTCCCAAAACCCATCTTCACTGCAACAACAGTTACAATAAGGAATGGATCCCTTTGTTCCTTTAAAAAAAAAAAAAAAAAAAGGAAAAAACAAAGTTAAAACAGAGTTGGATGATCACTGGGACCACTGAGTTAATAGCTACATTTAAGTTTCTTTTCAATCTGCAAAAGGAAAAAAATGATTGTATTTATTTCACTATGGAGATTCTCCCCTTCTATCCCTTACTCCAAAATTTGAAGAGTATATATTGGCTTTTATTTGTGAATTCACTTCAGATGTCCCTGATTTTCTTTTCTTTTCTTTTTTTTTTTTTTTAAATAGAACCACAAACTAGTTCAAACAGCTATTTATATAACAGTATGGCTTGGAAGTCTGTGATGGACCTTTGAAATTTTGGGATCCTTTCACAGCAGAAAACTATTTTTTCTAGAAAACAATTTTTTAAAAGGAGTCTGAAGACAAGATCCATTCTTAAAATGCAATGTCATTTATCAGTCAACTTTTCTACAACATGCCTGTGTGGGTTTTTTGGTTGCACAAAAATCAGAATCAGGCTTGGACAATTCTGAACCAGACTGGCACTATAAACGTTAAAGAAGAAAAACAAACAACTACAGTAACTTTTCCTAACTAAACTAAAAATGTATTAAAAGTTGGGAAAGATATAAGATAGATTTTTACTTTTATCACTACAAATAAACAACTTAAGTATACAAATACACATTACCGCTAAAATGCATTAAAAAAAAAAAAAAAAAACAAAAACAAAAACAGACTAACAATCTGCTTTCTTTTGTCTTCCCTATTACAGAATTCCGAGGTTGTTGAATTTTAAAATACCTGTTACAACGGACTCCTTCCCCAACTGGTAGATGGTCTGCATTCTACACCACTGAGTCACAGCAACACTGCACTCTTCTAGGTCTTCCAACTGTTGTGGTCTCCATCCAGACAATCTGACAAGTTGGAAGTTTTTGATAGGTCCAGCAAGCCTTGAAGATGTGGGCTTCAGATCGCCACAAATCAATTCTTGCACACTTCTCTTCACTTCCTGTTGGGTTACTGGGCTCTTTCCTCTCCAGTTGTACTGTCCACAGTGAAAAAAGCTGACAAAAATTTCAGCGCGCAGACGTAGCTCCCTGGCACTTCTTTAGACTGAGTGTATTCAGAGAAGATCAGTTTCCAGATATTTCAAGGTCTTCCCCTGTGATTTGGGTTACGTTGCTGAGTGACCAGCCACGTTCCTAGCAGCAATTGGTGAAGTCAGAAAAAGTTAAGCTAGAGATAAATGGTAGGTGAATCCCAGTTAATACTGGAAGGCAATTCAAGGAAGACCACGGACATGGTAGGAAAATGTGATGGAAAAATACGGAAGACCACGGAAATGGTAGGAAAATGTGATGGAAAAATACTCCTATCTTCTATCAGCAATCTGACATCCATCTATATTATGATAAAACTACACCTGATATCAATGGTTGGAGCAGTGAACAGATGGATTAAGATGATGAGAAAAGAAATGTGAGGAACCAACTTGGCTTCACTACCTTCCGAAATTCTCCCCATCTCTGACCTCAGCTAAAGAAATGGTGGATTTAACTGGATTCTGAATGTCCTAAAAATATTTCCTTTTCCTTTAGTACTTCTTAATGTCTTGAAAAGTACTCTCCTGATAATCACATATAGTTGAAGGAAGTGAAATGAATTTGAAAGTGCCTCAGATGTGAATCTTTTATTTTTCTCCTTAGTATGTACAAAAAAGTAATCATAATCTCACGGCACAAGAGCACTTCAGATTAGTACAGACCATAGTAGGCTTTACAAGAAATGCCTTGTTTCTTAGTCTTTTGATGGGCTTTGGAATGGAGTTATTTCAAAAGATCTTTTCTTTAGAAAAGTAATTAGCAAAGAAGTCTATTACATATAACAAGCCCATCTCAGCTAAGGCAGACTTTAAAGAGTCTTTGGCCATTCTTAGTGAACTGCTGAAACAATCTACACTTTTCCACGGAAGACACATTTGATATAAATTTATCAAAAAATAGAAGTAATATAAATGTTAGTTACCACCACCATTTGGGGGATTTTTCCAGGAATACATATTCCTACAATATATAGCCCTACTTACTGAAGATTCATTAAGAAACTCAATTCTCTGTGGAAAACCTGAGACTGTAACACCATGAACGGAAACTGGTATGATGTATTTAAAAAGCATCTTCTAAAATTTTAATTAGAAAATGTACTATGGTGTTATCATCACTGAAAGCAGATTTCTTGGAATCAGCAAACAGCTGAGCTGAATGAACTCTTCCTTGAATAAAAAACTACTGTACTGGACCTTGACAGAATGTGCTTTCAACCACTCTTATTAATTAGAGACTGAAATCAGGAATAAGTAATCTAGAGTGACTGTCTTCAAACTCCAGACCTCAGAAAAGATCTGGGGTTGGAGTTAAGGAAATGGGCTCTCCATTCTTATTCCCTGCCACTCTCAAACCTGCTATACTTTTCCTAGCTTCATACCTAGGGGGTTTCATGTGATAGTTGTTGGGGACACTAAGCTCTCTAACGAAAATAAATGTTTTCAAGAAGTAAAAAGATCAAATACGACTCTGTTGTTTGTATTCTGTGGCATGGCACGTTTTAGCAGCAAGGAGTATTTCACTTGAAATCAAAATATACTACTTCAAATGTTTCTCTGAAAGTAGTCAATGATAAGTGATACATTTTCCGCAAAGTCCAATTCTTCAAAATTTTACAGGTTGGTGTTTATGAAAAACAATTTGTATAAACCCTGGGTCTAACACTGCTACGAAAATTTTGCAAGATTTTCTTTTCTTTCTTTTTTAAAAAATTAAACTCTAAAAAAATAATAATAATAAATTAAAAAAATTAAACTCTATCCCCAATGTGGGGCTCAAACTCATGACCCTGAAATCAAGAGTCGCATGCTCTGACTGAGCCAGCCAGGCACCCCAAATACCCTGTAAGATTTTTAAGTTGCTTTTATGAAAAATAGTTACAATACAAAATTAAGGATTAAACTTAAGTTTAATTACAATTTCTTTCCAAGGAAACATACTAACTCAGTGGATCCAACTTCTCATCTTTAAGACCTAGGACAGGTAGGACAAAAATTCTTCTTGTTTATTGAGAAAGACACAGACAGTGGAACCAACTCAAAATAAGGGAATTCTTTCTGAAAGCTGCTGTATGCCTGAAGTGAAATGTTCTACATCAGACAAGATTTCAATCTAATTTTAGTTCTAGAAACTGCAACTTGTGATGATCCTATTATCCCAGCTAGCTTTAGGCAAAAATTGGTTTCATTTTATGAAAAAAAGCAAATACCCTATAGATATCAGGTGTAACAAGTCCTAAGTCTAGAACGTTACACTGGTATGACCATTTCTGAGAGATACTACCTAGCAACCTACCTCATTAAGAGTTTGGCACTGTGGTTAGTCATGCAATGATTAAAACACTCAAAAGGGACAATTAAGTCCCAACTGAGACACAGAGGCAAGCGTTAGTGTTTGCTATCCTGAGCTGAAATTTCATCATCTAAGAAACCCCATTACATTAAGCCTTCAACTGTGAATCCTTCCCAAACACAGAAACATGGAAGAGAAGAATCTCAACTTCATTTCCTAATAGATGAGCTGCTGGGATGAGGATGACATCAGTGAATTATACTTCCTGAACAGTATCCTCAGGTTAGTGTCTCTTTTTAAATTACAGAATTTTTAAAAAAAACACAATACTAAAAATATAGACCCAAAGACTAAGTTCAGACTAAAGCAGTCATTCAGAAATTAAATAATTAGAAACCAAAGACCAAACCTTACCTGCCCACCACTTCCAGAAAGTAGGCAGGTATCAGGAGGTAAGCCCCAGAAAGGGCGCAAAGAAAAACAAAAACAATGAAACTGAGGAGTCGAACTGTATGGCAACGGTGACAAGAATGGAGCTGTGCCCTAACAGTTCCACTCCTTGTAGCACTGAGAGTGCCAGAGACAAACAGGAAACAGACTAGTAGTAGTTTGGTGGCATTTGCCCCAAGTTTCTTTTCATTTTGCAAAGCCTAACAGCAGAATTCAATTCCATAACGAGCCCCCAGACCCTGAATATTTGCAAGATTTTATAAAATAGAGTCCAAAACAAAACAACTGTTTTGACATTAAGAACCTTATGTAGTTAAATAGCCACTAAAAGAGACATCTGGTTTTCGACTTAGGAAAGACGCGTCAAGCTTTTCAGTTATTTGAGCATTTAAAGAGCACAAAGGAGATGCTCTGAAACTGAGAAGATAGACACTTTGGGGGCAATGCCAGACTCACCTCCGGAAATTAGATCATGTTCACAATTTCCCATTTTAAATGCTAAAACATTAACATGCAGAAAAAAATTTTTAACACTGTTAGTCTGAAATAAAGTCCAAATACCATAACTAACCAGATTCATTATTAAAAATCAACAAGTGTTAGGTCTAGGATTTTGGATTGATTGATTATACCATATTCCCAACACCAAATGTTTATTTTGGAAAGGGTTAATGAATGAGTAAAAAAGATGCAGTTGTTAAAAATGACCCAAAATCCCAAGAGAATGATATAATATATATACACACATATATGTATATACATATACATATATATATGAACAAGGACATTTGGGTTTAAAGTTAGTAGTCAAATTTTCCAAGGACGTCTTTTTTTAGAAACACAGAGCCAAATTTTTATTTATTTTAAAACCACCTCCTCGATCTAACACTGTTAGAAATGAATGAATTACCCAATTTTGTATTCAATTTGTTCCCTGTAACGTCACTTGGTTCTTGGCTACTAACCTTTCATGTTACTCTTGGTTTTGTCAGTTTGCTTGCCTGTGGGGGTTTGGGCCTGCTGACCCTGCCCACTTGAAGAGGCTGCCTGCTGTGCTGCTTTCTGCTTTAACATTGTCCAATCAAATGTGTAGTCATATTGGTGGTTCAGGGTCCTGGAAAACATAAAATGATATATGTCAATCCTTTAATAATAGTCTAGTTAAATACTCTATTGAGCTTTCAAGACAGTGAGGGACTTTCTAAGGAAATCAGAGTATTTTCTCTTAGGTATGGTAGCTTCTAGAAGATTTCATTCCATATACATGACTTTTTAACTGTTCAGTTCATTAATTCCACTTTTTACAAGTCACAACTGAAGGAGAATGATGTCACCACTTCAGTCTGATGTATTCATTAAGAATAATCTTTTTCGAAAAGAAGCCACCTTTCTTACTTTCTAGAAAGAGGCAGGGGAGTGAGAATGAACCGTAGCATAACAACAAAAACATGGAGTCAAGCTGTCAATTATCTAGGGAACCACCCAACCAGGAGGTACCTCCTAAGAACTAATCAGATAAGTTTAAGAACACAAGCTTGTGGGGGAGACGTGTATGCTGGTGGCTTGCAAAGACGACTTTTCTGGGGTTAGAGAATTACCCCCAATTCTTACCCTCTTCCAACTAAGACTTCAGGCCACATGTACTTTATTCCCTCCAACTAAGACTTCAGGCCACATGTACTTTATTCCCTCCATGCTCAAGACCACTTCTGGGTTGCACCTAGGGAACCCTAGAGTCTGAGGCCTGACTCCACACAATCATAGGCCCCATAACTATCTTAATTAGTTGATTTTGTTATTAACAAAACAAACTGTATTGTTATTAACAAAAAAACTGTAGCAAAGCTATAGAGTTCCAAGGGCCACCAATAATCACTTCTAATATGAATGGCAATTATCGTGGAAAAGTTAGATTCTACTTTGAGTCTGAATCAACAGTTTCTCCAACCCAAACTAAAAAAATTCCAAGCACATTTGCACCACAAATGGGAACATGCCAAACTCAGTCTCTTTATTTTTTTTAATTTTTTTTAAATTTTTATTTATTTGACAGACAGATCACGAGTAGGCAGAGAGAGAGGAGGAGGCAGGCTCCCTGCTGAGCAGAGAGCTCGACGCGGGACTCGATCCCAGGACCCTGAGATCATGACCTGAGCTGAAGGCAGAGGCTTTTAACCACTGAGCCACCCAGGCGCCCCTCTTTATTTTTTTAAAAAATATTTTATTTATTTATTTATTTAACAGACAGCGAGCAAGAGCAAGCACAAGCAGGGGGAGCGGCAGAGGGAGGAGGCTCCCCACTGAGCAAGGAGCCCGATGTGGGGCTAGATCCCAGGACCCCAGGATCATGACCTGAGCCGAAGGCAGATGCTTAACTGACTGAACCACCCAGGTGCCCCTCTTTTAGTGTTTTTTTCCAAACTCAGTTTCTTAAAATTTTATTCATATGGGTTAGGTCTGCTTTTAATTTGCTACTTGTCAGAACAGATGTGTTGGGTGGATTTAACTAGTTTCCCTCACTAGAGTCTACAGTCTTAAAAACGCCTTAAAAACTGGCCTGAAGGGGCGCCTGGGTGGCTCAGTGGGTTAAAGCCTCTGCCTTCAGCTCAGGTCATGATCCCAGGGTCCTGGGATTGAGCCCAGCATCCGGCTCTCTGCTCAGCAGGGAGCCTGCTTCCCTTCCTCTCTCTGCCTGCCTCTCTGCCTACTTGTGATCTCTGTCTGTCCAATAAATAAATAAATAAAATCTTAAAAACAAACAAACAAAAAAACTGACCTGAAAAGAATGCGGAATAGCTGCCTCAGATACATGTAATCCGGGGCTTCCTCAAAGCGCAGCCCACGACAATAGTTTAAGTACATGGCAAATTCTGCAGGAAACCCCTACAAATTCAAGAGTTAAAACACAAAGTAAAAAAAACAAGAAGAAGTTTATTTAGGACAGGAAAATAAATATTTAAATACAAGTAAAAAGTGTTCTTGAGGAGAGTGTTTCACTACTTTGCCACAAGATCTGAGAACTAAACTATAATATGACTTGGTATCCTCATAAATCCTGACCACCTGATCATGTACACCTTTTAATACTGGCAGGGGAAACATGGATCCTTTCCCTACAGTATAACATTCTTAAATAATCTGGATATCCAACTTGCTATTATTCTGTCAGTGTCTAATAATTCAATGGCAACAATGAAGAAATGACCAAATGAAAGCCACCAAGTTTCTTTTCCACAACAGGTCAATGAACTGGCACTTTCTCCCCAATTATGTAAGGTATAGCTGTATATAACTATACAAACAGAAAAGTAAAATCACCAAGAGTACAAACATATAGCACAACCACTGTTGTCATACAGATCAATCACGAACAGACTGGGTTTGGATTTGGTTTTTTCCCATAACATTATCATAATGCATACATAACATATTCTGTTTTCCCACTAACATTATATTGCAATTATACTTCTGTGTTATTTCCAACCTCTTCACAAGCTTCTGAATGGGTGCATAATATCTAGACCAGTGAATACATCATAATTGTTTCCTATAACTATACAGTTAGGCGATTAAAGTTTTTCTTTCATAAACATTATTAATAAGTACAGCTGTGGGCATAAACTCTTTACGTGCTCAGCTTCTTAGGAAAGATTCTCAAAAATGTATTTAACACATCTATAAGCCTACAGATATTAACCGCCAAAAAGCTTTTGCCAGCAGCAATGTAGAAAATGCAAAAAAATTTAAACAAAAATCTCTACACTCTGCTTTGAGTACATGTTCATGTGAAGGTTGTAAGTTAAAAGTCTCTTCCCACAACCTTCCAATTCTGAGAAACTTCTCACATGCAGGAGGTTAAGGTGGGATAGAATGGACATACTTGCAGTACTTTTACTCACTGCATTGACATAAACAGATTTCATTTTTATGCTACTTCACTGCTCCAAGAGTGGACAGCTGAAGTGATAAATATATTGTACATTTTATTTAAACTCTTAACATGACTTTAAAATTTGTAATATACATTCATGGTCTATGTTAATGTTAAGCAGCATATACCAAATGAATTTGCTTTTATGTGTATCACAAATAGAGCTAAACAACTACAAGTCAAATAGTTTACTTCATGCATTCCTACCTTATAAAAACAGGCAAAACCTTATTAACATAAGAAAACTACCAATATCATAAGTTATTACAAATATGAAATATGTAGTTACCACTGGACTATGAGACTAAAAATAATCTCACTACTTTATAGTTAACACTAAAATTATGTGTTCACTGCACCCTCAATCAATTGTATGTGGCCAATCCGTAAAGACCTAGTTCATTATTTCTAGATCAAAATTAAGACATAACCCAGAAGCAAACAATGTACTAACCCTCCCTCCCTTTTTTCCTGTAAAAACGTCTGACTTCTCCAGTAATCCAAATGAATCGTGATGTTGCACAGATATAGTAGTGTACAGAAAACAAATTTTGCTTCTTGAACTATACAGATTTTAAAGTTAACTGGGTGTACTATAACACATGAACATTTTATTCACTGACCTAAAATGTATTTCATAATTTAAAACAAATCCCAAAGAGACTCAGAAAAGATGACAGTCTCTTACCCACGCCAACCCCTCCTCCTTTACTGTAGATCTAGAGATGGGAAAAGCAAATTTGTGGACAGGGAGACATTAAAAACATCACCTCTCCCCATTCCACAAAGTACTGTTTCAATACCATGTTCACTTCCCCCTTCTAACACCCAACTATGTAATTATATCCTGTTTCCTAATAATTTCAGGTATGCAATTGTCTCAGAGAGGACCATGCGGTTTTCTTTCAGTGGAAAATACCATGGTTATTCATCATGACACAGCTCCTTCTCCATTCTCAACTTACAGGCTTCTCTAACTAAAGTCTGAGATTTCAGGGAAGTGAGCCTGACTCAAACTGTCATCTATACTGCTGGACACTGGCTATTTTGGATTGCTGTGATCTGCCTTTGTTTCTCTACTCCTTGATGTCCCTGACAATTTTCAATATCCTTTCTTTGCTAGCACCAGTTTAGGGTTAAGGAGAATATTTCCTGATTTTGTCAAAAATTGGTGAGGTTCCACTAGAAAACTTTACCTGCCCTCTTCTTCCACTAATTTTTAACAGATTATAGGGTCCAAACAAACGAGAAACATAAAAGGCTTATTTAAAATGACCCATATATTCAAGCCACTCCAAGATACTTAGAATTACCAAAACATACATTTAAAATGGCAAATAGGTAAGAATAAGATGTTTAAATTCCAGACTTCTTGGATTATTTATTTAAAAAAAAAAAGAAAAGAAAAGAAAAGAAAATAGCCATTATGTACACTTACCTTACATAAAACTTCAACAGGAGTGGACATCTTCTTTTCACTAATCTTTTCGTATTTTTGCTTTTTTGTTGCAGCCTGTGGAAAAAAATAATCAAACAGAGACATATTTACTACTACTGAGAAGAACCTTTTGAGTTTAACCCACTAGACATAAATGTAAACTTGAGACAAGAGAAATCATAACCTAGAATAAAAAAGAAATCAAAGTACAATATACAAAAATTTTCCACCCCTAAGCTGTTAGTTTTATGTGAGTTTCTACTTTAAAAACATTTTTAGCTGGGGGCACCTGGGTGGCTCAGTGGGTTAAGCCTCTGCCTTCAGCTCAGGTCATGATCCCAGGGTCCTGGGATCGAGCCCCGCATCGGCTCTCTGCTCGGCAGGAAGCCTGCTTCCCCCTCTCTCTCTGCCTGCCTCTCTGCTTACTTGTGATCTCTGTCTGTCAAATAAATAAATAAAATCTTTAAAAAAAAACAAAAAACAAAAAACATTTTTAGCTGTTAGGAAAGAGTGAGTTAATAAGAACATGATTTAATGGGTGAAGTTAAATCTGAAATGAGTTTTCACAACCCATATTCAACATGAGGGAAGGAGATAAATAACCAAAAACAGTGCCCATCATTTAGTAATATTAGTATGTGAAGTGAAAATAATTTTCCAATGTAAAAATAATTAATAATGGATAGAGCTACCCACACAAGCATGGAGCAACTGTCTAGTTCACAGATGCTCAATAAATACAGAGACCATTTTCCTTTAAAGGACCAATAAAATGGGGCACCTGGGTGGCTCAGTCGTTAAGCGCCTGCCTTTGGCTCAGGTCATGATCCCAGGGTCCTGAGATCGAGCCCTGCATCACGCTCCTTGGCCTGCAGGAAGCCTGCTTCTCCCTTTCCCACTCCCACTGCTTGCATTCCCTGTCTATGTGTGTGTCTCTCTCAGATAGATAAAATCAATCTTTAAAAATAAATAAATAAGTAAGTAAATAAATAAATAAATAAATAAAGGGCCAATAAAGTGTCAAAATAGCCTTTAAATTCTAGGACACGGTAAGTTATCATTAACACTCACAAAAGTCAAGATGAAAGTACTAATTAATAGAAACAAATGTTAGGATAATTAAGTAAGATAGCTAATATTACTAGAAGAACCAGTTTTACTACACATAAAAGTATACATTTTCAACATACTGGCAATACATCAAAATGAGACCGTCTCCACCTTTAATTAGCCCATGTCAATTTCCATTCAGATAAAACTACAGGTTACCAATGGGTACCTGCTTACTATTCTAAAGGAAATTAAATCTTTAGGACTGACTACAGGATTCGATTACCTTTATATTCTTGCTAAAATGATCATATTTTATTTTCCAAAAGATAAAGAGTAAAGATAATTCACTCTCGGAAAGCCTCATGTTTGAAAGGGATCTTAAAGTTCATCTCCAATATGTATTTTTATTCTTAAAACAAAAAACTGGTAATGAGAGTCTCATTTACCTTTAGTCCTTGCCATGGCAGGCTGGTTCTATTAAAATACATCAAAACATATCCTAATGATTCCATGTCATCTCGGCGACTAGAAAAGAAAACGTAAAGTTATGAGTTGGAATTTTTATGGAAAATGTGAAAGAAAGGCAGGTACCCAAGAAGTTTTCCCAAGTGAGGAGAAAGAGCAATTTGGTGAATTGTGAAAGAAGGTGCTTAAAGTTTAAAAAAAAAAAAAAAAAAAAAAAAAAAGTTCATAAAGAGTTACTTCTAAACAAAATTTTCTCACAGAACACGAAATCATAAAATCCAACAGTCCTGCAATTTGATTTCTAAAGAACAAAAAGGATTTAGATGAACAACTTTCTAAATGAAGTTAATGAAGATGGAAGAACAAAGTAGCAGGACACTTTATTAAGTTTTGCAGAAACTTATAAAAAAGAACTTGAGGGGGTGCCTGGGTGGCTCCGTTGGTTAAGCAACTGCCCTTGGCTCAGGTTATGATTGCGGAGATGGAGTCCCACCATCAGGCTCCCTGCTCCACGGGGAGTCTGCTTCTCCCTCTGACCTTCTCCCCTCTCATGCTCTCTCTCACTAATAAATAAAAATCTTTAAAAAAATGAAATAAAATAAAATAAAAACTTGAGGAATCCTGAAATAAATTAACATTTTATTTATTTATAAAAAGATTTTGTTTATTTATTTAAAACAGAGGTGAGACAACACAAGCAGGGGGAGTGGTAGGCAAAGGGAGAGGCTCCCCCTGGGTGGTTCAGTCTGCCTTCGGCTCAGGTCATGATCCCAGGGTCCGGGATCAAGTCTCTCATCCTGCTCCCTGCTCACTGAGGAGTCTGCTTCTCCCTCAGCCTGCGGCTCCCCCTGCCTGTGCTCTTTCTCTCTGACAAATAAAATCTTTAAAAAATAAAATAAAACTAATTAAACATCTATATGAATATATATACCCACATACACTGAACATTTCCTAAGCTTAAAATTCTTCTCTTCAAGTTTCCTAACCTGGAAGCCTATCATTTATCATTTCTATGCTTGTTTTAAGGAGCAAAAACTGACTGAGAAAAGACAACAACAAAAAACCAGAAATAGAAAATAGAAGACAGAAACAGCAAAGAGATCATGACAATGTTTACCTCAATCCAGATCCTATTAATTTACATAGGAGTGAAAGGGTAAAACATGAGATGATGGCCCAACCACCCCCTCTTGGTCCATCAGGACTCAGGTAACATTTTCCTTGTAAAAATAAGAAACTAATGCATTCTTCTCCAAAACTTATATTACTAAAACATAAAAAAAGTCCAAGATCAGCATTAAGAAAGTAAGTACTATCTTCAGCTGCAAGAAAAAAATATACATCAAGATAAAACTGCATGTATGCTAACTTTCCATCAGGTAGTATTTTCTCCCCAAGAGAAACCTTTAACCTTTAACAAACCTTTAACCTTTAACAAAAACAAAAGGTCTCTCATTTAATTGGCTTCTCAGCAGGGACTAAAGCCAACAGGTAAAAGGATTAACAAGCATCCTTCAAATCCTCAGCCAAGAGACAACTTTATATATCAGAAGAAACTAGTTAAAATATTTCCAAAAACCCTTTAGTGACTATTGCTATGGAGCTGATTAACTCATTAATTTTTCAAACTCACCTCTGTTCAATACCAAGATGTGCATTGATGCTAGCGTATCGGGCAGTGCCAGTGAGATTTTTATCTTCTCTGTATGGTATGTGTTGCCTTGTCCTGTTGTCTCTGTACTTTTTGGCCAAACCAAAATCAATAAGGAATAACTTTAAAAGAAAATAAAGAGGTATTAGGCTTCCAACCTTGTTCAAATGAACTGCTTTTTAGTCATTAAATGGCATTTATACTATCTAGTTTAACTGTATCAAAATAAAGTATCACAGGCAGAAAACATGAATAAACTTAACACTTCAACAGGCTTCTACTAGTCCTCATCAAAAGAACAAGTTAAAAGAAAACAGTTAAGTGGTTGATCCTTGTGAGCTGAACCAACTTCACAGGCCCAGTTACTACACACTCAGGAGCCTGTCTTTAGAAGAGTAACGGAGAAATATATACATGTTTGATAGAGTTGAAAAGTGCTGTGTGCCATGATGAAATCTGTCATCCTGTTACTGTTGGTAAACAAGCATGAGGTTTCAAAAACTAAACATAAAACTATGTGGAATTCTTCCATTTTACAAAGGCCATTCTTCATTCAGTATGACAACAGAATGTTCATTATTTAAAATTAGACAACTCAAAGTTTGATACTGACAACAAAACCAAGATTTTTATTAACAAAAAATAAGGACTTTTTTAAAAAAAGCATGCATTACATTCTACAACTTCTCACTGACATTTATCCATTTATCAAGTTAACCTTCTGGGAAATACAGTAAGTTGATAAAAAATCTTTAAGAAGTACTTAGTATTTGCTTATATCAAGAGAACTTAAAATTAGTTTAAAGGAGCTAATAACTAAAAACCAGACTAATATTTTAGAACAAAATAATGTTTAGTGCTGTCTTATTTATATGGTACACAGGGAATAAGATACTCATTTATAATGTAGCTAATTTTTAAAAGTAACTAAAGTTTATTCGTCATGATTAACACTTTAAAAGGAGGAAAAAACCTGGTTTTGATCAAGAAGAAAAAAAAATCCAAAATACATTCATATTTACCTACCTTCTAAAGCAAAATAATCTTCAATTTTTAGTCTTGATCATAAATTCACTTATTAAAGTTATGTTTACAAAAATTATCCAACAAGGCAGGTCTATGTGGCCTTACAGTATACAGCCCTAGACTTTTTTCTCCCTAGTTATACCTACATTTTATAGTTCTTTCCATTAAGTAAATTTTGGATCCCTTCTGCCCAGTTTATAAACTGTGATGTCCTAGGAAACCTGTTACCTAGCCTACTAGGGTCTGTATAAGAATAAATAAAGTGACTGATTTAGAGAAAAGATGTGATCAAATATTTGCCTCTCTTAGGAGGATGAAAAACACTTTGACCAAGGGGTTCCTGGCTGGCTCAGTTGTAAGAGCATGAGACTCAATCTCAGGGTTGTTCAAACCCTCTATTGGGCATAGAGAGTACTTAAATATAAATAAATCTTGGAAGGAAGGAAGAAGGAAGGAAGGAAAGGGAAGGTGGGGGAGAAGAAGAGAAGAGGAAAAAAAACACTTGTATCAGGCAGGCATTGTACCCTAGCCTTTAACTGGACATCGGGATGGGAAAGACACTGAGGTTTGCGCTTGTGTCACCAGTGTAACAAGGAGATACTTATTTTCACCTGGTCTACTATAAAAGAATAAAGATTAAATTTTTAATAAAATTTAAATGGATGAGGGCTCACTAGTAAGATTAATTCACTTCCTCAGCAATTGCATTATTATACGTCAATGAGAAAGTCTTACAAAACAAAGAGAAATTAAGCTCACACTCAAATGGGCTCAGCATACAAATATTAAAATGAGCAAAATACATTTCTGTTAAGCAAACCAAAAATTATGACTTAAGTTCTCCAGATTCACACTGAAAAGAAAACAAGGCAAAACAAATACAAAAGGACATCCAGCTTCACAGTATCTTTAAAAATACCCCTAAGAATTATGTGGGTTTTAAACAAAAGATGATTAGGACATAGACCCTCCTCTAAAGGATATTTTCTGGGATTGCTTCTTTTAGTACTTCAAAGCAGAGGAGAAGACAGGAACAACTCTCACATGATTATACCTGATAGTTTCATTCCTGTCTAAGTCTATATTCAGCAGCTCCATTTGCAACTCAGTAACCAGACATTTTCTAATAACTTTATAAAAGATTATTTTATGAAAACTCAGCATTTACTAGAGTTCTTTCCTTCCACGACTCTAAAGGATGAAATGTAGTTTATTAAGAAAACAAACACTATCTTCTCAAATATCTCCAACTTTATTACAAAACAAAAGCTACAAACCAAATCAACTCTAAATTTTCTCTTATAAAAACTGAGAATGAATGAGTCAGGAAAAAGAATTATAACTGCTAAACAGAGCTATCTTATTTTAAGAGCAAACAACTGAAGAGGAAGATTATTTAAAGTAAAAAAAAAAATCTAAATCTCTTGGTAGTTCATCATCTGGTACTATCAAGCTTCTTTAGCAGCCCTCTCTGCTTTGAATTTAAAAATGAATATAAACATAATGGAAGTGTTTACATGACACCACCAGATACAACCAAAGATACAACCAAACAGCCGCAAATATATAAACAATCAAACAAGGAAAAGTCAATATTCAGTAAGTTGTAAGATAATGTATTTTTCATAGGTTTGCATATGCAAAAGAAGTCTAATTTTTTTGGTAGGTCAAGGTGCTTTTCTGTGCATTTGTATTTAGTGTTCCAAGTAAAATCTGTTCCTGTCTTATAGAATGCAAGGCATGTGGGGATGAATTAATGTTGGACATACTGGGGTAACCATCCAGCAGAGGTGCACTGTTCTCAGAAACACTATCTCTAATTTTTTAGTATATCGAGCAATTTTTCTCTTAACCAGGGGCCACATTTCTCTGACCTCCCCAAAAATTCACACACAAGATAACTTTTCTTCACAACCCAGCTAACCTGTATGTAGAGAAAATAAACAATTCAATTTTATGGAAATTATTAAATGATTCTACTACAAAATATAAATTAAATGTGTGAATGAATGGATAAGCAAACATAGGGCACTAGGTGCTTTATAATGTGCCTAATTACCCAGCAACTCCTCTCCCTACCTCCAATTAAGAATCAGTCACAATTATTATTTCTTTGTGAATGAAAGTTGAGTTTGAATTTCGGAAACCTATTTAACAGCAGAAAATGGTACCTGGAATAATGCTGGGCAGTATGGAAAAGGATTAAATGATCACCCAGATGATGTATGTGGTACAAAGTATAGAACATACTTTGAAACTACAAAGTATGCTCATAAACCAGATACAACTTTTCTCTTTTGATTCCTCATGCCAATATATACTTCCTTCTCAGTATACACTAAATTGTATGATGAAGATTCATTTGCTCAAGAAGTTAACAAAGCTCATTAACTTCTATGAAAGTAAAAGAAAATGTGAGGAGTTCTACCTACATAAAAAATATTTTAAAGAAAATTACTAGGTGTTTACTTAGCTTGCCAAACACTAAATCATCAGGTTATGCATTCCTTTAATTTATCTTACGTGTTATTAATTGGCAATTATTTGGTAAGTGCTTCAGTGATATTACTGTTATACTGTCAGACTGCAATGTCTTCTAGTTCCAGGGCACATAATGCTCTTTCATCATCTCATGCTATTTGGTTGAAGTTGGAGAATTCACAGATTGAGGAAAATCAATTCTAGAAACACTAGATCTCAAATCTGATCTACACTTACCTGAAGTTCACTAGGGAAGGGGAAGAGAGTTGAGGCAGAATATATTCATCACACAGCACTGATGCAACTGAATTTAGATATATTTCATGCATTAAGTTCTTCAACTCCAAATACATTTTTAAAAACTAAACAGTCTATCTCAAGTTTACCATTAAAGAATTTCAATACTAGACCAACATATCATTTCCTCATGTAGGATGTTAGAGATCTAAACATAATCCTATTTTCATTTAGGTTTTCTCTAAACTTTACAAATTTTAAGCAAAAGCCACAAAAAAAAAAAATCTTAGTAATGTTATATGTTTGCCAAGTATGTCTGAATAATGCCAACGTAAGAGAGCTTGAGCAAGATCTACATTCTCCAGAATTAAAACAAAACAAAAATAATCAAAATAAAACAATAAAAAAGAAAAGCACATGAATTTGGGATTGAGGTTGGAATAGGAGACAGTTTCAGACCTGGTTTAATCCTGAGAAAGATGGGTCCTGAGAAGTACTAACAGTCATGCTTCTTTTCCTCTTCCCCACTGGAGATTCTAAACACTAAACAGACAATAGAGGGTGGCAGTGCATCAAACAGTATTGCTTACATTGCAACAATGGCCGGCGCAGACAGGCAACACCGAGGCATTAGAGAAAGAACAGGGTAGCCAAATGCCATCCTTCTTCCACCAAGCACTGTAGCTTCTCAGTTTTCCAAATAAAAATCACATACTCAAGAACATTTGAATTCTGGAAAGTACTCAAGTTTTTAATGCCACTATATTGTGTCACTGCCTGAATCAGGGATAGCAATGGTGACATTTGGCTCTTTTAATTTTTTTAATCAAAAATGGGGAATTTGGCTCTGCAATATTTGGTATCACAATCTGCCCTTCCCCAAAAAAGATTGCACAGGGGAAAAAAATCTTCAGTAAGGAAGAGGTAGAAGGCATTTAGTCACCTCAAAATTGGTTTTCATAAGCATGCAGGGCTGATTACTGGAAGAGATGAACAAATTCACTAAGATTGGAGTGGTCACTCCTAAAATATCAAATTCAGAACAATTTTCCGAGTAAGAAATTTGACTTAAAAACAAAAACAAAAACACCTCAAAAGCCCCCCACTCTTTTTTCCCCCATGAATAGAATACTACTACAACAAGCTAACAACCAAAGAATCCAGTCTCATAAAACTGGCATTTTTTTCAAACTACGATACAGAAAGAAAACACTAAAAACCAACTACATAAACAAAACACTAATCTAAAATGTTCAAGAACACATTTAGAATTTGAATCTTAGTTAAGTGAAACACTACACTTCTACTCTAGGGTCTCTCTGAACTGTATTAACAGCAAGCAGCTCCACAGTGGTTTTTTTTTTTTATTCTCTCTCGAGAGGACACAAGATCCTAAAAACGTTTTCATCACGGGGCAAATTGGATATCCTAACACAACTATGTAATTAACAAGCTATTTTTAAAGGGGGGGAGCGGAGAGGTATTATCTAGGTCATTTATTAAAGACAAAAACCATGTACTGCAATGTCGACATGCAGAACACAGATCACAAGAGGATAACGGGTTTTTAGCAGGAAGAAAATGGGGAAAGAGGGCTGGGAAATGGCCAAAGATCAGGGTCAAACTAACAAAACTGCCCAAAAAATTAAGACTAGTAATTTTTTTTTTCAATTTAATTACCAGGTTTTGCAATAACAATTAAGAACCTGGATGCTTCAGAGACAGAAGCTACATAGTATTAAAAAAAAAAATAAGCAGCAGCAGCAATCTGGGAATGGCAAGATAAGTTATATGTAGATATATACACCTTTCATTATTTAAAGTTTAGCTTTCAACAAAAAAATTTAATTTCCTAAAACTTGGTCAGATCAACATTAATGTCTCACACATTAACAAGTAACACCAGTTCTAATGGTAATGGCTACAAGTTGGCATTCATACAGGCAAACAAAGGTAAACATTTATAGCCAGACCTAAAAACACCGAACATTTCCTAGTTATTCAATAAAACAAATGGGAATCTTCCTTCCAAAAACAAAACAAAACAAAACAAAACAAAAAACCACAAAAACCAAAAAGCCCCAAGTTGTCCTGAAGTTGAGAATTTCTATCAGATCATCAGATCATAATATGCTTAGTGCATTGCCAATGCTGCCTGTCTGCCCGAGCTCAACATTGAATCGATAAATAAAAGCAATTCACTCAATAAAACTAATCATTACAGAAAAATTGTCAACACAGTTAGTTTCTAACTGCAGTCATGCGTCACTAGCTAAAACCCGATCACCCCGTATGTTAACCATTCTGAGACCCCAATGAACACTAATTTTGTTGTATGAATGTTTGTTTCACTTGACTATATATTTTCCTTTGAAAGGGGAAGGTGGGGTGGAGAATCTACCCAACTTGGCACCCAAGTAAGAAACTGTCAACTACTTTTGAAGCAGACCCAAAAGTTATCCTTTTGAATACACAAATCCAAGGACTGAAGAATTCTCATTATGATCATGCTCAGTCAGCAAATGTTAACGCCATGGTGATAGATGGGTCAGTGGTTCCCACGCTGGCACAAGCACATATATTACAAAAACCCACACTTTAGAGACAAAGGTTAAAATCTGATTTTAGCATTCAGGAAAAAAAGAATATGGGTTTTTTTACTATTTGAATGAGTGAAAAACAGATACAACTGTTTAATAATTAAATAACAGATATTACATTTCAGTATAAAGCCCTTGGGAATTTTTTATTTCCATACACGTAATTAACCTTGGTTGGGTAAGTTGGGAGAAAATTTACTTCAAGTTACTAAGTTAATAGAGTTAGCTGATTATCCTTCTAGCACAATCTTTTAAAGCAATCATCAAAAGCAAATACAATTTCCTATGACTTTTTAAAGACTGAAAGTTTACCAAAGCAATTCTTGGGAGTTTTTAAAACTCTTTGTTCTTTCATGCAAAGAACATTTGACTAACCTTATTACAGTGACGCCCAATACCCATTAGGAAGTTATCTGGCTTAATGTCTCTGTGTATAAAATTCTTTGTATGCACATATTCAATTCTACTGATCATCTGGAAAAAAAAAAAGAGGGGGTGAGAGATAATTATGTAATTTGAATTATGATACAAGAAAGCAACACATTATTTCTCAATTATTTCAAATAATTCAATTAGATCACATGTATATTTTAACAACTTCATTTAGAGTTGTCTGACTAACAAAATTTTTTGTGTAAAGGGAAAACAGGCTCTTCATTTATCTCTAGTTTGATGGATACTCAAGTATAAACCTGCCCTGTTCTCTGGCATGTTCTAGTACTGATTACAAACATAACAACATCTAATCTGGCAGGAAGGATTGGTGTTTGCAATTTTTAAATTACAAAAGTAATAAATTTAGACTTGTTTCAGTTAGAGCTAAGTCATCAACATTCCACACCCAATTCTCTGCCCCAAGGTAACCTGTGTTACAACAGCATGGCATTACCCATTTCCACGCTCTTATTTACACACATTGATGAACTCAAGGCACACATATGGGAATGGAGATGTTGACCAATTCAAAGATATAAGCTGTTATTGTTTTAAACTGAAATAAAAGCATCCTATTCATTTTATTCTTGTCTGCTTCTTTTTATTAACTTAACATTCCTGGAAGTTAGTAGCATACAACAAAAACATAAAACATGGGGACATACACATGCTAGGTTTTATTTCTTAGATGCTTTTTGAAGTCTCCCATGTTTTTTTCTCCACACAAGTAATCACATTCAAAAACTGATGAGTGTGTCATTCTAACAACCTTTTCTTAATTTCTTAGAAATTCTGCCAAGTTAAATGGTGTAGGTCCTAGCACAGTTCTTAACAGCCGGTATAGATTCTACGGTATAGATTAAGTTTTCCCCAACCATTATTCCCACTGTAAAGAATAATAATGCTATTAACATATTTAAATTAAATATATCCTTACCTACTACTGTTTTTATTTCTAAGGGCTATAAACCCCATACAACTGTATGGAGAGAGACTGGGTTGATGCAGCTATCATTCTGATAGGTGACACCAGACTGTCTTAAAATAGGCTCTAACAATTCAGTTTCTAGCAGTACTTCAGAATATTCCTTTTCCCATTGGCAAACTTATTTTAGTTCCTTCTAAATTTTGCCAATGACAGGTACTGACCTCACTTCTTCGCTAACAGTTTGAAAGTCTGGTCATTTATTATTTGGAACTGCCAATTTGTATTCTGTCCATTGTTCTTTTGGCCTGTCCCTTTTTTAATCAATTTTAAGAATTCTTTGCATATAACAATCTTTTTTTATCTGTTATGTAAATAAATTTCAATTTTAAAAAACTGCCTTGTTAAAAAAAAAAACTGTCTTGTTACTACAGCATCACTTTTTTCCCCTATCACTTCTAGAATAAACTGTCAAATTATCAAATATGTCTATCTTTTCTGGAAGACACTTAAAAGTATCTGAAAATGTTTTCAATAACCAAAGACTAACTTTATCTTTCTACCCTATGTTCTTGCTCTTCTCAGTATATCTGTCAGGATTCTATTTTTTATTGTCCCCACTTTCTCTACAGCTTTTAATACCATACAGATTCTGAACTTTGACAAAAATGTCTCTTAAATCTATAATCTCTAGCTTAAACTATAATTTCAAGGAAGCAGATGTATATGCAATGTCCAAACAGCACATTTAGTTATTGCAGCAACTTGTACTTTATTAAAGAAGAAAAACAGAACATTTCTCTCACTTAATGTACTTAGTTGTCCTAGGCTGATACCCATCATTAAACCAGGATCATTGATTCACTGAGAAAAGGTGTGGCCAAAGATAATAAATGGCACCAACTACTTACCTTCAAGTGTTCTCTATCACCTAGAGCCAACACTTAGCAGCTAACTCCTTAAACCACAACACTGCTTTATTGCAACCCCCTTCTCTGAAATACATTTTTTTCTATTACCAGTGTACCCAGTATAGACTTCTATCACAAAACCTTGAACACTGTACCTTTTCCATTTTTTCTCTATAAACCATACACTCCTAGGGCAAAGGGACTAGAGTTCTTACTCTTCTCTGCACCCTCTGGTGCTAAGTAAAGCAGAAGGCCCTGAATAAATGCTCACTTATGAATACCTATGTGTTACAGAACCTATGGAATATAAACTCTTTTATTAGGATTCATTTACATGTTACGTATGAGGAGGATCTTAACTTTCAACGTTTGAGTTCTTAACATTCCACAATTAAAACAACGTAATCTGCTAATATTTCCTTGAGCCACTCAGTGTTTTTACATTAATCTTACTGGAATATCAGGCTCTGATTACAGAGAATGAACACTATTTTCTAATCCCCTGAATTTATACTTTTAAAAGTTCTACCTCAAATGCCAGTGTATCATCTCATTTTATTTTGACGTCCAATCTAAATTTTAAAAATGTTATTCTCTTCCACAGCATTTTTACCTATCAAGCCCTTTCTTCAAAAATCTTATAAAGAAACCCGCTATATTCTTCACTAAAATACAGATTCCATCTGATAAAACAATGTGAAAACTACTATTCTACAAGTTAGCAACCAATACAACCCTTTTTTGTCCTATGCCACAGGAAAACCTCTATTAAACTGAATTAAAGTAGTACACTTGAATGAGTATACCTACTATTATGTCTTTTTTATTTTTGCTGAACATAAGGTTACATAGCACTCTGGTTTATAAAAATTTACATTACAGTTAAATTATTAGTATTCTCAATTTTTATTTTCATCAAAATTCACATACCTGGTCAGCTAACATAAGTACAGTTTTCATTGTGAACCTTCTTGAACAGAAATTGAAGAGGTCTTCGAGGCTGGGTCCAAGAAGATCCATGACTAGCACATTATAGTCTTTTTCCTGACCATACCACCTAACAAAAGACAGAAAGGGAGAGCTTTATGAAAAGGTGATTAGCACTTACTATCACTAAATTTCTAAAAAGCTCTAGCAACAGAATAGTTTTCCTTATCTATTTATTTTATTGAAGTTACTACGGGGCACCTGGCTGACTTGTCTGTGGAGCATGCCACTCTTGACCTTGGGGTTATGAGAGTTTGAGCCCCACAATAGGTAAATGGATTACTTATAAAATAAAATCTTTAAAAATAAGTAAACAAATAAAGGTACCATGTATTTTTTTAAATCTACATTTTAATTGCTACACCCAAAGTGGTGCTGGAACTCACAACCCTGAGATCAAGAGTGGCATGCTCCACTGACTACGCCAGCCAAGTGCCCCAGTTAGGTTTTATTTAAGATTAAGTTTCCCTCGGGGCGCCTGGGTGGCTCAGTGGGTTAAAGCCTCTGCCTTCTGCTCAGGTGATGGTCCCGGGGTCCTGGGATCAAGCCCCACATCAGGCTCTCTGCTCAGCAAGGAGCCTTATCCCTCTCTCTCTGCCTGCCTCTCTCCCTACTTGTGATCGCTGTCAAATAAATAAATAAATAAATCTTAAAAAAAAAAAAAAAGATTAAGTTTTCCTCTATTCAGATGATGAGTCCATTGACTGACTATACTGCCCAACACAAAATAAGAATAAGAAAAGTTTCTTCTGTCAAGCGGTCCCACTGCCATATTAAGATAGAATACAGAACCTGCATGGTCACCTTGACACTCCTCTTACCAAAGCATATGAATTCTATATCCATTTGCTACTGATTCCTATGACCTCTGTTAAGTTCCTTAATCTCACCTGATACTACTTCCTAAAAAGAAATGAAGGAGACTACCAATCTTACAAAGCAAAGACCCTTTTCTTTCTTCAAAGATTTATTTGACAGAGAGGCAGATAGAGAGGAAACACAAGCAGGGCATGTGGGAGAGGGAGAAGCAGGCTTCCCACTGAGCAGGGAGCCCCATGTGGGGCTTGATCCCAGGACCCTGGGATCATGACCTGAGCCAAAGGCAGACAGATGGTCAATGGCTGAGCCACCCAAGTGTCCCCAATTTGTCTAGGTTTTATTTAATTTTTTTTCTAATTTATCTAGGTTTTAAAGAAAAAGAAATATTCCATACAAGAACACCAAATCCAGGCAACAGCTCTTTCTGCCCAAGGGTCCTGTTCCTGTGCTTTAATAAACCATTTTTCTGCATCAAAAACAAAACAAAACAACACCACCAAATCCAGAAAGAGCTAAGGCAGTGAGAAGGCACAAAAAGATAAAGGTAAAAGGGGAAAGCAAAAACCAACTCTCCTTAGACCACATTTCATCTCTCCACGACAGATTTCCATGGATATCTCACTAAGAAAACTAAAACAGTTGAGCAAATTTTAGAACCATCCATCTAACCCAATTACCAACCCGAAATGTAAAAAGCAAAAATTCCCATTTCCTTTCTTCATGCAATTACACAGGACTTCATAAAGAACTCTGAGAAGTCATCTGCAAAATTAGCCTTTAACAGAATAGTCTCATAATAATTAGAAACTGGAAAGAATTAGGTGAATTTCAGAAACATGCTAAAGAATAAAAAGTTACTGGGCATTTTCCTCCTTACTTGCATTAAGTGTGTAAGACAGATCTGCTATTCTCAACATCAAAAAAATATATATAAATAAACAGTCCATAAAAGGCAGCTAAAATAGAAATGTTCGAACGCATTTTCTCCACAGAAAAACCATGTATTTCTGAATTAGGTCTTCCTGTTGCACAGAGATTGGTACCGAAACTCCTTAAACCTAAGTGACAGGTGTGTTTCTATCTTTCATACTTCCTTTTGGTCTCAAGGAATATATAGCTTATTTCTCTAAAGTTAACCCACAACTCTCCCATCTGTGCTTTCCACCTAACTCATCCAGACATTATTACACACAGATTAGAGCCAAGAACAGTCTACTACTCATCCAAATCCTACTTATTCGGTTTCCACCCTCACTTCTGTGTTTTCCACTCTTATTCTAAATGAGCTTCTAACTCTCTACTTTCAACCCCAAAGTCCTAACACCCAGACACCAAAGAAAGCTTCCTCAAGTAGCCTGTTCCACACTGCTCCATTTCTGACTTCCCATAGCCACTGACTGCTACTTGTATACACAATCAAACCCCTTGACAATACAATATGCGGGTGCTGTCATTTTGTGGTGTTTCTGTCTCCATACCTAGTAGGTCAGACCTTACTGTTTGTTTGAAATTGTCTTCAAAGAACCTGGGTAATGAGCAAGCAAGCACTAACCTGATTCTCTGAGATCATTTAAGTCTGCAGACAATCTGAAACCAACCAATACAAAAACTCAGATATTATCTTTAGACCTTTATAATGTATGGTGTACGTTGCTAGTATATGATAAAGTGATGTACATATACAATGTAGGTACTTCAAATATCTATGCAATTAAAGAACTCTGGTTTGATTTGGATCTTATTCTTACAAAGTTTCAAAACAAGCAGAAAAAACAAGTAATTTAATGGATGAAAGTTAAAAAAAAAAAGTACAAGAGTCTCATTTTCCATTTACTTGTTTTATTTTTTTTTAAATTTTATTTATTTATTTGACAGAGAGATCACAAGCAGGCAGACAGGCAAGCAGAGAGAGAGAGAGGGAAGCAGGCCCCCTTCTGAGCAGAGTCGTCCCCACCCCATGCGTGGCTCTATCCCAAGACCGTGATCATGACCCAAGCTGAAGGCAGGGGCTTAACACACTAAGCCACCCAGGCGCCCCCATTTACTTGTTTTAAATGAACGCTTTCAGACCTAGAGTTGCCTGACCAATCAAAGTCGAAGGCCAAAGAATGAGTTTAAAATTTATATAACTGTCATTACTTAAAGCATTAAGAAAGCTACCTTAAGTTCTAAAGAGGATGCTAAAAAAGGCAAGGTCCACCTCTTTGCTCTTATTTCCCTTCCTCTAAACCCATATCCAAACTAAACCTAGTTAAAAAATTAAGACACATGAAAAGGAGAATGTAAGAGGGCCTGACAAAAAGTGCTAAGAGAATTCAGAAAACCAAAAGATCAACGGTAATTAAATTTATCCAAAGAAGCCTTGTAAAAATGGTCTATTACCAGTCAGATCTTGACAAAGGGATAATACTTTGAAAAGGAAAGTAGTGGGACGCCTGGGTGGCTCAGTTGGTTAAGCAGCTGCCTTCGGCTCAGGTCATGATCCCGGTGTCCTGGGATCGAGTCCCACATCGGGCTCCTTGCTCGGCAGGGAGCCTGCTTCTCCCTCTGCCTCTGCCTGCCATTCTGTCTGCCTGTGCTCGCTCTCTCTCCCTCTCTCTCTCTCTGACAAATAAATAAATGGAATCTTTAAAAAAAAAAAAAAAAAAAAAAAAAAGAAAAGGAAAGTAGTAAAGGGGCATGCTAGGCAGGGGCAAGAATAAACTCCAGGCTCTTATTAAGAGGAAAGTCAAGGTGACTTATAATTCAAGGCTTCATTATAGACTCTTGAAAGCCAAGCTGAAAAGCTTTAAATTCTTTAAATAACTGGGTGAACTATCAGAGTGTGGTGGGGGACATAATATAATTCAATCAACATTTTAAGATTAGCCTTGGCATCAATACGAATTGTAGAAATGGGGGAGTGGAAGAAGGAAGAGAATGACATAGTGACCAATTAGAAGTGTCATGGCTGGGAGCGCCTGGGTGGCTCAGCAGGTTGAGCTGCTGCCTTCAGCTCAGGTCATGATCTCAGGGTCCTGGGATCGAGCCCCCCGTCGGGCTCTCTGCTCAGCGGGGAGCCTGCTTCCTCCTCTCTCTCTGCCTGCCTCTCTGCCTACTTGTGCTCTCTCTCTGTCAAATAAATAAATAAAATCTTAAAAAAAAAAAAAAAGAAAAAAAAGATGTGTCACGGCTGGAGGGGTGCGGGGTGGCACTGTCAGTTGAGTGGCCAAACCTCAGTTCTGGCTGAGGCTGTGACCTGTGAAATAAGTATATATGGTAGACCGAGCCCTGCTTCCAGCTCCATGCTCAGCAGAGTCTGCTTGAGATTCTCTCGTTCTCCCTCTCCCACTAGTCCTCTCACACGCTCCCTCTCAAATAAATAAATATATCTTTTTTTTTTTTTTTAAGTGTTATAGTTGGAGATCTGATGTTAGGGATTTTTCTCTGCATATCTCTTTATGGAAATTTAAAAAAAAAACCTTAGAAATGAAATAAAATGACTGAAATATTTTAAGTACTACTATGAGACCTAAGGGCTTCCAAGAACCATAAATTAGTATAATTATCATAAATATGCAGTTCAGGGGACCTGGGTGGTTTAGTCGGTTAAGCATCTGCCTTCCGCTCAGGTCATGATCTCAGGGTACTGGGATTGAGCTCAGCTGGGAGGTTGCTTCTCCCTCTCTCATGCTGCTCCCCGTGCTCATGCTTTCTCACCCTCTCAAATAAACAAGTATGCAGTTCAGATTAAAGCATTAAAATATGTTTTTCATCTCTATGACTAGGATAATAATAACGGAAGACTTGTTTAATTAATGTAGGTCCTCCACTCACACTGTCAGTTTGATAGGTGTGATGGTTAGTTAATCTTTTGCCTGGGCTAAGTAAGGATGTTGGGATAGGATACCTGGTAAAACATTTTTTTGGGGTGTCTGTGAAGGTGTCTCCAGAGATCAGCATTTGAATCAAGATTAGCACTTGAGTGACAAAGTAAAGAGGATAACCTACCCCCAAGTGGAGGGCTTGAACAGAACAAAAGGAAATAAAATTAAAAAGCAGAGGAAGGGAAAATTCGTCTGCTAGAGCTGAGACATCCACCTTCCGCCCTCAGTTATCCATGCTTACAGTTCTCAGGCCTTTAGGCTTGGGACCAAAACTACACCACTGTTTTTCTAGGCCTCCAGCTTGCACACCTCAAACTATGGTACTTTTCTGCCTCCATAGGTGTAAGCCAATGCATCATAATAAATCTCTTTCTGCTTATCTATATATCACCCATGGGTTCTGTTTCTCTGGAGAGTCCTAATACAACATGGGCAGCCATGCATTTGTCTCATTCACAACTCCATATTCCCAGCATCCAGAACAATGTCTTACCTGCGAGAAATACTCAGTAACAGTTGCTGAATTAAAGAATAAAAAGCCAGATTAGAGGCTCTAAAAGCCTGGGGAGTGCTTGATTTGGCACATAAGGAAAACGAAACAAGGACAACAAAACCACTCAGTACCTGAAGTATAAAATCATCAGGAAGCACCTACTCATCTTTGATTTAAATTAGCCAAGTAATTATATAAGTTTACAAATGATATTCCTAACAGGCACACCTGTGCGCTTATCTTCCCATCTTTAGGTCATTAATGTCAAAGTCTTCACTGAACAACTAAAAAGAAGGAACACTGAATCAGAGCTCTAATAGCATCTCCATTCTCAAGACACCATCTCTCAAACTTACTTTCATGCCAAGCCATCATCATCCAATTTTTATGTTCCTTTTCATGAGGGTAGAAAATAAGATCTGGTTTAGTACAATCTAGCTGATCCCCACCACCACCCACCCCCTAAAATTACCAGACTTTAACAGAAGGCCACTCTCAACCACAAAAGAACCCCTCTACTCTCAATTTAAATACTTGAGTCTCACATCCTTCTGGTACTGCATTCATCTGATTACTTCTGGAAGCCTCAGAAATCTAAGACTTGAGTTTTTAGCACTATAACCTCTAACCTAAAATTGTCAGTACTTACGAAGCTCTATCTTATACGAAGCTCTATCTTATTAATGGCATTCATTACGAAAACAACCAACAATGCAAGACAGCTTCAAGTACATTCTGATTCGTGGTAAATCTTCAGCCCTTTACAAAGAGAACTAGACACAGGACTAAATATGGGCTACCTCTTGGTTTTCTATTAATTATTAATAAACAAGACTGCTGTGTTAACTCTCATTCTCCGTAACTTTCCTTGCCCATAACTGCTCCTTAGATTTGTGGTCTCCATTTTACTCTGAATACAAGGTACCTAGAACTTAGTAACTGAAACTTGATTTCGCCTGTCATCAAAAAATTTAAGAGCATCAATCTATTTCCTTCTCTTGCAACATCACATTCAAAATACAAATCGGGGCGTCTAAATGGCTCAATCAGTTATGCATCCAACTCTTGATCTCAGCATCATTAAGTTCAAGCCCCGCAATGGGCTCCACAATCAGCATGAAGCCTAATTTAAAAAAAAATTAAAAGGGGTGCCTGGGTGGCTCAGTGGGTTGGGCCTCTGCCTTCGGCTCAGGTCATGATCCCAGGGTCCTGGGATCGAGCCCTGAATCAGGCTCTCTGCTTGGTGGGGAGCCTGCATTCCTCCCCACCCCCCGCCTGCCTCGCTGCCTACTTATGATCGCTCTCTGTCAAATAAATAAATAAAATCTTTTTAAAAAAGGGGCGCCTGGGTGGCTCAGTGGGTTAAAGCCTCTGCCTTCGGCTCGGGTCATGGTCCCAGGGTCCTGGGATCGAGCCCCGCATAGGGCTCTCTGCTCGGCAGGGAGCCTGCTTCCTCCTCTCTCTCTGCCTGCCTCTCTGCCTACTTGTGATCTCTATTTGTCAAATAAATAAATAAATAAATAAATAAATAAATAAAATCTTTTAAAAAAAATCTTTTTTAAAAAAATTTTAGAATAAGCAAAAAACCCACTTCAGATTTTAAAAGGTCGGTAACACATAATTTTTATCCATAATCCTTTGGATTTGTAACTTGCAGAAATACCTCTGAAATGGTTTGAGATTCAGGGCATCTTCAATGCTATCTGGCTATTCTAAGGAAGTGGAGGATCAGGTTTAATCAACAGACACTGTGGAATACCTACAACTATAAACACAAGCACAGATCAGACTGATTTCCCCATACTGACGACTGTTTGAGAGATGAAGCAACCGAGAAAAGACCAGTTTGAGCTGTAGGGATGGCAATCAAAGTAATGATGATGATAAATGTGATACCAAGAAATTTTAGATATATTTATCCCATCTTTTAATTCACTTTTAAATCTTTCTTCAAACTGTTCAACCTTTTTTAACTGGCTGATTTTCCCATCTTTACAATCTCACATGCCTGGGGAGAGCATTAGTGAGCATGTAAGTAACTGAGACTTAAACAAGGCTAGGAAGGGAAAAGAAAATAAATATTGGAAATCTACCAAAATGAGTGACCAAACTTGCATCAAACGTAGTCACGACAAAGAACTTGTCTGAATAATTTGGGGAGTCAAGGTAAAGTACTCCTATACAAGTTATTTCTGAATCTTTTCAGAAAGATTACCATAGATCTCACACCTTTGTTAGTCCAACAAAACCTATAGATTCCTTCTCAGAATATTTTATATGCAGAAAATAAAATACATAGCATTATAAAAGAGAACAATTACAGGGAAATTCAGCCACACTAAGATTACTTAATTTTGATACAGTAAAGTACATGTTCATTATTAATGAGATATAGGGACAGACCTAATTAGGACTATTAATTATGAAAATTATGAGTGTAAACAATATTCTGAGATATCTGCAACAATAACGTGCTATGGAAATATCTGTGATTTCTAGTGGTGACAAAGCCACAGGTACTGCTAAACTAGTGGAGATTTCCTGCCTACATTTATTTATTTATTTATTAATATTTTATTTATTTGAGAGAGAGAGAGAGCGAGAGAGCGAGTGTGAGAGGGGAAAAGGTCAGAGGGAGAAGCAGACTCCCCATGGAGCCAGGAGCCTGGTGCGGGACTCAATCCGGGGACTCCAGGATCATGACCTGAGCCAAAGGCAGTTGCCTAACCAACTGAGCCACCCAGGCACCCAACATTTATAATACATATACAGATTTTCCTCAATTTACAATGGGGTTATTTTCTGTTAAACCCATCCTAAATGAAAATATCTAAGACAAAAATGCATTTAATACACGTGATGTACTGAACGTCATTACTTAGCCTAACCTACCTTAAATGTACTTAAGAACACTTAAAATTGGACAACAGTTGGGCAAAATCTTCTAACACAAAGCCTATTTTATAATAACATGTTCAGTAATTCATGCAATTTATTAAACATAGTACTGAAAGGAAAAAAAACCAGAATGGTTGTATGGGTGTAAAATGGTTGTAAATACACCAGGTGTTTACCCTTGTGATCACCTGACTGACCAGGAGCTGCCTCCCGACTCTCGTGGTAGGACACTCAGGAGTGTCATACCACACGCTGCTAGCCTGGGGAAAGATCAAAACTCAAAGCACTGTTTCTACTGAATGCATACCACTTTCACAGCACCATAAAGTCTAAAAGCCATACAATGAACCATCCTAGTCTGGGACCATCTTACTAGATTCAGTTAGAAGTTCATGAAGGTAAGATGTAGGGGTGCCTGGGTGGCTTCAGTCAGTTAAGAGTTTGCCTTCAACCCAGGTCACAATTCCATGACCCTGGGATTGAGCCCTGCATCAGGCTCCCTGCTCAGCTTCTCCCTCTTCTGTTGCCTACTGCTCCCACTGCTTGTGTTCTGCCAAATAAATAGTATCTTAAAAAAAGGAAAAAAAAAAAAGATGTAATTTTCTTCCTATCTCCCCTTGTGAGGTCAGAATGGGGGATATCCCTACCAGGTTAATAATCCCTGCTTTGAGGGGCGCCTGGGCAGCTAAGTGGGTTAAAGCCTCTGCCTGGGATCGAGCCCTACCTTGGGCTCTCTGCTCAGCAGGGAGCCTGCTTCCCCCCCCCCCGCCCCGCCTGCCTGCTACTTGTGATCTTGCTGTCAAATAAATAAATAAAATCTTAAATAAATAAATAAATAAATCCCTGCTGCGAAACATTTTTTGTTTTTTAAATTTTTAATTTTAATTCCAGTTAGTTAACATACTGTGTTGTATTAGGTTCAGGTGTACAATGTATGATTCACCAATTCTATACATTGCTCTTCATGGTAAGTATACTCTCTAAACCCCATCACTTATCCCCCATCCTCAAAACTAATTTTTTTTTTAATTTATTTGACAGTCACAAGTAGGCAGAGAGGCAGGCAGAGGGAGAGGGGAAGCAGGTTTCCTGCTGAGCAGAGAGCCCAATGGGGGGCTCGATCCCAGACCCTGAGATCATGACCTGAGCCGAAGGCAAAGGCTTAACCCACTGAGCCACCCAGGCACCCGTGAAAACTAATTTTTAAGGTGAAGAGACCACAGAGTAAGATCTGAAAGTTGGGCATCAAATGCGTGTTTTATTCATCAATACTAACATTAACTAAGGTAATTTGTTTTCCTTCTTCATCCCAATCCTCCAAAACCACTATTACTAATCCTTTGATCACAATACAGCCTTGAATTGATGCTGTAACATTTGCAAGCTCCTTAGCCTCCTTGTGCCTTGCCCTTTGCCTTTAAAGATATGTAACCATTCCTTAACCCAAAAAATTATAAAAACACAAAACCAAAAAATATGCTTTATATATGGGCATACCACTATCCAGTACTGCTTTATATATGGGCATACCACTATCCAGCTACTATTACTGATCCATTCAGTATTTATAGTACCTGACAAGATAAAACTTTGTAATTCTTGCTCTCACAGCTTACAGCAGTGTGTGCATCCAAGTAAATAACATATGATGGGGGCGCCTAGGTGGCTCGTTGGGTTAAGCAGCTCTTTTTCCTTTTTTTAAAGATTTTATTTATTTGGGGCGCCTGGGTGGCTCAGTGGGTTAAGCCTCTGCCTTCAGCTCAGGTCATGATCTCAGGGTCCTGGGATCGAGCCCCACAATGGGCTCTGCTCAGCAGGGAGCCTGCTCCCCATGTCTCCCCCGCCCCCCCGCCTGCCTGTCTACTTGTGACCTGTCAAATAAATACATAAAATCTTAAAAAAAAAAAAAAATTTAATTTATTTGACAGAGGGATATAGTGAGAGAGGGAACACAAGCTAGGGGAGTGGGAGAGGGAGAGGCTCCCACCGAGCAGGGAGCCCAATGGTGTGTGTGTTGAGGGGGGGGTGCCTCAATTCCAGCCAGGACCCTGGGATCATGAGCTGAAGGCAGATGCTTAATGACTGAGCCACCCAGATGCCCCACAGCCAACTTGATCTCAGCTCAGGTCTCAATCTCAGGTCTTGTATTCAAGCCCCACATTGGGCTTCCAGACTGGGCATGGCGCCTACTTAAAAACAAACAAAACAGAAGTGAGGAGGAGAGACTGGTTCTGAGAAGGTCCAAATTATGGCAACCCAATCCATCTTTTAGACAGAATCATTAAGGAAAGCTTTTCTGATGAAGCAGCATGGTTAATTCTTGAAAGTATAAAATGGAAGATGGCCAGGTAGAGGGGTAGATGGGAGTTAGTGTGCCTGAAGTTTGGTATTCACAACAAACTTACAAAGAAGCCAGCAAGTTTGAGACATAGTAAAACAAGATCACTTTATTTTCTTGTTTACCAGTTAACAAATATTGTAAAATCAGATTATGGTGATGACTGCACAACTCTGAACACACACTAAAAACCAATGAACTGTACATTTTGAATAGGTGACAATTTATGTATGTCAATTATCTCCTTAAAGCTGTTTAAAAAAAATCCTTTTCCAGGGATATCTGACTAGCTCAGTCAGAATAGAGTATGAGACTCTTGATCTCAAGGTTGCGAGTTCGAGCCCCACAATGGGTACAGAGACTACTCAAAAACAAAATCTTTTTTTTTTTTTTAAAGATTTTATTTATTTGCCAGAGAGAGAGAGAACATGTGTGTGCACAAGCAGGGTGGAGTGGCAGGCAGAGGGAGAAGCAGGCTCCCTGCTAAACAAGGAGCCCCATGTAGGACTTGACACCTGAACAGCTGCTTAACTGACTGAGCCACCCAGGTGTCCCAAAAACCGAATCTTAAAAAAAAAAAAAAAAAAAAGGCCAAACAAAACAAAAAAAACCCCACAACCTTTTCCCATAATCTGTTTCTCCAATCTCTGATTCAACACTTACCGAAACTACTATGTGCCTGAAACTGCAAATAAGTGCTACAGCTCTGTAGGTAATTATTATGCATTGTTAATGTTTGAGAAATGCTAAGTATGATTCACAGGGAACCCTAATAGGGGTCCCACTAACCTGACCAATCAAAGCATTCTCTAGATGGTTCAGGATACTGTTTAGGGCTTATACTCATCCCTCTGATGTTAAGGAAACATGTCTTCACACTGTCTGAGATTTATACATTTTTCCTCCTAATTTTCAGCAAAAGAGACCAATTCACAACTACCTGCCAAATGCATGGCATATGCTCAAAAAGAATTAAAAGTCTCACAAAATTTTTTCTGTTCACTGAAATATGACCAGTATCTTAACTATGCCTGACACATAACAGGCACACTCATATAGGTTTGTTGACTGAATAAAAGAAATATTTGCTTACCCTTTAGAAAGTACTGTGGGAGGTACTGTACAAAGTTTCTAAGACACTTTTGAACATCTGAGCTTTTGTTTGAAGAGTAGAAGCTAACCTTATTCAGAGGGATACAATGTATTAATATTACAGAGGTTCAAAAATGGGAACACCAGGGTGCCCAGGTGGCTCAGTCAGTTAAGTGTCTGCCTTCAGCTCAGGTCATGATCCCAGGCTCCTGGGATCCAGCCCCGAGTCAGGATCCCTGCTCAGGCTGAGTAGGGGAGCCTGCTTCTCCCTCTCTCTGCCTGCTGCTTCCCCTGCTTGTGCTCTCCGTCAAATAAATTAAAACCTTTCCAAAAAAAACTAAAACAAACAAAAAACTAAGCACTACAGAGATGACAAATATTCCCATTAGGAACTATGCATACATCAGGTATCCTCAAAGTTCTATAAACATGTAGCAGCCGCCAAACTCTCTACAGGGTTCTATTAAAAAGTAAATGCACACCAACAGGGGCACCTGGGTGGCACAGTCAGTTAAGTGCCCAGCTCTTAGTTCTGGCTCAGGTCATGAGATAAGAGGCCCACTCTGGGCTCCACGCTGAACACAGAGTCTGCCTAAGATTCTCTCTCCCTCTGCTCCTCCCCTACTTGTTCACTCTCTAAAAAAATGAATGAATGAATGAATGAATGAATGAAGAAGGTTAAAATAAAAGCAGAATTTCCTTATTAAGAATCATTAGTTCCTTTTTACCCAATACTATGCCAAGAAACATAAAAGATACTTCTATCAGCAAGAAATGGTTCTTTCCCCTCAAGGAATTTCCAGAATGCTTTCTTACAGGAATGCCTCTGGGACGGTTTCAAATATTGGTGTTAGATACTATCCAGAAATCAAAGCATTTGATTATATGGGATCACAGTGTACTTTCCAGTGCCATGTTTCCTGGTATAGGATTTCCTGAATTACCTCCTAATTCACAGCAGGTTAAGAAACCAGCCTTACCAAATTATAGTTCTAGAAAAGATGGGAGGGGGTGGGTGTGGGCAGGAAAGTACCATTATAACCTGGAAATATGCGACAGTAAAATGGTCCCTAACTCTGCAGTGTATCAGAATCACTTGGGGGAGTTTTATAACACTTGATGCCTAAGGCTACCCCAAACCCATTAAAGTAAAGTATGTAAGGTTAGGAGCCAAGTGTCATTTTTAAAAACTACTCCATGTCATTCCAATGGGCAGCAAAGTTTGGGAACCACTGTATAGTTTGAAGATGCAGGTAAGATCTATTTAAATAACACACTGATAACAACATAGATGTTTTGGGTTTAGGCAAATTAACCACTCTGATTCTCACACTTTGTATGAAACCCCAACTTACAGGATTGTTGTAATGATTAAATTAAGATCATGTGCAATGTATGAATGGTCAATTCTACTTTTCTTTCTTGCACATACATGGAAAAAAGAATGTTTAGCCACACTGTATTCAACCAACTACTCACTTATTTCAGTACTATGTACTAACATTATAAATAAAAGACAACTATATACTGAAGTCATAACTGTTACCATATCAGATAATGAAGAGCCAGTTTATCCTACTGATCTCAATTTTTTTAAAAGATTTTATTTATTTATTTGACAGACAGAGATCACAAGTAGGCAGAGAGGCAGGCAGAGAGGCAGGCAGAGAGAGAGAGAGAGAGAGGAGGAAGCAGCCTCCCCGCCGAGCAGAGAGCCCGACGCGGGGCTCAATCCCAGGACCCTAGGATCATGACCTGAGCTGAAGGCAGAGGCTTTAACCCACTGAGCCACCCAGGCGCCCCTCATCAATTATTTTTTTAAAGATTTTATTTATTTGAGGGGCACCTGGGTGGCTCAGTTGGTTGGTTAAACATCTGCCTTCGGCTCAGGTCATAACCCTAAGGTCCTAGGATTAAGCCCCACATCAGTTCCCTGCTCTACGGGGAGCCTGCTCCTCCCTCTCCCTCTGCCTGCTGCTCCCCCTGCTTGTGCAAGCACTCTCTCTCTAATAGATATAGAATCTTTAAAAAAAAGATTTGAGAGAAAGCAGGGGAGTGCACAACAGAGAGGGAGAGGCAGACTCTCAGCTGAGCAAGCAGAGAGCCTGATGCAGGGCTTGATCCCAGGACCCCAAGATCATGACATGAGCCAAAGGCAGACGCTTCACCAACTGAGCCATCCAGGGGCCCCGATTTCATCAATTTATATAATGCATTTAAAAAAAAAAAACAAAAAAAAAACCTTAAGGGGTGCTTAGTGGCTCAGTTGGTGAAGCGTCTGCCTTTGGCTCGGGTTATGGTTCTGGAAATTGAGTCCCAAGTCAGGTTCCCTCGGATCCCTGCTCTGTGAGGTACTAGCATCTTTCTCCTCTCCTGCTCCCCCCTGCTTGGGTTATCTTTGTCAAATAAATAAACAGATAAAAGCTTAAAAAAAAAAATTTCCCAAGCCCTTATGATCTTAAGAATCCCTTTTCTAAATGAAAGCTGACATTACAAATTTCAAATTCCATTCTAGGTTGAAATCTAGATGACGTGGCAGGCGGATCCCTAACTCTTGACTCTAATACAATGCTCCTATCATTTCCTTTTATACTGAGGATGAGAATGTACTCTCCAGCTAAATCTTTTTTGGACAACACTTCCAAAGTCCCCGTAAAACATACCCCACCGAGGACTTTCAGACAAGGAAAAGGCAGTATCCCTGCTCTACAAGGGAAAATGAGGCAAAGATCTCAACTGCCACTCATTGTTCACCACCCCCACCTGATTATTTTATTAGGCAAGTCGTAGAGCGTACTTGGAGCGTACTTCATGGAGATAGAAACATTAACCTACAGTCTTGCATACGGACAAATCAACCTCACATCCAGAAAAAAACAAAACAAAAAACATGTAATATGATCCAAAAGACCAACTTAAAAAAAAAAAACCCTATCTTACCACAAAATGCAGTTTACCATGGATTAGTAGTATTCAAAAAAATAAAATATTCTTTATCTCAGTAGGGAGTGTGGGCTATACCAATGTATACATTTGACATTTGTCAAAACTCATCTGATGGCACAATGAAAGCTATGCATTTCACTATATATAAATTACATCTCATTAAAAAAAGCATTAAAACATGCATTAGTCCATGTTATGTGATTACTGGTCATTTAAATTTCAAGAGCCACCTTGGATTGCTTTGGAAACAAAAACAGTAACAAAACCCTTCATTTTAACTAGGTATTCACTTATATTTTGAGAACTATTAGAGGGAAGCACCTGGGTAGCTCAGTCAGTTAGGTGTCCAATTCTTGGTTTCAGCTAGGGTCATGGCTTTTGAGGTTGTGAGATTGAGCCTCACATTGAGCTTCCCGCTCCACAGGGGGTCTAATGGGGATTCTCTCCCTCTGCCCCTCCTTGCTGCTCTCTCTCTAAAAGAAATGGATCTTTTTAAAAAACAAATTTACTGAAAAACTTACAAGCATCCAATTAAATAATAATACAAACAACAAGTTACTTACATTTACAGAAGAGTTTTTCATTTTCTCTGAATGAGGCCAAATGCCATTAAGTGAAGGAGGCATAGCATGGCTCTGTAGCATCAAATAAAAAAGGTGTGGGGTATGTGAGCAGGCATGCTGACCTTGACAAAATGGTGAAAATGGCTCAGAAAATGGCTGAGAAAATGAGCAGTTAGGAGACTCTAGTAACCCTTCAGAGACAGAATTCTAATTTGTGAGATACTAGGCTTTATTCAGGATTCATTTAGCTCACGAATGCTACTTAAGCATCGTTACATTATTCAATAACTAGAAATCCATTACATGCTGATATAAAGCACCTTTAATATATTGTGTATATATGTATACACTACATATAGCATATCTATAGGGATTCAGTTACTCTGAGTTAAGAATCACATTTCTCAAGGACCCAGTGATCTGTAATACATATCCAGTGCAGATGTCATCTTTGTTCTCTGATAAAAGCGTTATAACTTATCTGCAAGATATATGCTCAGTGCCAAAAAGCTAATATTAAAATTTAAGCTGCTTTTAACACTGAAAAAGGATTAACTAGTACTTTATAAATATCTTCTATAATACTTGACATTGAAAGGGCAAAAAGGCAACAATTCTTCCATTTCCCCTCCCATCTTCTTTATTCATTTCCCTATAAAAATAAATTCCATTAATTTACTTCCTTCTAAATGGTAACTGGTAACTTTATCTGATGCAGATGGCATTTTTTAGAGTCTTGAGAGAGGTCTCTGTACTAAAATATAAGATTTTTTTTTATATGCTACCAGCCCAAGGACATTTGCATTTTTTTTTTAAAGATTTTATTTATTTGACAGAGAAAGACCAAGCAGGCAAAGAGGCAGGCAGAGAGAGAGAGAGAGAGGAGGAAGCAGGCTCCCTGCCAAGCAGAGAGCCCGATGCGGGACTCGATCCCAGGACCCTGAGATTATGACCTGAGCCGAAGGCAGAGGCTTAACCCACTGAGCCACCCAGGCGCCCCTAAAATATAAGATTTAAAAGTAAGATCTAGACCTAACATTAAACTGTGATGAAATGCTTTCTAGCTACTATCATCCAAAAAGAAGTCTCAAAATTTCAGAGCCAGAAGTTCTGAGATCAACTAGGCCAGTGACTTAAGTAGGGAACTCTGTTCAAATAAAACCCTATCCAAAAGCTCAGTATGCTAAACTTTTTCTAGAAGAGTAGGAAACTCTAAACCTTTCTGTCGAGTATTCTTCTTTTCTATTCCATAAGAATTAGAAAATTGGTAACATGGTAAAATCCTTTTTGCATTTAACAGATCAAACTAACTGATAGGCCCAAAGAACTGTTGAAGGACTAACTGACCCAAGTTCATTGTCAATACCATATGATAGATCTAGAGCTTGCTATCATAAATGCTTCTTTTAGAGATCACATTAATTCAATTCAAATTGAGCACCACGAAGATAGAGAAGGTTGTAACAGAAATACAGAGATTTTTAATGAGCTTCCAGAAGTCAATTGAAGATTTCAGTTTCTTAACTAAACAATGTCCTCAGTTTCCTAAAAATATGGAGTCTGAACACCACCCTTACTCGGCTCTTTACACTGAGTGTCATGCTTCTGCATAACAATAGATCCCTTACCAAGTAAAGATTAGCTAGGCTCCGCGGGCAGATCATTTTTCAGCCCTTGTTTTAGGATATCCCAAAGTACCTTAGTAAATTCAAGGGGCTGCGAGGTGCAGGGGAGAAGATGGAGTTAAGTGTAATTGCAGCAAAATCCAGTTAAGAAACTGACATCTTCAATTGACTTCTGGAAGCTCATTAAAAATCTCTGTATTTCTGTTACAACCTTCTCTATCTTCGTGGTGCTCAATTTGAATTGAATTAATGTGATCTAAAGAAGCATTTATGATAGCAAGCTCTAGATCTATCATATGGTATTGTCATTTCTACACCCAACACAGGGCTTGAACTCATGACCCCAGGATCAAGAGCCACATACTCTACCAACTTAGCCAGCCAGGCACCCCAAATTTAAAATTTTTATATTTATATCCATCTAAAACAATGAATAACACATGACTGCTTCATTTAATCTCGATAAACTAAAGTCAACTTAGTCCAGTATTTACCAAATAAATATTTACCTGTATGCTATATAGATGTGATGTGGAAATAGTGGAGAACAAACTGAGGGGACAAGAGGACGTTGCCACCCAAATAAAGAATGCTTATGTAAATTCCTTCCTACCCTTTTCACTTCAGGAGAAAAACAGTTCTCACACTTTACAACCAATGAACCACTACTGTTTCTGTGTACCATATTCTACCACTCCTAAAGCAAATTTACTCTTTCCCCACCCTCATGCAATTACTACCTTTTGCATTAGAGACTACTCCAGGAAGCCACACGGTATTCTTGGCTGCCCTCCCCAACCAGTTCAACCAAGCTTTCTTCCTTAGAGCCTGATCCTGAAAACCCACTTCCTCTCCCAGGAAGCATTACTCTGAAAGCCAGGTTAATCTCTCTTTAGCTCCACCCACAGTTTATAACTACAACTCTCTCTGCACTCAACATCTTATTATAGATGCCTATTATTTTGCTCCCAAGTTAATTTCATTTATTCATGCTTATTCAGTGTATTAACTATAGCTCTTGATGGTCTGTATCAGCACTGCCTTTAAATAAAAGCTACCAGATAAAAGGGTTTAGCACTGAAAATGCCAGATGCTTTAACGCTTTTTGAAAATTATTTCTAATACATTAAATTCCACATGATTTGTGAAATTCCTAAAACCTCCCAACATGGATGAATTTCAAGAGCATTATGTGAGAGAAATCGGACACAAATGAACTCATACTGTAGGACTGTATTTATGTGTAATTCTAGGAAAACTAGTGATGGAAAGCAAATCAATGAGGGCCAGGGATGGAGAGATTATGTTTAAAGGCAAAAGAAAAGACGTTTTAATTTTTTGGCTAATGCAATAGACTTTTTACCTTGAAGGAATAAAAAGCTAGACATTTTAGTAAGACTTCCATTCTTTAAAAATTTTTTTCATTCTCCCAGAATGACATTCATTTTTCCCAGCAGCTTTTTGGGGGGTGGGATGGAGGGATAGGAATCATTTTAAATCTCCCATCATCTTGGATTTCACATTAATTTACCTTACAAAATAAACCTGGAAGTTTCTTCTAAATAATTTCTCACAACCAATAGAATATTTTATCATTCAACTTCTCCATTAAAAATATCTATCAGCACTGTACTCTGGTTGTTTCCACATCTGAATTAATATATGCAATTTAGTCCTTAACTCAAGATTTAGAAACAAACTCGAGCAGATAAAGAGATTACGATAACTATTGGTCCACTTAATTCTTAACTGTCTCTGGTTCTTTTTTACAAATGTTATTTTTGTGTGTTGAAAAACTGCTTGGCTTTACAGTACATTTTAGCCCCTATTCAAGGAAGATGCTTTCTAATCTCAAAGTCAAACTAACAATCTTTAAAGTTAACCATTTAACAAACCACAGTGTTTTTATGTGGTCATCTTTTATCCTGATTACTACTGCTGTTTGCCTTCACCAATATCCCATCCCCCCAAAAGGCCACAATTTCCCCGAGGTGAGGAGTTACTGAACAAGTAACTCAACAGGTTAAAGTTACTTATCACACTGTGGTTACGTGATTAATCTTTTTAATACATCAGATTTGAGTCAATTTCAACACAGTAGTGGTCAAACTGCCTCTGCCATTACTCACAAAAATTTAGTACACGAGCTGAAATGCAGCCAACATTACCCTTCAAGAAAGAATAATTAACACTTTTAAATGGACTATGACGGATTCTGCATAGTATAATTTAACAATTTCACGTCGCATCTGCTGCAGAGATCACAAACAGACTGTCATTATGCCATCTCTTTCCTTGAACCCCACCACCGCCCGAACCTTTATTCTTGGCTTTTCAAAGGTTTAATCCACTCAGAGCAGCTAAAGGGCCAATCAAGGAAGAGTAACTTGTGAACCCAAGCCTAGAAAAGGGCAGGAATATGCGGTTGAGTCACGTCGTTCCGCCATTTTCTAAGCGGAGGAGGAAGACATGTTGGAACAAAAACACAACAAAAGAGCAGCCATTTCCCAAGCCAGCTCCAATAGCAACCCGAACTGGCCGAACCCAGTCACTTGGCACCTTCAAATCCACTTCGCTGGATAAACCTAAGAACATCAGAGGTGCCGGCGTAAAGAAAGCAGCAGACAACCCTGCCGCGTAGAGATCAAAGATGACCCGCATACTTAACTGCAAATGAAAGCCTCGAGAAGAATGACGGAAGCTACATGGAGCAGAGTGTAACCAACTGAAATTCTAAACGAAGTTGCCAAACTAAAAATTGACTCAGTGACTGTGGTGTCTTTCGGTTCTCAGGAAACCACCAGCGCTAGTAAACCCAGGGAACTCAGATAACAAGGCCCGGATTCAGCTGGTGCTATTGCTTGCCTCTACCCATTACCCCCATGCCGTACTTCCCTCGGTGCACCGCCTGTGTGCTCACGAGTTCTTACCGTATGTGGGGGATGCCCACCCCACCTTGAAGAATCTTATAGAGTTTGCTCTCGTACAGCAACTGGGGATGCCTGGCCTTCTGAGATTCTAGCTTCACTGCCACTTCCTGCAGGGGAGAAAGGGGATGATGGCATCAACATCCCTAAGGATTCAATGATTCAATGTCACTTGGGAGGAGGGGAGACATTAGCAAAGCTCAAACTCGAGACTAGGAGGAGAAATAAGGCTCAGAAGAGAAAACTCCCTTTGTAATTATAAAACGAGGCAACTAGCCTCAAAGCCCTCTTCAGGGGGTAGTGACGAAATCGGCACGTCCTCCAAGGTGCAAAAAATGATTCATCCAGAAAACGTAATGAGAGGTTTTGAAGGAAACTGACGATCGAAATCAAGAACCCCAATGAAATAAATCCATACAGTGGGGAAACATGGGGATTAGAGAAATATGATTCTGCCGATCTCACCTTAAACGACAGCTTAAAAAGTTCGACTAAGGTCCATTTTTAACAAGCTGGGAAACTTCATGGGTTCTCCCAACCCTTCTTTCGGGTTCTTTTGCCTTTTAGGGAAAGAGAGCCGGGGAGGCTCCTAAAGCCAATAAAACTGGCTCCCTCTCTCTGGACTCCCCTCCCCAGTACGTGCGTGTGATGGGGAAAAGCCCGAGCACTTCGGGGGTTGGGGTGGGGGGTGAGGACTGGCGCAGCGTGGTCGTGAACCCCACCCCGGGTAATTACCTCGCCGTTGGTAATGTTGATCGCCAGGTAAATGTCCCCGAAGGAGCCAGACCCGATCTTCCGTACCAGTTTATATTTCCCTCCGACAATGAATTCGGCCTTGGAGCCGCTGCTGCTCGCCATCCTGAGAGATGAAGATGGAGGCTGGGGCCAAGCCCCGACACCTCTAAGGGGGGGACGGAGGCCTCTGGGGCTCGTCCGCGGAACAAGGCTGCGGAGGAGGGCGGCAGGAAACGGAAAACGTTGGCTCTTTCAAGGCGTTACAGGGCCCAGAATTAGCCGAGGGGAACCTGATCACCGCCGCTCACTCAGGCTTCTTTTCGCCAGGCCGCAGTTTGTGAGGGGGTTCTCGCGGTTACCAGCCTGGGCCACTTGTTTCTGGGCGGCCGCCGCTGGCTCGCTTTCACGGCGACGTCGCGGGCTGGAAAAGGGGCGCGGTGGTTTAGGGCGGCGATACCGCTGCCACCACTGCCGCCGGCTCCCGCCCGGAGGGACCCCTGTCACTCCGCCGACGCCGCCATCTTGTTACTCCGGCTCCAGCCAACACAAAATGCCCCTAGTCCCCGGGAGCCGCTTCTTCACGGCGCAGAGCACTCTGGGAAAGGGATCTCGGGCGCTAGCCCCGGAGGGTCGGCAACGAGAGGGAGGGCGGAACCGGATCCGTGAGAGTCACGGCCCACGCTCCGAGCGTCACCCCGTCACCGCCCAACCACGCATGCGTACTGCAAACCTGCTGATTGCGCAGGCGTGAGGTGGCCTCTCCTCTCCCCCGCCCGGGGGCTCACTTCCACTTCCGGTTGTTGGCTGTTCGGATCTAGCTACCTGTTAGTCACGTCCGACCCGCCTGGTCTCTGAAATACCGCGCGTCCTCGGGCCCCGAGAGCATGTTAGGGAGGAGTCACCTTCATTCTTCGTGGAGGATGGGAACTTCTGGCTTCCTTGGGAGTTTTGACCTTTGCTCTTTGTTTAAGGCGATTTTTAACCTTTGATCTTTTTCTGGGCCACTCCCTCAGACCAGCCGGTTCCAGCCCAATTCTGTTTTGCGAGAGGCTATCGCCTCTGGTGGAGAGGAAGAGAAAAGCATCCCTGGCCGGGCTCGGTTTAGTCTTGGCTCCAGGTTTTAGCGGAGAGCAGTTGATGAAGTCTTAAGCATTAGGATTCTGCGCTCCACAGAGTGTTGGAGAATCGTTTTACCGAAAGGGAAAAGAGGGAAAGCAGGAATTATCCTATGCCTTTGTGTTGTTGCTCCACTGATAAATTTGGTCCCCAAGGGGGAAAAAAACCCTAATGCCCGATTCATTATTTTAGTAGCAGATGTCTCAACAGAATAAAATTTACAACCCTGAAAAAGCCATAGTAGAAATTATTCCCACCCACCCCAACCCTCCCAAAGAAACCTCTATAATAATCATATCTTGGTCATGTTGAAAACTGCAGTACTGATACAAAAACAGGATGGAAAGAACCATTACAAAATAAAATTGATAACGTTTGAAGCAGTGAACGTTAAAAGTTATTGTTAACCTTTATACAGTAATTTTTTTTTCTTTTATCTAAAAATCTATTAAAAAATCAAATCTTGACCACATTTTGGTTTACAAAATTTGACCTGAGGAAACGGCCTGGTAGTTATGATAACAAAAGAAAGCTCTGTAGTTGATGCTGTCGTCTGTAATATGAATCAAACCCCGGTGAATGAATCAAACCTCGGTTGTAAAAATTTAAACGGAATCTCTCAAAGTAATTTCATTAAAATGGAAGTGGAAAAAATGTAGACTTAACTGCAATTTTGAAAGCTGATCGAGTAAGTAGTGGAGTTCATCCTGAGAGATAACTGAAATTCCTCCATGTTACTCTAATGCCGATTTAAATACTTCTAATTCATAAAGCTCTAATCCAAATGTGTTGAATGTGAAAACAGATCCCCTAAGGTTTAGAATGGAGTTTTGATGCACTACCAAAACCCAGGCTTCCTGACTCCCAAATCAGCACCGTTAGACATTTTTGTTTAGTGACTCTAAGGCACCTTTGGCCTACTTAAAAATCTCTGCTGGTAAGAGTCTGGTCTTAAAAAAAAAAAAAAAAAGCCCAGTGTAAGCATCTCGAAGTTCCCAGGGATAGCCGCTCTTATGCTGATTTTCTACCACAGACTCCAAAATTTAATGGACTACAAAGCTTGAGGAGTTCCCCACAGTGGGTGGGGTATACATTTAAAGGGATTTTTTTGGTGTAGTGAGGATACAGTTGCTCCATTGTGGGAGATAGGATGGGGTGGGGGGGGTAGGGGGGTGGGGGGTATGCATAGAATACACTAGATTAGGGATTCCCAAAGGTATGTGTACAGAGAGGGGCAAGTCTAACAGTTTTCCACAAAGATATTGGAAAACTATGAGCCGTATAACGCATTTTTTCTTCATTTAATTTTTTTTTTTTTTTTTTTAGATTTTATTTATTTGACAGGGACAGAGAGAGAGAGAGAGAGAGATTGAGCGCACAAGGGGGGGGCAGAGGGAGAAGCAGGCTCTCCAGTGAGCAGGAAGTTGGACCTGGGACTCAATCCCAGCATCATGACCAGCAAAAGGCAGATGCTTAAGGACTGAGCTACCCTGGTGCACCTTCATTTAATTTCAAATCGTACTTTATTCTGAGAGTTTATCGTCCTATACATATCATTTAAGCGACCATTTTTATAAAATGGCACTGATGATAGATGGTTATTTTATTCTTTTGTTGGTATACTTATTTGTCAAATTAAAAACTGACATTTTTATGTTTGCCCTCCTTTTTTGTTGTTGCTGTTTGTTTTGAACTTTTATAAGCTTTTGAAATCAAACCCTCTGGGACCCACCAGTCTAAATGACTTTTAGAAGCCCTTCCACCTCTGAGATTTGATGATGATTCTACGTATATATGTGGTGAGCCTCCTCATTTGTTTCCTGCCTGGTGTAGTCACTATTCCAACACTGACAATATCCAGCAAATGCTCCAAAATGCTGTATGAGTAGTCATACCCTTTTCAAATGTGATTTCGGTTGCCTCCATGTTAAGATTTAAAATTTGTCCAAAAAAAAAGATTTAAATTTGTCAGATTTTAGAAGGGCAAAAGTTGAAGGGTGGTTAACAGAAAATAAAGCTTTTAGGCACAGACTATAACTCAGCCTTTTCCTTAAAATCATGCATCATTTCTAGTAATTTTCAACTTCAGCAATTGAAGAATTACCTGTTTTTGGTGTTACTATTAAAGTTACAAATCATTCTGTACTTACTGAATCAGCAGCAGCTTTGGTGTAATGGAAGGAGTCTTCTAAAATGTGCCAAAATGCAATTCTTGGATCACATGAATTCACTAAAAATATAACCAAAAATATAGATTAAAAATTTTAGACCTTGAGGGAAACTTAGAGAGATCATCTGCTTTAATTATCATATTTTGAAATGCTTTGCAATGTACAGAGTGGCTTCACACATATCAGTTGTGTCCACTAGGACACAAGAGGCTTGTCCAAGATCACACCGGTCTTCATAGCAAAAGAAGAACTAGAACCCCAACCTGTAACCAAAGGAATTAGAAAAAGGAGTAGAATGGAGATTGGGGCAATCACGCCTTAGTGATTACTTCTATGTTCTTAGATAGGTCAAGATGAATTGAAAACATTTTTGTAAAGCCACAGTATTTACCCAAGGAAAGATCACTGGTAATCAGAGTGCATTTTGAGTAAGATGATAAAGACAAGCACAACAATTATAGACAGATGCTGTAAGGAGGAAAATGAAAACAAGGATGGCCCATCTCAGAGTTGTTTGGTACAAATAAATAGAAAAAATGGAATATCTTAGAAGATGTCAAATACAGTCTTAGGTTCTTAGGTGTTGTTCCATTGTTTTATTGCCTTGTGCACAATCAGGATCAGATAAGTGAGTGAGTGGAGTACTTTAAAACAAGACCATCAGAAATGTCTTGTTGGGTCAGAGTGATAATTCATTTAGTCTCTTTTCCAGTCTTTGACAGTGACAGCAATTTCTGTGTCCCTTTCTTGTCTCAATTCCTCTTTTCTCCCTCTGCACTGTTCATGAGGTTTTATAAAAGGGAGTTGCTGCACCTATGATACCTATGAAGTAGCTGTCTATGATAGCTACCTACCATAGCTACTTCAGCCACATTTGAGGCAGTCTGTGAACATTTCATACTTTCAGTGGAGTCATTAGCCATAAATTTATTTCAATTAATTTCATTCTTTGAACTTATTTATGCTTTTCACCCATGTGACTTAAAGATTCTGTAAGTTCCATTGTATGCTACCCAATGACTTTGTTCTTTTTCTTGTAAGTGACAAATATTTGGGGCACCTGAGTGGCTCAGGTAGTTAAACCTCTGAGTCTCGATTTCAGATCAGGTCATGATCTCAGCTTCATGAAATCTGGCCCATATCAGGCTTTGTGCTGAGCTTGGAGCCTGCTGAGGATTCATTCTCTGTCTCTGTCTCTCTCTCATTCTCCCTCTGCCTCTACCCCTACGGGTGCTCTCTAAATAAATAAATAGGGGCGCTTGGGTGCCTCAGTCAGTAAAAGTCTGCCTTTGGCTCAGGTCGTGATCCCAGGGTCCCGTGATTAAACCCCGTATCTGTTCCCTGCTCAGTGGAGAGCCTGCTTCTCCCTCTCCCCTTGCTGCTCCCCCTGCTTGTGCTCTCTCCCTCTCGCTGTCTAATAAATAAATAAATAAAATCTTTTTTTAAAAAATCTTTAAAAATTTAAATCTTTAAAAGGATTTTATATATTTACTTGAGAGAAAGAGGGCGCGCGCGCACACACAGACAAGTGGGGAGAGGGACAGAGGCAGGAGAAGTAGGCCCCCCGCTGAGCAAGGAGCCCAATGTGGGAATGGATCCCAAGACCCTGGGATCATGACCCAAGCCAAAGGCAGACTCTTAACCAACTGAGCCACCCAGGAGCCCCAAAAAACTTTAATAAGTGACAGATATTCATTTGAAAAACTTAGAAAGTTTAGATAAATCATAAAAAAATCCAAAAATCTCTTGAGATAATCACCAAATGTTAACATTTTGCTGTGTATAAATATCCAGTCTTTTCTATGCATATTGTATGTGTGTGTTAGGTGTATGTATATATATCAAATATGTGTATACATTTATTTAATTTTATTTCTTAAAATTTACAAGTAGTCATAATGCACATTCAGTTTTACAACCTGTTTTCTTTTTTTTCCCCCCACTTAATAAATTGTTGGGACACAATTCCATAGATTAAAAGGAAAACCACAGACTCAAAATAGCCTCTCTCTCTCTCTCTTTTTTTTTTTTAAAGATTTTATTTTTTTGACAGAGAGCACAAGTAGGCAGAGTGGCAGGCAGAGAGAGAGGAGGAAGCAGGCTCCCCGCTGAGCAGAGAGCCCGATATGGGGCTCGATATGGGGCTCGATCCCAGGACCCTGGGACCATGACCTGAGCCGAAGGCAGAGGCTTTAACCCACTGAGCCACCCAGGCGCCCCCAAAATAGCCTCTCTTGAGTTAAATCCCCAAGTCGGTAAACCAGGGCTTAATACCTATCTAATTGTAGTTTCAACCTCCCTCAGAAATTAAGTCTGAACCGGTCAGTCAGGAATTTTCTGATCACCACTAAGGAGATAAACTGTCTCTTGGACCTCCTCTATCTCCCAAAGGAAGGTGAGGCAATGAGGTAATCTGTATAATAAGACCCCTTGCCCTCCCCACTCAAGGAAGGTGATCCCTTCTGAAACAATCCTTTCTTTTCTTTTGCTTGTAATTTTCTTGCCCCACCCTTGTTCCTATAAAAGCCTTCCATTTTGTACAACTGCAGGAGCTGCCCTCTGCTTGCTAGATGAGATGCCACCCAATTCATGAGTCATTTAATAAAGCCAATTAGATCTTCATTTACTGGGTTGAATTTTGTTTTTTAACACATATAAATAAATAATATTCCAAAGACTCATTTTTATTTATTTATTTACCACTATTTTTTAAGTAGGCTCATACCCAGCCAGGGTGGAGTCCAACATAAGGTTTCAGCTGACAACCCTGAGATCCAAGTGTCTGGACACTTAACCGACAGAGCCACCCAGGTTCCCCCAAAGAATAATTTTTAATATAAACTTAAAAATATGTATTGTATTGATGGACCAACATTTGTCCAATCCCAGTTGAGTTTTCTGGTTACTTCCCAACTTCTGCTAGTATAAACAATGCTTTAATGAATATTTGTGTAGCTAAATCCTTGCTCACATCTAAAATTAATTGGTTATGATATATTTCTAGAAATGTTATGGGGAGTCTTAAAACCCCTTATAGCATAAAATTGTCTGTCTTGGGGGCGCCTGGGTGGCTCAGTGGGTTAAAGCCTCTGCCTTCGGCTCAGGTCATGATCTCAGGGTCCTTGGATCGAGCCCCGCATCGGGCTCTCTGCTCAGCGGGGAGCCTGCTTCCTCCTCTCTCTCTCTCTCTGCCTGCTTCTCTGCCTACTTGTGATCTCTGTCTGCCAAATAAATAAATAAAATCCTTTAAAAAAATTGTCTGTCTTGGTACAGTTTGTGATGATGAAACTCATAATCATGAGCTATCCTCTGATTTCTTATATTTATCTTTACAAATTTCAATCTTAATTTTTTTCAATCGGTCCTTAAAAGGCTGTTAGGTTTTCTTTTCTGACCACCTGTTGTCGTAAAACCTAGTAAATTGAATTAGAAGACATCTTTTCATTGCAGCTCTTGCTCCCTTCTCCACCCATCACAAAATGTCAAGAATTTTGCAAGTCTGTGGTTTACAAGGATGTGCTCATACAATTGAAAATGGTCCTATTATGGACATAGCTAACAAGACACATTTGTTGGCCATTAGTGAAGCAATTGTATTCTACAGATATTTAGATTTGGTTGAAGTGAGGGAAAGATTAGTTTCCAGTAAGAGAGAATGAGGTCAAAGGCCTCTCAAAATCAAGACTGGAGTTGACCAAATAGGAAAAACAGAATAATCTCATATGTTTTCACATCTCTCATATTTTGCATGAGCTCAAGTATTCCCACAAAGGTAAGTGTGCAAGGTCTTAGAGATGGGGAAGAATTCAACTCATCAGTGTTCTAAAACTTAGATTAATCTGGAATTTACTACAGATACCTTTTAAATGCTTAAGTTAGGTATTTCAGTATAACTGGTTAAATGAGAATGTGTCCTTCTTCATCTATGTAGGTAAATCGTTGCCATCTACATTTAGAGTAGTAGAGGACCCGGAAGTTTCCCTAACTTTAAGCAAAAGCCCATGGAAACAATAATAGAGTAATGGAAATTAATTTTATTCTCAAAAAGTAGTTGGGGTGGGAGAGGAGAAAAAAGAGTAGGGTGTTTAAGGACTAGGTTAAATGATATGAGGTAAAGTATCCTGACCTATGTAGTCAAGAGAAATCTTAATTTTAGTTGTGACTCTACCTTAAATATTTTCCTAGGCTTCAATGTTATAATCTTTTTTTTTTAAAGATTTTATTTATTTATTTATTTGTCAGATTGAGAGAGAGAGAGAGAGAAAGCGAGCACAAGCAGGCAGAGTGGCAGGCAGAGGCGGAGAGAGAAACAGGGGAGCCAGAGGCAGGACTGGATCCCAGGACTCTGGGATTGCGACCTGAGCTGAAGGCAGTGGCTTAACCAACTGAGCCATCCAGGCGTCCCTCCTTTTTTTTTTTTTTTTTTTAAGATTTTATTTATTTATTCAATGTTATAATCTTTTAAAAGAAAAGTCAGGTTCCAAGGCTCTTCCTAGCTTTAAATGTATTGTGCTATTTACTGAAATGACTCCTATATATATTTTTTTAAGATTTTATTTATTTATTTGACAGAGAGAGATCACAAGTAGACGGGGAGGCAGGCAGAGAGAGAGAGAGAGAGAGAGAGAGGGAAGCAGGCTCCCTGCTGAGCAGAGAGCCCGATGAGGGACTCTATCCCAGGACCCTGAGATCATGACCTGAGCCGGAGGCAGCGGCTTAACCTACTGAGCCACCCAGGCGCCCCATGACTCCTATATTTTAAAGCAGAAGGAAATTTGCCTGTTCTTTTTCTTTTAAAGCTTCTTAAAATTCAGATAATACATAAAATTTGGATGGGTAGGTTCTTACCTGTGCTCCTTAACACATGTCAGGAAAATCAGATTCTCTAACAATGAGACATAGCTATAGATACATGGATGGAAATTAGAGGAGGCTCCCAAATCAGAGACTGGGAAATAATTTTTTTTGTTTTTTCAAATTTTTTTAAAATTAAAAAAAATTTTTTTTTAATTTTTTTAATTTTTAATTTTTTTATTAACACATAATGTATTTTTTGTTTCAGGGGTACAGGTCTGTGATACATAAGTCTTACACAATTCACGGCACTCACCATAGCACCTACCCTCCCCAATGTCCATCACCCAGCTTCCCCATCCCTCCCACCCCGCTCCCCTCCAGCAATCCTAAATTTGTTTCCTGAGATGGTTTGTTTCCCTCCCCGGTGCCATCTTGTTTCATTGGGAAATAATCTTCTTTTTAAAGTATTTAAGAAAGACAAAAATTGAATCTTAGTTTTAGGTATAGCTCTCACTAGTGGTGGGGAAAGGGCCTCAGTGAATGACCTCTGTAGGTGCTGGGGTTTTTTGGTGGGGTTTTTTTTTTTGGACCTAAAAATATCCTTACTTAGATTCTCATAGAAGGAAATCATGAAATGATTTTACTCTTCAACAGTCTTATTCTTGGCAAGGAATAAGATTCAACAGTGAAAATCAAGCAAAGCTTGTTTCCTATCTTCTTAAAATACTGTTTCCACTAGTCCCACCCCTTCCTCCCCTAATTGCTTTGAAATAATGCCTGAGGCTGTAACTCATTTGTCTGCAATGAATGTTCTGCAGTGTCATATTTAAATGCCAGGGATACGTCTCACAGGGAGGGAATTCAAATCACTGATGTTCCATGTACTCGTCGGAAACCATACCAAGGGCAGGACTTGGAAGAGATGAAATGCCTGAGTTTCCCTCAAGTTCCCCATTCCACCCGAGTTATCTCGTTCTGGTCAAGTGGGTCTGACCTGGCAATATTTTGGAAATCAAATTATATTTCAAAATTTCTCTTTTAATCACACAAGCCATTCTTGGAAATGGGCTGTCATGCACCACCTTTGGGGATATTCGTGTTGGCTATTTTTATTGGGAAGAATTTTGTGCTGTGGAGTTTCTGCCATTTCTTTGTCCCTTCCTTTTCTCAGCCCCTGCTCTCTTCCTCTGCATTGTTCATTGGCAAGGGCAAGAAACTGTGCTCCCAGTGACTCATTATTACTCACTATAGTAATCTACTTTCCTTTGTGAGACTAAATTTGGAAGATGCTTGAGTTGCCTTTCCTGAGGAGAGTGGGTCCTAAAACACATCCTGTTAACTCTCAACTCCCCGTGCTAATGCCAGGAAGTACTGATACCGATCATAGAAAATGGCGTAGCTGCTCCATTTCATCCTGGTCAAGCCCAGGGCTGCTGCAAAAGGACTTCCTGCGGTAAGCAGAGCCAGGTGCCTGATTGCACAGAAAAAGAACTCTTGATTGTAGGGCAGAGCAAGTCAAATTATATTTATAGAGCATTTACAGTTTATAAAGTATTTTGTGATGCACTAACTTGAGCTTTTCATGATCCGTATCAGAGCATTCATTGTTACATCTATCTTGTGAGGAAGGTGAAGCTCTGGCCTTTTACCCAACACCACCAGCCTTTGAGAACCGCCCACAATCCAAACCACTGTTCTAGGATGAATGCCTGTTCACTTTCACAGTTAGCATGAGGGGTCCAAACCCCAGAGTCTGCTCTGCATCTGAATAGGCAGCAACTAGCTTTAGGTACCTCAGTAGACCCACGTTTGACCGAAACTGCCCCCCTCCAGCAGGTGGGCCCAGCCCATCAATGGACCTCTCAGTGTTGAAGTTCTGAATTTGCAACTCAGGGGCTCTATCAGTGGGGTTTCTGACTTTCAGCTGAGCCTCAACTTCCACACTTTTGCAGGCTGACACCCATCTCCTCCATGCCCAGTAGTCCCTGGCTCTCTACCTGGTGATACCTGAATTCAGCTATTTACCTCCATCCTCCTATCCCCACCAGCCATCCCTCTTAAACCACAGTTTATTTCTAACTAATTCCTGTGTTAACTTCTTCTGCCTCTTTCCCTTTCAGTTTCTCAAGCCAACTGACTTACTTAATCTTAGCTATCTACCAGACTTTCCAGCCCCTCCTTACTTCCTACTGTCCCCTGAACCTAATCTGAGCTCCCATGACTGTTTCTTTTCTGTGTTCTCTATGCTAGGCAAATGATAGACCTAAGACCCTTTCTACTTAACTTCTGGCTCCTTCTAACCTACAGCAAGGTGCCCCAAGACTCAATTATTTTTATATTTTCTGTTGCTGCTTGGAATTTCAAATCCTATTGACCTTCTAAGCCTATATTTTCTCATCTCCCAGTGTATCATTGATTGCCATACCTTCTGCCCTAGTTGAAATAGGATATGTAAAAGCACTTCGTTTAAGCCATTAACCTCATACAAATATACCCTGCTGCTATTATATTAGGTAATTCAAACCAGAGGTGACTTTTGCTAACCTTCCCCGTGGAAGGAGATATGCTGGCAACTGAAATAGGTACTTCACAATTCTTGTCCAAAGCCAAAAATAAGAGAAGTGTAATAATTATGGTACCACAACTGATCTTTTCATGTAGAAGATTACTTTTGACAAGGTCATCACCGGCTAAGACGTGTCACAGGAAAGAGAAATGAAATATTCTAGGCTAATCTAAAGGCCTCAGAAACTTGCTTTGAATCAACGTGAAGAGACTGAGCTTTCAGATTAACATCTACCTTGATTGATTTTCCAATGCTAAGATGATAATTACTTTTAATATTTATATGGCATTTTATATAGTAGTATTCTTACCTATATTATTTCATGTCTTAAAAAAAGACTTCACGGGGGAAATAATTTCATTGTTTTATTTTTTTAAAAGGATTTATTTATTTATTTATTTATTTATTTATTTATTTAAGGGGGTGGAGGGGCAGAGGGCAAGGGAGAGAGAGAATCTCAAGCAGACTGACTCTTCGCTGAGCGAGGAGCCTGATGCAGGGCTCAATCTCATGATCCCGGAGATCACGACCCTGATATCAGGACCAGAGCCAAAATCAAGAGACAGATGCTTAACTGACTGTGCCACCTAGGCACCCCTTCATTGTTTTACTTTTTTTTTTTTTTTTTAAATAAGCTCTACACCCAGCATGGGCTTGAACTAAGGACCCTGAGATCAAGAGTTGCATGTTCCACCGACTGAGGCAGCCAGTTGCCCCCAACTGTTCTAAATTTTTAGATAGGGCAGTTGAGGCAGATCTGTAAACCTGAGCTCTCAGTTAACTCGACCAAGTGCAATAAGCCAGGATGCTCCTTGCATTTGAACTCAGACTTTCCTGAGTCCAGAAAACCCTGCTTTATTATATCTCCAGTCAATGCATCTCAGAACTTTAAAACCCTGGGAGTGAAACTGCTTATTTATTTCCAGATTAAGAGAAGATATAAAAACAGACATTCACTTAGTAGATCACAGAATAAGCCACAGAAGGGGATGGTCAAGAGCCCATGCTGCGTCATGGTTTTCAACAGTTATACAATACTGCCACCTTGTGGATGGAGTCATTTTCTATTACTTTAGCCAACTTCTGTGGCCTAGCATAATGCATGGCCAGAATTACCCAGCAGAATCTGAACAGTCAAATGTAAAATGCCCAGGAAAGGGCTGGAATCAGGTAGCTTAGGATGACATTTGAGGGACTAGGCAAGTGTCAAGAGTTCGTGAACCTATGGTGCTTTCTGAACGAGATCAAACCCTGCATTATTATTAACTTCGTATCCTCTTCTAGTTTTATACACAGGATAGTTATGTCCTGTTAGATGGAAGAATGACCTTGTTATTGTCTATTCAGAGACTCAGTATGGCTTAAGGAGATGCAGGTGGGTGACAAGTTGACAAGGAATGGACTTGTGATGGTTACTTTTAGGTACCAACTTGGCTGGGTCGTGGTTTGACCAGAGATTGGGTCAAACGTTATTCTGAATGTTACTGTGAAGGTGATTTTTGGATAAGATCAACATTTAAATGGGTGAACTTTGACCAAAGCTGAATGCCCTCCACAATGTGGGTGGTTCTCATCCAACAACTAAAGGCCTTACTAGAAAAAAGACTGATCTTCCCCAAGGAAGAAGGAATTCTGCCAGCAGACAGCCTTTGGTCTCGAACTGCAACTCTGCCCTGGGTCTCCAGCCTGCCGCCTAACCTGCAGATTTTGGACCTACTAAGCTTCCACAATCATATAAGTCAAGTCCTTAAAATAGATGTCTCTCTCTCATTCTCTCTTTCTCCCCGTTTCCACACACATACACACATCCCTGTTGGTTCTGTTGCTCTGGGGAACTCTAGGACACTCCCGTACTTCATTCAGATCACGGCTGAGATGTTCTCTTCTGAGAAACACTCTCTTCCTGACTAAATTATTTAAAGTAACTCCTTACCCACATCCCCTCAACATACCTCGCTACTTTTCAGGTCTTAACCCTGCTTTATTTTCTTCATAGCACTGATTAGCGTGTGAATTTATATATTTATTGTTTTACTCTTTTGACCTGACCTCCTTCACTAGAAAATTCCCTCACTGAGACAGGAATGTTTTCTGTCTTATGCACTAGTGAATCCCCAGCATAGTGCCTGACTCAACAGTATCGCTTGAATGACTAATGGATTACATAAATGCATTATATAGATTTACCTATGTACATGTTAAGTGCATGGCTCTGAAACCTGTTTTTTTCCCCCGGTCGATATAAGGCATCTATAACAATATCCGTAACATGGACATCTTTACATATTGGTGCCTACAGATAAACCCCATTCTTTTTCTTGGCTGCATAGTAGTCCATAGTGTAGACACACTGGAATTGAGTTAACTATCTCCTGCTGACAGTTATTTGGGCTATTTCTAGCTCTTTGGTTTTTTTTTTTTAAGTCACAATAAATAATTTTATACACGTGTCTTTGTACACTTGTGTGAGGATTTCTATAAGATAAATGAACGGAAGTGAAATTCACAAAGGTTTTCTCAATTTCCAGTCAGCCTTACAAGTTATTTACACACTAGTGCATACAATTGCAGATCCTTAAAAGGATTTTTTTCCCTCAGGCAGTTTCCAGGGAAGCATTGCACTGACCGAGGGGACTTCCAACTAGGAAACAGTAGATAAGAATCAGATATTAAAATAATTCAAACAATACTTGAATGAAAAGGTACTGGCCAAATATTTTAATTGTGGTTTGACTTGGTGGTGTGGGACCAGACTGAAGCACAAGAATCAAAAGAAATTGTTCACAAGGAAGTTTAGTAAGAGGCCGGCTCACCTCCCCACTCCATCTGCCTGCCCCTGCCCCGTCTTTCTGGCCAGCTCCCCTTCCTCTGCCTGCGCCTTGCTTGTGTTCACAGGTCTTTGCCCTTGGCCTTTTTCTCTTCATGTCCTTCCTGTTTTCCCAGGTCAACCTCATTCACTCTTACAGCTTCATGTACAGCAGGTTTGCCAGTGACTTCCAAATCTGGGTTACCCATCCCAACTTTCCTCTCCCAGAACCTTATATTCATCTCCCCACTGGACACCTTCATTTAGATCTGCTCTAGGTGTCATCTGGTTTAAAAGTGATCTCATTACTTTTCCCCAAAGCTTTGCCCCAGACCTTCCTTCTCTAGGATGCCCCCCCTTTTTTTTGTTTTATTTATTTATTTGACTGACAGATCACAAGTAGGCAGAGAGGCAGGCGGGGGTGGGTGGGGGGAAGCAGGCTCCCTGCTGAGCAGAGAGCCTGATGCGGGTCTCAATCCTAGGACCCTGGGATCATGACCTGAGCCGAAGGCAGAGGCTTTAACCCACTAAGCCACACAGGCGCCCCTAGGATACCCTTTCTTTAGTGAAGATCCCACCATGCACCTAGTCACCCAAGACAAAAATCTCTGAGTTGGCTTAGACCCTCCATCCCCTTACATCCTGAAGGTCATCAGATATTCCTTCAACATTTTATTCTTATCCTTTTCTCTTCTACTTTCCTATTACTGCAGCCTTAACCTGAGGCCTTATTACCTCTCCCCTGGCTGAATACTACAACATTCTAACTAGTCTCCCAGCCCTCATCCTTATATTGTTCTAGGATCCATTTACTACCAGATGATGGTTTTTTTTTTTTAAGATTTTTTTTTTTTAATTTATTTACTTGACAGACAGAGATCACAAGTAGGCAGAGAGGCAGGCAGAGAGATAGAAGGAAGCAGGCTCCCCGCCCAGCAGAGAGCCGGATGCGGGGCTTGATCCCAGGACCCCGGGATCATGACCCAAGCTGAAGGCAGAGGCTTTAACTCACTGAGCCACCCAGGCGCCCCTAGATGATGTTTTTAAAATTCAAATAATTTCACGCAATCCCCATTCCTCCATGACTTCCCCATTGCCTACAGAAGTGGTTTAAATTCCTTAGCGTAGCATGTGTGCCTTCCCCAATGTGGTGCCTCCCAGCAGCTGTCACAGCACAGCCCAACGTGTAGCATTCAATCCAGTTACAATGAAGTGATCGCGTTTTCTGAAAACGCAAGGTAGTTGCGTCTTGTTGCGCATGTAGTCCTTTCTACCTGGCATAGCTTTCCATGCCTATCTGCTCAATAAGAATTCTCTCCTTAAGGACTCAGAAGAAAGTGAGATGGCTCCCCATCTTCCCTGTAGATGGCCCACCCCCTCCTGCAGCAGACACTGGATAACAAGTGTAAGAGCTACCTCTTCTGGTTTGAGAGTTCCACTCCCATGCTGTGTTATACAGCACTTTATACAGATTCTACTCTTTAATTCTTTCTGTTCAGGGCTTACAAATTGTTAGTAGACAACTGCATAATGGACTTATATCCTTTTCCTGATTACTCAGCCTCTAAATTGCCTTTATCAGTTTGGAGAACAGGCAACTGTGTGAGGCAGGGCCTGCATTTCACTGCTGGAAGCCAGAAGGCACAGGTAGCAGTTTTCCCTCAATACTGACTACTTGGGACCCAGTCAATCCCACCTGGATCGTGATCAGGAGACAGGAGCCCAGAGAAGCAGGCAATGTGCAAAAATTACCCCGGGAACGGTGGCAGGGGGTATGTGGCCGTGGCTGGGGGTGCTGGGGCAGCCATGGCCCCCATCCTCCATATGTTGCCAGTGTCAGGCAGCAGCACTTTTCCTGTGGTGTGGTTTCCTCTGGGGGGTCTGGCCCCCCAGCCTCCCTTCAGGTCTGCCTGTATTTCTAGCCTGGTTGTCTAGCCTGTCCATGGATTCTTTGAGCTCAAGACTGTTTCAATGAATTCCTTTCTTTGTTTCAGTCAATCAAAATTAGTTTTTATTGTTTGCAACCCCAAGACTCAGGCTGGTGCATAATCTTTTTTGGGGGAGGCGGGGGCACAAAGTCTTTAGGTAACGCTTAACTCAAGAGTCTGATGCTACTTTTTTTTTTTTAAGATTTTTTTTTCAGTTTTTATTTATTTAACTCATCTCTATACCCAACATAGGGCTTAAACTCATGACCCCAAAGATCAAGAGTTATAAGCTCTTCCAACGGAGCCAGCCAGGTGCCCCTGATATCACTGCTTTTAGTACAGATCTCTAGATAAAGTCGTGGTCAAATTTGCAACTGACCTGGGAGTTTCATCTGGGCTCCCCTGAAGTCCATACATCTCAGGCACAATGTCTGCTGCCCCATCCTAAGCCCCTTCTTCCTGTGTCTCCCACAATTTCTTAATTCACACTCACTCACCTACCCAGTCCATAAAAACGTATACAGCCCCTACTGTATACAAGGCAGGATGTCAGACACTGAGAGGAACCCAAAGGTCAATAAGCTGTAGTCCTCACAGTATATTTTAGAATTTCGAACCAGGTAAATGTATTTTCTTTTCAAAAAAGATATTTAAAAATTGATCACTCTGTGGAGGGTAGAAGTGAAGAGGAACTCCATCTTTGAGTTAGTGTCACTGGGGGCAAGGGGATGTCCATTTCTTTGTACATGTTCTAGAAATTAATCCCCCCCAAAATAATTGGTTTGCTTAACAAAGCAAAACACAATGGTTTCCAGTTGAAAACAAACAAGTAGCTCTCCAGAGCATTGAGAAAAGAATGACTTTTCTGAAGTTGGCCATTAAATTGCTCCCCATCAAAGTATTTACGACTAGGATAAGAGGTGAGGCACTAGAGTGAGTACTTTAGGAATTTAATTCAAGATAACCCAGAGCCCTCAAACAGAATCTAAGAAACATCTGTTTCAAATGAAAATACTAGCCAGCTTGTCTCCTTTTCCTTAAGTTAACAACTAAATACTTCTTGGGGCTATGGAACCCTGCTACCTCTGGAACCCCAGTAATACAACAATTGCCCAGGGATTGTTGGCACGTGGGTCTGAAATCACAGAATACTCAACACAAGCAAGGAAGAAGGGTACACATCAGTCATGTAAAGAAACGAGCAGAGCAGATGACTCCATACTCCGGAGAAAATGCTGGTCACCCCCCACCCCCCACAAACACTTTACAGGAGCAGAACTGAGGCGCTGACGCTGAGCACTCAAGACCCTTCCCACAAAAAGGAAGTCGATTTAGAAGTTAGGCTGGCCTTGGGATCAGGTCTTCATCCCCTAGGGGGCTTTGGATCGGTCACTTAGCCACTCTAGGATTCCATTTCTCTTTAGAATTCCTACAGAATGGGAAAGAAACCTAGAGATCTTTTTTTTTTTTTTTTTTTAAGATTTTATTTATTTATTTACAGACAGAGATCACAAGTAGGCAGAGAGGCAGGCGGGGGGGTGGGGGGAAGCAGGCTCCCCGCCGAGCAGAGAGCCCGATATGGGGCTCCATCCCAGGACCCTGAGATCATGACCCAAGCCGAAGGCAGAGGCTTTAACCCACTGAGCCACCCAGGAGCCCCGAAACCTAGAGATCTTTAAACCACTCTAACATTTATGGGACTTTTCTTTGAAACATTTTTTTTTTTAATTTATTTATTTGACAGATCACAAGTAGGCAGAGAGACAGGCAGAGAGAGAGAGGAGGAAGCAGGCTCCCTGCTGAGCAGAGAGCCCAGAACCCTGGAGTGATGACCTGAGCCGAAGGCAGAGGCTTAACCCACAGAGCTACCCAGGCGCCCCCCCCTTTTTTTTTTTTATTTGAGAGAGAGAGAGAGAGAGAGAGAGAGAGCGTGAATGTGAGCATGAGTAGAGGTTGGCAGGAGGAGAAGCAGACACTCCGCTGAGCAGGGAGCCGAACGCGGGACCCTGAGATCATGATCTGAGCTGAAGGCAGATGCTTAACCCACTGAGCTACCCAGGCACCCCTCTTTGAAGCATTTCTGATAAGCCTCTCTGCTTGGATGCTGACTTCTAAAAAAAAAAAAAAAAAACCATTTTTTTTAAGATCATTTATTTATTTATTTATTTATTTATTTATTTGTCAGAGGGAGACAGAGGGAGTACAAGCAGTGGGAGCAGCAGGCACAGGGGTAAGAAGGATCCCCACTGAGCAAGGAGCCTGACGGGACTCCCTCCCAGAACCCTGAGATCATGACCTGAGCTGAAGGCAGTTGCTTAACTGACTGGGCATGCAACCCTTGCATGCTGACTTAAAATTTTTTAAAAATTATTATTGATGTATAGTTGCCATGCAATGTTATATTTTGGGTTTTGTTGTTGTTGTTTTAAAGTTTATTTATCTTTTTTTGGGGGGGGTCATCTCAACACCCAGCGTGGGGCTCAAACTCACAACCCCGAGATCAAGAGTCACATGCTCTTCCATCTGAGCCAGCCAGGCATCCTGCAGTGTTATATTTTGAATGTTGACCTTTAGTGGTAAGATGCTCACTCTCTCACTAACTCACTGATGCCACTTTTGAAATGTTCTGTTAGAGAAGTTCTTCCTTACATGTTCCAATGTGTGCTTATGGATTTCCCCATGCTAGTGACTTCTCAGGTCACACACATGAAGTCTGATCATGGATCAGAAAGCTCTCAACTTCCTTTGCTTTTCTTGTCTACAGACTAAACCACCCCTCTCCCCTTCTAGTTTCATCCATCACATTCGAGACATAGCCCCATTTTGGTCTTCATGTTTTTTGTTTTGGGGGTTTTTTAAAAAAAGATTTTATTTAATTATTAATTAGAGAGAGAGAGCACACACGTGAGAGATCACAGGTGATAGGGAGGGCCAGAGGGAGAAGCAGACTCCCCTACTCTGAGCAGGGAGCTGGAGGGGAGGCTTGATCCCAGGACCCTGGGATCATGATTTGACCCAAAGTCATACGCTTAACACACTGAACCACCCAGGCACCCCGGTCTTCATGTTTTTGTGGGTGTAGACTAGTGGTTTAGCAACAGGAGGCCTCCAACAGTTTGAATTTGAATACTGGTCCTGTCCCTTAGTAGCTGTGTAACAGTAGGCAAATTGCTTTCATTTTTCTGGCCTCAGTTTCTCTAAAATGAAGATAGTAGTAACAGTAATGCTAAGAAGCATGCCTTTTTTATAGAGAAGTTGTGAATGAGGTAAATGAGGAAACACAAGTAAAATGTTTACTATAGTGCCTGGCATTTAGGAAGCCAAATTACTATTGCTACCACTAATAATAATAAATAATAAGCCCTAATAATGAGAATAAGAATTAGAACTGAGAAGATTTGGGAAAGTTAATCTAGTCGATTGCCGATCCCACAAACAAGGTTTGTCTTCCCTTATACGACACTTTTTCATAGCGATTTTCACTCTTCAATGTCAATGTTCTAAGTGTCTGACCAACCTCACCCACCACCGCCCCGCCCCCCAAGGGCGCGGGGACCTACTTAGGGCCTAGAACAGTGTCCTATTTCACAGCAGGGAGAGAGTGGACGTACAGCTTTCTATCACAGGAAAGGAGACTGGGGTGAGGGAGACTGGCAGATTTGTCTGAGATTGAGCTCGTGGGAGAGCTGGGTAAGAACCCAGAGGTCCTGGGCAGCGGACCCTGGGAATGAAATCGAAGTCTAGCCCTAACATCTGGTGCTTTGGGCAGAGCCACGGATACACAGATTGTCAGTGATCCAAGGGTCAACATTCCCGCCGGGTGGCCTAAGCACTGGCCCGTGTTTTGGGGGCGTCGAGACCGGGCAAGCAGGCGGCTGAGCGGAAAGACACGGGTGGGTGCACCCGCCTTCCCCGGCGGCGCGGCGCTCAGAGCCGCGGCAACTCTCGGCGCTGGCGGCGGGCCAGGGCCACCCCGGGCCGGGCCGGGTCCCGGGCGCAGCGAGCGGAAAACAACCTGGCCGCAGACAATTGACAAAGGCGCGCGAGGGGGCCGGCCCTCAGCCGCGCGCACGCACGCAGCGTGGGCAGAGCCGCGCCCTCCGTGGGACCCGCGGCGCCCAGGCCCAGGTGCCGCGCGTGTCGGGGAGCGGGGCGTCCCACCCGCCTCGGTGGCGGCTCGGGTGCGCCAGAGCTGCGCGCGGGGAGTGCATCCTGCGAGAGGGGCGGGGTGGACGGGCCGGACGCCGAGGGGCGCGGTAAAGCCGCCGCGGCTGCCAGCCGAGCGGGGAGGTGTGGGGCGCCGGGAGCGGCGACGCCCGGGTCCAGGTGGCACGGTGGACCTTTGTGTCCTGGGGCCGCAAGGAAATGGAAGCAACCTGATCCACGTGACCTTTTACCGGTGGGCAGATAAGGCCTAGAGAGGTAAGGTGGTCTGGAAAAAAACTATTATTTCTTGCGTCGGTTTGTTTATCCCTGCCCGCTTCAGTGTAGGATTTGGGGTGCCTTTTAATAAGAATCGATAGGTTGAAACAACAGAAAAATACAAACAGTATTAAAGGATCCTTGCCAAGGAAAGTATAATTATTACTACGGGGGGGGGGGGGGGGAAGAGAAAGGAAATTCGAAGTCCCTATGTTGTGCTGCCTTGGCCAAGGACTCGCAGAAAAGTGCCAGAGCTGAGAACAGAAGCCTGAGTGTCGGGCTCCCCCGGGAGTTCAGTGTTCTGGGCACAGTGAGCGACCAGAACTTGCAGGGGAATAGAGAAACAGCAGCCTGTCCGCGGGCTTCACCTTCTTGGGATTCTGGACCCCTTAGACACCTGGATCCCTTCCTACAGAAGGGTTCACACATGACCTTGCACACCGTTTCAGATTTGACACGAAGCATTCTGCTGTAAGGAGTGACTGGAAGGCTGGCACTCAGGCTGTGCTATCAAGAGCAATTTTTTGCTCTTTTTAAAGCGAGTACCGGCTGTCAATCCAGTGTTCTGACCCCGCTAGCTGGGTGATCTTGAACACACCGTTTAACCTCTCCAAGGCCCAGTGTTTTGCTCTCTTGTTTTTTTTTTCTTTACAGATTTTATTTAAATTTGAGTTAGTTCACTTATCTAGTGCAGTATTAGTTTCAGTCCCAAGCCCGGCTTTATCTGTAAAATAGAGATGAAATTGTCTGCCTCCTCCTTCAAGTTATTGTCCGACTTAAGAATGGATGCTGATCCCAGTGTCTGGCACGTAGGGAGTGCTCAGTGAGCGGTGCAGGTGCACAGAGCCCAGTGGCTCGCAGCTGTGCCAGTTAGGAAAGATGATGACATGGAAGACATTGGGCTGTCTCTGAAATAAAACACAAAATTAAAAACATCGTAAACCTGAAACTATAAAGCAAACCCTATAATGACTCAAAGCGACAGCACAGATCTTGGCGATGATCATCTAAACAAAAGTACAGCAATGCACCACGTCAATATTTGGCCTAAGGTGAAAGGCTGAGAGGAGAAGCCACCAGACATTCTAACAAGGCCTTGCTTGCCTCTTTTGAGTGGAACCAGCACCTGCATAGCTTGTTTCTAAATGAGAGGAAAGAGGAGGGTGATGTGGGGACCTGGGCGACACCCAGTCTTGCCAGGTGATGTGGGCTTGGCTGAGTTCTGGCCGAGGCACAGGAGTTGCTGCAGTTGGCTCTCATCCCTCTTGGATCAGCAGCTTGTTGTGGTAAACAGAGCCTTGGTTGACTGTGTTCTAGATCAAATAAATGGCTTTTTATTTAACCGATGGGGGGGTGGTGTTTGAGTGCTCTAACTGAAGCAAAATAGTGTTTGTTGAGCTCCATTGTCCAAAGCCTATAGCTTGTTTACTGACAGGCTAAGGAGTTTTTATTATTATTATTATTGATTTATTTGATTTATGGAGAGAGAGAGCATGCATGCACGCACAAGGGGAGAGGGGCAGAGGGAGAAGGAGAAGCAGATCCCCCACCCAGCTGGTCCCAGGACCCCGGGACCACCACCCAAACCCAAGGCAGATGCTTAATTGATTGAGCCATCCAGGCGCCCCAGGCTTAAGAGTTTTAAAATCTGCAGATCCAAAATTGTGAGGACAGGGCCTGGGCAGGCCTACTTGCCTATAAAAGAACTGCTCTTACAAAAAAAATACAGTGTTGTTTTCTTTCTCTGCCATTTTAGGCCTCGCAAATAGAGTCAGGGAAATATGGCTTAGGGCAAATAGCTGCTATTTAATTTGGGTTGAGACACAAATTACCTGTCTGGTGGGTTACATGCCTCTCCAGGTGTTTATAAAGGAGAGTTCTTCCTCAGAAACAGAGAATGTGTGTGATGTCTCTTCTCTTGCCCCCTGTCTGCCTCCCCTTGAGCCAGTCATTTCTCAACCCAGAGAAGTCCTTTTTCTGCAAGTTCAGTGACTTTGGCAAGTTCCTTCCCTTCCTGGCTCTGTGGCCTGATTTTGTTTCACAGCAGCTCTGTTGGAAAGTTGTTTTTTTGTTTGTTTGTTTTTTTAAAGGCTTCACACCAATGGGGAGCCCAACACGGGCTTGAACTCAAGACCCTGAGATCAGATCTGAGCTAAGATCAAGAGTCAGTCACTTGGGGCACCTGGGTGGCTCAGTGGGTTAAAGCCTCTGCCTTCAGCTCAGGTCATGATCCCAGGGTCCTGGGATCCAGCCCTGAATTGGGCTCTCTGCTCACAGCAGGGAGCCCACTTCCCCCTCTCTCTCTGCCTGCCTCTCTGCCTACTTGTGATCTCTGTCTGTCAAATAAATAAAAATCTTTAAAAAAAAAAAAAAGAGTCAGTCACTTAACAGACTGAGCCACCCAGGTGTCCCTGTTTTGTTTTTTTATTTTTTATTTTATTTTATTTATTTTTATTTTTTTATTTTAATTTTTTTTTTAATTTTTTTTTAAGATTTTATTTTATTTTATCAGAGAGAGAGAGGGAGAGAGAGCGAGCACAGGCAGACAGAATGGCAGGCAGAGGCAGAGGGAGAAGCAGGCTCCCCGCCAAGCAAGGAGCCCGATGTGGGACTCGATCCCAGGATGCTGGGATCATGACCTGAGCCGAAGGCAGCTGCTTAACCAACTGAGCCACCCAGGCGTCCCATGTTTTGTTTTTTTAAAGTAAGCTCTACATCCATCGTGGGGCTTGAACTCAGGACCCCAAGATTAAGAGTTGCATGCTCTACCAACTGAGCCAGCCAGGTACTCCTAGAAAGTTTTCCCTAATTTGACCTTTAGATTCTAACCATTTGGTGCTCATAGGATGGCATAGAGCAAACATACTCTCCTAGGCCAAGGCTCTTCCTTATTTGAACGCAGCCCGTGGACCTCTTTCATGTTTCTACCTCCAGACTCGCTGCCTTCATTCTTTCAACATTTCTGTAGTAGGTTGAAATTAAAAGCAGAATTTTCCCAAGAAGTTATCTACAAACTACTTGCATCAGAGGGACTAGGGCGCCTGGGCGGCTCCGTCGGTTAAGCCTCTGCCTTCGGCTCAGGTCATGATCCCAGGGTCCTGGGATCAAATTCCACATCAGGCTCCCTGCTCAGTGAGGAGTCTGCTTCTTCCTTTGCCTCTGCTGATCCCCCTGCTTGTGTGTGTGCACTCTCTCGCTCTCTTGCTCTCTCTCTCTCTCTCTGTGTCAAATAAATAAATAAAAATCTTAAAAAGAAATCACCTAGGGGCTTGTGGAAATGCCCCATCCCTGACCACCTGAATCAGAATCTTCAAGCCTGCGGACAAGAATTTACACATCTGACAAGGGCTCCTGGTGATTCTTATGCACCTTTGGTTATCTGTTTGGGTGTTGGGGGTGTGGATTGGTAGTGGGGGATTATATATTCCTTATAAATTCTATATTGTTTGTCTAAATTATGTAATGAGTGAGAGCCTCTTTTGTAAATTGAACAAAACCATGATGTCCAGGGAAAACTTGAGTAGCAAGTAAGCGCTTGAGAAAATGCTCAAGATAATTCATCATTCGGGAAATGCACATCAAAACCACATTGAGATGTCACTTCCTACCTATGAAGGTGGCTAAAATTAAAAAGACTGACTGTAGCAAGCTTGATAAGGATGTGGAGGAACTAGAACTTGTATGCACTATTGGTGCGAATGTAAAATGGTACAACCACTCTTTTAAAGTTTGACATCTATCTTGTGATCCAGACACATCCCTAGGTCTGGCATTATTGAACGAGAGAAACAGAGAACAGCCAATTGTTTGTCCAGTGCATGGGTAAACAAACAGTGCTATGTCCCTACAATTAAATATGCTCAGAATTAAAAAGTAATGAACTGGGGCTCCTGGGTGGCTCAGTGGGTTAAAGCCTCTGCCTTCAGCTCAGGTCATGATCCCGGGGTCCTGGGATCGAGCTCTGCAACGGGCTCTCTGCTGAGCTCTCTGCTTCCCCCTCTCTCTCTGCCTGCCTCTCTGCCTATTGTGATCTCTGTCTAACAAATAAATAAATAAAATCTTAAAAAAAAAGTAATGAACTATTGACACACAGATAGATCTCAAAATAATCTTGCTGAAAAGAAAAAGAAGCCAGGCCAAGAGTACAGATGCTACAATTCCACTTATATAAAACCCAAGGGGAGTTGCTCTCTCCCCCCCACCCCGATCTTAAACATTTTGGTGGCTCTCAAGAATTTTGTATGATTATATTAGTCAACCTCCACTTGTTACAGTGTCATTGGCAATTTGATCTGCCAGTGTTTCTCCATTTCATTCATCCATTCAGTTAATCGAGTACCTACCATGTGCCTGATCTAGAGTAGACACTGGGTAATGTGTTGGTGAATAAAATAGACATGATCCATAGGGACGTCTGGTGGCTCAGTGGGTTAAGTGTCTGCCATTGGCTCAGGTGGTGATCCCAGGATCCTGGGATTGAGACCTGCATTGGGCTCCCTGCTCAGTGGGGAGCCTGCTTCTGCCTCTGCCTCTGCCTCTGCCTGCTGCTCCCCCTGCTTGTGCTTGTGCTCTCTCTCTCTGACAAATAAGTAAAATCTTTAAAAAAAAAAATAGACATGATCCCTTTCCTTGTGGAGTTTACCCTTTATTGGATGAACCAGTAAAACAAATAGGATAAGAAAAATAGTTATTGGGGGAAAGGAGTGCTTCTTTGGAAGGGGGATGGGAATCAGAGAAAACTTCTTTGGGTTTCAAGCAAGAAGTAAAGCAGTCAGTTTCTTTCTTTTTTTTTTTTTTTTTTTTTTTTTTTTTTTAAGATTTTATTTATTTATTTGAGAGAGAGCAGGAGCGAGGAGAAGGTCAGAGAGAGAAGCAGACTCCCCGTGTAGCCGGGAGCCTGATGCGGGACTCGATCCCGGGACTCCAGGATCATGACCTGAGCTGAAGGCAGTCGTCCAACCAACTGAGCCACCCAGGCGTCCCTCTTTCTTTTTTTTTTTTAAGATTTTTATTTATTTGACAGGGAGAGACACAGCGAGAGAGGGAACGCAAGCAGGGGGAGTAGGAGAGGGAGAAGCAGGCTTCACTGAGCAGGGAGCCCGAGGTATGGCTTGATCCCAGGATGCTGGGACCATGACCTGTGCCTCACTCCCCTCTGGTGCTGTGAATCTAAACAGGATGCCATTATACTTGTCCAGGAGAAAGATGGTAGAGGTTTAGACTCAGAGATGGAAAGCATTAAAGGAACTGATGGATATCCTTAAACTGGGCAGATCACAGAGGTTGAAATTGATCAATGTTCTTTGAATTATGTAGTTTTTTCAGGTTTTTTTTTTTAAAGGGGGGTTTCAAGAGCAGGAGGAGGGAGAAGCAGACTCCCAGCCGAGCAGGGAGCCCAATGCAGGGCTCCATCCCAGGACACTGGGATCATGACCCAAGCCAAACGCAGACTCTTAACTGATGAGTCTGTTTTATCAGTCCTTAGTTTTATCAGTTTTTAGTTGTCCCTAGTCTTATCAGTTTTTAGTTCATATTACTCTACTATGGTCCCCTCCACCCCCAACCCCCAGCTCTCAGCCTCCATCACCCATGTCTTGCTCCTTAGAGAGACCGCTTAAAAAGACATCAGGACCTTGCCGGGCTGGTTACACTAGCATACAGCATTCCTTTGATCCACTGGCCTAGTTGCCTTCAGTAAGAGAATGAGGATAGTCTGCAATTACCTGTTATTCTGTTTTGTTTTGTTTTGTTTTGTTTTTTTATCTATCCTGGCTCCCGGTGATCTCTGTTTCCCTTTATAAAGGCTGAGGGACCATCTCTTTTACTCAAGTGGCAGAATCCCCAAATGGCTAAGGCTAAAGAGGGTGGGGAAAGAAAATATATTAGCTCCTAAGAAAATCCAAAGGCAGGGATGCCTGGGTGGCTCAGTAGGTTAAGCATCCGACTCTTGATTTTGGCTCAGGTCATGGTCTCAGGGTCGTGAGATTGAGCCCCGTGTTAGAATTAGCTCAAGAGTCTCTCTCTCCCTCTCCCCCAAATCTAATTAAAACAAACAAACAAACACACAAAACACCTAAAGGCAGTCAGTCTCCATCATGGCTGGACTGAGTAATGGCCTCAGGGCTCAGTTTCATGGTCCCTCAATCCTTAGCTCCATTTCTTGGTGTTTGCTGCATTTTGAGTCAGGCTCTGGTGTGTCATTCCTATTATTATTATCATCATGATCAGCTGTTCTCACCTTCGGCTTGTATATGATCAGCCAAGTGTCCTTAGATAATGTCTTGACCCATTGGATCCATGGTAGTGCTATCCTTTACAGTGAAACAACAATAGTAACGAAGCAACTGTTAAAATTTTTGCGAGCTTACCTTGTACCACGTACTCTGTTAGACACTTTACATGGATTATCTTTTTTTTTAAAGGATTTATTTATTTATTTGACAGACAGAGATCACAAGTAGGCAGAGAGGCAGGCAGAGAGAGAGGAGGAAGCAGCCTCCCTGCTGAGCAGAGAGCCCGATGCGGGGCTCGATCCCAGGACTCTGGGATCATGACCTGAGTCAAAGGCAGAGGCTTTAACCCACTGAGCCGCCCAGACGGCCCTACATGGATTATCTTATGAAATTTTATAATCACCCTGTAAAGGAGGTTAATAATTATCCCAGGAAAGCCAGCTGACTGATTGCTGAATCAGAATTTAAAATTGGATTTTCTGGCTCTAGAGTGTGGACTCCAAGCCTTTACAGTGCCTCTTGAAGTCCCTCTTAAGAACTAAGAAGAGGGGAGCAAAGCCATCAAATAGTGTGCCTGTATCTTACTTTTTCTGAACATCAATCTTAAAATATACACGGTAATCATAGTAGGGGCAGAACTTTGGAAGTTATTCTCATAATTTTGTCAATCTCTGATCCTTATGGGTTGTTAGAGTTTTGGGAGCTCTTCGTACAGGACGTCTCTCCTTGACTATTCAGTATGTCTGTATAAACCAGGAATGTCAGGCAGGACTCCAGTGTGGCCACTCTTCTTTCTATAGGCATTTCCTCCCTTTGTTTTTCTTTTCTCTCTCTCTCTCTCTCTCTCTTTTTTTTTAAAGATTTGTTTACTTTTATATGAGGTGGGGGGCAGAGGGAGAGGGAAGGAAGAGAACCCCAAGCAGACTACCTACTGAGCATGGAGCCTGACAAGGGGCTTGATCCCACAGCCCTGAGATCATGACCTGAGCCAAAATCAAGGGCCAGACACTTAATGGACTGTGCCATCCAGTACCCATAGTCCTGCGTCTTAACTGAGGTGGTGGTTACACAAATCTGACGTGTGATAAAATGACATAAAAACAATCATTCACGAATAGTAGACTGATGCCAATTTCCTGGTTTTGATATTGTGCTATATTTAAATAATAGGTAACCATCAGAGGACCCTAGTGAAAGGTGCACAGAAAATCTGGTACTATCCTTGCTACTTCCTGTTGAATGAGTCTGTAAGTCTTATACCTGTCTATAATTATTTCAAAATAAAAAGTTAAAAACAAAAAATTACATAGCTTAACTTACCCACTATCTTTGCAGCTCTGTATGGACAAGTACCGCCCAAAAGCCTGGGAGAGCAGGCTGGCTGTCCCTGTTCTATTTCCTGGTCTGGGTCGATAAGGAGGCTTATCTCAGAGAACAAGCTTGGGAAATGTGGCTTTCCTTGTAGTCCAGTCATGCTCAGTCCTGGGATCTCTTTAATGTCCCATGATAGGCAATTTTTTTTTTAAGATTTTATTTATTTATCTGTCAGAGAGTGAGCACAAGCAGGGGGAGCAGCAGGCAAAGGCAGAAGTAGGCTCCCCGCTGAGCAGGGAGCCCAATGCAGGGCTTGATCCCAAGACGCTGGGGTCATGACCTGAGCCAAAGGCAGACACCTAACCAACTGAGTCCCCCAGGAGTCCCCATGATAGGCAATTTAGAACTAAAATCAGTTTAGCCCTCTGCTCTCTCTCGCAAATAAATAAATAAAATCTTAAAAAAAAAAAAAAAAAGACACAGAATTATTCCATGACCACAAAGCTCTCCCTGGTGTTCTTTCTTTATGGTCACACCCACCTGCCCTTCACCCTCATCCCTAGCCAGGTGACCACTAATCTGTTCTCTGTCTCTATAATTTTGTACATGTCATAAATGGAATCATACATGACCTTTTAAGATTAGTTTTTTTTTTTTTTTTCAGGCTGTGTAATACCCTCAAACACCCTTCAGGCTATTACAATTTTTTTTTTTCAGGCTATTACAATTTATGCATAATTCAATCCCTGTTATTTCTGGGTATTCAGTTGTAATGGATATACCCTTTCTTTCTTTTAGAGCATTCACCTTTTCTTAATTATTTTTTAAGTAGGCTCCACACCTAACATGGGGCTCGGACTCATGACCCTGAGATTAAGAGTACCTACATGCTCTACCGACTAAACCAGCCAAGTGTGCCTAAAGCGTTCACCTGTTAAACTCACCTATTAAAACAACATTTTGATTGTTTCCGGTTTGAAAATTACAAATAAAAGTTCTGTAAGCATTTGTGGACACATTTTTGTATGGACATAAGTTTTCTTTCCTGGAATAGATGCCCGAAGTTATAATTGTTAGTAAGTGTAGGTTTCTTTTTTAAAGAAACTGACAAGCTGTTTTCTGCCGTGGCTATACCATTTTTGCATTCCCACCAGTGATGTCTGAGCGATCCAATTTCTCCCATACCTCTGCCAGCAGTTAATACTATATAATATTTTTCTGATTAATGGTTTTATTGAGCTATAACTCATCTCATATACTTCACCCACTGAAAGTGTACAAATCAGTGGTTTTTAGTATATTCACTGAGTTGTGCAGGTATCACCACAATAAATTTAGATCATTTTCGCCACCCCCAAGAGAAACCCTGTGCCCAGTAGCCACCACACTCTATACCCTAGCCCGTTAGCCTAGGAACCCGATGATCTACTTTTCTGTAGATTTGCCTGTTCTGGATATTTCGTATAAGTCAAATCATAAAATATGTGGTCCTTTGTGACTGATTGCTTTGACCTAGCGTAATGTTTTCAAGATTCATCCATGTTAGAGCACATATCCATAGGACTTCATTCCTTTTCATTACCAAATAATGTATAATATTTTTAAAGAAATAAAAGTATGTTTCTTTCCCTTATACAGACCATAAACTAAGAGATGACAAAATGCTCTTACAGGGAGGTTTTGCCAGGCCGGCTTGGAGGTCTAGCTTGCAGTTAACCTAAGTGCAAATTAACGCTATTTTAAATATGTAGCAGTTCTCTGTAGAATGTGCTTTTTGTTTGTTTAACAATAGTTCTGAGTAGTGGAACCTGAGTAGCTCTCCTGAAAGCCTGTTGGGATCTTTCTAGAGAACCTACTATGCGCAGGGTGGGTGAGTGTTAGTGACTCAGGCCAGGGACAGGTCAGCAGGCCACGGGCAGTGTTCAAGAGCTGGAACAGAGCTGTGCATCAGACAGATGCATTCCGGGATCTTTCTAGGCCCTTTGCTCTCCCCATTCAGTTTACAGATCATCTGATTCAGAGGTCAGCGCTTATGGCCCAGGACAGAAACTTCTGCTGCTACTAGTCCCTCCCAAAGGACATTTATATATGAAAGTGTCATCAGTATTGTGAGGAATAGTGAAGGACACCAGGTGAATGGGTGCTCCCCTGTCTCTGAGTGCATAGGGTCTGGGCAGGAGGCTGAGGCCTGGTTCTAAATAATCCTAAATAACCAAGTGCAAGTTTGAACGGGATGTGTTCCACTTTAAATATTAGGAAATATTTTACCCATCCAGAAAAGAACAAAGAACAGTGAAACAAATACCATGTTCTTACCACCTCGCTTTATTTAATTTTAACATTTTTGTCCTCTGTGCTTCATTATTTTTAAGCAAATAGGACTTCTCCTACTTCAGCAATAAAAAGGAAGGAACTACTGATACATGCAACAATTTACAGGAATCTCCAGGACATTATGCTGATTGAATAAAGTCAGTCCCCAGAGGTGACACACTGTAATGATTCCGTTCACATACATTCTTGAAGTGACCAGATGATAGAAGTGAAGAACAGATTCCTGATGGCCAGGGGTTAAGGATGGGATGGAGCTGGAGGGAAGTGAGTGAAAAGGGAACATGAGGGATCCTTGTGATAGAAATGAGCTGTGCCTTGCTTCTATCCTGGCTGTGAGATTGTGTTAAGAGTTTTGCAAGATGTTACCATTGAGGAAATTGGGTAAAGGGTACATGGAATCAGTTTATTATTTATTATAACTGCATGTGAATCTCTATCTCAAAATCAGAAGTGTAGCTCAAAACAAGACAGCTTCAGATCCCATTAAGTCCCTTTTGATATGTCCTCAATTCCATTTCTCTGCTTCCCTTTCCAGAGGCTGCTACCATCCTGAATTTACTGTTGATCATGTTCACAAAATTTTTAATACATATATATGATATATATTATATATTATATATGTTATTTATATATGTATATATTATTTATATATTATATATTATAATATATATTTTTATTTACAGTGTTAGTGAGACTACCCATTATGATATATGAATTTGTAGTTTGTTCATTTTCACTGTTGTTGAGAATTCCATGGTATGGATATATTACAAGTTAATAACCCATTCTCCTGTTGATGGACATCTAGGTTGTTTCTAATTTCCTATCATTATCAGCAGTGCTGCAGTGAACAGTCTTGTCTCCAATCCTTGTGTATAGGAGGAGAAGTTTCTTTTTTTTTTTATGAGTTCACTTATTTATATGACAGAGAGTTTGAAAGAGAGCACAAGTAAGCAGAGTGGCAGGCAGGGAAGAAAGAGAAGCAGGCTCACTGCTGAGCAAGGAGCCAGATGCGGGACTTTATCCCAGAACGCTGGAATCGTGACCTGAGCGGAGCCTTCCGCTTAACACACTGAGCCACCCAGGCGCCCTCAAGTGGACAAGTTTCTTAAAGACAGGTTATCTCTAAGAGTAGAACTGGCCTGATGGTGCAAGCATTTTTAACTTTTCTAGTTATTGCCAAATTGCTCTTTGGAGTGGTTGCAACAATTTACATTACCATATCGGTACATGAGACTTCCCAGTCATCTACAGTCTCACCAACATTTTTATATTTTGCCAGTCTGATGGGCATGAAATGTTATCTCACTGTGATTTTTTTTTTAAGATTTTATTTATCTATTTGACAGAGAGAGATCACAAGTAGGCAGAGAGGCAGGCAGAGAGAGAGAGAGAGAGAGAGAGGGAAGCAGGCTCCCTGCTGAGCAGAGAGCCCGACACGGGGCTCGATCCCAGGACCCTGAGATCATGACCTGAGCCAAAGGCAGAGGCTTAACCCACTGAGCCACCCAGGCGCCCGTTACTTTTGTTTTTAAAGATATATTTATTTGAGGGAGAAAGAGAGTGCATGAGCACAGGGGCAGAGAGAGGGAGAGAGTCTCAAGCAGACCTCACGCTGAGCTTGGAGCCTGACGCAGGGCTACGATCCTAAGGTCATGACCGGAGCCAAAACCAAGAGTCCACACTTACCCCACTGAACCACCCAGGTGCCCCCATTGTGGTTTTACTTAATCACATTTGCCTCATTTGTGTATTAGCCATTTAAACTTCTTCCTTTGTCAGTTACCTGTTCATACCTGTATCGGCTAGAGTTTAGTTGGAGAGAACACAGGTCATTCTGTTTTAACCAGAGTTGGAGGCTCAGCTAACTGCACCATGCAGGTGTCCCTCCATGTCTTTAAATAGCATGCAGGTACTGTCAATTGAGCTTTTGGTTTATGTATTGTTCTTTGACTTTCTACCACAGAAGATTTAGTTGTTTTTTTACTCCCCCTCCACCACACATACACACTCCTCCCACGACCACATACTCCCAGTATAGTTATACATCATATTGTTTAGGTCACTTGCATTATAGTGTGTATAAATTGTATTTATAACTGAACCAGGCAGCAATGTACAATTACTTTATTTTTCCTGCACAACTTTTTAAATTTTTTAAATTTTATTTATTTATTTTTAAAGATTTTATTTATTTGAGAGAGAGAGCGTGGGAGAGTAGAAGGTCAGAGGGAGAAGAAGACTCGCTGTGGAGCTGGGAGCCCAATGTGGGACTCGATCCCAGGACTCGAGGATCATGACTTGAGCTGTAAGCAGTCGCTTAACCAACTGAGCCACCCAGGTGCCCTGGCACAACTTTTTTTTTTTTTTTTGCTTTTAATTTTTTTTTTTTAAAGATTTTATTTATTTATTTGACAGACAGAGATCACAAGTAGACAGGCAGGCAGAGAGAGAAGGGAGAAAGCAGGCTCCCTGTGAGCAGAGAGGCTGACGCGGGACTCTATCCCAGGACCCTGGGATCATGACCTGCGCCGGAAGCAGAGGCTTAACCCACTGAGCCACCCAGGCGCCCCTGCTTTTAATTTTTTATTATAAAATATGACAAACAGAAAGGTGAAGCTGAGTGAATTTTCACAAAACAAACCCCCATGTAACCGCCACCCAGGTCAAATAACGACCACCACCCTGGAAGCCCCCTCATGTCTTCTCTTATTATCAGTCCTCTTACCCCTTCCACAAGGGTAACTGCTCTGACACAACTTTTTTAACAATTGTTTTGTGTTTGTTCGATGGTTTACCTCTTAGTTTTGTATGTATGATCTGTGTGATTATCCCTAAAGATATACCGTGTTCTTTATCGATTCAATGAATCTATTCTCAGGACGTTCTAGCACCTTCTGAAATACCATAGACTGCCATCGGCCTGTAGCCAGGGGTCAGTCCTAGGATTTTCCTTCCCCATCTGGGGATTTCCTTGGCCCTTCTCACTCTAGATCACCAGTGCCCTCCACCTGTGTCTTCCTCTTTCCTGTTTCTTTATTTTGGTGGAGGATATTTATTCTCCCATAGTTTTCTGAGAAGAGGAACATACAAGGATAAATTCTCTAGGCTTTCAAGGTTCTGCAGTTTCTCCTCAATGGATCTAGATACGGATTTTTAAAATACTTATCCTGTTAGGGACTTGTACTTCCTGGATCTAAGAATTCATATATATATATATATATATATATATATATATATTTTTTTTTTTTTTTTTTTTTTTTTTTTACAAATTCTGGGCAATTCTTACTCTTATCTCTTTGAATATTGCCTCTCCTTACTCTCTTTATTCTTGCCTTCTAGAATTCAGATTTGATGCATGAACCTTCTTCTTTCAATATCCAGATTCCTTAAGCTCTCTTTCATATTTTCCATGCTTTTCTCTCTCTTTAGCAATCTGGATAATTTCTTCAGATCTCTGTGCCCTTTTGGTATTTCTCTTTTCTAGATGTCTATTTAATCTGCCTATTCAGTGTTTAATTTTAAAGGCTTTATGTTTAATTTCTGTAAGTTCTGTTTGGTGCTTTAAAAAATCAAAATTGCACAGGTCTTTTTTTTTATATATTATGGGTTTTTTTTCCCCCCTTGCTTATTTTACAGTTTTTACCTGATAGTTTGACTCTCTGGTGTTCTTGGGGTCTACTCCTGCTCATTGCTGTGGAGATCTTGTAATTTTGGATGGCAAACTCATCTTCAGGACAGGGTTCACAGGTGGAGACATTTTATTTCTATGAGCACTCAGAATAGCATTAGTCCAGAAATGTTTTTGTCGGTTTCTCAGCTTTGGGTTACTTGGGCCACATGTGTAGTATCAATTTGAACCTAAAGCCCAGTGAGGGCAGGCCTATTTTTATGAATTTTCAGAGGGAACTTTTTGTCCTCGTGTAGGACCCAAGCCAAGAGGACTTCATCTTCTATGTGAGTGGGGGACATTTTTTCTTTTCGATCCACCATTTCACTGGAGTCTTTGGGGGTCCCAGTTCTGTGAAGAAGTTTGTCTCCTGTTCCTGCCTGAACACCTGTGCCCAAGTCCCTGGTTGCCTGAACTTGGCCATGCCCTTTTCCCTGCCCACTTCTACTTGGGTTCCCAGCCACGTCCGCTCAGCTGCTCCTGCTCTGCTTTCCAGTTCTCTCTGTTTGGGGGTCTTGCTATTTCCTTTCCTCTTTACAAGCCCTGCCGGGCTTTGAGGAGGGAGTTTTATGCCGATACAGCCTGTCTAGGATGTTTTGTAGCAGGGAGGGGTTTTAGGCCATGTTGTTCACAGTATTGCCATTTGTACCTTTAAGCCTAGAGATAAAGGGGTTGTGGGAGTGTCAGGGAGGGAAGGGCCATCTGGCTGGGAAGTTCAGGAAAGAGAAGGGAAGATGAATGTCCAAGGGTAGAGACATGGGAGGGGGCCTAGCAGGTGCAAAAGCACAGAGGCAGGAAATGACTGTGCAGGCCCGGAGGAAAGCACTGTAGCTCTCTTTGGCTGGAGGATGGTCTGTGAAGGGGAAAATGAGCTTGGAGCCGGACCACAGAGCAGCAGGGAGCTGTTCAAACCCCATAGCGCAGAATGCCATGATCACAGCTTTGTTTCAGGAAGTGTAAGCTGGAAGCACCTCCAGGATGCGTGGGTGTGGGCGGCAGCCAGAGGGAGAGGGCTTTAGACTTGGAACAGTGCTCCTGGAGGCTATGGAAGAGCCCATGGGATGGACTACAGGGCCCGGTTGGGGTAGTGGGGGTAGAGAGGTGGGAACCCCTGGGACAGAGGGTGGGAGAGACTGGGCTGAACCAAATAAAGAAATCTGGGTCAAGAGCTGGGAAAAAAATAGAAGAAAAGCTAAGCAAACACATTATCTGAACCCTGGAAAATGTCAGCAATTACGAGCCTTATTCTACCTTTTCAAATTGCTCAGATACTGCCCACAAATGCTAATACACATTTCATTGTGCGATGTGCAAGCTAGAGATGTTTTTAGGCCACTTGATGAATAGTTGTCTTTGGATTAGACACAGTATGTTCCAGTAGTGCTCCTGGAAGTGAGTTGGGATGTGTTTGCCTTTCCTAGAACCTGCCGACATGGCTGAACATGGGACTGATGAGCCGTCTTCCAGGACAGGGAGTCCCGACGGAGAAGGCCAGGCCTCTGGGGACAGACTGTCGCTGCATCAGAGGCTGGCTGTCAGGGAGCTCATTGACACTGAGCTCTCCTACCTACACCTGCTCCGGCTTTGTGCCTCTGACATCAGGAGCCGCCTGCAGCAGGTACGGGGGCTGCACACAGCCTCCCTTAATAGGGGCAGACCTGGGTCCTGGTTTTTGAGACCCCACAGCTCTTCCAGGGGCAGGCCTGATGGAGGGGAAGGTGTGGTGGCCGGGAAGTCATCTGGATGGAAGCTGGGGTGCTTCCATTTACTGGGCGTGCAGCCTTCAGCCAGGCCTTTAACACATCAGAGCCTCAGTGTATGCATCTGCTAAATGGAGAGAGGAGTAATCACCCCAGAGAATTAAGTGAGCTAATGCATAAAATAGCCCTTTATCAAATTTAGAACAGATTGCTTAAACTGACCTATATTCCAGTCATCTCATTTAGGAGATGGCAACAGGAAGAAGTTATCACCATGGTGAGTTTTTACATCTTTTTTTTTTCCCTCTTATTTCAGAAATAATACAAGCTCTCTTTATAAAATATAAAGTATCCCTTAGCATGTAAGCACCATTAGGGCAATGTACCCCCAGTTCTGGACTCATAAATCAGAGACTTCCAATTAGTGTTTCTTGAATGAATGAAATACTCAAGTGGGAAATGTGGGAAGTGAAAGTTTTCTCATATTTTACTTTCCAGAAATTAGGATTTTTCTCTGTAGGCATTAAGCAAACAACTACAGGTTGTTACTTACTCCAACAAAAATAAGAGCACACTCTAGAAATCTTTCTGCAGTTAGCTCTTCCTACTTGATTGTGCATCCAGGACACACACACACACGCACAATCTCCTGCATACACCCATGCACATATATAGATGTCCTACAGTAGAATTGCCAGTTCATAGTAGCTGGAGTTCAGAATATATGTCAAGGTAATGGTGGTGGGTGCCAAGTATGTCAGAGCTGGAAGGAAATCCAGCTTTCCGCCCTAATCTGACAGATAGGGAAACTGAGGGAAGAAACATGATGGCTGCCAGCAGATCTGGGATAAAACCCCAGTTTAGCTTTCATTCCATGCTGAGCCCTCCATCTCTTCCTCACTTCCTGTAGAGTAATGAGAACACCTAATTTATAAAGTTTTTCAAAACCTTGCAAACATTCCACTGTGACAATATTCCCAAGAGTAATAGGACCCTGAATGTGTGAATGTTCTGGACTGATGTCCAAAGTCTGCAAACCGTCCCTCTGCTCAACTCCCAGAGACTCCTATGGTTTTTTGTTCCTTCTAGCTGCCCCAGGGAGATCTGGATGTCCTGTTCTCAAATATCGATGATATCATTGAGGTGAACAGCAGATTTCTTCATGATCTGCAAGAAACAACATCCAGGGAAGAGGAAAAAGTGTACTTAATTGGTAAGCAAAAGACAAGGCAGTTGTCAGCCCTAGATTCCCATGAATTGTCCTCAGCATGTGGGTATTGCTGAACTATCTCCAGTTCCAGGGAAATGCCGCTCAATGGGAGTTTCCTTTGGGGATCTCTGAAATACAGCATGACAGAGCTGGTAGGACCCTCAAATAATATCCAGCCCAATCCCATCACTTTACAGAAAACGAGATTGGGGCCCAGAGACAAGGAGGGACTAATTTGGTCAGTGGCCTAGCTGAGCCATTAGTTATTTACTAAGCTTAGTTATATACAGAGCACTTGCCAGTTACTATGCTGTGTGCTGGGGTCACAGCATCAACAAGTGAGTCCAAGTTCCCATTCTTAAGGCTTGACAAGTTAGAGAGACAGCAGATAAACAGATAAACAAGAGAATTTTAGAAAATAATTTAGAGGGAATCTGGGTGGCTCAGTTGGTTAAGCAACTGCCTTTGGCTCAGGTCATGATCCTGGAGTCCCAGGATCAAGTCCCACATCAGGCCCTCTGCTCATCAGGGAGCTGGCTTCTCCCTCTGCCCCTCGCCCCTTTCATGCGCTCTCTCTCTCTCTCAAATAAATAAAATCTTTAAAAAAAGGAAAAAAAAAAAAGAAAATAATTTAGAATTTGAAGAAAAGAAACAAATGCAGTAACCCTTGGATATGATAGTAGTCCTCCTAGGAAGGGGGCATTTGAACTGAGATCTGAATATTAGGAAGGAGATGGCTATGGGATCTGGAGGGAGAGCAGAAAGAATGGCTGTGCAAAGGCCCTGAGGCAGGGTTATCCCTGCCTAGAAAGTTTGAAAGACAGACAGAAAGAAGCCTAGTATTACTTCAGGGAAGTTTATGAGGAGAGTATGTTTGGAGATGAGATGGAAGAGGTGGAGAAGGACTGAATCATGTAGGGCCTTCTAGACCTTGGTAAGGAGTTTGAATTTTATTCTGAATGTGATGAGAAACTATTCAATGGTTTTGAGCAGGAAAGCGATAGGGTCCGATTTATCTTTTTGATGACCTCTTTGGCTATTGCGGACAGTGGGTATGAGGGAGTGGCAAATATGGAAGCATGAGACCAGTGGGGACCTCACTGTCACCCAGGTGAGAGATGGTGGGAGTGTCCTCACTCTGGGATGGTTAGGAGGACCCTTTAGAGCATAAAGGAGGTGGGATGAGTGGGGATAAACCTCACACCTGTGTCCCACATTCTCTTCTCATCTGTTGCCCTGAGCTCACACCACAGAACCCCAAGGTCAGGGGTTTTGAGTGGAGTCAGGCAGGGGAGGTGAAAGGGCACCAGGTAGAGAAGGGGGGCAGGGAGGGCACCCAGCACAGGGCCCACCCAAGTTCCCTGGCCTTTACATCACCAATCTACCCTTTCTGAGACAGGAATGATGATGGAGATTAAAAATAACAAGTACACACATTTTTTTAGAAAGCCCATTTTCTGAGTGTTTACTAAATGCTTAGCACTTACGGAGTCATGTATTAACTCATTTCATCCTCACAACAACCCGGAAAGGTAGACACTGCTACCTCATTTTACAGTTGAGGACACGGAGGCACAGAGTGGGGAAGTAACCCATCGAGGTCACGCGGCTAGTGGCAGAGCCAGGATTTGAACTTGGTAGTCAGTTTCCGGAGCCAGTGCTCTCTTAACTGTGGCACTGAGCAGCTTCCATGTAGTGGAGAACGGTAGCAAAGCCTGTGAACGTGTTTATTATTCCCTTGAGAATAGAGTTCCTTATTGAAACAGCAATGCGAATGAGTTACCATTTCCTATAAAAGACAGATGAACACAAAATGAAAGAACAAGATTTTTTTTAAGTAGCTGGGTAGATATTCTTAACATTTACCATTTTATCCTTATTTCTGTTACAAATTACCATTTATTTGAGTGGGAATCAGTATAACCTCAGGCTGAGGACACGCTGGGGTCCAGGGACTCAGAGTCAGGTTCTCCTGTTGCTGTGGTTTAAGGTTCGATGCCGTTCCTTGTATGAGGGGCCTTGGTTGACAGTCTCTGCCTTCCTGGTTGACCTGCAGCGAAGAGTCAGGATGTCACTTTGTTTTCCAAACACACCTGGTGATCACTCTGCTCCCTGCCTTCCTGGTAGAGCTACCAGATAAAATACAGGTCCCAGGGGGGCCTAGGTGGCTCAGTGGGTTAAAGCCTCTGCCTTCGGTGCAGGTCATGATCTCAGGGTCCTGGGATTGAACCTCACATCGGGCTCTCTGCTCAGCATGGAGCCTGCTTCCTCCTCTCTCTCTGCCTGCCTCTCTGCCTACTTGTGATCTCTGTCTGTCAAATAAATAAATAAAATCTTTAAAAAAAATACAGGTCCCAATTAAATTTAAACTTCAGATAAACAATGAATAATTTTTTAAAGATTGTATTTATTTATTTGAGAAAGAGAGAGAGAGAGATTGAATGTGCACGACGAGCAGGGGAAGGGTCAAGCAGACTCCCTGCTGGGCGTGGAGCCTGATGCAGGGCTCCATCCCAGGACCCCGAGCCAAGGTCAGACACTTAACTGCCTGAGCCACCTGGGCGCCCCGTCAGTGAATAATTTTTTAGTATCAGGATGCAACATTTGGAATATACTTATACTAAAAGTGTGTTCATTATTTAGCTGAAATTTAGTCCTGTATTTTTTCCCCTCTGATATGGCAGTCTGATTTCCTGTCCTATTTCCTGTTTCCTTTACAGAGTCTACAGAAAATAGCCTTCTCATCTTCTGACCCTTGTGGTTAGCCGAAAAAAGGCACAGAGAATCCACATGGCTCTTCTCTTCGGTGCCCTATGTATTGGGTCAAGACTGCCCTGGCTTCTGCCAGCTCTCTGTTCCTGATCTTGCCAGCCCCCTTGCCTTCCTGCATAAGGAAAGCCCTTCTCCCAATCCTGCAGACACAGCATTTCAAAAGATTTTTAGCTCTCAGGCGTAGCTGTCTTTAACAGGCTTTTTTTCCCCCAGATGACTTAGGTCCCCTGTCCTTTTCGAATGAGTCCATTACAACTCTGACATTCACAGGCGTCTCTGCCCCGGGTTATCTCACCAGAAGGTGCCCTGGTGTAGCTCAGTGCAGTCCAGTAGAAATGTAATTCAAGCCGTACACGTCATTGAACATTTTTGAGTAGCTCCATTTGGAAAATTAAAGAAGAAGATAAAATTAATTTTAGTATATTTAATTTATGCCAATATGTCCAAACTCATATTTTAACATGTGATCAATATAAAAGTTATTCGTGAGACATTTTGCTTCTTTTTTGTACTAAGTCTTTGAAATCCAGTGTCTTTTATACTGACAGCACATCACAATCAAGATTCTCCATATTTCTAGTCCCCAAAGGCCACATATAGCCAGTGACCTCTGCCTCTGGGCTGTGCAGGTCTAATGGTTTGGAGTCTGACTGGCAAGGCTCTGCTGCCCACCGGTTCCTGTGGGTCTCCGAGCCTCAGTTTCTGCCTCTTTGAAATGTGCCAGCCATGACGCTGAGTAGCACAGACTAGCTCTTTCATTCTTACAATACTCTGACTAGTTAATTACTATTATTATTGTCTCCATCTTACTAAAGAAAAACCTGAAGCTCAGAAAAGTTCAATAATTTCCTCAAGGTCATACAGCTTGGCCAGGCAGAGTCAAGAGCCATAACCCTTGACCATCTTGACTCTCTTTCTTATCTTTCTGATTCATCCCAGCTGTAGGTATACTTTTTTTTTTTTTTAGAAAGATTTTATTTATTTATGACAGAGAGAGACACAGTGAGAGAGGGAACACAAGCAAGGGAGTGGGAAAGGGAGAAGCAGACTCTCTACTGAGCAGGCAGTTGGATGTCGGGGCTCGATCCCAGGACCCGGGGATCATGACCGGAGCTAAAGGCAGACGCTTACCCACTGAGCCACCCAGATACCCGATAGGTATTCTTTTGATGCTGGGAGTAACTTTTCCACTGGAGTGACTTGTTCACAGTCTGTGGCCATAAGGCAAGACGAAAAGAAGTTAAGTCTTTACTTTTGCATTCCTGGTGTTCCTGCCCCTTTGGATAGCCGTACTTCCTGGGAGTTTGCCTTCCTCTACCGCTGGCCACGCTATGCTACAGTTCCTTCGCCATCAGTCACATTTGTGTTGATCCCTTCCTAGGTTAAGAAGAATGTGGGAACCGCCCTACATTTCAGGGCTGCCCCCAGGCTGTCTCTTAGCTGGGATGGTGTCTGCAGTTGGCTGATCTCCTGGCATGCACATTCTCCCTAGCGACAGTTTTGTGTCCTCTTTTCTCTGTGCTCCCTCCTTCTGGGGGCTTCTCCTGAGGCATTCTCTCTGAGGATCGGCTGGGTCAGAACTGGGGAAGTGGACTGGTCCTGTGTGGCAGTCTGGGTGGCTGAAAGCTAGACCATGCCGAGCTAGGCACTGTCCCACGTGTCTTATGGGGTCTGGTCCAGGTCAGAGGCCCAGACTGTAGCTTCAGCAGGCAGTAGGGTCTGCTGGGCTTCCTGTGGTCCATAGCCCCCCACTTCCGTTCTTGGCTAACACATTTCTCTTCACCCTCACCACTTCCCCCTGGATGGATGACCATAGGCTCTTGTGGATGGGTGAGGTAGTTTTCTTTCTTTCTTTTTTTTAAAGATTTTATTTATTTGACAGACAGAGATCAGAAGTAGGCAGAGAGGCAGGCAGAGAGAGAGAGGAGGAAGCAGGCTCCCCATTGAGCAGTGAACCCAACTTGGGGCTCGATCCCAGGATCCCAGGATCACGACCTGAGCTGAAGGCAGAGGCTTTAACCCACTGAGCCACCCAGGTGCCCCAAGTGAGGTAGTTTTCTAACTGCCATTCCTGTAACCACTTTTGACCCCTAGTTTAGTCTCAACATAGTATAGATCTTTTTTTTTTTTTTTAATTAATAGACTTTACTTTTTAGAATGCTTTTAGGATTACAGACAAAATAAGTAGAATGTACAGGGAACTCTCATATGGTCCCACTCTCCGTAACTCATAGAAGTGGAATTTGTATTTGTTCTCTTGTGTTTGGCTCTCACTTGGTATAATGTCTTCAAAGTTCTTTTTAAACTTTCTAAATCTTGGGCATCTGGGTGGCTCAGTAGGTTAAGCCTCTGCCTTCAGCTCTGTTCCCGGTCTCAGTCAGGGTCCTGGGATCGAGCCCCGTGCTGGGCTCTCTGCTTGGCTGGGAGCCTGCTTCCTCCTCTCTCTGCCTGCCTCTCTGCCTACTTGTGATCTCTCTCTCTGTGTCAAATAAATAAATAAAATCTTAAAAAAAAAACAACTTTCTAAATCTTAAAATAATTTTAGATTTACAGAAAAGTGGCAAAAATAGTACAGAGGTCCTAAACAACCCTCAAACTAGCTTTTCCTTATTTTAACATCTCAGATATCCATAGTATATTTTTGATACCAGAAATTAGCATTATTGCAACGCTATTAACTCTACAGACCCTATTCACATTTTGCCTGCTTTCCTACAGATGTCTTTTTTTCTGGCCCAGGATCCAATCTAGGTTACCACAGTTCATTTTATTGACATGTTCTCTTGGCCTTCTTTAGTCTGTCTGTCTTTTGTGACCATATACTTCTGAAGAGTCTGAGCCAGGTTTGTAGTATATCTGTCACTTTGAAGTTTTCAGTTATTAAAATTAAAATGATATTATAGATTGTATAAAAGCTTAGGTATGTATAATCTATATTTTATAAATTATAAAAGTACATATTTATAAACATTTTATGTATTTATAAAATTAAAATTATTTTTGGGACACCTGGGTGGCTCAGTTGGTTAAGCCACTGCCTTTGGTTCAGGCCATGATCCCAGGGTCCTGGGATCGAGTCCCACATCAGGCTCCTTGCTCAACAGGGAACCTGCTTCTCTCTCTGCCTCTGCCTGCCACTCTGCCTGCTTGTGCGCTCTCTCTCTCCCCCTCTCTCTCTCTCTCTGACAAATAAATAAATAAAATCTTTTTTAAAAATTAAAATTATTTTTATTCTTAAATTGACATAATACATTTTTGGCAATAATATCCTGGCCAATGTCTTGTCCTCCTTAGTGTGTCAGAACAGGGGCACTTGCTGTTCCCATATGTTATTACTTAGAATAATGTTAACTTTGATCACATGGTTGATAGAAGGTAATATCTGTTGTGTTTTTCCACTATAAATATTATTCCACTATAAGTACTATAAGTAATATATATAATTTTCCCCTTGTTATTCATAAATAATGACAAGTTTTCTCTTACGGAGAAAAACTTTGATAGTATCCAAATGTCCTATTTCATCTCAAACTTTCACACATTAGTTTGTTTTTTTTAAGATTTTATTTATTTATTTGAGAGGGAGAGAATCAGAGAGAGCATTAGCAGGGGGAGCAGCAGAGGGAAAGGGAGCAGCTGAGACAGAGGGAGATTTCTGCAGGCTCCCCACCGATCAAGGAGCCCGATGCGGGACTGGACCCCAGGACCCTGAGATCATCACCTGAGCAGAAAGCAGACGTCCCACCCATTAGTTTTAACATCCATCAGTGGTTCTTGCCTACAAGACCTATTGCTGGTGTTCTCATGGTAATTTCTATTTCGCTTATCCCTTCGACATTTATTAATGGCAATTTTTCTATAAGCAAGAACTGTCCCTTCTTGCGCATTCATTTGTTCAGTTATTTATTTATGACAGTATGGCCTCTTGAATGTTTACTTTATTCCGTGAGTCAGAATCCAGTACTATCGTTATTTATTTTCTTGTTCAGATTGTACCAGTGTTGGCCATTGAGAGCTCCTTCCATTTGGCTCCTGTGTCCTTGTAGTACGCCTCTGACAATTTTTTAGAACATCCTTATTTTCTGACACGACAAGGTGTTCCAGGCTCGTCTTGTGTTTCCCTGCCCTGTCTTTGGAATCAACCATTTCTCCTAGGATCCCTGGTTCCTATTTGGGGAGAATAGTATTTAGACACCAAGCTCTAGGCTGTAAGTGTGCTCATTGCCCCTGGGATGTCAACTAATAGAGCTGGGATATATATGTATATATACTAATGTATGCATATACACTACATTTCTTTCTATATCTATCTGTCTGTATTTATATATTGAAACCGTGAACTCATAACGATACCTACAATTCCAGTCCATCCAATCCATGCTCACCTCTCATCCCTATTACCCTATCGCATTCCCTCATTCTTTCCACCCCAATCCATCCACCTGCTGCAGGTAACCAATCTCATAAATTTCTGATTTAAAAATATGGAGTGCAGGGCACCTGGGTGACTCAGTCATTAAGCATATGCCTTCCACTCAGGTCATGATCCCACGGTCCTGGGATCAAGCCCCACGTCCTCTCTGCTCAGCGTGGAGTCTGCTTCCTCTCTTTCTCTGCAGCTGCCCCTGCTTGTATGCACGCGTGCTCTCTCTGTCAAATAAATACAATCTTTAAAAAATAAATAAAAATAGGGGCGCCTGGGTGGCTCAGTGGGTTGAGCCGCTGCCTTCGGCTCAGGTCATGATCTCAGGGTCCTGGGATCGAGCCCCGCGTCGGGCTCTCTGCTCAGCAGGGAGCCTGCTTCCTCCTCTCTCTCTGCCTGCCTCTCTGCCTGCTTGTGATCTCTCTCTGTCAAATAAATAAATAAAATCTTTAAAAAAAAATAAAAAAATAAAAAATAAAAAAATAAATAAAAAATAAATAAAAATAAAAAATAAAAATATGGAATGCTTCATAGATTTGCCTGTTATTCTTGTGCAGGGACCACGCTCATCTTCTCCATATTGTTCCAACTTCCGTGTATGTGCTGCTGAAGCCGAGCGCTAGAGTGGTCTTTTTAACACAGAAAGCAGATCATCCCTGCTCAAACCCCTGCCTCTATTAGAAGAAAACACAAACACTTTACTCCATCTTACCTACCTACTTGAGGCCCTGTGTGATCTGGCTGCAGCTGCTGGATTATTTTCTCTGCTTTGTGCCCTTGTTTCCTCTGCTTCGGCTATTTTTGCCTTTTTGCTGTTCCCCATATGCCCAGTGCTCTCCTGCCTAAGGCTTGAAGCCCTTTGCATTTTCTTTCCGAAAGCCTGGAGTGCTGCTCCCACTCCACGTTCCCAGGTCCCGGGTGCTTCTGGTCTCTGATAAACATGCACATCCTCCTGGAGGCCTTCCTTATGGAGATCTTCTACTGCTTTCTAATGCTTGGTTATGCTTCTTCGCATCATCGCATTGTGACAGGTGTAACGTATTTACTTACTGCCTGTCTTCACCACGGGGACACAGGCTCCATGAGGCAGGGACTTTGTTTTGTTCGCAGGGCGCAGAAGGGGGCATGACGTCTAATCCATAGATAAGCAGTTGGTAAATATTGTGGGAGTCAAGTTTGCATCAGATGTTTTTACACGCTGTGTTTGATTTAGTTCTGACAACAACAACAAAAAAACACTTGGAGGTGAAGACTCTTATTCTAACCTGTGGGTGAGAAAATGGAGGGTCCAGGAGGTCAAGGGCTCACCCTAGGTCATGCCTCAGGGGAAGGGTTGGCTGTAGAGCTGTTTCTGGTCCTCTCTGACTGCAGAGCCCATACAGGTGACAACCTGTGCTCTGCTTGAGCGTGTCTTTGTAGACTGGGGGTTTGAAGTTGTCCTTGGCACACACGTGATTGTAAAGGTGTGACATGAGTATGTTCTGGGACCTGTAAAGCACCTCACTAATAATATTACTGCTCTAATGATAGCTGTGCTTTAGTAAGACTCCCCGGGTGCCAGCCTGAGCAGCGTTCCGTCACATAATCCTTCCAGCAGCCTTTTGAAAGTAAGATGGAAACTCAGGAAGAAGAGGTAATTTGCCCAAAGTGGCCCAACAGGTCAGGCCTGGTGGTCTCAGTCCCCAGTGGAGGGCTCCTCTGTCTAACTCACCACCTCCATGTCCCAAGTGAGGGGACAGACAGACATGCCTTTGGGGGCCCCTGTTGCTTTTTCACCATCAGGCAACTTGTTCCTGGAATTCCAAGAGGAGCTGGAGCGAGTCTACAGGGTCTACTGTGCCAGCTACGACCAGGCCTTGCTGTTGGTGGAGACCTACCGGAAGGAGCCAGAGCTGCAGCAAGAGATCCAGAGCGTCATCGAGGCCGTGGTGTGAGTAGCACGACCAGTGCGACCAGTGCGCGTGCGCTCCTGCTGCCGTCGGCCCTGGGGGCGGGAGCCGTCCGGGTCTCTCCCCTCCTCGGTGCTGCCCGTGCTGCTGCGGTGGCTTCGAGTAACAAAGGTTTATGCCTTCCTGATGCTCCACTGCGGGTCACCTGAGGCTCTCCTCTGGGCCATCCTCGCTTTGGGGCCCACGCCGACAGCAGCCGCTCCCTGGGTTATTGCCAGTAACTGCGGCAAAGGGCAAGGGAGCTCTGGAGGGCTCGATGCTGCCAATAAGTGCTCCAGGCCAGGGGCGCCTGAGTGGCTCAGTGGGGGAATTAAGTGCTCCAGGCCAGAAATGATATGCATCCCTTTCTCATAATTCATGGCCCAGACCTAATCCCATGGCTTTGTCTACCTGCCAGGAAGCCAGGGTATGCCACCCTGCCTGGGGGTCCAGAGGTGGAAAAGCAGAAACTTTTGGTGAACAGCACTCCTTTCTCCCACGGGAAGGGCAGTGAGATGGTGGGAACCATGTGCTGTAGGAAGCATGGCATGAGGCGGACTCGGATCACCCCGGAAGGCCTCTCCACACACAGTTGAAATAGGATCCAAACTGCCCTGGGTGGCCTCACCACCCAGAGCTGGCACCAGTGCGTAGAAGCTCTAGATAGAAATTTGGAGAGAGCAGGAATTCCTGGGTGGCTCTGTCGGTAAAGTGTCTGCCTTCAGCTCAGGTCATGATCCCACGGTCCTGGGATCGAGTCCTGTATCCTGCTCCCTGCTCAGTCTGTTCCTCCCTCTGCCTGCTGCTCCCCCGCCTGTGCTCTCTCTCACTCCCCCTCAATTTCTGACAAATAAATAAATAAAATATTAAGAAAAAGAAAATGTAGAGAACAGATATTTTTTAAGTTAAAATTTTGAGTGGAGAACAGTTACATAGTTCAGAAGCTTTTTAAAAAATTGATGCCCCAGAAGCTTTAAAAAATCCAAACTTATGCAACACAAAAAATCCTGTCCTGTCCTGTCCAATCCTGTCCGTTCATTTACCTAAGTACTACTCCCAGCCTCAAAGTCATGCTAACCACTTGTAAATTGCTTGTGGATCTTTGTAGAGTTCCTTTATGCATATAGAAGCAAATCAAATATATGCTGTCATTTCACTGCCTTTTTAAAGAAAATTTGTATTTTTTTTCCCTTCACCATGTATCGTGGACACCTTCCTATTTCAGTGCATACATATATGAGCCTTTGAACAGCATGTTCTTCTACCACATGGCTGTTCCCCAGTTCATTTAACTGGTTTCTATTAATGGACATTAATTTGCTTCTTTTCTTTTGCTATTACAGATAGCGTTCAGTTATTATTCATGAGTGTATGTCATTTTACTCAGGTGCATATAGTTCTTTTTTTTTTTTAAAGATTTTATTTATTTTAGAGAGAGAGTATGTGTGTGCATGGTTGGGGGGATGGGCAGTGCAAGAGGGAGAGAGAGGCTCTCACGCAGACTCTTCACTGAGTGCAGAGCTCAATGCAGGGCTTGATCTCAGGACCCTGAGATCATGAGCTGAGCCAAAACAAAGAGTCAGACACTCAACCGACTAAGCCACCCAGGTTTCCCACAGGTGCAGGTGTTTCTGTAAGGTCAATGTCCAGAGGTGGACTTTCTAGGTCAAAGAAAGCATATATGGATAATTTTGCTAAGATTGCAAACTTTCCTTCTATAAAGGCTATGCTGTGAGCAAGGTATGGGTGTCTGTTTCCTCATAGCCTCACCAGGGTGTGTCATTAAACTTTAGAGTAATGCCACTGAGAGAGGTGACAAATGGTGTCTCAGTGTGGTTTCATTTTGCATTTACTTCTCATGATTAAAGTTGGTCATTTCCTCGTATATTTAAGATCATTTATATTTCCTTGTCTGGGATTGTCCTGCTTCTTTTCTATTTCAAAAAGGCTTTTACCTTCCCCAGGACAAGCTTCCCAAATGGAGATAGATGAAGGTCATTTTCTGGAAATCAGAGTAGTGCAGGAGGATGAGAGGCGGTTGTTATTTTATCTTACTTAAACATTCCCTTTACACCCAAGAGAAAGACTGTGCAGAGTTAGATCTTTGAAGATGATGTTATCTCCTATGGAAGCTCCTGCTTCCTCCCCTGCTCCTCTCCCTTGCCTATCCCCCCAACCTCCTAAAGCCTCCTTTTCAATTACCCATGTCCTGGCTCCTCACTACCCCCCAAAAACTATATTCACTTCCCCCTTCGATTCATCATTTCATGGGTCTTAGAAACTTAGGTTTTGGGGCACTTGGGTGGCTCAGTGGGTTAAGCCGCTGCGTTTGGCTCGGGTCATGATCTTAGGGTCCTGGGATCCAGCCCTGCATCGGGCTCTTTGCTTGGGGAGAGCCTGCTTCTCTCTCTCTCTCTCTCTCTGCCTGCCTCTCTGCCTACTTGTGATCTTTCTCTGTCAAATAAATAAATAAAATCTTAAAAAAAAAAAAGAAACTTAGGTTTTTGTGAGGGTCACTAAATACATTTCAATAGGAGAGAGGCAGATAACAAAAACAAGAGTGGCACATGTGGGGCATAAGGGAGCAGTGGAGACTGTGGCCAACCAGAGCCAACAGACCCCGTGTAGAGAGCAGCTGCAGCCCTGTTAACGTTCCCTGTATAACAGAGCACCCAGAACAGAATGGCTTAAGACAGACACGTGTTTGGTTCATTCTGCTGCTTGTTAGCAATATGGCTGGACTCCATAAACGATTCCTCTAGCCCCTCCTGAGCACCTTCACATGCCCGTGATCACCTGCAGGTCAGCATTGCTGATCTCAGCTGGGCTCTCTTGTATGTCTGAGACACCGAGCTGACTCAGCTCTGGCTATACAGGCTCCTGTCACCTGGCGGGTGGCCCAGGCTTGTTCACATGGTGGTCACAGGGTTGAGACAGGGGGAGAGCGGGAGGGAGGGAAAAGGGAGGTGGGGGGCAGGAGAGGGTAAGGCCTTGGGAGGTCTTGGCTGGGAATTGGTGTTCTGTGACAGACCCAAGGGGTGGAAAAATTGACGCTGCTTCTCAAGGGGAGGAGTTTCAGGGTCGTACACAAAGTGGGTACAATAGCAGCCGCCACAACAAAGGGTGTGCATGCAGAGAGTAGAATAATTACAGCCCTACTTTACAAGCCATCCGCCTCCGTTGCCATGTAGGACTGTGAGTCCACTGTGGCCAGACCCTCCGACTACTCAAAAGAAGTCAGAAACTGTGATAGAACATCTCCCAGGTGCCAGATACTGGCATCGAGCTCAGACAGGTTAGAAGCACTGTCGGGGGGCCCTGGTTGGCTCAGAGGCTGCGGTTTCTCATGTCTCCCACACTCCGGTCTTTCCCAGCCAGACCAGTGCACGCTTTTCTCATGGGCTCCGGTGCCACGCTGCCCGGTGGTGGGTCTGGCTCCGCTCCAGCTCACCCTGGCAGAGCCATTTCATGTCTCCGAACCTGGTTTCCTTACATGTGAGAGGGGGAGTAAAAACTGTGCCTCATAGGGGTTTGGACTCGCTTGTACCCAAGTGACACTGTAAACCCCAGGTATTACCCTTGTCCGACTGGGCAGTGTTTGTAGTTCTCTAAAACCACACTGTGGCTCTCAGCACTAGTGGTTCCAATACTCCCTTTTTTTTTTTTTCCTTTTTTTAAGGAATTTATTTATTTGAGGGAGAGGGAGAGAGCACAAGCAGGGGGAGCAGCAGAGGGAGAAGCAGGCTTCCTGCTGAGTAGGGAACCCAACGTGGGGCTCAATTCCAGGACCCCAGGATCACGACCTGAGCCAAAGACAGACATTTAACCAACTGTGCCCCCCAGACGCCCCCCACTTTTTTTAAGAGAGTGAGAGAGGGGTAGGGGAGAGGGGCAGAATGAGAGGGAGAGAGAAAATCTTAAGGAGGCTCCACACCCATCACAGATCCCGATGCGGGGCTCGATCTCATGACCCAGAGATCATGACCTGAGCCAAAATCAAGGGCCTGACGTTCAACCAACTGAGCCACCCAGATGCCCCTCAATGCTCCTTTTTTGTAAAAAACTTTAAATTAATATCCTGACATATATTCTTGAAATAGATCAGCAGATAGATAGATAGATAGAGAGAGACCCTGCCTGTATACATAACTGGAAAGAAAAGATAATGGCTTAAAAGTAATAAAAAGAAGTAAAAGGAAAATAATGTCTAATAAAGTAATATGTATTTCAGTGTGGAACTGCCTGGGCACTGCTACCCTAGAAATTTAATGAAAGAATCAGATGCTGGCACCTACTTGTAATAAATAAGTTTGGATTCAAGGAAAGAAAAGTCAGAAGCCATTCCACGTAAGAAGTATCGAAAAAGGAAAGAGCAGAGAAGGCACATGCCGTAGAATTACAAGTAGCAATGAGAGCAAATTTGACCTCCCTGTGTATGATAAGAAGAAGCAAACAACATAAATGACACAGGGATAGCATTGTGCTCTGGGGGCAGAGGAAGTGAGGAAGTAGAACGTATGATGTTCTTGCAGATGGTCTGGGTCTTATTTATGAAAGGTAGCATCCTAAAAATTTCCAGTGCTTGGGGCGCCTGGGTCGCTGTCGTTAGGTGTCTGCCTTTGGCTCAGGTCCTGATCCCAGGATCCTGGGTTTGAGCCCCATATCAGGCTCCCTGCTCAGCAGGAAGCCTGCTGCTCCCTCTCCCACTCCCCCTGCTTGTGTTCCCTCTCTCACTGTCTCTGTCAAATGGTCACAGTAGAAGGAGAGGGAGAACCAGGCTCCCTGCTCAGCTGAGAGCCTGGTTCTCCCTCTCCTGCTGTTCTCCCTGCCTGTGCTTATGCTCTCTTGCTCTCCCTGTCAAATAAATAAGTAAAAAAAAAAAAAAAAAAAAAAAAAAAAGACTTCCAGTGCTGTGATCAGTGACTGGATGGAGTTGAATAATTCGTCATAAGAACACCTCCGTTCTTGAACTTGCAGCACATTTTCAGGCATTCATTCAGCCTGTGCATGTTCAGAGGGCCCTAGGAGACATGGCACCCTGCTCCACAGTGCAGGGCTGTCCTTGCACACGCCCTGCTGCCCTGGACCCTCCTGCTAAGTGCCTGAAGCAGCCCAGTGCCTGCAAGTTTCCACCGTGCCCTCGATGAGAGCCCCTGTTCCATTGTTGCCCTGGGAAGGCCATTCATCCTGCCAGCATTGCTTTCCACCTCCTCTCTCTTGAGACAGTAGTCCTGGTTTTCTTGTGCGTATGATCATGGGACTGTTTCTGGAGCTTAGCCGACTAGAATTACCACACCAAGCAGTAAGGGGTTCTTTTTCATCCATCTAATCCAATTCTTTGTGATTCCAAAATGCATGCTGCTTGCTACCTTTTTATTTGGGTGGGTGAGCAGGCAGCCTCTTCAATTTGTCCTGTCTCTTAATGCAGCTCCCACCTGAGGGCCAGGGGATCAAAGCTTGCCCCTGCACTGGGCAGGAAGCTCTGCAGCTGGGGGTGGCGGGGTGGGGGGGTAAAGCTGCCCTGCAGAGGCTGATCAGTCCAGCAGAGCGCCCACTGTCTCAGAATGACAGCGGAGGCAGTGTTTGGAGAGGGCAAATAATCTCTCTTTTCCTTTATTGACAATCTTCCATCATTTTATTTTTAAAAATTTTTAAACACTTATTTGAGTCATAAGCAGGGCGAAGGGGCAGAGAGAGAGGGAGAAGCAGACTCCCCACCAAGCAGGGAGCCCGACACGGGGTTCCATCCCAGAACTCTGAGATCATGACCCGAGCTGAAGGCAGATGCTTAACTTTATGTGCCACCCAGGTGCCTTTTTTCATTTTAAATATAAAAGTAATGAATGCTTACTGAAAAAAGGAATATTTAAACAAAACACGGGGAAATAAAGAATAAAAGTCCTTTGTCCTTCAGTCTCACGTTTCTCCGTCCCTCCACCTGCTGGTTAACTTTTCCATCCAAACTTTCTTCTGTTCATTTATTATTTTTTTAAAGATTGTATTTATTTATTTATTTGACAGACAGAGATCACAAGTAGGCAGAGAGGCAGACAAAGAGAGAGGGGGAAGCAGGCTCCCTGCCGAGCAGAGAGCCCAATGCAGGGCTCGATCCCAGGACCCTGAGATCATGACCCCAGCCAAAGGCAGAGGCTTAGTCCACTGAGCCACCCAGGCGCCCCAGCATCTGACTCTTGATCTCAGCCCAGGTCTTGAACTCAGGGTCATGAGTTCTATCCCCATGTTGGGCCTACTTTAAAAAAAAAATTTTTTTTCCTTCATATTATCTTAGAAAAGCTGTAATCATAAAAGGCTGCTATGATTCTGTCATGACCCCTTGCTAATTGTGGAGAAGAGCAGTGATCCTCTCTTTGAAGACCCCATGTACTCTTATTTGTGGACAGCTGTCCGCATGAGGCGGTTGCGCCCTTTCCCATGGAAAGTCAGCCCAGAGGACAGAGCTTTGCAAGTATCTGGTGACTCTTCCATCTCCCCTGCCTGTGGTTGGCCAAATGCTAGGAAACCCATGGTGAGAGCAGATGGTCAGCGTAGGCACGTCTTGACAGGTATTCCTACCCCTGCCTCCCCCACAACCCCCCGCGGCTAATGAGGGAACACCCACCTGTTCTGCCTGTTCTTAGCCTCAGGACTGATACTTCCTGGACATTTGGTCTGGAAATATTTCCTTAGGAGGAAGAGTAAGAGGCCAGGGTACCATGGAGAGGGGCTGAAGAATGGCTTTGAGCAACATCTGTGAGTCCTCTTGGAGGAGGCTTGCTAGACACTGAGGTTTGAAACCCTCATAGGCTTCTTGAAAGGCAGGTCTGAAGGCTCCTGGTTATGATCAAGGAAAACTGTGGGAGCCTCTTCCCAGATACCACTGACAGGTATTTTTTCCTGCAAATCCCCGAAATCAGCAAGAAAGGGACTAGAAAAAGTCATCCATTCATCAAATAGTGCATCTGGAAGGGATCTTGACACTACTCTTCTTGTGTTTCGCACCTATAGAAAAATAGAATTTAATAAACATATACCACTACCTAAAACTAACCAGTGTTAACATTTTGCTGCCTTTTTTATGCTGAACTGTTTAAATACAAATAATAGAAATCATGACTGTTTACCATTAAATAAGTTTTTTTTGCCCCCTAAAAATTTTACTTATTTACTTGAGAGCGAGAGAGAGTGAAAAGAACAGGTGGGAGGAGGGACAGAAGGAGAAGCAGACTCTCTGGAGAACAGGGAGCCTGACCCAGGACTCAGCCAGGACCCTGGCATCATGACCTGAGCCAAAGGCAGAGGCTTAACCAACTGAGCCACCCAAGCACCCCCTACCCTTAAATACTATTTTTTTTAAGATTTTATTTATTTATTTGACACACAGAGAGAGAGATCACAAGTAGGCAGAGAGGCAGGCAGAGAGAGAGGAGGAAGCAGGCTCCCTGCTGAGCAAGGAGCCAGATGTGGGGCTCGATCCCAGGACCCTGAGATCATGACCTGAGCTGAAGGCAGAGGCTTAACCCACTGAGCCACCCAGGCACCCCTACCCTTAAATACTTTAAATGCATCTCTATAAACACAAAGTTCCTGTGATTTTTTTTTTTTTTTTTGAACTTTCAACTGTTAAAGCCACAAAACCATTTTACTGCATGAAATGTCAAATGGGTGCCCTGCATACAGAGTTGAGCTTGGGACATAGCCAGGTGGACATGTCACGCAGGCAGCTGACCGTGTGAGTCCAGAGCTCAGGACAGAAGTGGGAAAACAGGTCTGGGGTGGGGCTATGTTTAAAGCCATCAGACTAAATGAAGTCAGTAAGAGAAGGAGTGGAGGGGAAGGAAGGCCCGAGGGTGCTCTGGCATTGGAGGGAGGCCAGCAGAGGAGGCCAAGAGAATGTCCCACGGAGCAGGGAAAGCAGGACGAAGGGCATCTCTGGGGCCAAAAGAAGAAAGTGTTTCAAGAGCAGGGACAAGTCAGCTGTGTCTGCTGCTGACAGGCCAAGGACGTGGAGGACCGAGAACTGACCGTTGCATTTAGTACAGATGGGAAGCCAGGACCCAGAAACTGGAAGAGTGAGAACTAGCAGCACCTCTCTAGCATCTAGATGAGGAAACTGAGAACCACGTTAGGCGGGTGACTTGCCTGAGATCACACAGCGAGTTAAAAGGCAGAGCTGGACCTAGAGCCCAGGGCTCCTGTTCCCTGAAACAGTGGGTTTCCCCTACCTAATGCCAGCCTTCTCCCTCAGGCCACAAGCTGGGCCCTCAGGCCTCAGTTTCTTACTGGTGATCCCTCTTCAGAGGATTACAAAGTACCCACTGCTGCTGCAGAAAATCCTGGAGAACACAGTCCCTGATGCTAGTGCTTATCCTGTGCTTCAGAGGGCTGTCTCTGCCCTCCAGGACGTGAACACCAACATCAATGAGTACAAGAGGCGCAAGGAAGTGGGTAAGGACTTGGGGGACTTAGGGGTTATATCAGTGAGAATGCTTCCTGCTACAAAAACACTAATTTCAAACCATCTTCATTAATAAATGTAGTGGCTCATGTAACCGCAAGTCCAAAGGTAATGTGGACTTTAGGTAGGGTTTGATCAGGGTCCTGGCTCCATTTCCCTAAAATTCTCTCATCTCTGATCTTTACTGTGTGTTACTTCGTGTCCAGGCTGGCCTTCCTCATAGTAGTAAGTGGCTATTGCTGTTCCAAGACTCACGTCTGATACCACACCCTGCAGGGATCTTTCACCCCTTAGTCATAAATTAGATTGGAGTGTCATTCTGATAGGACCCATTTGGGTCCTGTGCTCACCCTGAACCAGTCACCATGTTTAGGGGAATTCCATAAGCTGTTTGGCTTGGGCCTGGCTTATGTATCATTCTTGGAACCAACCACTGTAATCAGGAATTTGAGATTATACGAACTGGCTTATCCCAGCTAGCACCCACCCCTTGAACCGAAGCAAGATCAGTCCCATGCAAACCACATTGCATATACTGTGGAGGAGAAATTAATATGGAGGAGACCAAGAGCTGTGTGTGTGTGTGTGTGTGTGTGTGTGTGTGTGTGTACACATACCTTGGGAAGGCCAGCTAGTGCATGGGAAACTCTGTCTCTTAGGTTGTTAAAACAAAAAGGTTTGGGAAATGAGGCAGTGTCCCAGGTAGAGAGCAAACTCCACTGTGCCATCTGGATGGTATGATAGTGATAATCCAGCTCCTGTGACACGTCTTCCATTCCTTATCTGGTTTGATTCTTACCGTTGCTCTTGGAGGCTGGCCCCCGTAGCCCCATCTCATAGTCAGGTCAAATGAAAGCTCTAATCATTCCCTCCAGATGCCAGAGCTGGTGAGGGGCAGAGCCGGCTTTCAGACTCAGGCCCGGGGTGGAAAGCCCTGCACCGGGAATGGGGCTTCATGCTTCCCAGCCTGGCCCGGCTGACACAGGCCCAGGGACCTCAGGCAACTCACCTCTCCCTTGAGTCCTCCTTTAGAAAGTCCATTCAAACCCACTGTCTTCTGTGATCCTCCGAGCAAGCACAGGAGGTGGCCGGTCTCATTTACGAATGAGGAAGCAGTCCCAGGAAGGGGCGCCTTGCCCAAGTCAGGCTGCTCAGCCAGCCTCACACCTTGCAGCCAGCCCGGGGCTTGCCCTCTGCGCGCTGCTGTTGGAGCAGGCATACCACTGGCATTTGAGACGAGGGCCCAAGTGGGTGCCTAGCCAGGTGTGTCCAGGATGCCTGCTCTCCTGGGTCAGCTCTGGTCCCCGTGCCTTCTCTCTCCTCTGTTGCTGCAGCCTCCAAGTACGCCAGAGTGGAGCAGCTGACCCTCCGGGAGCGGCTGGCCCGCCTCAACACACACACCCTCTCCAAGAAGACCACTCGGCTGAGCCAGCTGCTGAAGCAGGAGGCCGGGCTTGTGCCCAGGGTGAGCCTGGGTGGAGGAAGGGTGGCATCCCCGCCCTTCCAGAGGGGAAGGACAGTGCTGTGGGTGGAGCAGGTGGCTTAGACTCCTGTCAGAGGTGGCGGCTGAGGGGCTGCAGGGACCTCTCCGCATGCGTGGCTAGGAGGGGCTGAGCTGGCACCCTCACGTGATTCCGAAGAGCCGGCTGGGGCTCTTTCCAGGGCACCCTGTGCTGTCCTTTTCTGAGCATCACTTTCTGCAGGTAGGAGAGCTAACCTCTGGACAAGGGCAAGGGACCCGCTCGGAATAGCTCCCAGGAGCAGCTCAGGTTGCTGGGGGCACTTACTCTAGACCAGGCATTATTTGATCAGCACAATGAAGTAGGTATTTTTATTACCCCATTTGCAGCTGTAGAAAACAGGCTCAAGGAGGGTAACATTTGCCCCAGGTCACACAGCCAGGGACCCAGGACTCCTGCATTTGCGTATCTTGCTCCGTGATCTGAGTACCAAACCACTAAGCAGCACTCACTGCCTCTAACCATCCCACTCAGCTTTGGGGCTGAAGGACCTGGCTCTGGTGGGCAGGGCTGCAGAGAGGTGGGCCCCAGTGAGAGCTTGGGACACGGGTGGGCCCCCGCCATTACCCCGCCTCCTCCCTGCGTGGATATTCTCAGCGTTCACAGATCTCACTGTCCTCTCAGACGGAAGACAAGGAATTTGACGATTTAGAAGAGAGGTTCCACTGGGTGTCACTGTGTGTGACTGAGACGAAGAACAATGTGGCCGTTTACCTGGATAATCTGGAGGTGAGGATCCTGCCGGTAACGATGGCTGGGCTGGGCTGGGTTCCCCAGGCAGGACGCCCGGGGTCCATCCGACAAGCTGGCAAAGGCACCAGCCGCAGGAACCCAAATGGAAGAGGTCACTGGGTCGCTGGCCGCAGGTCAGAGGAAGGGCCACAGGCGAGTGCTCCCCAACCCACAGCCTCCAAGCCCATTGAGCTCTCAGGGGTGAGGTTCCCACTGAGCAGGGTTAAAATTCACTGGGGTTCGAGTCCCACCCCACCAGTCTGGCACCTAGAGCAGGTGACACAGGTGCCTATGAAAGTGAGGCAGGTAATATTGTCACATGAAATGTGCACATGTCCGAGGCTTAGTGTCTAATAGGCTGTTGACGAGACTTTTCAGTAGAGTTAAATACATAATAATACTTAGAATTTGACCATATGGATGAACAAAGCCTAAAGGGGCAGCAGTTACTTGACTTGGAGAAGCCGTGGCTGTTTGGGAATGTGGACCCGGCGGTAGCCAGTTCTGGTTTTAGGGGGAAAAAAACTTTCAGACGATATCTCATGATGTGTCCACGTGAGCAGCAAATTTAATGAAAACTTAAGTGCTCTGTAGGCCCAAGAAAATGTATTTCTACAGGCTGAATTCATCCCACAGGAACACCAGTTTGCATGCCAACAGGCACATTATTTTCCTTGTCCCAAAACTCTCCTTCACTGTTGTCATCGACGCTGACTCATTCCATCCACTCCGTCCCTTTGTGGTTTTGTCCTCGGTCATGGCCATTCGCACAAAGCGGCTTGGTCAGAGGATAACGGGCTCTTTGGATAATGGGATTTGGGGTGTCCTTACGGGAAGTGTGGGAAGCGAGGGAGGTCATAGTTGCAGGCCCCTCTGTGTGGGGCAGATCCCCCTGCTTCTTCCCGCTCCATCCTGGGCCTCCTGGGCAGCAGGAGCCCGTCACAGTGCAGTGAGACAGGAGGGGACGGCTCCCAGAAAGGATGCAGAAGCAGGGTCACGTGCGAGACCCATCCGGCTTTGCAGGGTAGGGCAGATATTTGGAAGCATTAAGCTGTGTTCCCCCAGAGGCGGGCTTACATCACATAGAGTCCCCCAGCAAGCGCGGGACCCCTCCTTTAATCCCCTGAGTGCAGGAAAAGCTGCTTTGGCTGGTGTGTCTTTAACCCTGGCGGAGTGTGTCTCGGGCCGGGAGCCTTCTGCCGGCGGGGCTGTCCAGACAGAACTTAATGACCTTGTTTGCTTTTACAGCAGTTACTCTTACATGCCTGTTTGTGGCAGTTACTGCTGGTTTTCCCGTTATGGTAGTGTCATAAGGTGATTTAAAAAAATACAAAACACTGATATGAAAAGGAATGGTTAGTTGATTTCAAGTATCCATCGAATACGTGGAATATGGGCACGGCAGTGAAATCAGAGGTGCCGTGCAAACACACCCAGTCAGGCAGCACTGGATTAGGGAGAAAGGGCTGGTTCTGTCGCAGAAAGATTCGCTAATCACCCGAGCTGTGCAAGGATGGAGTAGGCTGTGTGCTTCCCTGTCACAGTGGGTGTGCGGAGGGCTGGACCGCCTCTCCAGAGGTAGGGTGGGAGTAGGGGGTGCAGGCGTGGGATGGCCACAATGGGTCTTCATTGGCTGTTTCTCGTCTGCTCCGGGTCCAGGCTTTCCTCCGCTTCCGGCCCCAGGAGTGCGATCTGGACATCGCTGGAGGGCCCGTGCCGGAGTACTGCAAACTCATGCGAGAGCTCCGGCTCCAGGCCTTCCCACGCTTCGTGAGTCCAGCTTCCCCTTTCCCCTTCCTTTGAGAGGCAGGTCGTAGAGCCTAGTGAGAATAGTATTTAGGGGCCTCCTGGCTGGCTCGGTCAGTAGAGCACGCAACTCTTGATCTCAGAGTTGTGAGTTCAAGCCCCACAATGGGTGTAGAGATGACTTAAAGCCAGGCCCTTTATATGATTGCTGCATCCGTAACCTTCCAGAGCAGTAAGCAGGGCAGAAATTATTATTATTAATGCATTTTGCTGATAAAAATAGCCTCAGCTAATGTTTGCTGTGCCTTACTATCCGCCAGGCAGATAAGCTGCTCAACGCTTTATAGTCTCCATTAATCCTCACAACACGGCTTACCGGGCAGATGCTGCTAAGAGCACCACTCTGCAGGGGAGAGCTGGAGGCTCAGGGAGGGTGACTTCCCAGCTTATTCACATGGTCAGTGTCAAGATGGAATCTGAGTCCCAAAGACTGTGATGTGGTCACCCCTCTCTACAAAATCTCCTAAGATCTGTACACAGATGTTAGGAAGGGCGAGGCCCTCTGCTAAGCTCATACATGCACTGTCCCCACTGTTCAGATGGGCACACCGAGGCCCAGAAAGGTTAGATAACATGCAAGAGGTCACAGCGAGTTGGCGGGGGTGGGACTACCGCCTGGTCCTACCTCCCTCCAAAACCCCTCTCCCCAGTGCCTGCCCTCTGCCACTCCCTTTCCCAGCCCCGAGCTCCCCTCTCCCCGCAGAAGCAGCGGCTGGAAGGCCTGGTGTGGCAGCCATTGTGCAGCCTGGCCAAAGCCCTGGCCGGCCCTCAGAACCTGGTCAGGAAGCGTCTGGACAAACTCCTGGACTTCGAGAGGGTGGAAGAAAAGCTGTTGGAGGTGGGCAGCGTGACGTATGAGGAGCAGGAGGCCCGGCACACGTACCAGGCCCTCAACTCCCTGCTCGTGGCCGAGCTCCCGCAGCTGAACCGGCTGGCCGTGCGCTGGCTGGGCCAGATCCTGTGCACGTTCGTGGGCCTCCAGAGGGACCTCGCAGAGCAGGTGCTGCAGAGAGCAGAGGGTGGCTTGGCCCAGGTAAGGCCTCTGGGACTGGGACGCCTCTGCCGAGTAGCCAGGGCCTCATAGCCCTGCAGCCAGCAGTTCAAGGGGGCTGGCATGGAGGGAGATTAGGCCGTTGGTGCTTAGCAGGCGGCCATGGGGACCTCCTGGACCTCTCTTATGTCATTTGCCGATTTCTGGAGTCCGATCATGTAAACGAGAATAGAACTGGGACTCCGGGCAATTCCTGGGCTCTGGGATTCAGAAGCGGAGGAGGCTCTGCTGGGAAAATAGCAGACCTTTGGGCCCGTCCTTGGAATATATTAGAAGTCGGTGACAGAGGCCCGGCCCTTCCCCGAAGTTGGGAGTCAGTGTCTCTGGTTGGCGTTCCCGCTGCTGTGACTACTTCTAGTAGCTGCATCCTCGTGAGCACGTGGTGTGTCCCTCCCATGCGTTATCCTAGCGCATCCTCACACTGACCGTAGAGCGTAGGTACCATCATCATCCGCGTTCCAAAAGGAAGCCGAGGCACAGAGGGGTTAGACAGCATGCCCGAGGCCACACAGCCGATAGCAGGAGTTCACCCTGGCAGCTCAACTCCGAAGCCTGGGCTCTGAACACTGCTTGGCATCCTAGTAGAAAAGTTGTCCACTGAAAGATCTATTTGTATAGATCACAAAGAAGTTTGGACAAACTTCCAAGGACAAACTTTGAATTCAGAGCTTTGAGGACGAGGGCTGATGCAGGGAAGAAAACCGAGCTGCTTTCAGGTCTGTCTCTGTCAGCGTCAGAGCTGAGGGTCCGTGGGCCTGGCCCCCAGGATGGTCCAGCACTCCTCAGAGCACACACTGTCTCCTGGGCTTCATGGTCCGTGGCTCAGCCGCCCCCTTGCACTGTGTTGCGTGAAACTTCCTCTGAAACGCGCATGCCCCCCAGCTCCTTGTCCCAGTCCACCCTGTGGTCCCACTTCTTGCACACCGCTTCTGACCATGTCCCTTTGCACAGACCCCTTGCTTGGCCTGAAATGCCCCCAGCCCAGGGCCCCCTATGCCTTTCACAGTGCCTGGTGCATGGTAGGAACTCCCCAAATATGTGACAGATGAATGAACCTTTCCATGAGGCTCTCAAAGCCCCCTCTTGCAGCTGGGAGAGCCCATCTCCCCATCGCACATACTCCAACAGCCCTTAGGATGGGCTGTGCTAAGCTCTTCGCAGAGCCTGCCTTCATCTGGGGCGCTGGAGGAAGCTGTTTCTCCTCATTGAGGAGGGCTGGGACGATAGGCTTTTATTCTTTTGGGCCTTCAAAGCATTTAGTACAGAGTTCTGTCTTAGACATGCTTTTTGAATTTAATTAAGCCTGAACCATCTGCCAAAAGAACCATTTCTCTTTCCCGAAGCCAGAGAGTCAGTGTGATTAGATGAGCGTCATTCTTTTTCCACCCTCCAGTTCTGTCCGCAGGGCTGCCAGGCCTCTTGTGTTTAGACTGGGATGTGCGGGCCTGGGGAGTGTTGCTGGATGCCAGCAGCAGGAAGATCAACTTTATAAAAGCAGAAAGTGGGCCTTTCCTGGTTGGGCCTGTCCTTTTGAATGTTCGGACCTGTCAGTGACTGGTGCCAGCTTCCTTGTCTGTGTCCCATGGCCCATTGCCCTGGACCAGTCCCGTGGAGCCTGGGAAAGGCCTGCACGGTAGAACCTCAATCTGTCTGCATCCTGGGGGCAGGGAAAAGGCTCTAAGTCAGACCCAAGAGCAGTAAGCTTGGTGACAAGCAGAGAGGGCAGGTCTCCATTAGCTGTGGATCTTACTCATTCCTTGGTTGTTGGTAAGAAAGCAGGAGATGGCTCGCTAGGCCAGGGGTCTCAGGATGGGGCATTACTCAGAACTCCTTGGGTTCCAAACCAGCTGAGGCATAAAGAAGGACATCCTGATTTGCATAACTGGGAGGCCCAGGAGGCGATCGAACCCATGGCAGGTGCATTCAGCACAAACATTGTCAGGGATCCGACTTTCTCTCCATCTCCTAGCTCTGCTTCCCTGTCTGGGCTGGCTTCATTCTCAAGCCAACCTTTTTCTGCATGGTGGGAGAGACAGCTTTTACATCTCAGCATCTAAAAGAGAAGTTTTCTTCTCGTTCTCAGCCTTCATATTCTAAATGTGATGGGAGGATTCTGCCTGGCCTTGCTTGGGTTTGTTGTCTAGTCCGTGGGCTGCTCACCGCAGATGGGAGAAGGGAGGCCATGCCTTCCATCCCTGTGGCCACAGCTCCATGGTGGACAGTATTCCTAGACTCCAACAGAAGGATGCTTTCTTGAAGGACACTGAGCAGGGCAGTCAGCAGACACACATGACAGCTGATGAAGACATTAAAATCCCTCTTCACACACCTGGGGCTGGAATATAGACTACCAGAATCTTTCTGTCCCCTTCCTCCCAGAGAATGCTCTGATGACAGTGTCTATCCCACAGCTGCCCCACTACCACCTCTCCGAGCCAGCCTTCCGGAAGCTGGTGGAGGACACCCTGGGCCAGAATGGTCACCAGCTTCGCTCCTTTCAAGAGAACTTTGAGAAAGTGCTGCCACCTCCCACCGTACAAGTAAGTGTCCCTCCTTGCCCCGCAGACTGTCCAGTCCTTTACCTGCCAGTGGGGGAAGGCCCAATCCCGTTTCTTTTCTTACCCCAAGTTTCCCTGTACCCCTTCCCTCTCTTCTTTCTGTGAGCCAGAGGAGGTGATAGGATTCACACCACCTACACACATGCTCCTCATGGCCAATAAACATCAGAGAAGAACAGTAGAATATTAAGTGCAATTAGACATAATAACAGACAAGTGACATCAGCATCCCCAAACCTGGAATTTCACATTTTAAAAAAAAAAAAAAAGCTTACTCTGTTTCCTTACCATCCACTGAACCGGCTTCAGATACCAGCATTCAGGGTGAATAAAAAGTGGGAATAATAAATCATTTACATTTTCATTTTGCTATGGCATTTTCAATTGCAAAACATAGCATTTCAGCTGCATCATGGTTTACAGACTTTGGCTGGCCAGATGCTTTTCTGGGTAAAGTATTTTTCTCTAAAACAGAAGGAAAGGGTATGTTTCCGGTGCACTTGAAGGATGTACGCAGGTAGCATACGTTGGAAGTGGAGCTGAAGTAGCCGAAGGGAGAAGGGGGCCCCGCAGACCTGGGCGAGAGGCTCCTGAAGCTGTGTGTTCAGTCCCATGTGAAATGTGAAGTCAAGGGTGGGGAGATAGGGCCAGGATTCCCCGGAAGGGAGGAAGGGGCCCCAGAGACCCAGAGAGTCAAGTAAAGGAGCCCATCCCACAAGGGCTGGCCCATAGAGGTGGCCTGTGCACCTGACTGGAATGCAGAGAAGGCCAAAGGCCATCAGGGATGCAAGCCCTCTCCTAGAGGGAAGCGGACTCTTCCTTGGGCCACAGCTGTGCTCCCCTCTCCCCCCACACCAAGGCTGTCCCAGCCAGAGGTCCCACGGGGGTTGGGGCGGCGTGGGCCCTACAGTGTGGGGGGAAGGACAGGTACAGAAAGTAAAGAGCAGAGCAGCCACTCAGATGAGTCATGGGGAAACTCCTCTCTCTCTCTACTTGAGATAATAATATTTTTCTTATTGGAAAAGCGTTTCATGCTGATTATAGAAAAAAAGAGAAAACACAGAAAAACAAGAGAAAGGAATGGAAACATCATGATCCCTATGTATGTTGCAAACTGGCAGGAAGAGAGGAGATGCCCCCTCTTTTCCACCTTTGTTCCCACCCAGCCCCCCACGCCCCTCCTACGCATTCCTGACTTCTTTGGCTCGGAGTTCAGAACCCACAGAAGTGAAGTGGTCTCCCAGGACAGAAGCAGTCCTCCTGATATTCTTCCACATGTCCCCTTGGTCCCTCCAGGGAATGCGGCTCTTCTGTGCCCAGGGCCTCTCAGACTTGAGAAAGAAGGCAAACGTTTCTACACGGCTGGCTTTTACACTCAGGGTAACACCTCCATTCTGGGAAAAAAAAGCTCCCCTGTCTCCACATCCACCTAAGGGCCTGTTTAGAAACATCAAGTTCTGCTAGTTCTTGAGCCTGACTAGTGAACCCAGTGGAGTAGGGGTAATGGCAGAATGGCAGAGTCTGTGCCCAGACGTCCCTGAAGGGCCCCTCTGTCTGCTTTCCCTACACCAAGCACCTCCTCCCCCCAGAAATTACCACATAGAATGTGATTGCTGTATATATACACACACATATATGGTCAGAGAATCTATAGTAAATCTGTATTCAGTGTTTTTAGTTTCTTCTTTGTTTTGCAAAAAGGGGACCGTCACCCCTGAGTCTTTTCTTTGTGATACTTTTGCTGGAAGAAATGAACAAGAAAACAAAGGCAGTGCCAGGAGATTTTTGGAAGCATGGAAAGCACCCCTGAGTCATTCTTCCCAGCTAGCTGGCCGTTTCCATCAGGGCAGAACTGTCTTCTGCATTTCTGTTACCCCATTCAGAAGGCTTACTGTGCCTAGTAAACAGTAGGTGCTTGATAAATACTTGTGGAATAGAAGATAGCACTCCTTTCCGTCACACGTGAGGGAGGGTCTGTGCGCGTCACCCCATGCCGGCTGTCGGAGCAGCCCCACGAGTCAGGCCTGGTGCCTGTGTGAAGGTCACGGTCTTACTCATTCAGGCTGGAAGACCTGTGCCGGGCTTTTTCCTGTGGGGTTATTCAGCTTGATACTGTGGCCAGAATTTAGGATCCCATCCTACAGTTCTGTAACTGAGAACTTCTGGAAGCTGAATTAGAATTTTAGAAAATTCCAGAAGTTTAGACCTAGGAGGGATTTTTTTAGAGGTTAAATTGAGGGGGATTTTTTGAGATCCCTCCGGAGCCTAAGAGTGTGTGTCCTTCCTCTAATCCAGCCTTCCTCTAATCTGTTAGTGAGGCGACTATTACCCTTTGGGGGCAGAGGAAGCATCGGCGCAGGGCTCCTGGCTGTCAGCACGTGGGCAGCCAGCTTTGACACACCGACTGAGGCACCTGTGTCTCTCTTTGTCCCTCCCCCACCCCCAGCCACTCCTTCCAGGGGCTGAACGCCAGGTGCAGGCTCTCCTGAGCAGGTACGGCCCAGAAAAGCTGTACCAGGTGACAAGCAACGTCAGCGGGGCTGGGACTCTGGACCTGATGCTGCTGCGGGGCCAGGTTGTGGCTCTCCTTCAAAACAAGGACACCAAAGGCAACAGCAGCCGCTGGCTGGTAGACACCGGGGGTACGTGGGGCTTCGGGGGCTCTTCCCCTCCCTCTGGGAAGCCCCCCAACAGGAACCAGTGGGGAGATCCGGGCTGTGGGCAGGGGTCTGGCTATGCAGATTTGCGATGGGAATTGACCCAGGTGAAAACTCAGGGCTTAGGGCTCAGCCAGCTCAGCATGGCCCGTGCCGTGCCACAGAGAGGAAGTGAGTCTTACGTTGCTACATCTGTTATCAGGCACCTGTTATGTGCCTTGCGGACCTCACAGACTTTTGGGGTAGACAGACAGAGATGTGCAGAGAGAGCTCCAGCATCTCCTTCAAAGATGTAGATACGCAGAGAAGGCACGCTTGGATCCCAGCTACAGGGAGGACATCTGGCATCTAGAACAAGAGACGTGTGGTCCTGCCTGTCCCCCATGCACTGGTCCCAGCCTTGGATGTGCTGCTCAGGTCTGGGTGCCCCAGTGTAACTGGGCAGGAGGCAAGTGGCACCTTGAAACCAAGAGGAGATGGCCCAGCAGTGTCTTCCAGAAAGGGGCCTGTGACCCACAAGATGAGGGTCACACAGGCTCACTGGGAAGGGATCCACAGACAGTTTTTCCCTTTCAGACAGGGTATTGTAATTGTCACTGAAATATTTTTCTGCATATGAGAAAAACGATAGCCAGTTCATAAACCCGTAATTTTATTCATATTATTGGTGGAACAAGTCTAAGTTTTAAAAAGTGAGTCTATCAAAAAATTAAGTGTGTGACTCTTGATCTCAGCTCAGGTCTTGATCTCAGGGTCGTGAGTTCAAGCCCTGTTAGGCTTCACACTGGGCACAGAGCCTTCTTTAAAAAAAATTAAGAAAATGGTACAAATCCAGCAGAAACTGAAAGGGCAGTCTCATGACTCAAGTTGACAAACAGCTGAATTGGATTCAAGCCAGCCACTGGGGTCAAGGGGACTGAGTTTGGATCCCAAGTCAGCCACTTTACTAACTGCATGATCTCAGAGAAGTTAGCGGAGCCTCTCCAAGCTCCGCTGGCCCAGCCATCAGACGGAGACAACAGTACTGACCCGGAGGCTTGGCGTGAAGACTGGACAGTCAAATGCCAGTCCCGCCACCCAGCAAGCTCTCAGGTGGTGCTGGCCATGCACGGTGATAGGGAGCAGAACAGCACTGGAGCAGGAACTGGGGGCACTCAGCAGTTTCTGCCTCCTGCCAAAGGCTGTGCTGAGTGAGGAAGCAGCCCCACTCTAGGTCTCCGCTTGAGGGGAAGGGGACCAGTGGGCCCAGCGCCAGGAAAGCAGTATTCATATCAGCCCGAGGGAGAATGTCTTACCCCTGTCAAAGCTGTTCAAAGCAGAGTGGGTTGCCTTGGTAGGGAATGAGCTCCCTGTCACTGGGGATGTGCAAGTAGAAGCTGGAAACAGTGAGTGTGGGTGGGTTTGTGAGGTTCCTAGATGACCTTTTCAGGTCCTCTTTCATGTTGGGAAATTGTGCTGGAGGCATTCACATCCATAAATGGTGCTGACTTCCTCTACCCCTAAAAGGAATGGGAAGGGCAGTCAGCAGCCAGATAACATTGTGCGTGTCCTGTAGGACATCGAGGGTATGCGCCAGCTGGGAAACTGGAGCTGTACCATGTCATCTCCGGTCAGGAGGAAATCAAAGGGCAGGAGGGGCCTCACCAGGACTCCCATCACCTGGCACCAGAGCCCATCCCAGCCCCTGTCCCCTCTCTGCCAACGGTGACCCAGGTGAGTCTGGGAGAGGGGTGGGGTTTGCCCTCCCATAGCCACCTGGAGTGGGGCTTTGATCTTCCTTCTGTTGGAAGAGGCTACCGTCCCTTGAGGCCGGGGCCTTGGTCAGTGGCCACAGTCCTGGTCAGGACTGGACCTGGAAAAAGGAGGATTTCATCCCTGCCACATAAACAACCCCTTGCTCCCTGTCAAGGGGATGAGTGGAATTCATTCATTCATTCATTCATTCATTCACTGTTTGCCAGGCATTGTGCTAGATGAGAGATGTAATCATGAGCAAAAGTAAATCTTGGTCCTTGCCTTCCTCAGATTTTTAACCTGGGGGTGGGGAAAACAGCAATTAATAAAATAATCATGGGAATCATTGTAAAGTCAGAGCAGTGATAAGTGCCGGAGCCCTAGGTCTCGTGGGAGAGGTGCAGGAAAGGCTTTTCTAAGAAGAATGATGCTTTTTCTCCGATTTGAAGGGTGAGCAGGGATTAACTGGATAAAGGGAGTGTGCCGGGTGTGGATGGGAAGAGCTCCCCAGAAAGTGTGCATAGTGAAGGCAGAGGCCCAGCGTGTTTGTGTGTGTGCACATGTGCACATGTGCATGTCTGTGTGTGGACAAAGGAGGGGCACGTGGCGGGGAGGAGAAGGTAGGGGTGCAGAGCTGCTAGAGAGGTCAGCAGGGCCAAGCCAGGGGGGTCGTGTGGTCTTGGCGAGGGTGTCCGCCTTGGCTTCAGAACAGTGGGGAGCCCAGATACATGTTCACAGCGGCATTAGTCGTAACTGCCAGGAAGTAGAAACAAGCCAAGTGTCCATCAGCAGACGAGTGGGGGTAAGTGAGATGCAGCATAGCCACACAACGGAGTATTACTCGGCCGTGAAAAAGAAGGAAGTGCCAGTACGTGCCGTCACATGCAGCTCTGTGCAGAAGGCCTCGTGCTGTATGACTTTATATGAAATGTCCAAACCAGGCAAATGGCTGGAGATGGGAAGTACATCAGTGGTTGGCAGGGACCAGGGTGGGGCGGAGTTGGGAAGGGACTGCTATCTCGAATGGGGGTTCTTTTTGAGGGGATGAAAATGTTCTGGAATTAGAAACGCTGATTGCACGGTCTTTGAGCCTATTAAAAACTACTGAATTGTATACTATAAAAAGATGACTGCTACAGTATTTGAATTCTACCTCAAAACCAAAAAAGTGATGGGAAGCAATTAAAGGCTTTGGCTTTGCTGGGATGGAGTCGTTGAGGGAGGAGAAGCTCTGTGGGGTCGCTGTGAGGGCCGGAGGAGCTAGGAAGGCCAGGCCAGGCATATGTGAGCCTCAGTTGACGGCAGCCGCACTCCCCGGTAGAAGAGAGCTTCACCTGTGACAGGTGGGCAGTAGAAAGGGCAGGAGCAGCAACAGGGAGCAGTGGTAGGAAACCAGAGACTGGCGGTGAACAGGCCAGGAGGCCTCAGGCCAGAGAGGAGCCTCAGGTGGGCTGTCAGGGGGCAGTGGAGAAGCCTGTATGATGTGAGGCGTACAGCGTGGGGCACATCCCCAGGAAGGCTCCGAGGGCCAATGCCTCCTGCCGGGCCTTCCCCCCCATCAGCCAAGAACCCACAAGGAGCTCCCCAGAGGGCCTGGCCAGGCCCCAGCTCCACTCAGTGTGGGCAGCATCTCTAGGTCTGGTGAGCCCAGCCGTCCATCTTCCCAGACACATCAGCCGCTTCCTCTGTTCATGGGTCCACACTTGTGGAATGGTCCCCGTCCTCCCCCGCTTCTGACTGTTCCGGAGGGTTGGCCGCAGTAACAGCAGGAATGGTAAACAGAGTCAGAGCAGCCCACATGTACTGAGCCCTGAGCGTGTACTGGGCACAGACGCACATCATTCATTGAACTCCCACAATTACCTGGAGTGGGGGATGCTATTACTTCCATTTCGCAGGTGATGAAACTGAGGCCAGGGAGGTGAAATATTAGCCTAATAACTACCCTCTCCTCCAGTCCCCCCCCCCAGTTCAATGCCTTTCCTTAAAAATTAACCGAGTCCCCTGATCCCCAGTCTCTACTCCAAGTTGGGAAGCGGGCCTGGGTAGGTGACACCCTCAGATCCGGGGAGGGTTTTGGGGGAAAGGCTGCCACGTGCTCTGCTCAGTGGGGTGACAGCAGTGGACCGAGGGCACCTGTACTGACAGGCCTGGCTTCGTTGCCGTGTGATTTTGAATGAGCTCTTTGACTTCTCTGAGTCTCCATTTCCTTATCTGAAAAATGGAGCAGAATTATAGAACTGTGAGAGTCAAGCCCAGGGAACGTGCTGGAACAGAGCCTGGCACACAGTGGGTATTGCTGGTGGAAGTGGCAGCAGTAGCCTTCCTCTTTAGCATAGAGGATGTCCTTGGGAGGTGATGACTGCCCCGTGGGCACTGAGTCGGGTGGGAGGGAGCAAGACGAGAATGGCATCTCTGGGTTGGGTGTGTCTGTCCCCACGCCGCACTGTTTCTGTGTCACTCCCCATGTGTTTCAGGTGGTGGCGGTGTACCCCTTTGTGGCCAGAAGCAGCCATGAAGTGAGTCTGCAGGCGGGCCAGCTGGTGACTGTCCTAGAGGCCCAGGACAAGAAGGGGAACCCGGAATGGAGCCTCGTGGAAGTGAACGAGCAGAAGGGATATGTGCCTTCCAGCTTCCTGGCCAAGGCTCCAAGCCCAGCTCCGTGGGGCTGGAGTCTGCCCTCCTAGGGTGCCCGCTGTGGTGCCCGGGCTGCCAAGGGACAGGGAGGCTTGGATGCTAGGACCCTGTGAGAGGAAGGAATCCAAGAGAAGGCGGGTGTGAGAGGGGAGGTCAGGCCTAGGTGGGGTGAAGGGCAGCCAGTAGAAGTGGCTGGGCCTTGCAGGCATACCTGGTGTGGGTGAGCAGGAAAGGCTCCAGCCAGAGCCGCTCATCAGGTCTGCAGAAAACAGGGTTCCCGTCTGAAGTCACAACAGCCCGGATGGCAGGTCAAGTTGATGAGGACTTGCTGTTGTTGATGGCCTGTCTTACCTGCGCTCCTATCCAGCCCTGCCCACCGAGTGGGTCACGCAGGTGAATGTTACCTGCGTGCGCGGGGTTGCAGGGCGCTGGCCTGACAGTTCACTCCCCGCATGTTGCATCAGGAGACACCGCAGCCAGCAAATGCCGGCAGCTGAGTTATCTTGGCCGGTGAACCTCCCCTCCAGCCCTCTCTAGCTGAGGAGCAAGGCTCGTGAGGGCAGTGGAAAGGTTCTCCTTGGCGGAGCCTGGGAGCGGGGGTGGCTGGGTCACCGTCCTGGAATGTGTTTAGGCAAATTCAGAGGCTGTTCCTGGGAACCGGAGATTTTGAGGGTGAGGAGTGAGGGTGCGGGCACATGAGGCTGTGTAGCTACTGGGCTTGTGCTCTCTACACTAGGGAATAAAGGGCATGCAAATTGCTTAGGCAACTCTGTGCAGCAGGTGATGGAAAGCCTGGTGGGTGGGGGAGATTGGGGAATGACTTCCTTTCCTGTTTCTGGAAGTCGGGAGCCAGGGGGAGCACCCGGTGGTTTCAGGGCCTGGAGGTAGCAGGTGCATGTGGGTGTCAGTTGGAGGAAGGGCCTTAGACATAGGACACAACCTCAGTTTTCTCATCCACAAAGATCTAACTCACAGGGTTGTGGCGAGAATGGCCTGAGGCTAAGGACAGGAAGCGCCTTGTAAATTTTGAAGTGTGATAAAAATGTCAATTCTCATGGTAGCAGGATGCAACCCAGCAATAGTCTTAGGATGGCCCCAGCACCCTCAGGCCCAGCTGCAGAGTGCGAGCCTCTGCTGGCCCTGCCCAGCCGTGGCAGACACTGGGAGTCAGCATGGAGCCCTCTCCCCTCAGCCCAGGAGCTACCTCAGAGCCCCTCTACACACCGCTTTCTAGGTAGCCAGTCTCTTGAACTTGGTGAGGTCAAACCCATCGCCATCCCTTTCTAGGACCTGGAAATGGGAAAAACAGTACCTGTTCAAGGCAAACCAACCCACTGGGGCTGTTCTGGGAGCAGCCACCATTGAATCACCCTCTCTGGGTTGTCACTTTGGCTAAGATACATCTCAGGATTCACGGAAGAGGCCAGGGGGTCTGGCCTGACCTGTAATACAAATTATACATTTGGGGGCTGACCCAATCTAGAGGCTGGGGGAAAATCCAGTGGTAGCTTAGACTTACCTCCAAGAACCTCTCCATGGTATTGTAACTGTAGTGCCTAAAGCAGTTAGCTCTGGCTTTGGGAGGGCTTTTAAGAAATATATACATGCCCGCGTGAGATCTGCACCTCACTCCTCAGTTCAGGAAAGTGGGAAGATGGATTGTGCAAGAGAAACTCAGTCCCCACTGACCCCGTGCTGGCACCAGATTCACTCTGTAAGATGCTCTTGACTCATTTTCCTTTCTCTTTCCCACTAAGATTTCTAATACAAGTAGAAGGCATAGGGGAGCATTTACAAGACAGGAAATCCACATGTGGGTCCCTCAGTGCTTACTGAGACTCTCCTGTGGGCTACAACCCCAGCTCAGGCTTCTCAACCTGTCTGCTTGCTGTGGGGCCAGTGACCGATGCCAGGATCCCGCCCCCCCCCCCACCGCCCCACCCGCAGAGATTGTAATGGAGTTGGTCTAGGCTGGGGCCAGGCCCTCAGGAACTCAGAAAGCTCCCCAGGTGCTTCCGGCATGTACCCGGGACTGGGGACCTCGGCCCGAGACACGCAGTAGTGGACGAGACAGGTCTGCAGTCCGAAGCGGTCGCCAGCTGTGAGCTGGGATGTGCCCCCTCTGAGTTCTGTCCTTGCTCAGATGTTTTGAACAGGCAGCTTTAGAGATGTTTTGAAAGAGGACAGCCTGTTCTGTCAGGTCCCAGAATGTATATTTATTAAGCGCCATTAACAGGGACCTGAACAAAACTGGATGTTCTTGAAGGCAGAAGGCAGAAACCTGGAATACATGTGGAACCACATCTGTCTCGTGAGGGGAGAACGAAAATGTCTTTGGGGGCACACGGGTTGTGGTTTCTTGTAGACCAGGGGCGGAGATCCAGAGTCAGTGACAGCTGAGAAAATGCATGTTGAGAGGCAGAGAATGGCCTGGATTTTCTGCAGAGGCCTCTGTGTAATGTGCCTTGCCCCTGCCCCCCGGAAGCCTGGAACCCTACGCTGCGTCTTCCGTCCTACATATCGCCCTGTGGGGCCGCCTCTCCCTGAACTTGCCAGGGTGTTTGCCCGGGAACCAGACAAGGCTGATGCCAAGGGCGGCCCTCGCTCCCTGCCGCGGAGTGCGACCTCTTGAACCTTTTCGGCCCAAACCCAGGTCTGAACGTGAGGGCAAGGTTACAATATGGAGGAAAGATGAATGGAGTCCTGCTGTGTGAATAGAGTCCTCCTCCTGTGGGGAGCTCTAGCTTGGTGAAGCAGTGACAGGAACTGCTAAGAATAAAGGACTTCAAAGGGGAAAACATCTCTGGAGTTTGCGGGACTCTAACCGTTGGAGAGTCAGATGCCCCAATGGGACAGGTGTTCATAAAAACAGGACCTCATTTGTTCACGTGTTCATTTTCCTCTTTTTTTAAGAGATTTTATTTACTTGAGAGCGAGCGTGCACACACAGAAGTGGAGGACTGGCTAGGAGAGGCAGAGGGAGCAGCAGACTCCCCACGAGGCAGGGAGCACAACCCGGGCCTCAATCCCAGGACCCGGAGATCATGACCCAAGCCGAAGGCAGACACTTAACTGACTGGTCCCAAGTGCCCCTCGTGTGTTCATTTGATAAGGGTCTACCACACATCTCTGGTGCCTCTAGGAGTTGGCCTTGGCTGCTGGGATACAGTGAGAAGTCAGATGGGGGCCCTGTCCTCCCAAAGCCCACTGTCTGGAGAGGGAGACGGACAAGTCAGTGGTCCATTACATGCAGTGTAAGTGGTCGCACATGGCAGTAACAGGTGCCACTGGAGCCCATTGGAGGGGTCAGTGTCCCTAACCAACACTGGGCCACTAAGGAAGGCTTCCTTAAAGAAGTAACATCCAAGCTGAGGCTTAAAAGGTAACTTGGGTTGGGTGAAGGTGGGACAGAGGGCACATGCAAAGGCCCAGAGGTAGGCATAAGCATGTTTCATCAGGGAACCAAAATGCTATAGAGCTAGAATGCAGGGTGTGTGGGGGAGTACTAGGTGTAGGGAGAGATGGCTTTGAGATGTCCACATGGGAAGGAGCTCTGAGTTGTGTTCTGAGACCGGTAGAAAGCCACTGAAAGGATTGATGTAGAGAAGTGACATGCCCAGGGTCGCATTTTAGGATGCAAGCTCCAGTTCATTCTGGAATTTCCCCAGGGTCCTGTCACATGGCTCAAGGAATAAATTGTCAACGCACATTGCTTACATAAACATCCCAGAGGGGACAGGAAGCCCTGCCTCCCAGGAATCTCCCGCCAGCTGGAGAGACAGGACATACAGGCATCAGGCAATTACCTGCTACCACAGGGTAGCATGCTGTCAACCCCAGAAGGGGACTACGGACCAGGCTTATAGGTGCTCAAGTGAGAGGGAGTTTTGGGGGCTGAAGTGATCAGAGAGGCTTCCTGGAGGAGGCAGGGCAGGTGCCAGGCCTTTTGGGATAAGTGGGATTGGGGAAAGCAAAAGGGAAAGAAAGGCCTTCTCAGGCCTAGGGAGGCAGCATGGTGGTGTGGAAAATTGTCCCACTCTTGGCCTTAGAAATCCTGAGTTCAAGGCCTGCTTGACCATAGACAAGTAACAGTGCACTTATGGCTTCTGCATGTGAATAAGTGGGATGAGGGTCCCCAGCCTGCCCTGTCCTCTTAAAGTACTCATTGTATCATCCTGATTTATCCTAAGGAGGCACAGGCTCTCTCACCGGGACCTAGCATCCAGCGTGGAAGTCATCGTAGGGCCTATTGAGCAGGACAGAGCCTAAAGTATCCTGGGCTGGGGTTATGGAAAGAACAGGATTCCACTTCCGGCAATATCAGGAAGAACAGCTAGCCTGAACCATCCATTCATCCATCAATTCAGGCTAGGTTCAACTAGCCTGAGCCACTTAACCTTGCTCATCTGTTTTCTTAGCGGTAATTTCCGTATCTACCTTTCCTGTTTTCTCATCTGTAAGATGGGTGCGATTCCCATTCTCACGGGGTTGGGGGGGGTGAGAAAATTAAATGGAACAGTCCGAGTGAATGGTCAGGGATAACACGTCAGGAACCTCACTGCCCAGCCATGATGGAAAGTGTGGGCTGTGGCCACCAGGTGGCAGCAGGGCTCTACCAGTCTGCTGAGGGGCCGCCTGAAATGCCCGTGGGGCGGGGCAGGGGGCGCAGTTGAGCTGAAGGACCAGATGAAAGACGTTAGGGAGTGGTGGGGACTGCGATGGATCAGAGCCCTCACCTGCAGTCCAAAGCAGCTAGCAGCTTCCTGGCTCTAACCAACATTCCACATCAGAATGAGGGCCCAGTGGTGCCAAACATTCTGATTTTTTTTTTTTTTATGAGAGAGGGAGAGAGAGAGCGCATGAGAGGGAAGGCCAGAGGGAGAAGCAGACTCCCTGCTGAGCAGGGAGCCCCAATGTGGGACTCAGTCCTGGGACTTCAGGATCAGGACCTGAGCTGAAGGCAGTCGCCTAACCAACTGAGTCACCCAGGTGCCCAGACATTCTGATTTTTCAAGAGAAGCCAGAAACCAGGGTTTTGTCTGTTTTTATTTATGTTTTTAAGATTGTATTTACTTGGGGCGCCTGAGTGGCTCAGTGGGTTAAAGCCTCTGCCTTCAGCTCGGGTCATGATCCCAGGGTCCTGGGATCGAGCCCCGCATTGGGCTCTCTGCTTCATGGGGAGCCTGCCTTGCCCCCTCTCTTTGCCTGCCTCTCTGTCTACTTGTGATTTCTGTCTGTCAAATAAATAAATACAATCTTTTTAAAAGATTGTATTTACTTATTTGAGAGGGGCATAGGGGGAGGGAGAAGCAGACTCCCTACTGAGTAGGGAGCCCAATGTGGGCATTCAATTGGTTGAGCCACCCAGGTGCCCCTGTTTTTATTTTTTTGATGTGCAATCTATGTGGGGATTGTGTGGGCCACAACAGGCTTCCTCTTTGTATCTTGTGCCTGAGTGTGGGTGGACTGTTGTGGGTGGAGAATCTCCTCTGAAGAATTCATTTCATATCTTTCTATTTCCTGTGAAATGCGTTCGTGTTTCTCCACTTTACTCAGACACGAATCCCCCCCTTCCTTGGGTCTCTGGGAGTGCTGCTTCCTTTTATGCTAATGTTACCATGGCCGTCTTCAAACTTTTATTGGACTGTGGGCCATATTTTCTGACCCACCCATGAGAATCTCCATGGTACCTATCCCACAAAGTTCTTTTAAGGATAAATGAGATACTGATAGGAAATCACTTACCCCAGCACCAGGCACATTAGAGCTCAAAAAACACAGTTACCATTCTTATGGGGACCCTAGCAGAGATGGCATGACATCTGGAGGAAGGTTCATAGGGCCTTTCTCCTTGTATGTGGGAGGGTGACAAGGCCTCCAACTCCCCTCCAGAGGGGAAGACCCCGACCCTGGCTCTCGAGGGCCTGGCTGCGGTTGGGCATAGCCCTTCCCTCAGAAGCTGCTGTCACACCCCAGAGGCATGCTGGAACTGCCCGTGCTCCGCGATCCGTGGTGCTGCCAGCCTGGGCCAGGTGTACAGCCTTCCCATCCAGGGCGATGCTCACCGGCACGGGTGGCCCGGATTCTCCTGCCTCTATCACAACAGGGCTCTCTGCTGTCTGCTGCACCCGGATAGATCAGACGGTCACTCAGGCCATTACTAGGCCCCCTGCTACTGCCAGAGCAGTGACTCTGGTCCTAGGCTCAGGGCCATCTGCACCCAGGAGCACTTTCTCAGGGTGTTGCCAGGGGACCCGCAGCTCAGGGACAAAGCTTGCCGGAGGCTCCAGCAGCAGACTAGGAAACAAAGATCTGCCCCCCCTTAACTAAGTTCATTAAGCTTGAACTTAATGCTGGGCTCAGGAGCCCTGGCTGCTGCTATTTGGTTACTACGGATGCCCCAGGCAGTCCCCGGCCTTCCAGCACCTCTCCAGGGGGTTCTGGGTTCCCATCTTGGGCCCATCTGCCTGTCCTCAGGGGTCTGGGCATCCTTGGATCTGAGTGGAAAGAGAGCTCTATACAGCGGCCACAGGTTTGGGACACTCCCAGGCCCCGGGAGGGTTAGGTCAGAGCACGCATGGGGGCTGCGGCCGTCCCTTCTGGGCAGCTCCCGTCTCCAGAGGTTGGTTATGCACTTGCCTGCCCTCATAGGCATCCCCCGCCCCGCCCTGCTCTGTCCTGTGGGGAGAACATTTCCCAGGGCCCCGTCCTCTGGTGTCCTGGTGGGAGAGAGGAGGGGAGAGCCCAAGGTATTTCTCCGCTTCAGGCAGCCTCTCTCCTTGTGGCGGCCTCTGTGGTCCCAGCCCCCACCAATGGCCCCCCTGACCCCCTGGACAGGCCTGGCTGTGCTGCCACTTCCTGTCAGGTAGCTCCCGATCCCGCACACTCGAAACACGGCCTCTCCCCCGCGTCTCTCCTGCCTGAGGACTGGAAGGTCTGTTTGCTGTTGCAAATCTCTGGGCTATTTCTTGGGTCTTCGGGCACTTGTGTAGCCTCCTCCCTATATTAAGTTTTTCGATTCAAAATCCACTCCCTGACCAGCTAGTGACAGAGATGTTGCTCAGTAGCTAGGCACTGGGCATTGGAAATATGGGGCTCCCAGCTGCCCCTGCCCCTCAGGAAGGAGGGGGACCATCACCAGGCCTTGGGGGGCTGTCCAGCCCTCGGAACTGGAGTGCTTGGGACTGCCCTCCAGCAGCCAGCAGCTGAGTGGCTGATGCAGCAGGGTCAGCGTTGGTGAGGGTCTGCTCCGCTGCTCCGAGTCCTAGCAGCTGGGACTGTTCCTGCAGTTCCCGAAGTAGACAGAGACCCAAAGGCAGCTAGCTGCAGGAGAGCAAAGCCAGGCTATGGGCGGGAGAGGGTCCCCTCCCTCCAGCCACGGTGCCTGGAGTCCCGCCCTGTCTCAGGAGGGGCAGTGAGCCCCAAGTCAGGGAGGAAGGAAGTGCAGGTGGGGCCCGTGGTCGGGGAAGAGGCTGCTTATCTTAATTCTGGGGTCCCAGGGCTTCGGGTGTCTCAGCAGAGCCTCTGACCTGGGGAAAGACCAGGGCCTGAAGAGAATCCCAGCAGCCTCTATCCACGACTCACATGGCTGCTTGAGGGCTCCACGAGGGAGTCCATTGTACATGATTAATTCCGTGCCTGGCACATAGCAAGGTCTCACACGCTGCACACTAAAAACATACAAACAAAAAAACACAAACAAACAAAAACATACAAACAAACACAAACAAATCTCACCAGCAGCCAGCACAGAAGAACTCATTCTGGAGGCATTTCACGAGACACGCTGGTGTCCTAGTTAGCATTGAGCCCTGAGCTGCTCCCCTGGGACAGAGCCAGGCTGGGAGCACAGATCCAGCTGCCAGGGCAAAGAAGAGGGTTAAGTCAGCTGAAGGAGTTGTGAGGTTGGGGGGGCACACTCCCAGAGGATGAGGGGGAGGGCCGCAGGTGCTCCCAGCCTCCATAGGGCACTTGAGGACAACGATCTCCTAGCGTCCTGGCAAGAAAGAGATTAAGATCAGGTCAGAGACAGGGGCAGTAGGGGCGCAGGCTTTGGGTTGAGGTTCAAGTCCCAGGCCGTGGGGACTCGGGGATCAGGCCCAATATGGATACAGAGATCCTGGCAGGAGACAGGACTAAGAGCTGGGCTCAAGGTCAGAAGCTTGCAGCACCCAGGAGTGGATGTTGAACCCTGGGGTCTGGCCTAGAGCTGCTTGAAACCCCCCTGTCAGAGGGCAGAATTGGATCTAGCAAGCACAGTGGACTGGACTGAGGAGAAGGAGGTGGTGGCCATCAGGGGCCCAGGCTTCCTGTTGCAAAATGCCTGAGTTCAAATCCCAGCTCGACACTTAGCTGCTGTGTGACCTCCACGAACAAGTTACTCCATCCCTCCAAAATCTCACTTCCCTCTTTGTGGGCAAATAAGGAAATGGTCCTACCTCAAATGGTTGTTGGGATGTTGACACGGGAAAAGGCATGGAAGCATTGAGGTATGTGCTGTCTTGAGTGTTTTTAATGAGTGATTGATCTCTGAGCATACCAGCCCCCCGCCATGGGATCCCTTCCAAACTTGGCAGGCAGTGACCCGGCGCCCAAGTTTTCTTTGCTCTGGGCTCACACTCCCTGTGCCTTCACCTCTTCTCTAATGTCTGTGTTCCTGACCCTTCACCACCTCAAACTCTGAAAAATGCCCCTTCACTGTGTGAGCTTCTTCCAAAACTGAAAACAAGTGGATGTCTTAAGAGGCCAAAGGTTGTTCCCCTGGGAAGGTAACTGGGACCACGTCCTCAGATACTCTGTGGTGATTGGAGGCAGCCATCTTGAATTACTTCCTGCTCTGGGGAGGCTTCCCCAGCAGCCATGGGACCTGTGGCAGATAGCCTTGCTGATTCAGCCAGCATTGGCGAGTGTACCTTCCCCTGACTTTTTTTTTCAAATTCCTAAATGTTTTTACCTCAAATACTTTTCCACACTCCTCACCCCCCAAAAAAGCTATGGGACAGAACACCAAGCATAAAATAAAAATACAAGCACAATGATACACACACACACACACACACACACACACACACACACACACACGAACACACAATTGGGAAAAATCTCAACATCCATCTTCTTCTCCTTTTATACCACACCCCTGGCCACCTCCCAGGACAGAGTTTCCAAGCAATGGCACACCCCTTGGAAGTCATGCGTTCCCACCCCCACCTGGAGAGTCACAGCCACCAGCCAAAAACTCTTGGTGCAAATGTCCTTTCTGCAGTCCTATTGCCATGATTATGAGCTTTTTGTAAATGTATCACCATATGCAGGTACCATGTTATTTTTAATAAAATTGAATATGGAGTTTGAATTATATCACTTCATTGACCAGAGACTGTCATACTTCTTTTCCTCCTTATGACGTACAGAAGCAACACATACCTAGCCTGCAACCACCACCCCAAAACCCACAGCCTTCTCCTCTCTGTAAACGGCACCACTGTCCATTGGGTTGTTCATGCCCAACCCCTGGTGTTCCTTCTGCTTCCCCTCTTCCTCTGAGCCCCTCATGTTCCACCCCGGTCCACCCCTCTCGAGAGGCCAGTCCGCCCTCCTGCTGCCTCTCCTCTTCCAGTCTCTACCACACTCCAGGTGACACAGCAGCGGCCAGACCCTTGCAGGAGCCTCCTAATGGCCACTCTGTTCCCACCCTTGTCCTTTGCCCTCAGCCCACTCTCCACAGAGCAGCCAGTGGAATTCTTCAAAAAAGAGAATGAGAGAATGGCATATTCCCCTGCTTAAAGTGGAACAAAGTCCCAACTCCTTACTCTGACCTACAAGGCTGGGTGTGATGGGCCCCTGTCTGCTTCCCAGCGCATCATGGATTGCCCTCCCCTTCACTCACTGTACAAGGCCGCACTCGCCTTCTGTCTTTCTGTTCCTCAATTATTCTAAGCTCGCTCCTGACTCAGGGCCTCTGCACTGGCCCTTCCCTTCTCTGGCCCCTCTTCCCCCAGATCTGCCCATGGCTTAGCTTCTTGCCAGGAAGGGCAGCTCCTCGGTGATTCCTTTGCTGCGCACACTCCATCTGGGTGGCCTCCAACCCTCCCCAGCCCGAGCCCATCACTCACTCCTGCATCACCCCTCTTACCATCATTACAGACTCTACCACTCCCTTATTTTCTTGATTTGTTTGTTTGTTGTCTGATTCCCCTGTCAGAAAGTTAGTTCCTTGGGGGGCCTGGCTGGCTCGATCTGTAGAACACATAGCTCTTGATCTCAGGGTTGTAAGTTCGAGCCCCATGTAGAGACAGGGTGTAGAGATTACTTTAAAATAAAAATAAAAACAAGCTAAAAAAAGGTAATTTCCTCCAAGGTAGGGATTTTATCCCTCTTAATTGATCTTAAATTAAAATACATGTCAGTAAAAAAAAAAAAAAAAAAATACATGTCAGTGTGTCCCAAATGGAATATGCTTATACTAAAAAGTTATTTCTGTTTATATACAGATTAGATTTAACTAGTTTGCCTATGTTTTAGCTGGTAACCCTACTTAAGGCCTGTGGTCCCACATCCTGGTCCCATGAGAATGAAGCTGACATGTGAAGGGAAGAGAGAAAATGTACAGGGATTTGCCGAGGGCCACACAGATGTTAAGAACAGAGCAGGTTCTATACCTCCCTTCCTCTGACTCCCAGTCCAGTCTCTGTCCCCTGTACTCACCCTCTGACCTACCAAGAATCCCTATGGAGCACAGATCTCCCAGAATCACCCACTTTCCACCATCCCCACTGCCATCAAACCCTGCTCCTTGGGGCTCTGCGGTGCTCACCCACCATCTTGCACTGGCCCCTGACGGGGGCTCCTGCCACCAGTTCCTCCTGCCTTCTCTCCCTCACAAGGCCACTGCAGGGGCCAGCCTTCAGAAATACGGATCTGAATCCAGATCCTTTGGGACGTCCTTCCCTGGTAGGTTCCCAACCAACGGTGCCCTCATGGTATGGCCCCTGTTTATCTCTTCCCCTCCTTGACCTCTGCACTCTTGCTGAACTGGGTACGTTGCCCTCTCTGGCCTCCTTTGCCCTCGATCTTTCATCTGGGTGATGCACCCTTCCCCACTACCCTTCACCATGCTAAATCATTCTTCAAGTCTCAGTGACACGTCACTTCCTCCATGAAGGCTTCCTTGCTTGCTTCAGGGGCTTCTCCCATGTGTAGCTCTAACTGGGGTCCTTCCCCCTCTCTCTTGAATTTGCCTCTTTACTTGAGGGTCTCCCCCACTGAGTTAGCTCCATGAGGGCAGAGGCTGTGTCTCCCTATTGGCGCTGCAAACCTGGAACCTCCGTGAGGAGCTGGGGCATGAACGAGGCTTCCCTGAGTTATAGTTGACAGCACTGAGCGCCAAGCTGAGTTTGCCGGCGCACAGTAGGCTCCAGTACGTGTCTGTTGAATGATTTCTGGATGAACCAGTGAAGTAATCAACAACGGGACTCATCTCCTCCCTGCTTCCTCCACCCCCCCGACCCCACTCCCAGGGCACACTGGATTCAGTTCACCTCTCTGCCTTGCAGTCTCAGGCAGAATGAAAGGGATCTCGACTCCTGGTTTGAATACTATGGGGTTTTGAGTAGAAAAGAAAAAATAGTGCTCCTTCCACAAGAGGAGTTTCAGGCCATCCAGGCCTTTCTTCTTGGCAAAGGGAGGAGGGAAAGAAGGGGCCTCGGCCTCGTTTCCGGGTGGCCTTAATTGGCCCTGAACTGCCTAATAAAGTGTGAAATTGGCTTTATCCTCCACTATATCTCCCCAGCCAATGTGTCCCCGTGGCATCTCCCTCTGCTACGACGGCTGCGCCCCCGTCTCCAGCCCCTCTGTCCCTGGCAGGCAGGAGGGTCATCACGCCCACGCAGCCCCACGGCCCCGCACTCTGCAGAGCCCGAGAGGCTGTTTGGCCTCCGGCCAGGAGAAGCTTTCAAAGCCAGAAGCATCTGATGTGGCATGTCTGACGTCTGACGCACCTCCTAAGCCAGCCCCTGGCCTCTCCTGTCCTGATTTTCTCCTCCGGCACACTGGCTTCTAGCGCAGGAGCAGGGGCTGAGGGGGACACTGCATTAAGTGAGCTCTTTGAGACTCCCCCCAGCCTCCCCTGCCCCTGTTGCATCAGATGCGAGGCTGGACAGTCAGAGCCAAGGGGACCTGAGAGAGAAGAATTTGGGGAGCTCAGGGGAGCTGCTGGGTGCTTTAGGGGCTGCTTGGGGAATAACCAGAGGCTACTGAACCCCTCCTTCCACTAAGACGGCCGTTTTTGGGTCAGCCTTGTTTATTGGCTACTGTTGAAGAGTTCCTAGGCAGAAAGGGATTCCGTGACTTTAATAAGTCCTAAAACCAGCAATCTATCCAGCAGTCATTCGCAAACTTGCCCGTGAATCCAAATCAAGTGGGTGACTTGATTTCAGAAATGTGGATTCTGAGCCTTGTAGCATGTCTGCCCACTCAGCACCCATTCTCTCTTCCCCCAAGGAGAGCCCCTGTGTCATCTCAGAGAGCCCTCCCTGCCCCACATGCAACCTTGTGTGGTTCAGGTGGAGAGACGGCCCCCTGGATCTCCAGGGGAGAGCATGTTCCCTGGCCAGTCACAGACGGTGGTCAGCCCAGGGTCAGAGTGTGGCTGCTCTGGCAGCCCCAGGATTTGGGCAGAGCCGTAAGGGAAGAGATGCTCTCTTTCCTCGGAGGCCCTAGGCTGTAGCTTTCAGCTTGGAGCTGCTAGCTTAGAATAAAGGCAACACAGAAGCAGATCCTGACGACAAGCGATCAGAGAGAGACAAACATTCCTAGTGACGTTATGAGCACCTGGATGCAGCCATGTCTGAAGTTTATCCCCCTGGGCTATTCATATACATGAGCCAATAAACTGCCTTTTATTTATTTATTTATTTATTTAGCTTTAGCCAGTTTGAGTTGGGGTTTCTGCTCCTTGCAACAGAGAGTTCAGCCTGCTACATAGACCTAGACCTCCGTCTCAGATCTACTGAATCATGAGCTCCCTGGATGGATTCCAGAAATCCAGATTTTTCAGAAAGCTTCTAAAGGAATTCTGATAAAATGTCACCACTTTGTAAGTCCTTGTTTGGACATCACTGAGATCCTGGTCTAGTGGTGCACAGATAAAAGTGATCCTGCCATAAGTAGCCATTAATTCGTATGTCAGAATGGTGTATGTGGTCTCAATCCTCACCACACCTCAGTGACGAATGAACATGTCATTCTTCCCATTTTATAGATGAAAACACTGAGGCCAAGAGAGGTGAAAGTGTTCAAGGACACACAGCTAATAAGTAATGGCTCTGGGAGTGTGAGCTTCCAAAGCTCATCCTCTCTCCAGGATTCCATATTTCCCAGAATAGTTTTTCAGCTTGCTTAGAGCCTCAACAGCTGGTGTTGAAAACGTCCTTTCTCTCCAGAAACTCCCTCAATAAGCAAAACCTATCACAGTCACTTAGTGTGCTGTGGCTACAACAGGAGAGGATTCCAATGTGACAGACCTAAACAGTACACTGCATTCTCTTTTTTCAGATTTTAATGATTTATTGGAGAGAGAGAACATGAGAGAGAGTATGAGCAGGGAAGAAGGGAAAAGGGAGAGGGAGAAGCAGACTCCCTGTTGAACAGGGAGCCTGATTCGGAACTTAATCCCAGGACCCTGGGATCATGACATGGGCCAAAGGCAGAAGCTTAACCGACTGAGCCACCCAGGCACCCTACACTACCTTCTACCATGTCCCAAAGTAGGATGGATCCAGGATTGTTTAAATCAGTGACTCAGTGTCATAATCAAGAATTCAGATTCTTGGGGCACCTGGGTGGCTCAGTGGGTTGAGCCTCTGCCTTCGGCTCAGGTCATGATCTCGGGGTACTGGGATCGAGTCCCGCATCCGGCTCTCTGCTCTGCAGGGAGCCTGCTTCCTCCTTTCTCTCTGCTTGCCTCTCTGCCCACTTGTGATCTCTCTCTGTCAAATAAATAAAAAAAATCTTAAAAAAAAAAAAAAGAATTCAGATTCTTTGCATTTTTCTGCTCTGTTCTCTTCGGGTGTCAACTGCCCTTCAGGCTAGCTTTTTTCTTGGTTACAAGATAGCTGCTACACTTTAAGACATGGCAATGCCGGGGGTGCCTGGGTGGCTCAGGCGGTTAAGTGTTTGCCTTCGGCTCAGATCCCGTTGACAGGGTCCTGGGATCCAGCTCCAGGCTGGGCTCCCTGTTCATCAGGGGTGTGCTTGTTCTTCTGCCCCTCCCCACCTTGTGCTCTTTCTCTCCCTCTCTCAAATAAATAAATAAAATGTTCAAAAAAGAAAAAAACAAAAATCAAAAACATAACAATGACCAGCACAGACGGACGGTCTCTCTCTTCTTCTGAGGGTCCTTTCATCTGTCGGGGGGCGGGGGGAAGGCTCCCCAAAGACCCCTCCTATCATTGGTCAGAATTGCATCACATGTTTATACCTAGTCCAATGGCTGGCAAGAGCGGTGGGAGCATCTCGATGGGCATAGACCAATCACGATTCACCCTCAAGCTGGGCTGAGTAGATACCGGAACAACACAGGACTCTTCGAGAAGGGAGAAGAGGACAAAGAAGGTTGAGCTGTGTCTGCCACATTACTCCTCTCCTGCTCCCTGGGACTCTCTCCTTGATTCTAAGCCCAGAACGCTCCAGAACGCTCCAGAACAGTCTGTCTTTTCATTAGGCATGATACTTGCAGGAATGTCCATTTTCAAAGTTCAGAATCCTCCACATGGCTTCTGCGTCCCTTCTTCCAGACCTCTCACACAGCCAGTAAGACGTTCTGAGGAAACACAGGACTTTCCCTCCCACATCCAGAGCTGCTCTGCCTGGCTTTACTTTCCTCTGTTTCTGCTGGACTGATACCAGGTGGCTGGGTTGCTGGGAGGATGGATGGGGCATGTGTACTTGTAGGCAAATGCTATTTCCTGCCCATCCCCCCGTTTCCCCTGATTCTAATTAGAGAATGCACATTGTTCCTAAGGGACCCGCCGTCTACCACTCCCAAGCCACGTGGTGTAAGCCCCGCTGATCCTCAAGCTAACCCCAGCTCTTAGGAGTCTCTTCCCCTGCATCCTGGGGCATGAGACTCAGGCCTGTACAACCACTGTATTCAATGCCCCTTGCCACAGGACTTGATTTAGGCGGGATAATAACCCCAGTCTGCACGGGGAGAGTCCATTCCTGCGCCTTCGGTTCCAACTCTTGAGGTGATAGAAGTTTTATTTCTACCAGGGTTGCTGGGCTGCAAGCTTTCAGCAACCATTTTGCAACTTCCTGGGGGAAAGCTGGCCTGAGAATGAAGCTAGCTAACACTGGGCCAAGAGATGGAGACGAGAGACCCTCAGCTGCGGGATCTACCTGGGCCTGATGCCAGACAACCCTGTACATCTCCTTTCTTGGTCAACCTGGTCTCAGCGGGCATTCTGCCCCCTTGTAATCAAAAAACAGCTAATATAGCATGTGTTTTTGAAAAGCTGAACTGTGCTCGCCTTTGGCTGAGTTATTAAGTGTGTAAAGGGGAGTAATGGGAGATGAAGTTGAGAAATGTGGCCAGAGACACCATGGCGTGGGGCCTGGAAGACGTTGGGAATGGCCACCCAGTATCTGTGACCACTGGGGAATGCAGGAACTCCTTATCCAGGAGGCCGGGTGATCCCAGGAGTTGCCAAACAGGCTAAGCTTTGCCCTCGGGACCAGAGTAATGTTTTTGCAGCTGCTGATAAAGTAGGATTCTTGACCTGCGCAGGACCCATCCTCCAGGCACACTTTTAGCAGGGGTCAGTTGGGAGAGTTCTGCGTAATTGAAAATGTTTGGAGGAAAGGAACTGTTTGAAGATCATCAGCGGCTCCTGGGAGCCACGTATGATGAGGGTGAGGAGAAACCCAGTACAACTGATGAGAAGGTCTGGAGATGCCACCAATGGTGTCCACATCCCTGTTAAATTGCCTGGAATAGGACATGGGCTGGCCAGAGGAGAGGGAAAGACATCTCCTCCTTCTTTCTACAAGACTTACTTCTATTAATGCAACCTGGGATTGTACTCACTTTGGTGACAGCCCATTATGTTTTGCATTTAAATGGATAGCATATGCTGTCGGTATATTATATCCCCCCCCCCACCCCAGTCTCCTCAAGTCCTCCAAACCATCTCCCACCTGGGGAGAACTCCTCTACCCTCAATTCCTTTTCAAGACTCCATGAAATCAGAAATCTTGCCCTGCCGGTGAGGTGGGATGTCAGGGCTCTACTACCACCAGCAGGAGCCTGAAAACACAGTCAGCACTATTATAGGCCCATCCCCAGAAGCAGTCCCTACTCCCTAACAAGACCAGTTTCTTGATCAAGGTGCATTCCATTTGGCTGGTCCTGCAGGTGTTTCTCAGGGGGACCGGGGAAGGGAAAAGACATCTCCCACGTGCCTATGGCTGTTCTGTGACACAAAGGCCTGGACATCCAGTGTTGTGGCTGTTGATTTATACACAGATACTCAAACGCAACAGATCTCTTTCCCTAGGTACACCAGCAGTGCTCTAGGGTAGCTGGGTTGGAACCAGTTTCCATTTGGAACTCAGCTACAAACTGTCCCTAGAAGTAGCAGCCCTAGGCTCTTGCCTTCTCTGGGCTCACTAGAGGGTAGCTCTTGGTTTGCAGCTGAGCCTGGAAACTGGGAAACCCGTTCCCTCCTTAGCTGTCTTAAGGGAAGTTGCTCTCACTGGCTCTCTAAGGCAGCCATGATTCTTGGCTCCATCTTCCCACCATTGGCCTTCTCCAGTTCAGCCAATGGGTTCACTTAGCTGGGTGAATCAGTGGGGAACACTCCATCTTTCTCTTGACTTAGGCTCTGACAAGAGCAAGGGAAGAGTTTCTTTGGGCAGTGGCAGTGCTGGGGTCACCAAAGCATCCACAACCCTGTCCCAATGAAAGGCAATGGCTGCTTTTCCTACTTCCTGCTTCTTGGCCCTCGGAGTTCCCTTCATTCTCGCTAACACAAACCTACTTTCAGGTCTTTCATCAATTGAAAGACTGGCCTTCCCCCAAAGCCCCTGTTCTCTAAACCAACAAACCCTGTGTGACACAACCCCCAAGGAGGAGCTATCTCTTCCCCTCTCTTGCTTCCAAGACTCACCCCAAGTCCTTCCTCAGAGGATAGTTTGGGTCCCCCAGGGCAGGCCCCCATCTTGCCTCATGTAAATCCTCATAGAAACAGCAAGCAAACACAAAAGGATATGCTCCCCGAATGTTGTCACCAGTAGTGTGGGGCGCTGGTTACTAGAGGGCTTCATTTTCCCCTTTCCGCTCATCTTTTTCACTGAAAAATCATTTCCTGTGTCCCTACGCTCCATTTATGGTTTTTATCATGACAACAACATTCATGTGTGTGTTTGTTCGATTGCAATCAGAGAAACCGAGACACAGAACAAAGGGCAAGGAAGCCGTTTCTTGTGCTGAAGGAGTGAGCCCTGTCCAGCACGGGTGTCCTTGAGCCGCGGACTTGGTCAGCGTCCTGGCACAGCCAGCTGTTATCGCCCCACTGGTATGGGTGGATTTATTGACAGAGCCGTGGGCTGATATCCTGTTGGCTTTGTTGTACGCATGACTCAGGACCAGTCCTTGCCCGTCTTGGCCCCCAGGTCACCCCACATCAACAAGGAGAGGATGGAACTAAATGATGAGCTCCTCTGTTCAACTCTGGGGTGTTTTTGAAGATCATTGCCTGATGGAAGCAGCACCCAGGAAAGATGATGGAATCCCACTCTGGGCAAGAAGGCACTGTAGATGTCCCATGTTTGGACACTCTTGAACTGCACGTGGCAAACACCCACCTCCGACTAGCTTAAGTGAAAAATTGCCTCCTGTAGCTGAAACACTTAGGTCTAGAGTTGGGCTTGGCTAGATCCAGGGGGAGGAGGATGTCACAGTACCTGGTCTCTGTTGGTCTCTTCTTTTTTAAAAAGATTTTATTTATTTGAGAGAGAGAAAGACTCATGTGGGAGCAGAAAGAGGGGCAGAAAGAGAGGGGGAGGGGCAGAGGAGGAGGGAGAGACCATCTGAAGCAGACCCCTGCTGAGCATAGAGCCAATCATGGGGCTCATCCCATGACCCTGAGATCATGAATTGAGCCAAAGGCAGACACTCAACCGACTGAGCCACACAGGCGCCCCTCTATGGGTATTTTCCGTTCTCCGTTGGTTGCTTCACAGTCAGACAGACTGTTCCCCTGCAAACGTGAGCTACAGCAACTCCAGGCTTCCAAATGCCCACTTAGTGCCTCTTCCCAAGCCTTCCAGCAAAAGTCACAGGGCTGACTGTCACTGGACTCTGTGAAATGACATGCCCATCACTGAACCACCCACTCACTGGAGCCGGGGTATAGATTCTGCTGATTTGCCAGATCTGGCCATGTCCCTGCTCCTAACGTTGAGAGACCAGGTGAACACCACCCCCACCTATGGTCCGAGAGGTGAAGAGGGGTAGTGTAGTTCACTAAGCACAAGTCAGGGGCTGTTGCTAGAGGGGGAAAGAATGCTGGCAAGGAAGGGACCTCCAGAGGTCCACTCAAGTTCATCTAGATCAGCTGTTATCAAAGTGGTGCCCCTCGCCCACCCCCCCCCCCCGCCAAAATCGGCAGCGTGGACATCACACGGAAACCCGGTAGAGGTGCAGATTCACAAGCCCCACCCCAGACCTACAGGACACACAGCACCCAGCCTTCCAGGGGATTGATTTGGAGGCACGGTGTAGTTTGAAGACCACTCCCATAGACCAGTGGATCTTGTGTCCTACTTTGATTAGAATCATCTGGGCAGTTTGAAGTGGCCTGGACCCCATCCCAACCAGTGTGATCAGGATAAGGGAGGGAATGGTGTCCAGTCCTTGGGGTTTTCGAAATGTTCCCCCAAGAGATTCTAATGACAGCCTAGATTGAAAGAACCCCTGCGCTCAAAGGAACTCTTGTTCTCTGCTCTTTCAGACTTCCATAGCAATGATCAATGAGGATGTGGACAGTCCCTCTGCTGTGAACAGTAGTTTATTAAAGCCGTGACTCAGGTAGTGACAGCTCAAGCCAAGCCAAGTGAAACAACAGTGTGCAGGGGACATGTGACCCAGCCCACTGTGTGGAGTCTGAACCAGGAATGTCCTGCCTGTGATAAATTAATCTTTACCATGTTCCCACCCCGACCCCAACCCAGCTGATTCGCACAAGAGGGGGAGAACTGGAGGGAAAACATGGCAGGCATGGTGTACTGAGTTCTTGCTGTGTGCCAGACCATGTACTTAGCTCATTGAAACCTGACATAACCCTGTGAGGTAGGTCATATGAAATAGAACTGTAAGCCTGGGAGGTAGGTATTATAGAGAAGAGCCCGAGGGTCAAAGGGTAGAGTAAGTAGACCTCAAAGGCCGAGACAGGATTTGAATCCAGGACTCTCTGATTTGATAACCAGGACCCTAGCCCCGAGTCTATGCTGCCTTCTGAGAGAAGCCATGGTGTTTGGTTAGGAGTAGAGGAGCTTGGCATAGGGTTTAGAGGGGAATCCTCAGAATCCACGTTTTCAAGAAAGACCACTGACCTGGAATCAGAACCTGAGCTACATTCATAGTTCCACTCCTGGTTAGCCATGTGACCTGGAGCAAGTCACTTTCCCAGCTGGAGCCTCCTTCTCCTGGTCTGCAATGGGATGGCTTTAGCTGACCCCTAAGGGTTGGTTGTCGGGTTTTTTTTTTTTTTAAGATTTTTATTTTATATATTTATTTGAGAGAGAGAGAGAGAGAGAGCTCACACACAAGCAGGGGGAGGGGCAGAGGTGGAGGGACACTCAGATTCCCTGCTGAGCAGGGAGCTGACGTGGGGCTTGATCCCAGGATCCCCAGATCCTGATCTGAGCTGAACGTGGACACTTAAGCTTAACCAACCGAGGCACCCAGATGCCCCAGGGTTTTGGGGGGCTTTTTTTGATTTTGTTTTTGTTTGGTTCCATTTGGGTGATGGTATCAGAATATTTCCAGCAGAAGAACCTGCTTCCCAGGATCCTAGGACCTGTTTTGAAACGCAAGCCCGTGTTCCAATCCGACCAGGTGTTCTGACCAATCTGACCAGTCATTCTGCTGGTTACCAAAGAATTTCTCCCCAGACCAGTCGAAGACTTTTGATTTCTTTAATGCTTAGAAGACAACACAGCTTAGACAGAAGCTCTAACATTCACAATGAAATCTTGAAGAACTGAGCCACTGTAGAATGTTGTAGGGTCTCGGAACACAATTTAGAAGTGCCTGAATGACTCAGTCACTTAAACATCTGCCTTCAGCTCAGGTGCTGGGATCAAGCCCAACTCAGCAGGGAGCCTGCTTCTCTTTCTCCTCCTGGCTCCGGCTCTCCCTTGCTATCTCTGTCGCTATCTCTGTCTCTCTCTCTCTCAAATAAATTAAATCTTTAAAAAGAGCCACACACTTTAGTCATGTAAGACTGCAAAAAATCACAGTTCCTCACTCACATGTATCAGCAGCTGTTGCTCTCAGCTCCGTGCTGGGCAGCATGGAGGATACAGAGACAGAAGCGGCTGGCCCCTAGCACCAAAGAGGAGGACAGCCATGTGCTGGGATGTGGCTTCGAGTCAACCTGACATTGATGAAGGAAAAGGCTTTTGGAACCAATGAAAGGGTTAATATCCAGGGCTGGCATACAGTAGTGAGATGAATACTGGAGTATACATTGGTGGAGCTTCTGCAGAGGGTAATTCATAAGCTAATCAAGAATTTTAAATGTGCATGCTCCTTAATCGGGCAATTCTACTTCTTCGTTTTGTTTTTTTTTTAAGATTTTATTTATTTGAGAGTGAGAAAGAGAGAGCGAGTGAGCATGAGAAGGGGGAAGGGCAGAAGAAAAAGCAGTCTCTCTGCTGAGCAGGGAGCCCAACATGGGGCTCTATCTCAGGATGCGGGGCTCCATCCCAGGACCCTGGGATCATGACCTGAGCCAAAGGCAGATGCTCAGTCGACTGAGCCACCCAGGCACCCCCAGCCGTTCTAAAGCTATGGTCAAGAAATATGTGCTCTGTGCACTGGGAGGCACAACAAGAATGTTCATTGGTTTGTTCTTTGTACTGGTAAACAGTTGGAAACAACCTAGCTAGCCATCACAGGGAATGGCCGGACCAGGCTCCAGCTGCGCTTGGCATACTAAGTGGCATTTGCCAAGCACAAAGATCTACATGTAATCCCATATGGAAAAGTCCAAGATCTAGAAATGAATTTTTTAAATCTCAGAACAATGTATTTGCTAAAAACACACATGCCCCACAATGAGATCCTGCTTTACCCCCAAATGGCAGGGGCAGGGAGAACAGATGATGACAAAGGTTGGCGAAGCCGTGGAGAAATTCAAACCCTCATACATTGCCTCTGGGAATATAAAACGGTGCAGCCGCTTTGGAAAACATGCTGACAGTTCCTCAAATGGTTAAGCATAGAGTTACCATATGACCCAGCAATTCCACTCCTAGATGTATAACTAAGAGGAATGGAACCATATGTTCACACAACAGCCCATGCATGGTTGCTCATAACATTATTCACAATAGCCAAAAAGCGGAAGCCACCCAAATGTCCATGAGCCAATGGATACATGACATGTGGCCCAGCCATACAGCAGAGTATCACCGCGCAGTAAGAAGGGATGACACCCTCTCCAGCATGACACCTGCTGACACCTGCTGGGGTAGGGATGAACCTTGAAAACCTCATGCTAACTGTCACAAAGACCACAGATTGTGTGATTCTACAGAAATATCTAGAAGACGCAGAGAGACAGAATAGATGAGTAGTTGTCTATGGCTCGGGGGAGCTATGAGGCTATGGGGCTGATCACCAAGGAGTGAGGGTTTACAGTGCCTGAAATTGATTACGCTGCCGTGTCACAGCTCTGTGGACACACTAAAGGCCATTTAATTGTACACTTAAAATGGGTAAATTGTATGGTATGTGAATGAGATCTCAGCAAAGCCCAAAACACACACACACACACACACACACACACACAGACGAGTGATTGGCTATGGAAATTGTGGAGTGAAATGTAATTAAATGTACCAAAGGTAACAATGGAGAAGCTCTGTAGGGAATGAAGGAGTGTGATCTCGAAGACATAGCACAACATGAGAAAAATCCAGGTATAGGACAATGTGTGTCGTAGGCTCTCCTTGTGTAAGAAAGAGGGAGAAGAATATTCAGGCGTATTTGCTTTTTATGTGTGTAGCCCAGGGTTGGCAAACTCGCGCCTGGGTGGCTCAGTGATTTAATGTCTGCCTTCGGCTCAGGTCATGATCCCAGGGTCCTGGGATCGAGTCCACACCTGGCTCCCTGCTCAGCGGGAAGCCTGTTTCTCCCTCTCCCACTCCCCCTGCTTGTGTTCCCTCTCTCACTTTGTCTCTGTGTCAAACAAATAAAATTTTTTTAAAAAGAAGAAGAAGAAGAAGAATACTATTTCATTACATGTGAAAATGATATAAATTCGCAATTCCGGGCGCCCGGGTGGCTCAGTCAGTTAAGCGTCTGTCTTTGGCTCAGGTCATGATCTCGGGGTTCCGGGATGGAGTCCTTCATTGGGCTCCCTGCTCAGTAGGGAGTCTGCTTCTCCCTCTACCCTTCCCCACTAAAAATTTTTAAAAAAGAAAGAAAGAAAGAAAACTCACAATTCCATGTCCTTAAATAAAGTTTTATTGGGACAGCCACGCTCATTCATTTATGTATTGTCTATGGCTACATTCTCAGTACAGTGGCAGAGTTGATTAGTTGTGACAGAGACTGTGGGCCCACAGAGCCTAAAGTATTTATGATCTGGCCCTGTACAGACGAGGTTTGGTGACTTCTGTCTTAGCTTATCTGGAAGAAAGCACTGGAAACAGTGACCCCAGAGGCTGTTCTGGGAGGGCATTGAGCCGCTGGGGGAGGGCATCTTCACCTTGTGCTAGCTTGGATTTAGTTTTTTCAATGTCAACAAAGCAAAATCTATACATTTCTGCATATGCACGTATTAGGATGTATGTATGCAAAAAAGACTTCCCAGCTCTGCGCTACGGAACAACTGAGGAAGTAGGCAGGACCCGTCTGGGAAAAGTCAGGTGGCCTCAGTAGAAATATATTGTTGGAACATCTTACAAAGAGAATCACTTCGTGCATAACTTGTACAATTAAAAATAACGCAACCACACTTTCTAGATGGGTGCACCCTGTGAGGTTGTGGGCGATGCCTGCCTGGGGATTCACTGCAGCTCCCGGCAGGGGGTGTGGCCCATTGTAGGCGCTAATCTAGTTACTGAATGAATACAAAGGCCAGAGAGATGTGTATCTGGAGCAAAGGCGTACTTGGAGAGGAACGCAGAGTTCCTCCGCACAGTTCCTCGGAAGGTGCTAGGGTGGGGATGGAAGGTAACCTAGGAAGAAGGGAGGGGAAGGGCACGAGTGGCTGAGTCTGGACATCATCCCTGATGCCGCCCTAGCCCAAGGCCTCAGCTTCCCGTGGTCTTCAGCACGCTGGCTGAGCAGTCCCAGCCTTCTGGAGAGCTGGGGGCGTTTTAGCACCTCTCCGTCCCTCCTCCCCTGAGAAGGTTCCCTCACTTTTTGTGCTTTACAGCCTCTCTTGGAGGACACTAGAGAAATCCAGCTGGCAGCTTGTACAAGCTCCCTGAGCCTGCTGTTCCCTAGACGTGCCTTTTCAGCGAGCACGGGCAGTGGCGTCGCCACCCCAAGAAGAGAGACTCCTTCCAGGGACCAAGCCTGTGATGGCCGCGGCTCAATAACATGCAGGCTCAGGCGCCCAGCTCTGGGGACAACTGGCCACAGGGATGTCTCACACGGATACACGAAGGACACCCCTGGTACCTGTCCTCACGCCTTCTTCCAGAAACGAGCCCGTCATCTTACTCCAGGAACCCCTTATGCTCAGTCCAGGTGGCTTGGAGACCCCCGTGGGCAGAGGACACGGACCTGGCTAATCAGAACACGCCATTTCCCTGGTCATGCTGATTGGTTCGTTCATGGGCGTGTGATCCCAGCCTGGCCTCAGGATTTCTGCCGGAGTTGGAGCTGCCACCGAGGGGGTGCTATGTCCCCGCTGGGGTTGCTGCGTGCCTAGCTGTGCTGAGAGCTGCTGGGTGGCTTTTCGCCACAACGGAGCAAGTGTGCCTGAGAACAAAGCTAAGACAGAAGGAAGTCTAGCGGAGAGCTGGAGACAGGTTGATGACATTATTGAAACTGGATTCATCTACCTTCCAGCCTTTTCAGTCACATGAAGCAGAAAGTCCTTTTTTCGCTTGGGCTGGTTTGTGGTGGCAAGAATCGTGACTGCTACCCCAAGTTGGCAGAGCCAAGATTCCTACCAAATTCTCCGAACTTTTAACGGAGAATTGCATTTCCAGCCCGCTTGCTGTGTGCACAAGACCCTCCGTGGAGGCTCTCCGGGCCGCCCCCAGGCTTTCTGCTCATCTCACCTTCTCTCAGGGCCACACGTCGGCGCCCCGACGTCTCTTCTCTCTCCCTTGCCACCAGCCCACTCCTCTGGGTGTGTTTAATGCTAGATCTCAGCCCCTGATTACCCAGGCCTGCTGCCCTTAACCTCCATGCCCATTTGTGACTGAAATGGCATCCAGGATGTGACTGGTTTTGTTCTTTACATTTTTCTGAGCACTTCCTGCATGCCAGACTCGATGCCAAGTACCTTGCACGCATAACCTCAACTACTCCTCTCAATAACCCTCACGGGTAGGTTTTGTGATTACTATTTTTTTTTAACTTTATTTATTTTCTTTAGTCATCTCTACACCCAATGTGGGGCTCGAACTCACGACTCCTAGATCGAGTTGCATGCTTTTCCAACGGAGCCAGACAGGCGCCCCTACTATTCTCCTTCTTCAGAAGAGGAAGCCGAGGCCTAGGGAGATGAAGGAACTGACCTAAGGTTAAACAGCTGAACCATGAGCGGGTGAGGCAGGCCTGGGACTAACGGTGGAGGGAGCTGACCCTAGAGCCTGTGCTCTACGCCAGCACTTCCAACCTGAGTGAGCAGCAGCGCCGCCTGGGACACTGGCAGTGCCCATTCCAGGGCCACCGTACTCTAAATGAGGGCAGCACAGACCTGTGTGGGATCTGGAGAGTACCTGTTTAACAAATGTCCTGGAGAATGCTGAGACAGGAGGTACCCAGGACCTCACCCTGAGAGTAGCCCCCATCTCCCCATCAACGACTGACCCTCGAAAGAAGTTTGGCATTGCCAGGCCTCTTCTTGCTGGAGCTGAAGCTCTACCATCGTTTGGGAATGACTGCAATGCAAGACAAAGGTTGCTGACAGAAGGAAAAGAGAGATCAAGGGCATGTGGGATGAGCCACTCATGCCCAGGAGGAAAACAAAAAGCCACATAATAGCACCATGCTGCTCTTCGGGTATGTGGGGTGGGGGGCGGCACGGGAGGCTGGTGTGAGTCTGTGGACTTTAAGAAAGAGAGGTGTGGGGCACCTGGGTGACTCAGTGGGTTAAGCCTCTGCCTTCGTCTCAGGTCATGATCTCAGGGTCCTGGGATCGAGCCCTGCATGGGGCTTTCTGCTCAGCAGAGAGCCTGCCTCCCCCTCTCTCTCTGCCTACTTGTGAGCTCTGTCAAATAAATAAATAAATAAATAAATAAATAAATAAATAAATAAATAAATAAATAAATAAATAAAAAGGGAGAGAGAGTTGTAAGCCAGGGCCTGGGGGAAATTCAATTTTATGGGCTTTCTTAATTTTTCCCCAAGAAGAAATGGCTCTCATGGCTCTTAGGGGTGACATTCAAAGTTCTTTTTTTTTTTTTTTAAAGATTTTATTTATTTATTTGACAGAGAGAGATCACAAGTAGGCAGAGAGGCAGGCAGAGAGAGAGGAGGAAGCAGGCTCCCCGAGGAGCAGAGAACCCATATGGGGCTCAATCCCAGAACCCTGGGATCATGACCCGAGCTGAAGGCAGAGGCTTTAACCCACTGAGCCACCCAGGCGCCTCGACATTCAAAGTTCTTAACAAAGCTTAAAGCCCAGTTAGAGCTGGTTGTGTACTCTTGACACCCAGCTTTTAGGCACACTGTTCCCTCCACCTGGAAGGCTGTCTCTTCCTTTCCTCTCCTTTGCTTAAAAAGCTTCTACCTTTTTCTTCAGGTCCCAAAATCAGTTGCACTTCCTCTGGGACATCTTCTCTGACTACCAAATCCAGCCCTAGGTGTCCCCTTGGCAGTGCTCTGTTGGCTCCCTATGGTATGTCATGATCTTACCCTCGTATTGTATTTTATGTGTCGTCCCCCCAACACTAGATTATGAGGTTCCTGAAGGAAAGGCTATATCTATATTCTTCTCTATCATATTCTCAGCATCAGACCCACAACAATGCATTAAAGGAATAAGTGAATGAAAGTTTGGGGTGCCTGGCTGGCTCAGTCAGTAGAGCATGCGGCTCTTGATCTCAGGGTTGTGAGTTCAAGCCCCACATTGGGTGTAGAGATACTTAAATAAATAAATAAATAAAATCTTTTTTAAAAATTAAGGTGTAATGGAATCAACAGAAAGCTCAAGGCTGTTATTGCAGTAGTCATTGTGACCACTAGATGGCACGCCACCATGACATCTTCATTGAGCTGGTCTGGGAGTGGGGGTCGTAGTGAAGAGTGAGCGAGTTGATGGGGTGAGGCCCCACCTCCCCAGGGGGCCTCCAGTCTCCTGCAGACTCACAACTGGAGACTTTTGCAAGCCCTAACTGTATTTATGGTGATCTTTTGTCAGGTTTTTGCATCCTCCCAGTTTCCATCACCTGTTAACAACTACACTTCAGATGCTTTTTTGAGTTCTCTAGGTTTCTTCTCTTGCTTACCAAAGAGTTGTTTTCTGTTGCTGTCATTGTGGTTGCTGGTGATCTCTTGATGTGGTTTTATGAATTGTTTTGTAAAGTTACCATTTAAAGAAAAAGGTGAACTTCGCCACTTTCAGGATCTGAGCTCCCATCCCCACCCCCAACCCTGCCCGGATCCAATTTTCCACTCTGAAGTTTATCCACAACTTCTCTTTCCTGGCTTAAAGATCAACATGAACTTAAACTTACTTCTCTTCCTCTTCCCTTCTCACACCAACACAAATTGGCTTATTTTTCAAGGAACAATTTTTTAAAATATTTTATTTATTTATCTGATATAGAGAGTGAAAGAGAGCATGCCCGTGCCTGTGCACATGAAGGGGGGGGGAGGGGCAGAGAGAGAAGGGGAAGCAGGCTCCCCACTGAGCAGGGAGCCAGTGGGGGACTGGATCCCGGGACATTGAGATCATGACCTGAGCTGAAGGCAGATGCTTAACTGACTGAGCCACACAGGTGCCCAAGGAACGCTATTTTATAGAACTCCAAGATTCGTTTCTTTGTTGTTTTTTTGTTTTGGGAGGTGTTTTTGACATCACCTCCTGAGGATTTCAGGATACCTGACAAGTGACAACAACAAAGTAATGTTGAACTGGAGCCGCTGGGCAGCAGGCTGGGCTTACTACTAACTGGCTGCTAAGATTTGCAGTGCACCATCCTCCTGGGGCTGCGATGTCAATCTGGGCTTAGCAAAACGCCACACCTGTACTTGCCATGAGCATTCTGGTTCACTCAAATAATTAAAACCAAATTTGGGGCGCCTGGGTGGCTCAGTGGGTTAAGCCTCTGCCTTTGGCTCAGGTCATGATCTCAGGGTCCTGGGATCGAGCCCCGCATGGGGCTCTCTGCTCAGCAGGGAAGCAGTTCCTCCTCTCTCTCTGCCTACTTGAGATCTCTGTCTGTCAAATAAATAAATAAAAATCTTTAAAAAAAAAAAAACAATTAAAACCAAAAATTTAAACTGAACGATGTCAAGAGTCCAGAGTACCAAACTGGTGAGGACCTGGTCTGACCATAAGCCCACCAGTCCCGCAATGGTAGCGTTATGTGGAGAATTGTTTTCTTCTGGTACTGAAAACCTCAATTTGGCAGGGATTAGGTATTGGCCTAATGGGGTTAATTCTTGACTAACCTATTGATGTTCACATGACTATATTGACCTCTCTGTCTTTGCTTCCTTATCTCTCCAGTGGAGGCAGCAAGACGGCCAGGCCTGCCCTGTGAGGTGGGGTTCGAGCCTCCTCTTTGTACGCATATTTGACTTGGAGCTGGTTCCAGACCTACAGCAGCAGTAAACAGTTACAAAGGCCTCTGGCAATCTCTCTTCGCCCGGCTCCCCCACCGATGCCAGTCTCTGCCCATTACAACCTTCGTATCTGAACAGTTTGGGGATTATTTAGAAACGGCCTTATTTGTACTTTCTACAGTCCAGCTACAATGACAGCCATAAAGATTGCTTTGTGGTTCCTTGAGTCGTTGATTGAAGGATGTGGGAAACAAAAGCTGAGTTAGTCAAGGGCTTTTCCCCAAGGGTGCTCCAAAGACACATGCATGTTGGGGGCCAACCAGACTAAGGCCCAGGACTCCTGGCAGCCCAGAGGGTGCCTTCACTCTCCCATGGCTGTTTCCAAGTGGGGTGTGTGTATGTGTTGGGGGTTGATTTATTGATATGATACGAATTATTCAGTCACGATGCTCTCTCAGGGACGACGTCACGAGCGGCCCCAAAAATGGATTCAGTGTCAAGCTCACTATTACTGGGGGGGGAGTGGGGGATGGAACAGAATGATGAGAGCCACTCCCTGGCCCCAGACAGCCTATAGTCTGGCCAAGGATGCAGGGTGTTAATAAACAAAAAAGATACTAATATAAAGCAAGTTTCTTGTAATTCTAATATTAGCTGAGGTCCTATGTCCTCTGTGATTACATAAAATTAGCTGGAATCCTAGCCCTCCTCTATGGGAAGTGTGATGCCTTCTCCGGGTCTCCACAAGTTCCCAGGGGCTCGGTCCTCCCCGTGTCCCCAGGCTCTGGGTTCCTGCTCTTTCTGAGACTGTTTCTATTCCAGGCAATGAAAGCTATCTTTCCTTGTTTGCCCCCAAAACTCCCTCCAGAGCTTGGGTGCAGCCAACTCTACCGATGTCCTGGTGTGGTCAGTAAGGCCAGGCAAGCAACAGTAATGCAGATCCTGGCCAGCTCTGGGCCAAGAGGCCCTTAGGCCACCCAGCCCAAGACCTCCTCTCTGGACACCACTTTCATGGGTCCTGGAACTCCATTTGAGTGCTTGGCCCCTTAGTTCTCACCCTGGGACTCCCCCAGAAATGCAGTTTCCTTCATTGTATCATTGGGAGCAATAGATTCTCCACTCTCCCTTGTACCTACCTCCCTGCACATGCATAGGTTCACTAATGCGCCGTGCCAAGGACACACCATCTGTCTTCTGGATTTTATACCACATGCCACTAGTATTACTCCCCTCAAACCAAGCACTTCATCAAAAGAGGCCTTCTTCTTGGAATCTCACCTTTACTTCCAAGAAAAAAAAAAAAAAACAGAAGAAAAACTGTGTGATTTCGGCCTGTTGTCTCTTCTCCCACCAGCCTCTCCAAAGAAGTAAACAGTTTAAAGATTTATTTTTCCACTGGCAAGAATTAAACTTTCCTTCTTAGAAAAACAGAAGTCATACAGTGAGCTTGAGTTTTAAATGACATTGTTTTCTCACTCAGTTCCATTTGTAATATGCCCCATTCGTTCATTCAGCAACAACACAGATATTGTAGGGGTTCGATAGAAGGGAGGAGTTCTGTCTGGCTAGAGTAATCAGGGATGACTTCGTGGAAGAAGTGGGAACTGACCTAAATCATTAAGCCTGGGAGAGGCAGAATTTAGCTAGATGAAGATAGAGGGCAGAGCAGATAGAAAGTGGAAACAGTGATTGTTATGTGCAGGGACTCAATCACCCTCCATTCAGCCAACAGGTGTTTCTGTGGCTCCGCACGTTTCTGGTCCTGCGCGAGGCCCTGAACCACAATGGCAGACGGGCACAGATAATTCCAACTGAGTGTGAGGAATAGAAACACAGGGCCATCAGGGCCCAGGGTCTGGGTGGGGGGCAGGGTGCTGCCTTGAGGGAGAAGGAGAGACTGCCCAAAGAGAGTGACATTTACACGGAGACAGGAAGAATGTGTGGGTGACTGTGAGAAGCACGGCTTCAAGCAGTGGGAACACTGTTGATGAAATTGCAAAGTCAAGGAGGGCCTGGTAAGGAAATGAAGCAGTCCAAGATGGCAAGACCCTAGAGTTGGAGCCAGCAACCGTGGGGAGTGAGGCTGGGAGATGTGGGCAGGCAGGGCCTCGTGGGCCCTCGAGGGAGGAGGGCTGGGATCCTGGGGGCTGTGGGGGACAGGAAGGGGTTTTTAGCCGTGAAGTGCCAGGATGGGATCCGGGCTTTAGAAGGCCCCTGGGCGTGGAGGATAGATTAAGGGGGTGAGGAGGCAAATGGGAAGCAGAGGGAGCTCTCAGGAGGGGGCGGGGGGGGCACCAGGCTAAGGCACAGGTGGGTGAGAGGAGGGACCTCCTGCTAGGGTAGGAGGGGGCAGTGGTGGAGCCCGGGACCTTACCCTAAGGAGACAGAGACCAGGGGCTCTGCAAAGATGGCATCTGAGACAGATGGGGGTAGCTGCGGGTGGCAGTGCTTATGGGGGGGACCGACATGAGGGTAGCCGAGGGTGAAGCCTCAGCTCAGCACGCAGGTTTCCCCAAGAGCAAAGTAAGCCCTAAATGGAGGTTCTCACAGTGAGAAAGTGCATCATTTTCTCAGTCCTGCTGCAGTCCTTCAAGGAGAAAGCCTCCCTTGGGAGCTACCCTGTCTTTCACATCTCGGACACGGCCTATCCTCCCTTTTCACAAAGAGAGACCAGGCCTCGGGCTCAGAGCCTTCAGCAGGCGACAGTGTCTAGCTGGAGTTTGATAACGTTTCCTTGCCTTTGTTTTTAATGGCTGCCTTCCATTTATGGTAAGTGAAACCAGATTTCCAATTAGGGCAGTGAAATCAAGTTTCATTTTTAAGCAGAGGCATTTAAGCTAAGGGGAAAAGATGGGCCACCTTTAAAAGTACACTACTGATGGTCCAGGTGGCATAGGAATGTGGCAGAAGTCAGACGGAGGACTTGAAAGATGGGAGGTCGGGAAACACTGTGATGGCAAAGGGGGCCCTCAGTTTGCAGTCACACTACTATGGCTAAGCCCCATTCAGCAAAGGACTGGCTCTGCCTCTCAAAGTAGGGGTGACAACCTCACCTGTTCCTGATTGTCATGAGAACTGGTTGACATCGTGGTCAGGAAACCAGCTTTGGGACTCTGAGGTACAGCCAGGGACGGATGGCTCTTAGGACAGTCCTGGCGTCAGGCTAGCAGAAGACGGTCCCTGCCCTGATCCTCCTGCTCAAAGTGGCTGGGCAGTGCAGGTGGGAGTAGAGACCTGGCAGGGGAGACGAGGGTCATTTTATTCAGGGCTCCGCGAAGAAATGTTGCTCCTAAAAAACCAATCTCCCCCAAGATCAAATATTTAAGATAAGGTGTCCCAACACTGCCAGGTAGACTTGGCACTCCCAAAGTCATGTCAAAAACCAAGCCAAGCCGTAGGGAAGCTTTGAATGTCAAGCTGTCGCCGTGTCCACTCAGTTCAGTTCCCAGGCACCGAGGGCAGGCTGACCTGGGTTTGGGGCAGCAAGGGGAAGTGGTGGCTCTGTGGCTGGGGGATCGCCAGGGTTGCAAGACTCAGCACTCCGTGCCCCTTCCTTTTATAGACTTTCAGTCTTGGTGGTGGTGGGTCTGTGTCTGCCCACTCCCTGAGCCCCAATGACCAGGAGCTGGACAGGCCGCTGAACTCGCCAGACCAAAGTGTAGGTTTCCCTCTGAGCACTTATACAGTCCCCATAACTGAATTCTCTGCATTTCCTGGTTCATTCTCATCACCCACTGGGAGGTAAGCAGAAAAAGGACAGAGCCCTGTACTCACCAGAGTTCCCAAGGTCCCGAGTTCCCAACCCCTTTCAGGGTCTAACAATCCATACGTGTCAAAGTAAATGGGAGGCGCCAGAAACATGGTCTTTTGCTGCTTCTGCACAGTGTCCCATGTAGACTAGTTAGAGTATCCTGAGAAATACAGAGCTGGGAGGGGATTAGGACTTGGTTGTTTCTTACCCCAGTGACATTATCTACAAAAGGAACTGAAGAAAGAATTCTTTTAAAAAATGAAAATTTAGGGGCACCTGGCAGGCTCAGTTGGAAGAGCACTTGACTTTTGATCTCGGAGTTGTGAGTTCGAGCCCCACACTGGGTGTAGAGATTACTAAAAAATAAATAAATAAATAAACTTTAAAAAATCAAAATAGATAAAATGAAAATTTAAAGAATTTGCAGGGGAGCCTGGGTGGCTCAGTGGGTTAAGCCTCTGCCTTCAGTGAAGGTCATGATCTCAGTGTCCTGGGATCAAGCCCCACATTGGGCTCTCTGCTCAGAGGGGAGCCTGCTTCCCCCTCTCTCTCTGCCTGCCTCTCTGCCTACTTGTGATCTCTCTCTCTCTGTCAAATAAATAAGTAAAATCTTTAAAAAAAAAAAAAAAGAATTTGCAGGTGCTCTAAGTTCAGAATCTAGAACAGTGTTTTAGGAGCCTTGGTGTGTGTGTGTGTTTATTAACCACTTAAGTCACAAAAGTGTTCCTGTTATAGTGGGATCTGGGATGAAGAGGGTTCTGAGTGGTTCCAGGGGATCATGGGACTGGAGAGGGGGAGTTTGCCCCGTTTCACTTGGAGGAGGTAAGTTGACTAAACGCAGGCTAAACGTGGGCTCACTGGAGCCTCATTGTCATACCAAACCACCCATCGCTTTGCTTTAAGCTACGTTCAAATCCTGGTTCTGCCACTTGGTGGCCATGGGACCTTAGACAAGTCACTTCGTTTCTAAACTTGGGTTTTCTCATCTGTGAAATGGGGATAATAATAGTACCTATAACATGCGGGCTGTTATTGGGATTAAATGAATGAGTGCAAAGCTTTAAGAATAATGGCTAGCTCTCGCATAGTAGATACTCAGTACATGTCAGCTTTAATAATCAGCTCCCCAGTTCCCTTTCTGGGATAGAGTGAGCCCAGTTCCAAGAACCCAAAGCACCGTTAAGTTGTTCTGAGGGGAAAAAAACACCTGTAATTAATATTCACTAGAAAATAAAACCTACTCTTACAACGATGAGCTAAGTTTCAAGGGACAAATGTTGTCATCAGTCAGTTGGACTTTTTCCTCCTACAGTCTTGGCAACTTTCTTAAAAGACGTGTGGTGTCTCTTTATTAACCCCAAGCTCCCACAGCATCTGAGGCTTTCTTAAAGTCAAGTGAGGGTGACTTCTGCTTCTCCACAGCCGGCGAGCTGAAGAGATTCCTGGGACCTTAGCAGCTACAGCTCTGTTTTTAGAAAAAATTCAATGAACTAAATCACAAAGTAAATCACAGATTTATAATTATTGCCTGACAACAAGGATTATGCTTTGAAATGCAATATGCTGATTGCGATCATTTGTGGTGAAATCAGCTTGTACATAATACATTTTTATGTCCCTCAATTAATAAAATGATTTTTGACCTAAAAAGGGATGGTACGTGTTTTGGTTTCCCTTTTCATTTTCATCCGTACCAACCCCATCTCTTCCAAACGCAGCAGAATGCTTTCCGCATGGTGTCAATAGTAGAGGAAATTCTCATTTCTACACTGGAAGACCTCCCACTTCCTCTGGGATTTGTTTCCCACGACTACCCACGAACACAGGCCTGTCTCCTCTCTAAAATTCAGCTTCCAGCTGGGCAAATCAGGAGAAACCAAAGTCCCAGGATGTGAGGATATTGAGCGTCTGGTCTGGGATCTTCTAGGTATGAGCTCTATCCATGTTCCTGTTAGAGATACTTCTTAGTTATTCTCTAGGAACGACCAGCTTTTGGCTCTCCTCTAGGAGAAGAGGAAAGGGCTTGGTGCCCATGCCTCCATCCTGTTCTGCCCATTCAAAAGGCCAAGCCCTACCGTGAAAATGAATTCTAGAATTTGAACGTCTTGTGTACATCCTACGACCTCAATCCCCACTCTACGGGTGAGGAAAAGGCTAATGGCACCCTACGTAGGATTACACTGTCTAGGTCATTTTTTCCAAAGGGTTTTGCATTGTTTTGTTTTGAGTACCTTCTTGGGGCCAGGCCCTGGGTCAGGCGCTGACCACACAATGGCAAGCAAGACCCGTCTGCGTTTTTCTGGAGCATGAGTATCCTGATCTGCAAAATGGGAATAATACTCATACAAGAATGACTTGGCCCTTCTAAGGGGGTTGTGTGGGGATCAGAGGAGCTAATGGATGTGAAAGTGCTTTATAAAATATTAAAGCATCCTATAAATATAAGAATGATCAAGTTGAACATGAAAGAAGAAGTTGTTGAAAAAGAAGGCTTGGTTTTTCGCATCCTTTCTTTGATGATGATAAAATGACAGTGAGTAAGCACCTACTATGTGCCAGCCATTTGACTTCTAGACCCGTCAGTCACGCCAACAAGCCCACTGACAGCTGGACAACCTCTTACGGGGGCAGAGCACCTTGCCCTGGATCCCAGCAAGTATGTGGTGGGGCCAGACTGAGACTAGCTCAGCCCGATGGTTTCCACCTTTGCCAGACTCTCTGTGGGGCAGGGCCTCGGTATCCAGGAAAGAAGGGTCAAGGGAAACCTGGAGGTGGAATTGAAAAAGAGGGGGTGGGTGCCTCTCCCCCTGGATCACAGAGGCAAAGTTGAGGCCCAGGGGTTCCAGGGAACTTCTCAGAAAAAAGACAGGAAGTAGCAACCAGGGACAATGACTTAAGGGTTTTGTAAGTTTCTGAACCACCATAACTTCCCCTTTTATTAGTTCTTTACATTATTCAGGCCTCTTGCCTATGGGAAAGAGCAGTGAGACCCATCCTTCAGTCTATACGTATTTATTAGGCACCTACTCTGTGCCAGGCAGGCCCAAGGGAGGGGTTGTTGACGAGTCCTGTTCCACACCCACTATGGCTGAGTATGAGAACCCCGAAGGACCAAAAGTACGGGGAGGGGGTAGAAAACAGAGGGTTTCTGGGGTCCTCAGGAAAGAAGAAAAGGGGAACACAGGGACATAGGACCAAGCTGGTCCTGAGACGGGCTGGCCCAAGAAAGGAGAGGACTTGGCCTGGTCCCTACAGGAGGCTGTCACAGGGCTGAGTTAAGGGCCTGGGCTGGGCTGTGTCCTCCCTGGCCCTCCAGGCCCTGAAGTTCCTCTTCCTCCTCCCTCTTCCCTCCCCCTGCTTCAGAGAGGCCCACCCGCATTCTTGGGGAATCATAGGCTAAAAATAAACAGTTGCCACCAGACTCTGGGCCCAGGGAATAGGTTCAACAGGAGCCCTGTGGACAGTGGGCTGGGGCTGGGCCAAGGGATGGAAGGGAAGACAGCTAAAGGTCTTAAGACCCCCATCCGGTGATGCCAGTAATCCCGCCCACCCCCAAGCTGGCCCTTTGAGAGCCAGGCCTTCTAGCCTTCAGCTCCGTGACCTTCTATGGCTGGGGCTATTTGATCCCAAGTAATGTCCCTGTGCCTGCCGGAGAGATAGAACATGTGGCAAAAAATAGCTTCACCCCCTTGCAATATTCCTACCCATAACAGGACAGGGCAAGTCTTTATCAGTCCAAAGGCACACTCCCACTGAAGCAAAGGTGCTTTTCTGGGAAGGCAAAACTCGTGACTCCTCAGCCCAGAGAGGACTTTGTAGGGTTCTCATTACTGACGGCATAGTTGGAATCCTTTGGATGGGAGTCCTGCTTTGGGGCAAGAGGCGGGATGGGAGTGGGCTGAGGCCAACCAGCAGCACCGATCTGTCAGCGAAGGAGCCTCAGTGGGTCTTAGCCATCCTCTACCCTCTAGCCTGTGTCACTGACAAATGTTAAGTCCACTCCCAAAACAAGCTTTATGTATTCAAGGAATGTCATTCCATCTGAGTAGCCTGGATTTTTGCCCACAGGAATCCCGAGGCTGGAAGACCCTCCCTGGGTCTGTGTGAACTCCATATTTAATTATAGAGAGATGGCACCTCCAGGGTCAGGCGCCCTGGTGTCCCTAATAATATTAATCACAGCACAAGCTACCATGAGCCAACACCGCCAAAGTCCCACGCGTTGCGATCATGACTTTGTGTGCATTATCTCACAAAACCTTCATATGTGAGCACCTGGGTGGCTCAGTGGGTTAAACCTCTGCCTTCAGCTCAGGTCATGATCTCGGGTCCTGGGATCGAGTCCCGCATCGGGCTCTCTGCTCAGTGGGGAGCCTGCTTCCCCCCCCACCCCTGCCTGCCTCTCTGCCTACTTGTGATCTCTGTCAAATAAATAAATAAAATCTTAGGGGCGCCTGGGTGGCTCAGTGGTTTAAGCCGCTGCCTTCGGCTCAGGTCATGATCTCAGGGTCCTGGGATCGAGTCCCACATCGGGCTCTCTGCTCAGCAGGGAGCCTGCTTCCCTCCCTCTCTCTGCCTGCCTCTCTGTCTACTTGTGATCTCTCTCTGTCAAATAAATAAATAAAATCTTTAAAATAAATAAATAAATAAATAAATAAAATCTTAAAAAAAAAACAAAACCCTCATATGTTGTCATTTCACACCCTTTCGACAGGTGGGAAAAATGAGACATAGACAGATTAAGTTGTTGCCCATTTTCACACATATAGTGAGCTCATAGGAGCCCAGGTTTCGTGGGTTTCCATTGATCTCACTTCCAATCTCACACCCTGAGCTCTCCAGGAAATGTTCTGTTTCGCGTGCAGGGAGAGGGGAAAGGAGGCCACAAAGCCAGCAGCAAAAGTCAGACTGAAACATTTTCTTGGAGACCTGTCATCGTGTCCTGTCCACTGCTGTGACCCCAGCACCTCCAGTCTCCACAATACCCATGAGCCACCCTGATGCCATTCCCTCTGCCTGAAATGCACTTCCCTCCCCTCTGACCCTGGCCAAGTCCTGCTCACCTGCCACCACAGCTTCATCCCCTCCCCCAGGGCAGCTGGCCTGGCCAGCCATGTTCTCCCCACACCATGCACCTCTGTGGACTAGGCTTCAGCACAGTTGCTGTTGAATAGGCCATAGAATCATCTCCAGTTAGTCACCTTCTCTGACAAGAATGGAAGCTCCAGGAGGGCAGGAACTCTGTGGGTCTTGCTCACCAAGGGATTTCCACGGCTGGGCTCAGTAAGTGTTTCTTAGTAAGGAAGCAAGGAACAGACGAATGAATGATTTATTGAGTGTTGACTGAATGAGCCCAAACAGTGATTGCGAATGCAGGTAGCTGAGCGGATGTGGCGGCCGGTGCAGAGCGGGCTGTGGGGAAGAGGCGGCTATGATGCACAGCCTCCTTGGGCGTGGTGTCAGTGAGGGACCTCGAGGGCCTGGAGGATCTTTAATGAGCCAGATCACTCCGTCCGGCTGTGAAATGCTTTGACTTGATGTGAGGATGGGCTGGCTTCCCGGATGTTAACCTTTCAAGGTCATTCTCCTCAGGGCCCTCCTTGTTTTCCTTGAACAATCAATCAGAGTAAATCCCACCATATGGGTTCTGAACCTTGTGAGGAAACAACTGTATGAAATTGCTTTGAAATGGTTCTGGTGGAAGCTTCTGTCAGTGGTTAATTCTGGAAGGTGGGATTCCTGAGGGCTTTTGCTTCTACGCATATTTCTGTAATGATTGAATTCTTCCTGTCTCCCTCGCTTCCCAACAGAAATGTGTTACCTTGTGTATAGAGCAACAAAGCCCGGTAATTAAGGAAGCCTTCAGGTATTTACTGGGTGGAAGGTGCCTCCTCTTTAAGAAGTTTCTGGTTGCAGAGAATGAGGAAAAAAGAGTGAGGAGGGACCGGAAATGAGTGGCTGAGTTAGAATGACAATATCATGGATCACGATTTATTTTTTGTTATTTTTAAAATTCACATGAAGGCAATTTGACTCTTGGGGTACATTTTTATGAATTTTAACATACATGTAGATTGGTGTAACCGCCACGGCAATCAGCATACAAATCCATTTCATGAGCCCCAAACCCACATGAAGTTGACCCTCTGCAGACCTACTCTCCCCCAACCCCCTACCCCCCAACCCCAGAACCACTGATCTGCTCTCCATCACACCATCACACCAGTTTTGTCTTTTCAAGAATGGCACCGACGTGGAGTCACATAACATGGGACCTGTTGATGCGAGCTTATCTCCCATTCACACGGTTGCGTGTTATCGATCCTTTGCCCTTTTTCTTTTCTTCTGAGCAGCTTTCTTTCTTTCTTTCTTTCTTTTTTTAAAGATTTTATTTATTTATTTGACAGACGGAGATCACAAGCAGGCAGAGAAGCAGGCAGAGAGAGAGAGGAGGAAGCAGGCTCCCTGCTGAGCAGAGAGCCCGATGCGGGGCTCGATCCCAGGACCCTGGGATCATGACCTGAACCGAAGGCAGAGGCTTTAACCCACTGAGCCACCCAGGCACCCCCTGAGCAGCTTTCTAGTAGAATGGACTTACGCAGTTTGTTTACCTGTTCACCTCTTGAAGGACATCTGGATTGCCTCTAGTTTGGGGCGATTATAAATAGGGCTGCTGCACACATTTGCATGCAGTTTTCGTATGAACGAAGTTTTCATTTCTCTAGGGTAGTCACCTAGGAATGGGGTCGCTGAGTCATATATCAAGTGTAGGCTCAGCTTTTTTTCTTTTTCCCCCCTTTTTAAGCTTAGCTTTATAAGAAACTGCCAGACTGTTTTCCGGAGTGCCTGTACCACTTTGCATTCCTGCCAGCAACATGTGAGGATTGCAGTTTCTCCAAATCTTGTCAGCACTTGGTTTTGTCAGGTTTTTTTTTAGGCCATTCTAAAAAGCGTGTGGTGGTGTCTCAGCATGGTTTTATTTTACATTCTCTACTAGCTAACATCGGCATTGTATCTTCTCACGTGCTTATGTGCCATCATGTATCCTCTTCAGTGAAGTATCCGGTCAAGTCTTTGGTCTATTTCTTAACTTGGCTGTTTGTTTTCATACTGTTGAGTTTTGAGAGTTCTTTTTATAGTCTGAATATAAGCCTTCTGTCAGATATGTGATTTACAAATGTTTTCTCCCAGACTGTAACTTGTCTGTTCATTCTCTTAACAGTGTCTCTCACAGAGAAAACTTCTCGAATTAAAAAAAAAAAAAATGAAGTATAGTTCACGTACATTGCTTTTTAACTTCAGGTGTACAACGTCGTGATTCAAGAACTCTATCCAATACTCAACATTTGCCGTAGCCACCATATGGCATTATTACAGTATTATTGGCTATATTCCCTAGGCTATACTTTTTATCCTCTTGACTCATTTATTTTATAACTAGACATTTGTACCTCTTAATTTCCTTTCTATTCTGATGAAAACATCTATCAATTTTTTTTTCTTTTATCCATGGTACATTCGGCTTTTCACCTAAGGACTCTTTGCCTAACGTTATCATATTGTCTTAACATTCTCATTTTTTGGATCACTTTCTTTGTGCCCACCTGAGAAACCCACATGGCCCTACCCACTTAATCATCACTGTGATTCTATGAGGTTTGCACTATTTTTATATAACCTTACATTACAGATGAAGAAACTGAGGTAGCAGAGAGCTTAAATAATTTCCCCAAGGCTCACCCAGCAGAACTGGGATTCCAACCCTCATTTCCAGGACTTAAGAACCCACCCTGTTCACCACTTGGATCAGATTGAAATTCTGCCTGTGGAATCTCTCATTGGAACATCATCAGAGCAAGGAAACTAGTAACATTTGCTCCTACTTGTCATTCAGTTCTTAGCTTAAATGTCACCTCCTGAGGGAGATCTTCCTTGGCCACTCCATCTAAAATAAGCTCTCTCCCCACGTCCCCTCTTCTTTCCACCTCTCCTCCCTCACCCCCTCTCTTAACCGAGAATGAGGATCTTCAAGGCACATCCCAATATCTCTAATATGTTCGTTTTCTTCACTTATGTGTTTTCTTCTGCATAATTTGTTTCTTCCCCACTAGAAGGTCAGCTGGGTGAGAGCGAAGACTTTATGTTTTCTCTGCTTTATCTCCAGCTTCTAGCTTGTGTCTGGCACTAGCGAGTGCTCACCAAATACTTGTTAGAGGATGTTAGTGCATGGATGGATGGATGGATGGATTGCCTCGGTTGGGGAATTTTGGTTTCTCAAGAAGAGAAATGCGGGGCACCTGGGTGGCTCAGTGGGTTAAGCCTCTGCCTTCGGTTCAGGTCATGATCTCAGGGTCCTGGAATCGAGCCCCACATCGGGCTCTCTGCTCAGCAGGGAGCCTGCTTCCCCCCCTTCTCTCTCTCTGCCTACTTGTGATTTCTCTCTCTGTCAAATGAATAAATAGAATCTTTAAAAAAAAGAAAAAAAAAAAGAAGAGAAATGCAACCTTGGAACTAAGCAGGTTCTGACTATAAGAAATCAAGAAGTGTTTTCCAAATGAACATACTTGTTTGTGTATATAGACATTATGGAGAGCATTTGCTGTTTAAAGAACAGAATATATACACGTATATGCTAGTATATGCATTCAATATCTGGGGAAAGATACGTGAGAAACTGGCAAGGAGCTGGGTAGTCAGGATATCAGAGATAGAATGAGGCTCACTTTTCACTAAAATACTCTTTTGTGCTTTTTTTTTTTTTTTTTACCTTGTGCATGTATTTTATATCCAGAAAATACATATCATTTTAGAATAATCATGCTATGGGATTTCTCCCCCCTGGAAGGCTGGGCAGCAGAGCAAGTGAAGAGGTTAACCAAAGGAAGTTGTTCTGAAGACAATTAACACCTTTTCTGTCACCAGCAGCTTATTTGTAGGACCTGAAGCAAGGTAAGTGTTAGAGCAGGAAAGGGTTCATGAGAGTAGACCAGCAGGCAACTTTTATTGAGTCATTATCAATGAGCAAGGCTTATTATTTAATTTTTAATAAAATACATGCTCATTGCGTGGTGCCTGGGTGGCTGGGTCAGTTAAGCGTCTAACTCCCCTTTTTTTTTTTTTAAGATTTTATTTATTTATTTGACAGAGAGAGATCACAAAGTAGGCAGAGAGGCAGGCAGAGAGAGAGGGGGAAGCAGGCTCCCTGCTGAGCAGAGAGCCTGGTGTGGGGTTCCATCCCAGGACCCTGGGATCATGACCAGAGCCAAAGGCAGAGGCTTTAACCCACTGATCCACCCAGGTGCACCTAAGCGTCTGACTCTTGATCACAGCTCAGATCTTTATCTCAGGGTTGTGGGTTTGAGCCCCGCTGGACGTGGAGCCTACTTAAAAGAAAAAAAAAATGTATGCTCATTGCAACAACTCAACTGCCTATGTGAAGCAAAACTAACACCCTCCAGCCTACCTCCTTCGACTCACTGTAATTAGAAATTTGATTTTCCTACTTTTTCTTTGCTTAAACGAGTGTTCAGGGTGGTTTGGATAAGCTTGCTCTGTTTTCCATGAAACTGGACGTTATTCTTATTGTTTTTCGCTTCGTACGTTTTGGAGAGAATTATAATCTGGCACACATGAATTTACCTCATTGGTTTTATAGATTTTTTAAATTTATTTGACAGACAGAAATCAAAAGTAGGCAGAGAGGCAGGCAGAGAGAGAGAGGAGGAAGCAGGTTCCCCGCCGAGAAGAGAGCCCGATGTGGGGCTCGATTCCAGGACCCTGGGATCATGACCTGAGCTGAAGGCAGAGGCTTTAACCCACTGAGCCACCCAGGCGCCCCTACCTGATTGGTTTTAATAGCTATGTAATATGCAACTGTATTGATGCAATCAGGGTGTTTCTAAGTTCTCATTATTATAAAAATGTTGTGATGCCTATTCTTGTGTCTGTCTGTTTCATTATGTATTATTGTTTTCATGTCTGAAAATTGCCACTTTTTTGTTTTTAAAGTAAACTCCATGCCCATTGTAGGGCTTGAACTCACATCCCTGAGATCAAGAGTTATACACTCTACTGACAGAGCCAGCCAGGTGCCCCACACATTTATTTTTTGTCATAAAATTTTTGAAAGTTTTTCCTAAAAGGCTGTAATTTTTTCTTTTTTACAATGAATGTAGTAGTGTTGGTTTCCTTCTGCCTTCAACACCCATGAATGTTACCAGTATTTTTCATGTTTGCTAATGTTAGCAGATATGTGGAGGCTCACTATTTAATTTTCATTTCCCTGCTTATACATATGTGTGCTGACCATTTTTATTTCTTTTATTATACACCTTTTATGTTCTTTGCCCATTTTCCCATTGGGTCGTTTGTATTTTTCCACTTTATTTGCAGGAGCATTTTCACTCCAGGGATAGTAAGCCTTTGTTATGTGAAGTTTAAATATTTTCTCCCACACTCTCATTTATCTTTTGACCTCATTTGTAATGTCTTTTGTTATACAGAAGTTAACATTTTTTCCTGTAATCAGATCTTTCTATTTTTTTCCTTCACAGTTATTAATAACCACAGTTGTTTCCATAACCCAGTGGTTTTCGTACCATATTCCTGACCTTGGAGTTCGGGGGAGGAGGGGATGGGGGGGATGAATGGATGTCAGGGGTGGGGTGAGTGGGGCTGCTTGCTGTGAGGGGCTCGCCACTGTTCCTTCCCCCTGTTGTCACTGATGGTTCATATGCTACCTCCTGTCCTGTAGTGGAGGTGGGCGTGGGATCTGAAGCCAGAGGTATTGGGCAAAATACTGAACCTCGTTGGGCTTGAGTTTAATATCCTGAGGATTTAGAATAGCACCCGCCCCAGCGGTTGTGCTGAAACTCCAGTGAGCTGATCCATGGAAAGCTACTGCTTCATTAGCACTCACCATGTGCCCCCCAGTGTGCTAGGCAAAGGACGTACCTATGTTGTCAGCTCATCCTTACAAGCTGTCTTAGAGGCCAGCAGGATATCCTTGTCTCACAAAGGAGGAAACTGAGGCCCAAACAGCTTAGGTTACTTGCCTAAAGGCACAAGAGTAGCAAGTAATGGAACCAAGATTTGTACCTTGGTTTCTGGGTGACTTCAAGGTCCTTCTTCTTCTCTTACCTACTCTCTACACCGCATAGATACTGACTGAGCACCTACTCTGTTCCCACCTGGTGCTGGGCATTGGGGAGTCCAGTAGTGAACATGACAGCGTCAGTCTCTTGTGACTGACAGTCCACTGGGAGAGGTAGTCATGAACAACTAGACAACTTCAAATTGTGGGTCCGTGCCATTACAAGCTTTGCAGTGAGAGACAATATGGTGATCACTCTTTTTGACAGGGGGATCAGAAGAGGACTTCCTGAGAAAATTCTATTTGCCCTGAGACATAAAGAATGAGTAAGAGCTGGCCAGTTGGAAACTGCACCGTATGGAGAGGATGGGCTCCTTGGCAGGCTCCAAGCATGGAGTAGAAGGTCCATATGGTGAGAAAGCCGTCTGTTCCAGGTCTGAGGTGGAGAGGGAGAGGTCAGGGGATGCCACAGTGTGTGAGGCCTATGTGGGTTGAAAGGAAAAGTTTGAATTTTATTCTAAAGGCATTGGGAAGCCATGGAAGGTCCAAGTGAGGAAATGATACAATGTGGCCGGGCCCTAAATAGATCACTTTGTGGACGTGTGTACGCTCTGTGATGAAGTAATTCTAATCCTACGTAGGTACCCAACAGAAGTGCACAATTACATGCACCAAAGACAAAAATACTGACAAGTGCACCTTTGTCATAGCTGCAAATTATAAACCACTGAATTGCCTTCTGGTACTTGATCAAATAAATGTTGTTATAAGCCGATGCTGGAATACTAAACCGCAATGAAAAGGAACACATTAGGACGGTATGAGATGCTGTGAGCGGGTCTGACAAAAGCAGGATGTGTGAATTAATGCAGATATAAAATAGTACCTGAGGTATCAACGCATGTATAGAGTGCAGAAGCAGGCAAAACTGCTCTGCGGTGCGAGAAGTCAGGGGAGTGGTTATCCTGGAGGAGAAATGTGGGTGATTGGGAAGGGGCACACAAGGGCTTCTAGGATGCCGGTGGTGTTCTGCTTTGAGCTGGGTACTGGTTACCCAGGTGCATTCAGTTCATCAAGCTTAGCACTTATGATCTGCACACAACTCTGCATGGGTGTTCCACTCAGGCCAGTTTCTGAGCCTTGAACTTGAAAAGGGGCAGGTACGGTCTGGGAGAGATCAGGTAGGGCTATTGCAGCAGGATCCAGGTGAGCGATGGCTAGTCTGGAGGCATGGCAGTGGTCGTGGTAGTCCCAGGATGGGTCGGAGACATGCACTGGAGAGGAGCCCACAGGATTGGTGATAGTTGGGGAGAGTGGTGCCCCCAGAGCACGTGGGGCTGGGGGTATAGCAAAGCTGACTCTCCAGCTCTGAGCACGAGCACCCGGGTGGGAGGAGGTATCAGACTAAGATGTAGAAGGCAGGGAAGGAGCAGATTGAAGGAGGATGGCAGACTCTAGGGCTTCGTTCTGGACGTGTGAAATTTGAGACGTTCCCCAAAGGCAACATCACGGGAGCAGATGGATATATGGGTTTCATTTGGAAGAAGAAAAGACCTTCTGCTGCTTAAGAGAATGTCCTTTTACAAAGCACGTTCAGTTTCCTTACCTCATTCCACTTAGCTACATGACAAAAATTCTTAAAAAAATTTTGTTTTGAGTAGAGTTGACACATAACGTTACATTAGTTTCAGATGTACAACAGAGTGATTTAACGTCTCTATATGTTACGCTATGCTCACCACAGGCGTAGCTACCATCTGTCACCACACAACGCTGTTACAGTATCATTGACTGTATTCCCAATGTTGTGTCTTTTATCCCCCCAACATCTTATCTGTATGTGAGGCATGGTGGGGTTGGGCGGGGGGAATGTTTCTTTATGCAGAAAGCAGAGATCTATTTATGTGTCTGCTGCTACACGAGCCTGCTATATTTATCTGTTTCGGGAGCAGGCCCTGGACAAGGAGCCGGGGCTGGCCCGCGGAGGGTATCGGCCATGATGCAATGGCGGCTTGAGGCCCTGGATTTGGCTCTCCCTGCAGGGAGACTGAGCTCAGAGGTCTAAGACCCAAGTGTCCTGCAGAGAAAAGCTTTCAGAGAGCCTTGGGGTCCCGAGACAGGCCACTGGGCCAGAAACATGGGTCCTGTTACCTTTTGATTCACTCTCTCCCTGCCTCCTCCTGAAGAATGTGGGTCACACCTTTCCCCTCTTGTACCTTCCGAAGCTCCCCCATGGCCCTCAGGCTAGAGTTCCTGGGCTAGCCAGGAAGAGGCCTTACCATTCCTGCAGCCTTGTCCTTTGCTCTTTCCTATCAGATTCTCCACATTCCAGGCCCGAGGGACTTTCTTTCCTCCTGCAGAACCCTCTATGTTCTCTGCTATTTCCAGGCTTTGGGATCATCTGTTTCCTCTGCGGGGAAGCTTGGCCGCTCTCGTTCAGTCTTCATCGGACAGAGCACTACACATCCTTCAAGTGTCAGCTTCATTGATTTTCTTCCGGAAGGCGTCCCCTTTGTCTGAACAGGATGAGCCCCTGACCTGTTCACCCTAGGGATCCAGCGCTCCAGGATGTGACCCTCACTGCTCTTCATGGGAGGTCTCATTCACTGTCTTGCCTTTGTCACCAGGCTGTGAGCTCCAGGGTGGTGGGGACTGTGTCTGCCTTGCCCCCTGTAACCAGGAACCAAGCTCAGTGCTCAGCACAGGGAGAGTTAACTGATTTGTCCCATGACCTCCCAGACCGAGGACTATACCCCGTTCCCTGGCAGCAGGTATCAGACCTGTCCTCACAATGATGATCTTCCCTTGCCTTCTGGGATAAACCTTCAAGACCTGGCCAATGACTGTGAAGCGGGCATCCTCCATTTATACCCCCAGACCCAGTATCCACTGTGCACTCAGTGACTTGTCCTTGTGTTTACAAAATCCTCTGAAAATGCTCAGGACCATGACTGACCCACACCTACTTTTCCCAACAGGAAGCTTGGACACAGTGTATGAGCAGGCTGGAGCCCAAACCTGGACCCGACCCATTGCAAGAACCACTGAAGGTCAGACTCACCGGGGCCAGTTCAATCTTAAATAATGTAAAACCAGGAAGACGTCCAACAACCTGTTGGATAAGGATGCTGGAAAAGGCAATGGTCACAGAGCATGAAGATAGGAAAACACTGTGTCACAAAGCCTTAAGAAACACCTTTTGCTGTAGCAATTGTACCTCTAGGAGTTCATTGTAATAAAATGCTGCATGGAGCAGAGATGAATTTATGAGGATGTCTACTACCGTGTTGCTTGCAACAGTGAAAAAGTGGAAATAATCCAGAGAGCCAAAAACAGGAGATTCGTTAAAAGTAAAAACTCAGACAGTTCCCTGCCACCATTAAAAGTGATGTTGTACACGTGTGTTACTGGCATGGAATCATGTCCATCACACATGTGTGTGCCAGGAGCTGTTCAGTGACAAGTCACAGAAATCCATCTCAAAATGGAAAAAGCAAAGGGAGGATTTACTGGTTTATAGAATCCAAAGGAGAGGTGGACAACCGAGGTTCGGGAACGACATGGTGTGACCAAACCTTAAAAACAACAAGAAGGTGGGACTCAGCTCCAGGGTTCCCCGTCTGTCTGCTGTGTTTGCCTCTCCCCATGTCCAGACTCACAATCTTTCTGTGGACCAGATAGGGGGAAACAAGTTTTGGGTACAGGAAAGAGTCTACCCAAAGTTGTCTCTAGCCCCAAATCCAAAATAATCTTAAGCAAGGAATATATTGGCCACTTTAGGTCAAGGATCCAACCCAGAACCAGTCCACTGTGGGCAGGGTCTCCTTGGCACTGTGGTTGACCCAGCTGGGGTCAAGACTTACCTCTGGGCCAATCAACTGAGACCAGGGGAGGGGACTCCTTGACCTAACAGGAGAGCTCCAGAACTAACCAGGGAATAAGAGCGTTCCTAGGAAATAGAACTGGCCAACAATCTCAGTTAACCTCTCCTTAGTGTTCAAGGAAATGGTAACAAGACAGGAAGCACAGTGAGGCCCCATTTCTGTAAAAATGATGGGGGCTGGGCAATGGGAGAAAGAAGTCTGGAAAGGTATTCTAGTGTTGAAAGTGATTTTCTTGCAGCTGTGCTGTGTTTTCTATAAGGAACACCAATGATTTGTGAAATTAGAATTTTTTTAATTTAAATTCAATTAGATTTTTAAAAATTTACGAGAGAAAAGACATACTGACTGAGTATTCAGAATGTTGACTCCATCTTCCCTGCCTCTCCCCTGCAGCCAGGCCATGCTGGATTTGAAACAAACAATTCTGTGACCTGCACACCTCACTTGTGTCTCCAGTGACCCATCCATCCAACTAAGGAGTATGACGAGGGCTCAGTGAGTCCCAGGTAGCAATGCCTACTGCAAATGCAGTGACCAGTAAGGGCCAGACCCTGCCTTCAAGGAGCTCCCAGTCTGGAGGAAGAAACAGAAGAATGTGATCAGTTATGTTTTAAGAAGCTCAAAACTGGGGGCACCTGGGTGGCTCAGTGGGTTAAGCCTCTGCCTTCAGCTCGGGTCATGATCTCAGGGTCCTGGGATCGAGTCCCGCATCGGGCTCCCTGCTCAGCGGGGAGCCTGCTTCCTCCTCTCTCTCTGTCTGCCTCTCTGCCTACTTGTGACCTCTGTCTGTCAAATAAATAAATAAAATCTTTAAAAAAAAGAAGCTCAAAACTGGGGCGCTTTGGTGGTTCAGTTGGTTAAGCGTCTGCCTTTGGTTCATGATCCCAGGGTTCTGGGATCAAGTCCCATCGGGCTCCCTGCTCAGCAGAAAGCCTTCTTCTCTCCCACTCCTCCTGCTTATGTTCCCTCACTTGCTGTGTCTCTGTCAAAAAAATAAATAAAATCTTAAAAAAAAAAAAGAAGAAGAAGAAGAGGCTCAAAACAAGGGCGCCTGGGTGACTTTGTCAGTTGACTCTGACTCTTGATTTTGGCTCAGGTCATGGTCTTGGGGTCTTGGGGTCATGGGATTGAGCCCCTCTTGGGGCTCTGCGTTCAGTGGGGAGTATGCTTCTCTTCCTCTCCCTCTGCCCCCCCACCCAACTCACTTGCTCTCTCTCTCTCTCTAAAATACGTGAGTCTTGGGGCACCTGGTTGTCTCAGTTGGTTAAGTGTCTGCCTTCGGCTCGACTCATGATCCCACCAGGGTCCTGGGGTCGAGGGCCACATCCAGCCCCACTGTGGGCTCCCTGCTCAGTGGGGAACCTGCTTCTCCTCCCAGCTCAGCCCTCTCTTGCTATCTCTCTCTGTGTCTCTGTCTCTCTCAATTAAACAAATAAAATCTTAAAAAAAAAAAAAGAAGAAGACGCTCAAAACAGAAGTGTAAGCAACGTGTCAGGAAAATACAGACCAAAGAGCAACACCTTCTGTTGATGGGGATCTTGAAAGGTGGTTTGAGGCACTTGAGGTCTCTGGGCATGTGCAAAGGTACAGAGTTCACCAGCCGTTGGCCAGTAGCTGGGTGTGGCCAGAAGTCTGAGGGGGCGGGCAGTGAACGCCACTCACTAAGCATTTAGTGAGCATCTATCCTGGGCCGGGCTTTTGCCTAAGGGCTTGCTGAGGAGATAGGGAAAGCATTTGGGATTCCATTCCGGAGGACCTTGAATGCCCTTCTATCTCTTCCAGTAAAACAAAATGGAAATTAAAATGTGGGCTTATCAGGCGCCTGGGTGGCACAGTGGATTAAGCATCTGATTTCAGCTTAGGTCGTGATCCTGGGAGTCCTGGGATGGAGCCTGGTGTCCTGTCTAGGCTCCGCGCTTAGTGGGGAGTCGGTCGGCTCACCCCCCTTCTCCCTCCCCTGACCCCCTCCGTAATAAATAAATAAAAATCTTTAAAATGTGGGCCTGTCCCTTCTCCCCCATGAGGGACAACAATCCCGCCCACCCGGGGCCCCCTGGAGTATCTTCAGCTTGTGCACCTCCACATTTGGGAAGGAACTGGGTGTGTTTATGGCGGGGAGGGGTGGTGAGGGCTTCCCAGCACCCTGCTTCCGGGATCTGTAAAGACGTCCAAGTGCCAGGGGCATTGGAACACACTATCCGGGAAATTCTCTTGGGAAAGGTTACAGAAGTTGAGCTGTGTTCAGAAGGTCCTTGCTGGGCTTTGAGTGGAGGCCTGGAGTCACCATCACGGCACTCAGCTCCAAGCTCTGGGTCCCTGGAGGGGCTCTGGGGAAGGGGGATCACTGCCTCTGAAGTGTCTTTCACGCACTAAGCCAAATGACCTTGGCCTGAATCGCTGAGGGTTATGTAAGATTAGGTAGCCACTTAGTCAAAAATAGCTCTCATGCTGACACCAGCCTACGGAACAGCATCCAAGCAAAGGGGGCACAGATGGGCCAGAGCTGGGCATGCATGGGGAAAGTTCCTTCCTGGTCCTCACTGCTGGAAAATCGTTGGAGGGTGTCAGATGGAACTTCAGAGCTGCCGACAGGTGATGTCACATGCCTGTCTGTTGGGCAGCAGCAATGTGGCCGTTTTGCTGAAGCCCAGGAGCCAAGGACCACAAAGACAGAAACTCAGAGCAAACATTAGAATTATTTGAGTAAGAGAGGACAGCAAACAGAAAGAGCACTGAACTAGGAGTCTTCAGATCTGCTACTACCACTGACACTCTAGAGCCGGGCACTTTCATTTATTCACTGAACAAATACTAGTCACTACTTGCCAGGGACTGTCCCAGCACTGGAGACACAGCGGCAAGGACAGATCCATTCCTACTCTCATGGAGCTTCAGTTTGTGGTTATACCGAGAGCTAACATGTTCTGAGATCTTCCCTGTGCCAGGTGCTTTACAAGACATCACCATTCCCGTGAACACAGTCCCTGGGTGCGCCACAGCTTATAGTCTAGTGGAAGAAATAGACAAGTAACAGACAAAACGAGGACCACAACACTCAGACAAAGTATCTTTATAAGGACAATTCCAAGATTTGCCAAGGGCCCTTCCAGATCTAAGAGGAGGACCTCTCTATTGAATGAATGGGCCTGTTGCTGTGTTCTTCCAGGGTTCTAGCTGGGGAAGACGCATGCCAGCGCCCTTGCCCTTTCCCTCTGGAAGTGACACTGGGGAGAGGTTATCTGGACTGTGCTTGAGGTAGAGACGCCTTGTACACTGATGTTCAGGGTGGCTGTTGCTCTGAAACTTTCAGGGGACAATTTGGCAACAGTCATCACAGCTTTAGAAGTATGGCTCTCTTCTCACCTAGTAAGTCCACTTCTGGGGATGGATCAAAACGAAATAATTGGATAAGTGCACAAAGATGTACATTATAATGAAGCTCACTGCATCTTTATTTATGGTTAAGAATTTAAAATGACTATGATAGCCAATATTAAGGGATTGTAGGAACAAATCGTAGGATAGCCATTAAATGTGGTAAAATAATTATGTGGCCCTCTATGCCACAGACATGGCAATGTGGCCATATGTGACGTTTAAAACGTTGTGTGCAGAGATCAGACTCTTGTCCACTGTTGGTGGGAATAGAAAATGGTAGGGCACCTGTGGAAGACAGCGTGGCAGGTCCCTAAAAAATTAAAAATAGAATTGCCGTGTCATCCAGCAATCTCACTTCTCGGTGTGTACCCAAGAGAACTGTCAGCAAGTTCTCAAAGAGAAATTTGTTGGGTTTTTAAAAAATTTATTTATTTGACAGAGAAAGTGCACAAGTAGGTAGAGCAGCAGGCAGAGGGAGAGGGAGGAGCAGACTCCCTGCTGAGCAGGTTGCTCGATGTGGGACTCCATCCCAGGACCCCGGGATCATGACCTGAGCCAAAGGCAGACGCTTAACCAACTGAGCTATACAGTTGCCCTCAAAGAGATATTTGTATACTCTAGTTTAGAGCAGCATTATTTATAATAGACAAACCATGGAAACAATATGTGTCCATTGACACGTGAATGGATAAGCAAATGTGACACACAGACACAATGGAACATTACCTGGCCTTAAAAAGGGAGGACATTGTGGGGTGCCTGAGTGGCTCAGTGGGTTAAAGCCTCTGCCTTTGGCTCAGGTCATGATCCCAGGGTCCAGGGATCAAGCCCTGCATCGGGCTCTCTGCTCGGCGGGGAGCCTGCTTCCCTTCTTCTCTGTCTCTGCCTGCCTCTCTGCCTACTTGTGATCTCTGTCAAATAAATAAATAAAATCTTAAAAAAAAAATAGAGGACATTGTGACATGTGTTATGACACGGATGAACCTTGAGGACGGTAGCCTTAATGAAATAAGTCAGTTACAAAGAGACAAATACTGGGTGATTCCATCTAAGAGAGTCATTTAGAGCAGTCAAACCATAAAGATGGAAGGTAGAGTGGTGGTTGCCACGGGCTGTGGGGAGGGGAGAATGAGGAGATACTGTTTCATGGGCCTAGAGCTCCAGTTTAGCAAGAGAAAGAGAGTTCTGGAGATAAATGGTGGTGGTGCTAGCACATTTTGAATGTATTGAATGTCATAGAACTGTACACTTAGAAAGTGTACACTTACAGTTATGTGAAATTTACCACCATAAAAAAAAGTAGGAAAAAAATGGGTATAATGGCACTGAAAAAGATTAAAATACTTTGGAATAAATTGAACCACAGTGATGCGATATACTGAAACTACAAAATGTTACTGAAACAAATTAAAGATATGAATATGCGGGCATCCATGTTCATGGGCTTAAGACTTAATTTTTTTTTAAAGATTTTTATTTATTTATTTGACAGAGAGAGAGATCACAAGTGGGCAGAGAGGCAGACAGAGAGAGAGGGGAAGCAGGCTCCCTGCCAAGCAGGGAGCCCAATGTAGGGCTCGATCCCAGGACCCTGAGATGATGACCTGGGTGGAAGGCAGAGGCTTAACCCACTGAGCCACCCAGGTGCCCCAAGACTTAATATTGTTAAGGTGACAGGGCTCAGTCCGTTAAGTGTATGACTCTTGATTTTGGCTCAGGTCATGATCTCAGGGAAGTGAGATCGAGCCCCTGATCCCAGGGTGGGCTCCACACTCAGCTCAGAGTCTGCTTAAGAGTCTCTCTCCCTCTCCCTTAGCCCCTCCTCTAGATCATGGGCATATGCTCTCTCTCTCTCTAAAATAAATAAATTGAATTTAATTTAAAAAAATTGTTGACAATAATTCTCAAAGCAATTACAGATTTAATGCAATCCCTACAAAAATCTCAAAACCCCACAAATTCTACTTTTCAGAAGTGGGAAAACCAATTCTGAAATTCATGTGGAATTGCAAGAAATCCCAAATACCCAAAACAACCTTGAAAAAGAAAACTAGGTGTGAAGACTCACACTTCCTGATTTCAAATTTGCTATACAGCTACAGTAATCAAAATAGCGCAGTATTGAATAAGAATAGTCTTACATATTGAACAGTGGAATAGAATCAAGAGCCCAGAAATAAACCTACCTATCTTCGACAATGGGATTTCAGTAAGAATGCTAAAACCGTTCAATGGGAAAAGAATAATCTCTTTAATAAATAGTGCTGGGACAACTGGATATCTTACATGCAAAGAATGAAGTTGAGCCCTTACCTCACACCACATGAAAAATAAACTCAAAATATACAAAAGTCCTGGATATAAGAATTACAAGAAGAAAACATAGAGTCTTTATGACCTCAAGTACAAGCGACAAAAGCAAAACAACACAGATAAATTGGACTTTATCAGAATAAAAATCTCTTGCGCATCAAAGGATACAATCAAGAGAGTGAAAAGAAACCCACAGAATAGAAGAAAACATTTGCAAATCACATCTGTGATGAGGGTCTTGTATCTGGGATACATAAAGAAGCTGCACGAGTAAACAAGAGAAAGGCAAACAGCCCAGTTTTTTAAATGGGCAAAGGATTTGAATAGATATTTCTCCAAAGAATATATGCAAATGGCCAAGAAACACATGAAAGTATGCTCAATGTCATTAGTCATTAAGGAAATGTAAATTAAAATCACGATGAGATTTCACTCCACATCCACTAGGATGACTATAAAACAAACAAGTAACAAAGAAACAAGTGGGAAGTTGCTAATGTTGGGAAAGATGTGGAGAAACTGGGATTTTCCTACATTGCTGGTAGGAATATAAAATAATGCAGTACAAAATAGTTTGTACACTGTGCAAAATAGTTTGGTATTTTCTCAAGAAGTTAAACACAGGATGACCATTCAACCCTGCAATTCTACTTTTTTTTTTTTTAAAGATTTTATTTATTTATTTGTTAGAGAGAGAGAGAGAGAGAGAGCATGAGCACAGGCAGACAGAGTGGCAGGCAGAGGCAGAGGGAGAAGCAGGCTCCCCGCCGAGCAAGGAGCCCGATGTGGGACTCGATCCCAGGACTCTGGAATCATGACCTGAGCCGAAGGCAGCCGCCCAACCAACTGAGCCACCCAGGCGTCCCTGCAATTCTACTTTTAAGTATATATCCCCCCCCAAAAAATAAAAACTAGGTGTTCAAACAAAAACTTACACACGTGTTCATAGCAGCACTATTCACAGTAGCCAAAAGGAAGCTATAACCTAAATTCATGACTGATTAAAGGATAAACAAAGGATGGTATATCCTTTTAATGGAATATTATTTGGCCATAAAAGGTAATGAAGGTCCTGATAGAAGTCGCCACATGGGTGAACCTTGGAAATATTATGCTAAGTGACACAAAAGACTATCTAGTATATGATTCCATGTATATGAAGTACCTAGAATAGGGAAATCCATAGAGACAGAAAGCAGATTAACAGTTACTGGGGGCCGAGGGAGGGGAATAGAGGGTGATTCCTTGATGGGTACAGGGTTTCCTTTTGGGACAATGAAAATGTTCTGGAACTAGGTAGTGGTCATGGTTGTACGAGGCTGTGAATGTACTAAGTGCCACTGAAATATACACTTGAAAATGGTGAAAAAATATGGTGTGCATTCCTGAAAGATGACAGCAAGAACAGACACTAAAATGCCCACAGTGATGATTTCTGGGTAATGGTCAGTGACTTTCCACTCTCCTTTTTTTTTTTTTTTTCTGATCATTTTACGATTAAGCATGTTTTGCATTAGTAATCAGAGTGAATGAAAGCCACAGTGAACTGTTTCATTTTAGAAAGCAAGAAGAAAAGATAGAAGCAGGGGTGGGGGGTTGGAGAAGGAAGGAAAGAACGAAGGAAGGTGGGGAGGGAGGGAGAGACAGTAGAAGGAAGGAAGGGAAAGAGGAAGGGAGGGAGGAGAGAAAGAAGGCAGGAGGCTTTGAACCTCCAGCTCCTTGTCTCTCCCATCTACTTGGGGCTGCAGGTCTTGCTGGAGGGGCTGAGAGTTGTCTGGATTTCTGTAGACACCAAGAAGGACACTTTAGGTCAATAGGGGTGAGGTCACAGCTAATAGAACTCTTTACATGTGCTATAGAAAGATCCCCCAGATGTACTGTGTAAGAAGCAAGATTTAGAACAGCGTACAATTACTGTAAATACACACACAGTCACTAAAGAATGTAAACACATACATTTGCATTTGCATTTGCAAAGCTACTCTCTGCCAAGATGCCATCTTTATGGTTTGACTGCTCTAAGTGACTCTCCTAGATGGAATCACCCAGTAAAATCCAGTTTTCCTCTGAGAAGAGAACTGGTTTGGGCGCTCGGGTGGCTCAGTTGGTTAAGCCGCTGACTCGTGATTTGATCTCAGGGTGGTGCGAGATCTAGCCCTGCTTTGGGCTCTGTACTCACTGGGGACTGGGGACTTTGCTCGGGTTTCCTCCCTCTGCACCACCACCTCCATCCCCCCCCCCCCCACCGACTCCTTCCACCCTGGGCCCTTGCACACGCTCTCTCTAAAAATAGATAAAGCAAGAAAATATTTTTTTAAAAAAGAGAGGGGAACTAGGTAGCTCAGAGTGAGCAGGGAAGGGAGCTGACTTTTCACTGTGTTACCCTTTTCATCTCTGTATCTTTTGAATTTGGTGGCATGAACTTTCAAAGACATACACCTATTTCTTGAATACTTCTTTGCATCATAAAAACAAAGTACCTGGGGGGCACAATCAGTTAAGCCCCAGACTTGGTTCAGGTAATGACCTCGGGGTCATGAGATCAAATCTGGTGTCTGGCCGAGCACTCCGTGTGGCATCTGCTTGAGACTCTCCCTCTCCCGCTGCCCTTCCCTCCCCAAACTCTCTTCCTCTCCAAAAAAAAAAAAAAATTTAAACAGAAAAAAAAAAAAAAAAAAAAAAAGGAAAGAAAGAAAGAAAAAAAAAGCCCCAAACTAAGAAAACTAAAAAATAAAAACAGGGGCGCCTGGGTGGCTCAGTGGGTTAAAGCCTCTGCCCTCAGCTCAGATCATGATCTCAGAGTCCTGGGATTGAGCCCCACATCGAGCTCTCTGCTCAGCAGGGAGCCTGCTTCCTCCTCTCTGTCTGCCTGCTTCTCTGCCTACTTGTAATCTCTGTCAAATAAATAAATAAAATCTTAAAAAAAATTAAAAACAAAACAAAACAAAACAAAAAGGCCAAGTTTCTAACACATAAGATAAAAGATATTCAAGTTAAAAAAAAAAAAGTTTGCGTGTTTTGTTTCAGCCCTGTTTTGTGTTTACCAGTTAACAGCAGACGTTACTTAACATGAGTAAGGCAGATATTTCTTAAACATTCAAACAACACAGGAGTGTTTAAGGTCAACAGAACACTCCTCACTTACTTCCAAAGAGAAAGTATACTTAATGATAACATATAGTTTAAAATAAAAGAAATGTTTCAGAAAAATGGTCATTTTTTTTTTTTACTTCTTTTTCTTTTTTGTCTGAATTTTCTATAGTGATATCTATTATTTTTATTTTGGAACAGGTCTATAATTAACCAAATTCTTGAACATAAAACCACTGGCTTTAGGCAGCTGGTAAAGCAGTTTTGGCCTGACCTTGACCTCCCAGCAGCCCCAGACCCTTCCCTTTGGCCCTGCTCTCTGCAGCCTTCTTAGCCCAAACCCTGGGCCTTCCTCTCCTGCTGTCCTCAGATGGCCTGGCCTGCCTGCCAAGCCATTCACTCTGTCCCCACCTTGGGCTTCGTTAGCCCTCAGGACTCCCTTGTGGAACCAGGACATGGCAGAGGTCAGGTTGCTTCCGGATTCCTCTCTAGGAGGGACGTGGGGGCTGATTTGAAGGTGTTTGTCCAAAAAGCACAGCGTTTTCACTTGGATAGTATCTTATAGACAAAGTTTCCAAAAGAATTTTTTATTCCTCCTCTAAGTTAGTGATCTCTCTCTCTCTCTCTCTCTCTCTCTGTTAAATAAATAAATAAATACATACATACGTAAATAAATAAAATCTTTAAAAGTGGGCGTGCATACGTTAGTGGAGAGACCTGACCATTTTCCCAGGCCCCCTGGTGTGCCCACGATGGGGAGAGCTTGATGTCTGCCTGCTCATCCCCACGCTGCAGAACACAGAGGCAAGCAAAAATGCCTCCAGCCTCCTTGTCCCCAAACATGTCATTGAAAATTCATCCTGGGCTGCCCCCATGGTCTGGGATTAGAGGTTTGGAAGTTTTCTCCTGAGGCTTGTTTTCTCAGCCTTACCCCTGCTTGGCTTCTCTGCTCTACTCTTCCTTGCACAGTTTTGAGGTAATGTGAGGTCAGACCAAAGTGGGCTGGTCAGAAACTTTCAGCCTTCTCTGGTGGCTGCTCTGGCAAGGTCCTTTTTACCCCAGATAACTCCTCCATTGCCTACAATCCTTCCATTTGAGCACCATCCTCTTGCATTATCAATTCTAAATACCTACTCAAGAACAAACGAAAAGTTCATTTTCTCCCCCTGAATTATGAAAATACATAACTGCTTAAAGTAGAAAAAGTAGAACCTTCCCCACCAAAAGTCACAAAATAGCCACACACCCACCCAGTACCTAAAGAGAACCGCTATAATATTTTGGAGTATTTCTTTGAAGCCTTTAAAAATGAATCCCTGAGTCACAATGATGATCATTATTGCTTTATGTAGTTGTGATCAGTCAATACGTAAACTTTGATCCTTTTTCTTTTTTTTTTTAAGATTTATTTATTTATTTATTCGACAACAGACATCACAAGCAGGCAGAGAGGCAGGCAGAGAGGGAGGAGGAAGCAGGCTCCCTGCTGAGCAGAGAGCCCCGATGTGGGTCGATCCCAGAACTCTGGGATCATGATCTGAGCTGAGGGCAGAGGCTTTAACCCACTGAGCCACCCAGGTGCCCCAACTTTGATCCTCTCTAATACAAACCATTTCAGCAAAAGCATTTTTTTTTTCTTGTTATTGTAAATCCTGGCTCTGCTGTGCTCTTAATGATGAAATCTTGGGCACCTTATTTAATCTCTCTGTGCCCTGGTTTGCTTAACCTGCAAAATGGGGGTAATACTACTATTTTACCTTACAGGGCTTCTGCAAGGATTCAGTGAGACGATGCTGGCAAAATTCTTTGCCCACAGGGAAATGCAATAAAGGTTAGCAGTTCATCTATTGTTAGCATAGACATGGTTGATTTCATTTTTCAATGATCATGAATAACGCTACTAGGAACACCTCTGTGTTTGGAACCTTGTCCGTATTGAGGATTAATTCCTAAGGAGAGATTCCTGGAAATGGAATTCCTGGACCAAAGGGTTAAGATCTTTTTCAAGTTCCTGACCCAGGTTGTTATTGACACTCCTGCCGGGAAAGACAAGAGCCTGGTTTGATTGACTCTTCATTTATTTACTTGCCTATTTATTCCTAGCTTTCTGGAGATATAATTGACACATAACATTGTGTAAGAGTAAGGTGTACAATGTCATGATTTGATGCACTACCAGTTTGCAAAATGTTTTTCACAATATGGTTAGTTAATGTGACCTTCGGCTCACATAATTACCATTTTGTTTTTATGGAGAATCCTGGTTTTAAGTGGGAATCTGTGCTTAGCAGGACAGATAGGCAGGACATGAGCCCCCCGTCCCCTACCCCAGCACACACAACTTTAGTGGGTGTGAGTTTAGAAGCCTCTCTCTGAACAAGCCTGACTGCAAAGCCTGGTAAGTCATCTTGGAATCATACAGGGACCTGCTAGAGTAACCCTCAGTCAAGCTCTTTGTAAAACATAGGCAAGGGGAGCGCCTGGGTGGCTCAGTGGTTTAAGCGTCTGCCTTCGGCTCAGGTCATGATTCCAGAGTCCTGGGATCAAACCCGTGTTGGGCTCTCTGCTCAGCAGGGAGCCTGCTCCCCGCCCCACCCCACCCCACCCCTGCCCCACCGCCTGCCTCTCTGCCTACTTGTGATCTCTATCTGTCAAATAAATTTTTAAAAAGGAAAAAAAAAAAAAAAAACAAAACACCCAGAGGCAAGGATCTGGGGATCTCACCCAAGGTGTGGTGAGGAATAATCAATGGCTAATGGCTGGACTGGACTTTTGTCCTGCTGGTCATAAAAGACCTTTGATTTGCTTGGCCACTTTTGAGTTTCTCAGGAAAAGTGATAACACGAGGCCAAAGTTCATGCCCGTTGGTCAGACTGCCTCCCTGCAGCACCCACAAGGCTTGGGGGAAAGAGGGAGGATTGCCAGCCCATGAGTGCTGGGCCAGGTTCACTGGGGTTGGGGTCACCAGGGTTAGGAGACGCTTCCCCATTGACCCTCCCACAAATCATACCACAGGTAATACCCCATGTTTCCGTCAGTCTACACCCAGCCCTGACACAACAGAAGGAGGTAGGTTTGACACACAGTAGACAGAAGAATTAGAATGAGATGAGGCTCTGCGGGGAGCCTGCTTCTCCCTCTCCCTCTGCTCCTGTTTGTGTTCCCTCTTTGTCTCTCTCTCTCTCTCTCTCTGTCAAATAAATGAATAAAAATCTTTAAAAATATATCTAGAGAGGGACTAGCCTCAATCAATACCCATGGGTATCCAGTCCTATCTGAGTATCATAAGGCAGAAGAAAATTTAATGACATGGAAAAATGTTCACAATATGTTGTTAAAGAAAATAATTGGGTGCAGGAGGAAAAGTGTAATTGCAATGCCATTTTGGTCAAAACAGGAAAACATCTGTTTTGTCGAAATGTGAGGTTAAGGAGGGGCGCCTGGGTGGCTCAGTAGGTTAAATGTCTGCCTTCAGGCGAGGTCCTGGTCTCAGGGTCCTGGTCTCAGGGTCCTGGGATCGAGCCCTGCATCGGGCTCTCTGCTCAGTGGGGAGCCTGCTTCCCTCTCTCTCTGCCTGCCTCTCTGCCTACTTGTGATCTCTGTCTGTCAAATAAATAAATAAAATCTTTAAAAAATAAAATAAAATAAAAGTAATGTGAGATTAAAGAATATATATACATATATATTTAGTTATTCATGCTTTATATTTTCTCTAATGAACATGTATTGGTTGGGAAGTTTAAAATACTGTGAAATGTTTGATAAGATGATCTGTTCTTACCATGATTGACTGGTTGGTAAAGAAATGCTAGAAGTGAAGTGACATTGTCAAGGTCAAGCCAAAACTGAGTGGACCATTGATTCATGGCCAGTTCTGTGACCTTTCCATTTGACAGGGAAGCAAACACCTCCCCAACAGCGTATTGAGTGCTTTCGACACACAGCATCTGAAAGATCTGATGGACTGGACTATTCTCTCTCCCACTCAGTCCCTTTTACTTGATTCCAGGGACCGGTCATTGTCTGGAGAGTGTCAGTGGCTATAAGCGCATTCTTTCTCCCATTTCAAAGTATGCTCACCAGGTTTTCTTCCGCACTTCAGGTCAGTAACACGACCCTCGAGCTCTTCTGGGCAGAGAATCATGTCAGGAGGACGGGCTGTGAAGCCTCCCGCAGATTAAGCCAGTAATAATCTGTGACTCATATCTGCGGATAACAATTTTCTAGAAAGGTGTCTTTGGAATGAGATGACACTCCGAGAGACAGAGACAGAGGGGCAGCAAAGCAACATGCCTAGACTTACAACTCTGGGACTGGAAGGACCCCTTCCAATCACCTGTCTCATTGCTGCCTGATCTAGGAAACTGAGGCCTGGGCTGTACAGGCCAGCAGTACAGCCAGGGCCAGAAACAGCTGGGCTTGCTTCCTGAACATCTGTCCATGCTGTCCTTTGCTGTCCTTGCTCCCCACCACAGTGCACAGAGATGACACCACTCCTCCCTAGTGATCTTCCTTCATCCTACAGCTATGTCCCCAGGGGCCCTGTAAACCTGTTGGCGGATTTGCATGTGAATCTGGGTCAATGAGACCCATGGGAGGATCTTTAGTGGGAGAACAGTGGGGTCAGATCTGCATCTCAGGAGGTCCCTGAAACCCTCTGTCTACCGTGGACAGACAGAATGGGTCCATGGAAGATACAGTGGGCTCAGGGAGCTGCTGTGATTGGTCCTGGTGGGAGGCAGGGCAGACTGGGCCAAGACTGGGGCAGTGGAGATGGAGAAGAGTGCATAGTCTCCCCACGTCCTTTGAGCCCTCACTGATCTCCTCCTTCTGCATCTGTAGTCAGTATCAGCTAATGTCATACCCATTTATGGGCTTCTATTTGTTAGGATTCTTTTAGGGGTGATTGCACAGAAACCTGACTTGAACCAGTTCAAGCTCAGCACCATTGAGCAGGGTCAGGCGCACACGATAGGTCTTCAGTAAATGATGAATGAATGAGTGAACGAATGAAGGTGTGAATGGTTCTTGACTCCTGGACCATTGTTCTTTCTACTACACATTAGGCAATACTGACCTTAAGCCTAGATTCTATAACCCTAAGTACTCCAAGGCCCTCTCTTCTGGGCTTCCGCCCAACTCAGGAATCGCCTCTACAGTGAACCTGACACATATCCATTTGACCTGTCTTTGGAATTCTCCAGGGACAAGACACTCACTGCTGCAAAAAGCAATCCATGTTAACAACCAACCAACCGACCAAATAGTAGTTTAAAAATCAGCTATTTGAGTATAATTTATGTAAAATAAAGTACACCAATTTAAGTGTAAAATTCAACAAGTTGGACAAACACACAGTTCTATAACCACCAGCACAATGCTGTTTAGAATATTCTTAGCATGAGGCGCCTGGGTGGCTCAGTGGGTTAAAGCCTCTGCCTTCGGCTCAGGTCATGATCCCAGGGTCCTGGGATCGAGCCCCGAGTCGGGCTCTCTGCTCAGTGGGGAGCGTGTTTCATCCTCTCTCTGCCTGCCTCTCTGCCTACTTGTGATCTCTCTCTCTTTCTGTCAAATAAATAAAAATCTTAAAAAAAAAAAAAAAAGAATATTCCTAGCAGGCCAAAAAATTTTGCCTGTCTTCTTTTATGACCATTCTGGTCTCCCCACCCCTGGTCTCAACTTGCTGTCACTGTATTTTTGCCTTTTCTAGAATTTCGTTTAAATGGGATTACAGTTGACTCTTGAACAACATGGGTTTAAACTGTGAGGGTTCACTTTTTTGCAGATTGTTTTTTTCGCTAAATACAGTACAGCACTGTAAATGTGTTTTCTCCACTGTACGATTTTCACTGAACACTTTCTTTTCTCTAACTTACTTTTTAAAGAATATGGTATTGGTGCATGTAACAAACAAAAAAATGTCTTAATTGACTCTTCATGTTATCGATAATGCTTCAGATCAACAAAAAGTTATTAGTAGTTAGGTTTCAAGGGAGTCCACGGTTATATGCAGATTTTCAACCACACAAAGAATTGGAGTCCTTAACCCCTGCATGGTCCAAGCAACAACTGTACACGCTGTTCAGTCATTTGAGTCTGGTATATTTCACTCAGCATAATGCGTGTGAGATTCATCTATGTTGTTGCATGCATCAGTGGTTCATCCCTTTCTATTGCTGAATGTTATGCCATTGAATGCATGTTACCATGATTTATTTGTTTATTCATTCAATGGGTTTATTCAACCCACCCTTTGGGTTGTTTCCAGCTTTCGGTTATTGCTTTTTTTTTTTTTTTAATATTTTACTTATTTATTTGACAGACAGAGATCACAAGTAGGCAGAGAGGCAGGCAGAGAGAGAGGAGGAAGCAGGCTCCCCGCTGAGCAGAGAGCCCGATGCAGGGCTGGATCCCAGGACCCTGAAGATCATGCCTTGAGCCGAAGGCAGAGGCTTTAACCCACTGAGCCACCCAGGCACCCCTGCTTTTTTTTTTTTTCCCCCAAGATTTTATATATTTATTTAACAGAGAGAGAGAGAGAGACAGAGAGGGAACACAAGCAGGGGGAGTGGAAGAGGGAGAAGTAGGCTCCCCACTGAGCAAGGAGCCCAAAGCGGGGCTGGGATCATGACCTGAGCCAAAGGTAGTCGCTTAATGACTGAGTCATCCAGGCGCTCCCAGCTCTTGGTTATTGTTAACAAAGTTTCTACGATAAGTCACATGTGCATCATTATGTGGACATATTTTTTAAAAAATGGCTCTTGTATAAATGTGATGTCTCGGTTGCATGGGAGGCGTATGTTTAACTTTTTAAAAAGCTGCCAAACTATTTTCCAAAGTAGTATCTTGCAATTGTATCATTTTGCGCTCTTATCAATATGTTATGAGAGTTCCAGTTGCTCCACAGTGTGGCATGCACGTGGTATGGTCAGTTTTTGAAATTGTGGTCACCATAGGGAATGTGTAGTGGTTTTGCATTGTGATTGCCATTTGTGGTTCCCAGATGACTGATGATACATGGGCTTGTTTGCCAGACACAGGAAACAGACGAGGTAGGGAACAATACATAGGAAATAGATGAGGTAGGGAACATGGGAGAACTTCCATGTTGGCTCTGAACTCTGCCTTCACAGAGATACAGGCATGTTGTCATTTGTCCTTTACACACTTATTGAGCACAGACTGTGGACTGCAAGCTGTGCTGGCTCAGGGGATGGCCATGAACCAGACAGACATGGTCCCTGTCTCATGGATCTTACAGAGTCAGGGTAACACATTCACTTCTTTTCCTCATGGCAGCTTATACCAAAAATAAGTATCTACCTGTCAAAGAATTGCTGAGTGATTAGGAAACATCAAAACAGATAGATTTATGCTAATTGTATATATTATATAATTTATGTTGATGTCTCATTAAGGTGTCTTTCATTTGAGATACAGGTACTTATTAAATATTTGGTTCTTTCACGTGAGTTACCTTCCGGGAGGGATTCCACGTGGTCATCAAGGGGAGTTAGGAATTCTACTGTCTTTGGAGTCAGAGGGCTAAAAAACTGGCCCAAAGTCACTCAAAAGAAGAGCCAGTCTTTGAACTCAAATCTTGGGACTTTAAGTCCAGATGATTGCTTTGAATAGTATCTGAGTACCGTTGGCATATTTTTAGTATGTTTTTAGGACTAACATACTACTATAATCAGTTAAAATTAAAGTCCAAAGGATTATGGTCTGGGTTATTTTCCGAAATGTTCTAAATATCTCTCCAAATCCCTCATTTAGCCTGTGAGTCCCCCGAGGTCCAGAGGGAATGGCCACAGAGTGAGTGGGAACCCAAGTCCAAGCTGCTATTTTGTGAAGCTGCTGCCTCTCGGTGCTCACCTGTTTGCTTGGTCAGTCTCTGTTTATTTTATTTACTTATTTTTAAAGATTTTATGTATTTATATTCGAGGGAGGGAGAGAAAGAGAGAGCACGAGCCAGGGAAGAGGGAGGGACAGAGGGAGAAGCAGACTCTCTGCTGAGCAAGGACCCCTACATGGAGTTCCATCCCAGAACCCCGGGATCATGACCTGAGCTGAAGGCAGATGCTTAATGGACTGAGCCACCCAGGTGCCCCTGTCCCTGTTTATTTCGTCCATAAACATTTAAAGCAGTCTGTGCTGCTGTGGGGAGAGGAGTGAGGGAGGGTGGAGAGAGAGCTTTAAGAGACCGGGATGCAAACCTCAGCCCTGCTACTTCCAAGCTGAATGACTCTGACAAGGAACTAATAATCTCTGAGTCTCAATTTCCTCATCTGTGAAATGGGACTAATAACAGCACTGACATTAGAGAGTTGCAGAGAGGCATCACACTGTAAATGCATGGAAAGCCCTCCCCTTGAGCTCTGGATTTTACTATTAGTTGAATAAATGAAGGAATACAAGCACTTAGCTCCCTGCTGAGCTCAGAACAGCACTGGATAAATTACACAATGGCCAGCTTTTCTATTTAATAATTGCACTGAAATTATTTTTTATGAAGACGGAATTAAAGGAAATTTTAGTAGAGAACATTTTTGCTAAAATCAAAATTCAAATACACTGTTTCATTTCTCTGTGTTTTCTCCAAACCTTTATCCCCTATTTGGAAATTGCATTAAAGTGATTTATTATTAAGAACCTGACAACAGTAAAAAGGAAATCCTAATGGTGCATTTTTATATAAAACCCATGACTCGAAACACTAACAGTTTTCTTTTCTCCACATTGCCTTCCAACTTTTACTCAGAAAATTTTTACTTTTTGGAATCAGAATGGCTCTCTTTGTGTCACTCTTTTTTGAAGACATTTTATTACTTGATGTTTGCTTCAAATTATTTAATAAATAAATCTGTTCATGAACTTTATGCTGGTGATTTCTAATGGTTCTGGATGATTTTACCCAGTAGAGTGCATCCACTGACCTACAGAACCTCAACCCCTGCGGGAAATTATATCATATTGTCATATCATTATATTCCACAAAATCACTAAATATGTACTATGTGACGTTTGAGCATCACCACAACCCATAAATGTTAAGTGTTAAAATTAGCCCACTTTATTTTATTTTTTCAAAGATTTTATTTATTTATTTGAGAGAAAGAGTGGGGAAAGCACAGAGGGAGAGGGAGAAGCAGACTCCCCACTGAGCAGAGAGCCCAACGCGGGGCTCGATTCCAGGACTCTGAGATCATGAACTAAATGCAGAGGCTTAACCGACTGAGCCACGCAGGTGCCCCATTCCACTTTACAGATGAGGAAACTGAGGTTCATATAATTTTAATAATGTGCCAGAATTCATACAGCTAGTGTTGCAGTAACCTATTGATGTGTAACAAATTGCCCCAAATGCAGGGACTAAGGCAATGACAACAGCTTTTTGGTTCATGATTCTGCAATGTGGTCAGGGTTTGGTGAGGTCGACTCATCTCTGGTCCAAATGGTACTGACTGAGGCCGCTTTCCTGGAGCTGGAGGATCCATGATGGGTTTATTCAGATGCCTGCTGTCTCTGCAGGGAGGTGGAAATGGGGGCGGGGGGATGGATAGGCAAGCTGGTTTCTCTCTTCATAGTCAGTTGTCCTCTAGGCCCTCTTTGCTTGCACGAGGTGTGTCTGGCAGGTTGGCTGGACTTCTTTATTGGGTGTGTGGCTTCCTAGAGACTGAAAACAGAAGCTCCAAGGTGTCTTAAGTCCTAGGCGGGATCTCACGCAGCACCCTCTCTGCTTCATTCTTTTGGTTAAGAGAAGTCACAGTGCCAATCCAGAGTCAAGGGGAGGAACACAGCCCCCATTCCTGCTTGGAGGAGTACCGTGCATGGGGATGGGGGGGGACTGTTGGCTGCCATCTTGATAGCTATGGAGCAGAGCTTCCAAACGCAGACCTGCCTGACTCTGGGCTCCAAACTCAGCCGCCCCTTCCCGGTTCTACCTCAGCGGATGTTCTTCCCTCACTAGCTCTTTCTCTTACTTTCACTCATTTTTAGGTTCCTAGGAATTCCTAGGAATGGGGAGATCTGGTACAGGCACATTGTTGGGTTCTACGTTGAGACAAGTCACCATCTGCAGAGCAAAGCATATAGCTCAAGCGCCTCCCCTCCATCTCTTCACAAAGGGAATTCAGGTTTAATTTTGTTCATTCTGTTGTTGCATCTGCTTTGACGGAGGAAATCTGGGTCCTGCTATGGAGAAGCTCCTCGGGACTTCTGGGCAACAAAGAAGTTAACAAGGAGTTGTGCCAATCGGCTGCTCCTGAGCCATGTAGGATAGTGTTATCCCTGTGGGCCAGGGCCCTTGGGGGAAAGTAATTTGCTGACCTTGACTTTTCACAGAACTTGGGATGTGACAGAAAGAACACAGCTTACTCTCGCCAGAGTTTAGCCCCCTTCTGAAGCGTGACCCATGTGTCTTTGTTTGCTGTCTCAGTTTATACCTGTTGTCACATATCCTGTCCTGTTTAGCATTTGTCTGGGACCCAAAACTTCCAATGTGGACAATAAATTTTATGTATACCCTATCTGCCACAGAAACTGGGGCAAGTATTTCTCTTCCCCAAGCCTCAGCTTCCTTATCTGTACAAGAGGCGTAGCTCTCAATTTCAGAGATGTAGACCACCCTTCATCTAACCACCCTCCACGCAACAGGAGCTGTCCTAGGCTCTGGGGGACTCTGTGGGCATCAAGACACTGTTCCTGCTCTCCTGTCTTGCTTGTCTTACAAGTTGACAAGCAATACAATTTCAGAGATTGAATTTATATCAGATAGCTAGGGAGGGCTTCTCTAAGAAGGTGATATTTGGGCCAAGACATGAAGAATGGGAGCAGAGCCCAAGATGAGGTGAGGGTAGAACATTCCAGGTCAAGAGAACGGCAAAAGCGAGGGTCCAGACTCAGGAGATAACTCATTACAAGGAACAAAATGGAGCTCCTGGTAGGGTCATGTTCAGGAAATTGTGAAGAGTCCCAACAGTAATTATTCTACACCGGAGGGCTTTAAAATGCTCTCAACATCATTATGATCCTTAAGTGATCCTCAAAATGATTCTAAAAATGTTGGAGAGATGGGACAGCAAAGTATGACTACTCCTGCTTTACGGAACAAAATATTCTCATGAATTGTCTTTGCATATTTTCCCAAAATGATTCCACTCTACTTCTATGCTTAAATTTAATTTCATATATCACCATTATGTCGTATTGCTTTTGATGATGGGAATCTTCTGGGAACTAGAGACATCTTTATAAATCTCTTCCCATTATATTTAATTCTGTGGTTAATTACTTAAGTGTACTGTTTTTGCATCTGTATTCCCAAGAGATATTGGTCTGTAGCTTTCTTGTGATGTCTTTGTCTGGTCTTGGTATCATAGAATGAGCTGACAAGTATTGCTTCTTCTTCTACTTTTTGGGAGAGTCTGCAAGGAATTGGTATGGATTCTTCTTTAAATGTTTGGTAGAATTCACCAGTGAAACCATCCAGGCCTGCCTTTTCTATGTGGGTAGTTTTTCTATTACTAATCCTCTCTCTTTACTTGTTTCAGGTCTGTTCAGATGTTTTATTTCTTCTTAAATTAGTTTTAAGAGTTTGTGTCTAAATCTATAAAGAACTTATCAAACTCAATACCCAAAGTACAAATCATCCAATCAAGAAATGGGCAGAGGACATGAACAGACATTTCTGCAAAGAAGACATCCAGATGGCCAACAGACACACGAAAAAGTGCTCCACATCACTCGGCATCAGGGAAATACAAATCAAAACCACAATGAGATACCACTTCACACCAGTCAGAATGGCTAAAATTAACAAGTCAAGAAATGATAGATGCTGGCGAGGATGCGGAGAAAGGGAAACCCTCCTACACTGTTGGTGGGAATGCAAGCTGGTGCAGCCGCTCTGGAAAACGGTGTGGAGGTTCCTCAAAGAGTTGAAAATAGAGCTACCCTACAACCCAGCAATCGCACTACTCAGTATTTACCCTAAAGATACAAATGTAGTGATCCGAAGGGCCACGTGCACCCAAATGTTTATAGCAACAATGTCCACAATAGCCAAACTATGAAAAGAACCTAGACGTCCATCAACAGATGAATGGATAAAGAAGATGTGGTATATATATATACAATGGAATACTATGCAGCCATCAAAAGAAATGAAATCTTGCCATTTCCAACGACGCGGATGGAACTAGAAGGTATTATGCTGAGTGAACTAAGTCAATCAGAGAAAGACAATTATCATATGATCTCCCCGATATGAGGAATTTGAGAGGCAACATGGGGGATTTGGGGAGTAGGGAAGGAAAAAATGAAACTAGATGGGATCGGGAGGGAGACAAACCATAAGAGACTCTTAATCTCAGGAAACAAACTGAGGGTTGCTGGGGGGAGGGGGGTAGGGAGAGGTTGGTTGGGTTATGGATATTGGGGAGGGTATGTGCTATGGTGAGTATTGTGAAGTGTGTAAGCCTGACGATTCACAGACCTGTACCCCTGGGGCTAACAATACATTATATGTTAATAAAAAATTAAAAATTTAAAAAAAAATTAAAAAAAAAAAGTTTGTGTCTTTCCTGGAATTTGATCATTTCACCTGAGTTATCTAATTTACGGACATACAATTATTCATAGCATTCACTTATAACCCCTGTTATGTCTGCAAGGTATTAATGTCCCCTCTTTCATATCATATTTTAATAATTTCAACCTTTTGTCTTTTTTTCTAGATCCCTTTAGATAAAGTTTTGTCAGTTTTGTTGATCTTTTCAAAGAACCAACCATTGGTTGTATTGATTTTCTCTGTTGTTCTTTTATTTTGTTAATTTTGGCTCTAAGTCTTATTCTTTCCTTTCCTTTGCTTGCTTGAGGCTCAGTTTGGTTTTCTTCTTCCAGTGTCTTCAAGCAGAGGGTTAGATTATTGATTTGAGATCTTCTTTCCTGACACAGGCATTTAGTGCTTTATGTTTCCTTCTCTTCTGCGTACAGTTGTTTCACTTCGAGTCTGGGGATCCCTCTCACCTTCTCCACCGACCCTGAAGGGGCCAGAGCAAAATAACCGGGCCTAGAGTCAGGAAGCCTTTGCCTGGTCTGGATACTGACACTTGCTAAGTGACCTGGGCTAAGGCCCTGCTTCTCCTGGGTCTTAGTTTTGTTTTTGTAAGACTTTATTTTTTTAAGTAATCTCTATACCAAGTGTGGGGCTCGAACTCACAACGCTAAGATCAAGAATTACACGGTCTGCAACTGAGCCAGCCAGGCACACTTGTCTCTTATCTATAAAATGATGAGGCTGGACCTATAACATCTCTGGGGCTGCTCTAGTCTAAACGGCTTAGAGGGCAGGCTCATATCTGACCCATCTTTATAGGTTTTTGGAGTGGATATGTCGGCATAGTTGGTCTGATACCTACCATATTTCAAATAATGATGAACATAAATGAAACTTTGAGATACCAATGACAACTGGGATGTGGTATGAAATGCCCGTGATTTTGACGGGTGACAAAGTTATAGATACTTTTAATGCTGCTGTGATTTGTTTGCTACATTCATAACGGAAGGAAATGCTAAATTTCAATTAGAGGCTAAAGAAAAGAGAGATATAATTTTTTCCTATGCAAATTAACTGTCCCTTGTTAAGAAATCTTTGTTTAGAAACTGGTTGACTCCCAGATTCAAAGGTAAGCATGTAACCCAGTACTGGCTCGTCAGAGCAGAGCCTGGCTCAGTGATAGGCATTTGAACCAAACTGACAGAATCCGAGTGAATCCTGGACTTTTGCTGAAAGACTGGGACAGTTCCTTCTGCTGGATTTGCTAAAGAGGCTTGGGTACAGTCCTGGATCATACACACCTTGCTTTTATCGGGAGAACCTGCCTCAGAATGAAGCCAATACAGAGGAAAGCAAAGCTGAGAATGAACATTCACAACTTCCTGGCAACATTCCTCCTTTTAATGTGTTAATTACGGAAGCCAATACATTATCTGTTAAAGCTGGTTTGAATAGGGCTTTCTGTTCATTGAAATCAAAGCAGTCATAGCTAATACAGTCCCATAAAGCTTAGCAGAGTGCCTGGCACAAAAGAGGTTGCTCATGAAGGAATGATGAATGAATTTCAAACAACGTGGCAACATGATTAATATTATTTGCTAAATTCATCTGTATAGATCTGGCTTGATTGTGTATAAAAAGATGAAGGGTATACTTAAAGTAAGCATTCCATAGGCTTTGGTTGGCTGAATGAATAAAAAACTCATCCATTACCATTACTTTCTATCTTTAGCTTTGACTATTCTTCAGTGACGTAACTGGGACCATATAAACACCTGGAGACCACAAGTCTAAAGTCATGACAGGCTACAGTAACAGATCAAGTTTGTGGGCCACTCACTCTGGTGTGATACAAAGGAATAAGATAGATCTATATTTCATGATATGGAAGTACATCTAGACGCATTAAGAAGGAAATTACAAAACAATAATTATAGTAAGATTCCATTTTCATTAAAAACAAAATCTCCCAAATAAAACTTTGGGGTTCTCTGTGAACATAATGAGTGCATAAATCAAAGAACAAAGTCTGGAAGGCCACTCATGAAACACTACCATTGGGCACCTCTGGGGAGGGAATGGTATTGGGTTGGGATGGCCACAGAAATGTCTTTTCTCTCTGTTGTTTCCAATTTTTATATAAGGATAACATAATTATGGGTGACTTGTGTAATTTAAAGTAGTTTGTAGGGGCTCCTCGGTGGCTCAGTTGGTTAAGCTTCTGACTTGATTTTTGGCCCAGGGCATGATCTCAGGATCGTGGGATTGAGCCCCATGTCAGGCTCCACTCTCAGCTTGGAATCTGCTTAAGATCCTCTCTCTCCCTTTTCTTCTGCCCGTCCCCTCCATCCCTCCCCTCCTCTCCCCTCCTCACTCTCTTAAAAAAAAAAATAAATTTAAAATAATATTCATTTATAATGAAAAAATAATAAAACAACTGTGACAGAAGGTGGAATATTTCCTTTTAATCTGTTTTCTCCCCTGAGATGTCTGTCAGTATTCTCAGGGAAATTGAAGATAGCAGGGCTGTGCCCATGATGCTCTGCTGAGCTCATGACATTGTGCCCATGATACACTGCTGTGCCCATGATGCACTGCTGTACCCATGATGCTGTGTCCATGATGTATGGCTGTGCCCATGATACTATGTCCATGATGCTCTGCTGTGCCCATGATGCTGTGGCCATGATGTATTGCTCTGCCCATGATACTATGTCCATGATGCTCTGCTGTGTCCATGATACTCACTGTGCCCGTGATGCTCTGCTGTGCCCATGATGCCATACTGTACCCTCTCTACTTTGCCATGTGTGTGAGGCCATGCCCTTTCCCTGGACCTCTGTAGTTCTGGCTGCTCCAAGAGCCAAGGAGATTCCACCCCATATAAAACCCTCCTGGGGTGGCCTACTGACCTGGATTCTCTTCTCAGTATCCTGACTCCAACTGCCTTTGCTGCCAAACTACACACGGCCAGGATGATTTCTCCCGCAAATGGGAGAGGGAATCAGAGCATCTCACAGTCAGGGCAGAGGCCCCCAGGGGAGAAGCCCATCCAATGAACGTTTGGGATGGCCAATCAGTCTATGTCTGTTGTGCAGAAAGGGAATCTGAGTCTTAGAGTGGGAAGAGATTCCTCTGAATGTGAGTTTCTTGCCAGAGGGAGACTGACCTGCCTCCCAGTTCCGAGCTCAGTTTAGGGAGCGTGCCAAAACTTCCACCGTCATAGCTCTCCTTCATGCAGAGATCTTGTCTCCAAAATGTCCCCGTCACAATGCACATCTGGTACTTAAAGAACACATTCAGCACTTGGCAACCTAGTTTCCCAGAGGAGCTGGTTTTTTGGTGTAGAAAGCAGATAGCTAGTTACATTTTATTTATTGTAAAAACAAAATTGCAACAGCAGAAATGAAAATATTAAAATAAGTGATTTCTGCCAACCTAATCCTGTTTCATGCGTTCAGATTTCTTATGTCCCTCTAACATATAGATTTTACATGTGCATTTTTGCACAGACCTGTAAGCATTTCATAAACATTTTTATAACCTTGTTTCACTTAATATTATACATTTTGCCCCATACATTTTCCATATGGCCTTCTTCTGCCTTCTGCAGAGAATTTCATCATGTAAATAAACTGTATATACATAAATGCCTCTTCAGTGTTGTTATAAAATATTTAAAACGTACAGAAAAGCATAGGAACAATACGCTGTGCAGGTTTAACCAACACTGACACTTTAAAAGTATACTTTGAGATTTTTTTCAAGAAAATAAACCATTACAGGAATAATTGGAGCTCCCTTCTATGCAATGGACTCTAATCTCCCAAGACAAGCTACAGAACGTGCAAGGCCCAGTGCAAAGTGAAAATGCAGGAACTTTTATTCAAAAATCATAATGAGGGGCGCCTGGGTGGCTCAGTGGGTTGAGGCCTCTGCCTTCGGCTCAGGTCATGATCCCGGGGTCCTGGGATCGAGCCCCGCATCGGGCTCTCTGCTCGGCAGGAAGCCTGCTTCTCCCTCTCTCTCTCTCTGCCTGCCTCTCTGCCTACTTGTGATCTCTGTCTGTCAAATAAATAAATAAAATCTTTAAAAAAAAAAATCATAATGAATTTTGAGACCACGACAGCGGAGGATTCAGCCAAGTGTGGAGTCTCTCTAAGCAAGTGGCACAGTGAGACTGCACGTGTCGCACACTCCTGAAGCCAGCACCGATGCCCCTGATGACCCCTGTCACTTTCCTAAAAGTCATCTGTGTCTTTGCTGTCCCATGTTTATGCTCTCACTTCGTATACATGTATTGACCAACATTATGGAGTATTACTTGATGTACTTCAAAATATTATGTAAGCGGCATCAGACTCTATCCTTAGGCTGCTTGTCTCCCTTATTGTTTTTGTGATTAATCTGTGTGGATTCATGAAGATGTTATTGATTTTCACTATCGTCTAATACTCCATTATGTGATCTCACCAGCGTTCATTTTTCTAGAGGCCTTCTCTTTTTACCATAATTACCAATGCTGCAGGGAGCATCCTTGGCCACAGTTCTCCGTGCATGGGTGAGCTTTTGTCTCCACTTGGTGACGGCGATGTAGAATTGAATAGACCCGCCCCCCCAATCCTCCCTTGGGAGACTTCCCTCTGAGTTGCCTCTCCTCTAAGATCCATCACCCACTGAAGCCAGAAACTGGGTATCCTACAATTTCCCCATCATTTCCTACCTATGACCAAACCCTATTGGTCTAAAATACGGCTTTCACCCAACCATTCCTTCATATCCCTCTTGCTACTTTCATTGCCTTGGTTCAGGGCCCCAGCTCTCCCTCAGGCTCTTCTCCCAGCCCCTCCAGTCTCCAGCATCCCTATTTGTTAAAGAACCTATTACACCCTGGCAAATTGCATGTTGACTTCTCTCCCCTGCACATGGTGAGGTCAGAGCTGTGAGTTATACAAGAACAAGGACTGTATCATGGTTCTCATTTGTGGGTCTGTAGCACAGTGCCTGGATCCTGGCAGCTTCTAAAAATATCTGTTGAATCAAAGTATATGTAAACACCTTTCTGTAGTTTTCCCAGCTTTTGAATCAGACCCCTGGAATAAATCCCAGAAAGACCCCTATTCATGACTTAGGATAATGAATGTAATACACAAAGTCCTTCGTAAGTGAACTTGATCTTCACAAAATTCTATGTCAGGCAAGATGGATAGGATGATCCTCGCCAAGGGGTCATTTTCACAAGGTCCCAAAGCCAGTAAGTGACAGAGTGTAAAGAACAGGTCCTTGGGTCTTGCCATCTGCTTGCCTTATTTGAGAGGGATACTAAATTTAGATGGTGCCCTTTAGTGTTTGGCGGCTGCCTCTTTAAATGTTGCTGTTCTGCTACACAAATAACAATCTGGTAGAACTTACATCTCTGTAAAAACAAAACAAAACAAAGTAACCTTCACATTTATGAGCCTTTGTTTTAACATCTAGCAAATGGGCGTAAGGATCTTTTTACTCTGTGGGCAGATGAGGAAGAAGCACATTTCTATCCTTCCCCTGATCTGTTTTTCCCATGCTCAGTGCCTATTTACGAGACTGAGGAGGGTGAATGAAATACAGCCTTTGCACACGAGAGAGACAGCAGTAGCTGACAATACATTGGCTGTTTAATGCCCCACACTGGTTGACCTGGAAGTCCTTTAATCATTGTAACACACAAAAGAGAGGTCCAGGCTCCTGGGTGGCTCAGTTGGTTAAGCAACGGCTTTTGGCTCAGGTCATGATCCCGGAGTCCTGGGATCAAGTCCTGCATTGGGCTCCCAGCTCCATGAGGAGTCTGCTTCTCCCTCTGACCTTCTGCCCTCTCATGTTCTCTCCAACAGTCTCTCTCTCAAATAAATAAATAAAATCTTTAAAAAAAAAAAATCCTCTTTAAAAAAAAAAAAGAGAGAGAGGTCTGCTAAATGTAGCCCCAAAGCGTACAGGCGTGTTCACAGGCTACCCCTACAGGAAGAAGAGGGCATTGACTAATGCCGGAAATGCCTTGCTTATGATGGATTTTCAAGTGCCAAAGACCCGCACCCCCAGCTCTGAGACCTGAGAATGACACCATCTGGGTGAGGTCTTTATAAGCTCCCCCCGCACCCGAGGAGAAACCCCCTGGGGCACAACACACAGTCCACAGCCCTGGCTTCCAGTCCCGGCTCTGCCACTGAAGGGCTCTGTGGCCTTGGCCATGTTCTCCTACCTGAACAGTGAAGCAAGTGGATAACACGCTCTCCACTGCCCCGCTGCAGCTCTAAAGTTCTATGTTCAGGGGCGCCTGGGTGGCTCAGCGGGTTAAGGCCTCTGCCTTCGGCTCGGGTCATGGTCCCGGGATCCTGGGATCGAGCCCCGCGTCGGGCTCGCTGCTCAGCGGGGAGCCTGCTTCCCTTCCTCTCTCCGCCTGCCTCTCTGCCTGCCTGTGATCTCTGTCTGTCAAATAAATAAATAAAAAAATAAAATCTTTAAAGTTCTATGTTCAGTGAAAGGTGGAGATGGTTCTCAGAATTAACAATACAAAGCATGTGCCTTTTTAGTTCCTGTTGGCTCGAGTTTCTGCCTCCTGGACAGAAACTGGGAAATAGGTGTGTTTCTAACTCCCTGTTAGAAAGAATCACAGAGTTGTGGGTGGCTGGCTGGCAGGAAACCTTAGTGATTATCAAGACCCATGTCCTAGCTCCCTTGCTCTTTCAACAAAAATTCACTACGCACTCATCATGAATAGAATACAACCAAGTTCACTGATTTATCCACGGTGCCCAACACAGTGCCTGGCATGTAGTAGGTGCTCATTAAATATCGGTTGAGTGATGGGCAGTTTCTTGCAGGAAAGTCATCTAGAAGAGCCTCTTAAATGCAGATTCCTGGTCTGCTGTATTGTAGTCTCTGGTAACAGAGCCCAGGTGACTGTCATGCCCTCCAGAATTTGAGACATGGTTATAGCATTCTATGGTTATAGCATATAGAATAAAGCATTCTTCTACTATCAGAAGGGAGAAAATGCTGATGTTTTTAATTTGGTGCATTTGTCAGTAGTGACTGTAATAGTCAAGAGAAAAAGGTTCATTTTGGTGGAGCCATTTCTGTGGAGCCTGGACGAACCTGGGCTTTGCCTGGTGTGTGTGCAAGGCAAACTTTCACTTATCTTGGGAGAGTCAGGGCCAATAAAAAGGCAGAGCAGATAGGAGTGAGCCACATGAAGTCCAAGTTTGGCATTATTATTGCCCTTCATTTGGAAGTCATAAAATAAGAAATGTGCCACTGTACCAGCTTCTTGGGAGTGGTTAGCTGGTGGTGGTGGTGGGGTGTTTCTCAATTCCTTTCAAGGGTCTGTGGCTTGGACCAGATACAGGCTTGGGTTTAGATCTCAGCTGTGTCCCTAACTTCTTGGTCTCGGGCCGATCACTTCAGTCCCTCGTAAGCTTTAGGTTCCTCTGCTAGAAACTGGACATGAGAAGGCGGGCTCCTCAGGGCTGTTGGAAACAAGCTGAGACCATACACACTTAGGCACCTTGCACCTGTGCAGTGTGGAAAAGCTCGGTTCGGGTTGATACCTATAAACTACACTGTATTTTGGCTGTAAGGCTTAGTAGAGGTTCATTTAGCTCAGCTCTTTTGATTTAAAGTGAAACAGCCTCCTTTGCTTAAAGGAAACAGCCTGACAGAGGGCAAGGGAACTGCACAAGATCACACCTAGCTCCTTAGGTTTCTGGAGGACTTCTATATTCAATGAAGAACTTGACATTCCGGGGTGCCTGGGTGGCTCAGTGGGTTAGAGCCTCTGCCTTTGGCTCAGGTCATGATCCCAGGTCATGATCGAACCCCGCATCAGGCTCTCTGCTCAGCAGGGAGCCTGCTTCCCTCTCCCTCTGCCTGCCTCTCTGCCTACTTGTGATCTCTGTCTGCCAAATAAATAAATAAAATTAAAAAAAAAAAAAAAAAAAAAGAACTTGACATTCCTCTGTGGACCAGAGAGGGTGAAGAGGCTGAACTTGTAGGTGGCCTCTGATGAAAGCATTTTGAAATACTTTTTTTTTTTTTCTTAAAGATTTTATGACCTGAGCTGAAGGCAGAGGCTCTAACCCACTGAGCCACGCAGGCACCCCTGAAATACTTTTGAAAAGAAAGTGACATTATCTCAGGTGGGGCGTCTTCTCACCTGAGTTGCTTGCCAGCCAGAAGCCCGTTCTGAGGACACAGGGATTGGTGAGAAATCCCTGAAGCTGGTCCATTTGCGGCTGTTCCTTCAACACCAGAGTTTTAAAGACAAAAGCTGCTCTGGGTGAGCGCTGTTGAGGCCTTCCTTGGGAGGCCCTGTCTGGTACTGCAGCTCTGCAAGGCCAAGGCCTTGGGGACTCTCCAGGTCTGGCTTCTCAGAGACAAGGGGCTCAGTAGTAGTCATGGGCCATACTGGATCTGGTAGAGACATCTCGGGAAACAGGCCTGCAGGGCTCTGACTGGGGTCCATGGGCAGTAGCAGCAAAGCCCATCGTGCTAATGGTGATGACCTTGGTGATGGTGGTGATGATGATGAGGGGTGAGGAACTCTCCTAGTCGCCAGCGGCAGGGCCCAGCCACTTGTTTTACATGCACAGATTCTGGCCACCCTCATAGGAACCCTACAGGGAAGAAACTGTGCCCCAGAGAGGTTAAGCAAATAGCCAAGGACACATTTTGAGGGAGCACCAAGATTCAAATCTGGACTTACTGGAGTCCAAGGTAGCCCGCAGCCCATGAGTGCTGGAAGAAAGGAAAGGAACACTGGCCAGTTCCTTCAAGGGACATGCATGTTACCCTCATTTTTATAGACAAAGAAACAGAGGAACAGAGTGTAGCTCTTTTTTCTGTGAGGTCAGGCACTGGGCCAAGCATTTTGCATAGATTACCTCTTCAATCATCATAACATCTCTATGAAGTAAGTAATTCTATGATCCTCACTGATGCAGATGAGTAAATCGAGGCCTGAAACTAGATGACTTGCAAAGGTTCAAAATTGGGCAGTCTGACCAGGGAGGCCATGCTCTTGACTTCTTGAGATGCCCAATATGGAGACAAGATATAGCAGGGCTGGCCCAGGATCCAGGACGCATGACTCCCAGGCTAGTGGTCCAAGGCTAGATGGAGGCTCTCTGTTGGGAATCATTGTTCCTTAAAAGCCCGCTGGCCTAAAGCCCAAAGAGTGAAATCACACCCTGCGGTTCTGGGAAACTCAGACTGGAAAAGAAGGAAGTTCTTGCTCTGGTGTTCAAGTCTGAGCAGGTGGACTGAGGACTCTCCCCGTTTCCTCCTCTGGCTGGGAGGGAGCCCACGCAGGGTGGGCCGGGTGGGGCAGCCCTCTGGAGTGCCAGAGGGGAGGAGAGCAGGAGGCAGGCGTGCCCAATGAAACTGGCCTAAATCTTCCCGCCTTTATGCCTTTATTCAGGCGGCGCCCTCATCTGCTGCCTGGCAAACAAATAGGAGGGCATGATGGTGAGAGTTCAAGGTTGCAGTCAGGAGTCTGGTCCTGGCACCACTGACTCTGGGCAGTTTTCTTATCTGTTCAGTGTGCGGTGCCAGTGGTGGGGAATCCTAATCCTCTGGGTTTTACAGTTAGCACAGTATTTATTAAGCACCTACTATGTGCCAGGCACTGGAGACACAGCAAATGCAAAGCAGATTCAGTCCCTGCTTTCATGGGTCTTAGAGTCTAGTAAGATCTAATCTTCATGGGAACAAATGTAAAATGGCATCTGTGGCCAGTGTTTTAAGGGAAAGGCCTGCAGAGCTAAGGGAGCCCATGAGACCCAGGGTTGGGGGCGGGGGGAGAGAAGGAATGGGTTGACTGTCTGAGTGGCAGTAGGGAAGGATACGCTGAAGATGTGGTTACTAGGTGAATGGGCCCTGTGCAGGGGACAGAACTCTGTGTGTAAACCTGTTGTGAGATGGTTCATCAAAGGAACTGGGAGGCCAGGGGGCCTGGGGAAGCCGGCAGGAGCTTGGGCACCTCAAGTTATTGTGGGCCATGGTAACAGAAGTCACTTAAGTTTGGTGGGGGGCGGGGGGGGCGGTAGGGGAGTGAAGGAAAACTTGAAGGAGACGGTCAAACTTAACAGAATATGGATCAATGCGTCCTTCGAGGTAAAGAAAAAAAAAAGGCCACCCCCTCTTTGAGCCTTCCCTGATTTCTCCACCTTTGACCTATGGTGTTCCTCCCTCTCTGGGCTTGCAGCTCAGGTAGAGAAACTGGAATCGCTCAGGCAGTCAGACCTGAGCTTTGTCTTCCTGCCACTGACATGCACCGTGACTTCACACACAGTCTACCTTCTCGGGCCTCAGTTTCCCCAGCTGTGCAGAAGCAGGTTGTCTCAAAGGACCCGCCCAGCGCTAACGCAACGTGATTCGCTCCGGCAGGAGCAGGGGGCTGCCCGCATTGCTGCGCAGGCATCGGGCTGCTGTCTGGGGCATCGTCACCGGCTGCGGGCGCTTTCCTCCCGGCCGTGGGCTGCGGGCGAGGACAGCGGAGACAGACGTGGCGCAGGAAAGTGGGGGCGCGACCCCCGGCTCGCGCGGGCACCGCGCGGCCCCGCCCCCGCAGCCAGAGGCCCTGCGGCAGCCCGGGCCTGAGCTCCGCCCTCCGCCTCCCGCCGGCCTCGCTCCCTCCTCCCGCCTCCCTCCCTCCCTCCCTCGTTCCCTCCCCCCGGCCGGCTCGGCGCTGACTCCGCCGCACGCTGCAGCCGCGGCTGGAAGATGGCGGGGAACGACTGCGGCGCGCTGCTGGACGAAGAGCTTTCCTCCTTCTTCCTCAACTATCTCGCCGACACGCAGGTACGGCCAGCAGGGGCCGTAGGCCGGGGTACAGGGGTGCTGAGCTGCGGGGGCTGCCGCCGCAGCCGCGGAGGCCGGGAGGCAGCGGTGGGCGCATTGGAGGGAAAGGGGGTGCCCGCTGCAGAGCCCCCCTTCCATGCGCCTTGCGATGCTCTGTTACAGAGGCAGGGAGTCGGAGCCCCCCCCCCCGCACCGCGCAAGCCGGAGCGTGGGGGCCGCTACGGCCGCCGGGGAGGGTCTAGCCTCGCTCGCTTGGAGTCCGCTCCCCCCGCCAGCAGAGGTGGGGGGTACCGCGTTTCCTTGGGGAGGTGGAGCAGCGCCAAGGTGTAGGGGACCCTGAGGCTGGCCCTGGGTGCCGGAGGCGCGCCCTCAGACTCCCGGCACTTGCTGCCGTACTTTCACGTGGACTTGGGGCCCGGGCTCAGGCGCCTGTCCCCGTCCCCGGAGTGCCCTGGTCCTCGGGTCTCCCGTACCCCGCGTGCTGCTGCTGGCCCCCCGCGGCTCCCCGTCGGCGCCCGCAGCGCGGAGTTTCCTGCCAGTTGCCGGCTAAGGGCTTAGGGGGCTGCGGGGCACGTGGACATGCCGGCAGAGATAGCACCTTCCTGGTTTCGCTACCGGCGGAGCCCCCCGGGAGGAAAGCACGGCAGGATGGGGGTGGAAAGACTGTCTGGGGGCGCCTGGGTCCCCCTGCGGCGCGCGGCCCCGGTGCGCGCTCAGCGATGCTGGGGGAAGGGAACGCGAGGCGGCGTCCCGGGCTCTGGCTGCGCCTGGGAGCCCCACCGGCGACACGCGCGTGACAGGAGAGGGTGCTTTGGTGTGCCGGGGCGGGGGGGGGGGGTGTGTGTTTGCGAGGGCGCTGATGTCTTAGAGACGAGGTGGGGGGCTGCTCCTGGGACAAGCTACCACCGAAAATGCCCGCGCTAGGCGTGCGCGCCCCCCACCCCTTCCTTGGTTTTCCCCACCCCATGCCTGTTGCAAGCATAAAGTTTGGCCCCATAGTTAGGGTTTTTTCTCTGGGCGTCTGGCTGCGGGTGGCCGGGAGGCTGGGGATGCGGCGGAGGCGAGAAGGAGACCCCGGATGCGGGCGCACCGCTGGACGCTGAGAGGGCCCGCCGGGCGGAACCGGGCGCGGCTCGCGAGGGCTGGTTTGGTACCTGGAGTCGGAGCGCCGGTGCCGGCTCGTTTTGCATAACACTGGAAGGGAGGGGGAAGGCGGAGGGGGAAGGCGGAGGGGGGGCGGGCGGTGGGAGGAGAGAGAGGGAAACTTTGCTTCTAGTTATAATCTGCCTGTCTTTGGGCGGCAGCAGCTGTCATGGGACCGGGTGGGCGGGGAGAGGCTTGCAAGCTGACTCCTAGCCGTGAGACGCGACTTGGAAGGGACGCAGCAAGCCGAGACGTTCAGCTTCGGGCGGCGACTCCCGGCTGGCGGCTGGGACGGCGCGGCGTGGCGGGTGTCGCCGAGAGGAAGCCCGCCACGCTCCGGAGAGGGCCGGCCCTCGCTCGCTGCAGACATCCATGCGTCAGGGAGCCGCGGGGCCTCGTGGTCGGTGGCGGGCGTGCTGGGGTGGTTTCGGGGCGGGGGCCGAAGGGCTGGTGGCGTGTGATCGCGCATTCTTCGGGCCGGGGGGGTAGTGTGTGATGAGCGGTCTGCGCGCGCGGGTGTGTGTGTTTGTGTGCACACGCCGCGCGCGCCAGGCGCGTACCTTTACCTCTGACGAAACTGCAGTGGAGCTCCCGCGGCGGTCACCGGGCGCCGTCGCTAGCCCCGCGCCCACGTCTGCTCGGATGGCAGATCTCAGTCCCAGCACCACCACCGCCCTGCTGCCCGTCTCTCGTCCCGCGTCCCCTGTGCCCCCACTCTCTACCCCCGGCCGGCAGCCGGGGCTAGAGGGACTGGGTGCGGGTGGGACCGAGTTCCCCTTGGGAAAGTTCTGTCCTCAGCCCTCCCACTTGCCTGGGGGCGGGGGGGGGGGCTCCAAACCTCTGGACTGAGACTCGGGTGAAGGAGGCCTGAGATAGCTGGAGACTCGTTCAGGGACCCCTAGCAGGAGCTGTCTGTTCTGGACCCTGGTTTTAACTCCATCTTTAGTGTTCTTTGGCTCACCGATAATTAACTATTTGTCCTCTTAGGCGCCCAGCGGGCTTACTCTGTAGGGATATTTCACCCAAGGAAACTAGAAAATTGGGTAATCAGGTGTCAGCAGAAGCAGCGCAGTGAAAGTTAATCTGGGACGTTTGCTTTTTTTATTTAACCACGTGACAGGCTGAGGCTCCTCCGGTGATCTTTGCCGGCCCAACTTGGGAAATGTAATTGATAGGGGAGCTTTGCAGCCACCCCTAGAAGGTTCATAGAGCCCAGCCGGAAGAGGACCTAGGCGGGCCATCACGTGCCTCCTCATTTTACAGTTGGGGATAGAGGCTGTGAGGGGTGAGCGGCTTTGTACAGGACCACGCAGCCAGCGGGTGACAGAGCCACCCAGGGCTCCTGACTCCAGGTCCTGTGTGTTACCTCGAAATAGCACTGGACTTGGAGTCAGAAGGCCTGAGTGGAGTCGCCTTCCCCACTCTCTGGCTGGGTGACCCCAGAGCAAGCCATTTTAACTCTCTGAGCCTCCTTTCCTCCATCTGTCAAATGAGGCTGGTGTTGCCGAAGAGAAGACCAGGTCGAGGTGGTGGGGGTGAGCAGTGCTTGCATGTGAGATGTCTGGGTGTTCTGGTGACTCCTCCTCCTCCTCCAGCCCCTCCCTAACCCTCCCCTCCATCTCCCCCTAGGAAGTGGTGGGGAAAGTGAATAAAAAGGTAATTTATTGTCTTTATCAGAAAGATTTGTCTTCGGTGGCTAATCCAGAGTCAGATAGAGTGAGGATTTCTGTTTAGGAGACTTAACTTTTACTCATTCAGGCCAAAGTTCAGAAATTCTGCAGACCAGGGATTGTGAAAGTTTCTTGGACAGGTTTGGGGCATGTCTCCCAGAGGACTTTGGGTTGGCTTCACCTTTGCCCAGCCTGTGCCCCTTGCCTCCAGTGCCCTCACCCCCCCCCCATTCCTGCATGGCCCTCTCGAGCAGGCCTTTCCAGGCTTGCCCTGCTTTCTTTTTCTTTTGGTTTTCTTAGTCTATGTTATGCAACCAAGTACTTTTTTGTATGTGAGTCCTGTGGCCCAGTAGAGGAGTCTGGAGCTAGAGTTGTGCCTTTTATCTCTTTGTGCCCCCATGGCACCTGCCACCATGCTGAGTTCCTTTGCTCAGCCCTTGGCTAGGCATGTGAATTACAGACAGGGGAAGAGGCCAGGGTGGCCCCTAAGACAGCTGGGCAGTGAGTATGGGTAGAGAGGAATGCAGAAAGCTATAGCTTCAGAGGCCACACAGTAAGCCCACACTAAATATGGGTTATTTGAAGTCACTTGGGACATCAGCCATAGATGCCCCAAATGTCAGAGTCGGCAGCAACTTTATAAATCATGTGGTCCAATCCCTTATCGCTGAAAAATACTTAATAGTAGAGTTAGAAAATACTGGCAAGCATAAAGAAAATATTGAAAATATGTAATCTTATCCAAAGGTAACCACTATTAATTTTTATATATATTTCCAGACTTTTCTTTCCTATCGATTCCTATGGATTCTGTTGGTCGCACAAAAATGAAGTCTTTCATTATATATTCATTGTAACTTGGAATCATACTGTTGTATTGCTTTTTTTCTCCTCCAGACAATATGCTGTGATTGTCTTTCCACATCAATAAATATTCTACTTCATGTCTTATATCTGAATGGTTATATAGTATTTTATTGAGGGTTGAACCACAATGTATTTAATCAGCCCTTTGTTGTTAGTCATTTAATTTGTTTATAATTTTTGTTGCTGTGCTTGTAAGCCACGTTAAATGAATGTCTCTGCATATGTCTTCTTTCCTTCATTGAAATTCCTAGAAGTGAAATTACTCTGTCAAAGGAACTTTGCAGGCGTTTGGTAAACACATTTCTGGATTGCCTTCTAGAAGGATTGTGCTAATTTACACACTTAACCAGCGTTGTGTGGGAATGCCTGGTTCCCCATAGCCAGATAACTCTTGATATTTTAATTGTTTTTCATTTTTGCCAGTCTGTTCATCAATAAATTCTTTGACCCTTTTGTTTTAATGTGCATTTCTTTGATCACTTGTGATGCTTCCCCCCCCACCCCCGCCCCATAATTATGGGCCACTTAGGTTCTGTTCTGTGAAATGTCATGTTTGTGAATTTGGCCCATTTTTCATTTGGGATCCTGTCCCCTTATTATTCTGAAACTGGATCTGAGTACTCAGAAGGGGCCCCATCACTCAGAGAACCGGGCAGGTGGCTTGAACATCTAGTGTCCAGTTCCTGGGTCTGCAGTGCTGCTGTTCCCACAGCCCCTGAAGCCGGGGCTAACTTCTTTTCCAATCCAAAGTTCCCGGCTCTGGAGGGGCAGGTGGAAGGGTAGCTGGCTACCCTTTGGCTGGCTGTCTTTGCCCACCCTCCACCTGTGTGAGAACAGGGGGAGTCACTTCTTCAGACCTGAGCCCAGAAGGGGACAGGTTTGCTGGCCTTTTGTACCTGAAGCAGGGGCTCTGCTCTCACTGGGGCTCCCTGGCTGGTACTGATGGTGAGGATGAACCCAGAGAGGCGATGGCCCAGCAGCAGGGCCCTGGGGGCTCCTACTTCCCCTTCACCTTGGGGCTCTGCTCTCCCCAGCTGGTGCAGGCCAGCCAGAAGCTCCACCGCTATTGCTGGGGGATGAGTCACCCTTTTCCCTCTCTCTTTGGAATAATAGAAGGGATACTGGTTTGAGTCAGAAGCAGCCTTGCAAATGGGGGCTTGGGCTTGGAAGTGAGGTCATAACGTGAGCATTGCAGTGTTCACAGCTAGCTCCTCCTGCATGGTCCTCCACATTAGAGCTCCCTTTAGATGCCATGTGCACCGCCAAGACTTTTTGCATGGTTGCATTTTATCCTTGTAAAGATTCTACAAAGTGGAGGTGCCACGACTGTTACCATTTTAGAGAGGAGGATTTGACAGTTTCAGAGAACTCATTGGCTTGCTGCACATACCCTACTTGCTACCCTGCTTTGGAGTGAGTAGAACAGCCAGGATCAGAGGCCCGGTTCCGGGACCACATGACTCCAAGCTCAGAAGGCAGGGGCTACTCTGTTTCTGTGCACCGTATTTCTAGCACCTAGAGCAAACGAAGGAACATTGCAGAGAGAAGACAACTCATAGGCCCTCTGCTTCTTTAGGCCTCAGTGTCTCAGTCTCTGAAATGGGGATCAAAGGCACTAACTCTTAGGGTTGAGACTTAAATGTATGTAAAACCAGGAGCAGCCAGTTGGCTGCTGAGGAAACTTGAAATTCTCTTTGAACGCCCTTTAGAAGGGCAGGATTAAGTATAATGCAAACTACCCTTCGCGCAGTCTTTTTTATGCAAAAAAGGGAAGCATAATTCCTTGCCATCTTTTTTATGTAAAAACGGGAAGCATAATTCTTATTCTGTGAAGGTGAAGGAAACCCAGATAAAGTCATTTGGAAGAGAATGAGCTGGGCCATTTCCTATTTCTCTTCCAAGGTACTCAGGTGTCACTCATTGATGCACAATCAATTGGATTGAATGGCTTTCGGTTCCTCTCCCCTTCCTCCCATCTAGGTCCTTGTCCTTTCACAACTATGGGAGTCCTGCAGTTATTAGAGTGCATGTCTGATGTCACTCCCTTTCTCACACATCACCCATGGCTCTCCAGCACTTTTACATTCAAGCCTAAACTTGAACCCTGATGTTCAAGGGCCTTCGGGTTCTTGAAGTCCGGAGAGTTAGGCACTTTATCTTGATGGGTCTGCTTTCTCTTTGGGATGTGCCCACCCCAGGGGTGTCATGAATATTCTTCCTGGAAGTGTGAGCTTCTCTGTCTCCATCCTTTGCGTTGGCCTCCGCACTCCCTTGGAGGGCAGCCTCTCCGGGTCTGCTCTTTGCTGGCTGTGAGACCTTTGGTGGGTCACATAACCTCTCTGCCCTTCCATTATTTAAAACTGTTGTGAGAAGTCCACGCAAACCCAATGGCGACTGGATTTAAAGCACTTAACACAGTGCGTGCTGTGTAATAAGCACCAAATAATAGACATCTTTCCTGATAGAGGTCCCATGAAGTTTAGTCATTTAGGGAATCGCTCGGGATTGTCAGGCTCCACGAGGGCAAGGGTTTTCATCTGTTTTTGTTCTCTGTTTTTCCCCCCACAGTGAATAGACAAGTGCCTGGAATTCAGTCATTCTACGTCCTCGCTGAGTGAATGAGTGTGCGGCCCCCCCCCCCCCCCCCCCCCCGCCCCCTGGAGTCCCTTCAGGGCAGACACCACTCCTTTTGTTATCTGTAGCCCGCTGTGTTCCTGAGACGGGGCAGTGTGATAAATGGTTGTGGAATGGCCTGGAATATGCGCCCCGCCCCCACAACTCCACCCCCACCATTTAAAGGCATTCGTAGCTCACCTGCACTTGAAGCTCCGCCCCCCTCCCCATCCCCACACCTGTCCTCTAGGGAGAGCCTAACACCAAGTGTTCTGCCTCTGATCCTCACGTGGACGGCGCTACTTAAGTCCCTTTGGGGTCTGCGTGCTTTTCCCCTACCGCTCTGGTTGACAGCCCTGCGAGGGCAAAGAAGTAGAATTTTTATCCTGAGCTGACTCTGTGGTTACCCATTAAGTAGATGATTTTTGGGGCAGAAGAATGTTTTAGATGATTAGATGTCAGGCTCTCTGAAGAAGAGTTTTATGTGAAACACGTTCCTGTGGCAGATGCCCAGCACGTAGAGAAGGATTGGCGGGGTGTGTGTGTGTGTGTGTGTGTGTGTGTGTGCAGAATGGTGTAGTGAGTCCCTGTGCTCCCATCACCCGGCTTCAGCCATTTTGGACGCATGGCCACTCTTGTTCATCCACCCACACACCGCGTCGTGTTATCCGTGACTGTCTCGGCATGTATTTGTGGAGAGACTTTTTAGTACTAGCACACGGTTTCTCCCTACAGCCAGGAGGTTGGTTCTGTTGTCCCCATTTTGTAAACGCGCAGGGATTGGGTCCACACATGGGGTTTTGCAGCACGTGAGGGTCTAACCTGGGACGCTGGCCCCTGAGCTGCTCTGGAGGCTGGCTGGAGAGGATCCGCTCCCCCGCTGCCTTTTCCAGAAGAGGGTCACTGAGGCACAGATGGAGAAGCCATTCTAGCTGGAGGAGGCCCAGGTGCCAGGCTCTCAGATCCTTTCTGTCCTAGGATCAGGACTTGGGGGTGGTGGTGGGGTAGTCTCCGCTTTGGGGGATAGACAGGTGGATAGTCCTCAGAGAGACACTGTTGCCCAGGTGGCCCGGTCAGAAGCCTGGGTTCACAGGACCGAGGGGAGGCGTCTGACCTGAAGCCCACAGCCAGACGGGGCACAGGGTCTGTAGGCCCATGATGGCAGCTAGGTTTCTTGGGGTCCCCACCCTGCCCTTTCTTTAGTAAAAATTTCCCCCCACCCTGCCTGTTCTTCAGGGCAGAGACTGATTTGCTGCCCAGCGGTAGGGTAGGAGACCAGAGAGACTTATAAATGGGAGGCTAAGGTCATTGATTAATTATCCCCAAAGGCCTGTAATTACTGCTCGGTCTTTTAGGTAAGAAAACAAACATTTGCTCTAATTATTTGTTTAGGTGGCTGAGAAGGCTTTGAGCCCTGGGGTCTGGTCTGGCTCTGCTTGAGGCAGTCCTGTGCCCTTGACACAAGGCTTCTTTGTGTCTGGAGCATCCCTCCTGGGAAATGGGACTCGGGAGTTTGGAGGCCTTCAGGGTTAGTTGAGATGATGCCTTGTAAAGTGCTTAGGAATGTTCAGTCAGGAGGGGCCATTGTTAGTAAGAAAACAGACACACACCTTGTAGAGCCTGCCATTTATCTTCCCACTGAGCTCTAGGTCCTTGATCCTGTTGAGGCCCTGAGGTTTCTCGTTGAGAGTATTGTGTTTTCTCTCCCCCTGTGCTTCTGGGGGAGCTGAAGAGGAATCCCATCCAGCCTTAACAAGGACGCAATATTGACTTTTAGAAAATCAAATCCAGTTAGATGCTACTTGAAGAGAGAAGAAGTATCAGAAAGTGGTTAAGAGCTCTCTTACCTTTGGGGCTTAACTACCAAGGATTTAAATCCAGGCGCCTACCACTTACTGGCTGTGTGACCTTGAGCAAGTGTCTTAACCTCTCTGACCCCAATTGACAATGTAAACACCCATGTAAAATTGAGCTCTGGGGGAGCTGGGTGGGCCTTACAGACTGTCTGACTCAAGTGCCCTTACCTTGAAGTGAGGAAACAGGCTGGGAGCGGACCAGGATTGGCTTCAGATCACCTAGCCGAGGCGCAGGACCGGACTTCGAGCTCCTGTCTGCGTGGGCAGGGCTGGCTCTGGATGGCAGACACTCAGCTGTCTGGGACCCACTGTCTGGGAACTCAGCCGGGCGAGCCCTGCTCGTCTGAGATGGATGTTCCCCAGCAGCTCTGCGGCCGTGTTTTTTCCTTGTGCTTGCCTGGCAGAACACAGCCATTTAGCAGAGGGAGAGCGAGGAGACGTTAGAAACCAGGCCCTGAGCAGTCGCGGCAGCCGGCCCACGAGTGGCTCCCTGAGGTTGCCATGGCAAACAGCCTTGGCAACGTGGCTGCTGGAGCCTTTATTTCTGGTCCCAACCTCCTCCCAAGAAGAGTGGTACCCAGGACACCAGGGAGGGCCCTGTCTTGGCTCCTTGACACCGAGGATGACCGGGTCTCGGTGCTGCTGGCAATCCCAGGCTGCAGCCCCAACAGCAGAAAATGTCTGTAGGCCCACCCTGCACAGCCTGCTGAGGCGAGCTCCTAGGTCTGGCATTCAAGGCCTCAAATGCCTGTCCACCTGCCAGTCTATTCCTCAGCTAGCGGGAGACCACACAACACTGTATCCCCTGCTGCAGGGACAGACCAATACCATATTCTTAACATGGGCCTGGGATCAGGGGCTGGCCTCAAGGTACTTGGTCTGGCCCTGAGCTAAGTTATTCACATAAAGTATTCATAGTCACAGGTCATCTCCAAGGAACCCCACTAGGTAGTCCCCACTCTTCTCTCCATCTCACAGTTGAGTAGGTTGAGGCTGACTTTGGAGGTCGTGCTGTTGTGCCACTCTGCAGCTCCTTCCCTGTACCAGGGGGTCACTAGGACTCCTCCCACGAGGTATCTATCTCCTCTCCCCACCCCTTCCCAGCCTAGCGCGAGTGCTGCGGCCTCTTCTTACCCCTCTTGCAGGTGTGCCTTTTCTGCTCTGCGATCCCCGAAGTCTGTTAGAGACCTCTCGTGTGCCCTTCCTGTGTACTCTGTCCCCCTGCTGAGTTTAGACCTGCCCTCCCACCACTCCAAAGGATAGACAGGGAAGCTGGCCCAAGGGGAGAGCTTTGACCATCCTGGTCAGGACTTTGCACCTGGCAGGCAGTGAGGAATCAGATAAGGTTTTCATTAATATTGTTATTAATTGCAGTACTCATAGAAGACAGCTCACGTTTGATGACCGCTTGGTACGTGCCAGGTGCTAGGCTGCGCCCTTTGGGGGCATCATCTTGTTAAGTCCTCAGGTTGAATCCATCCGGTGAGGTTGGAACTATGACAAACCAAAAATGAGTGACTTGCTCCATATCCCTCAGGCAGAGAGTGGCAAGGCTGGGACTTGAGCCTCAGGGCACTGTCTTAACCTCTCTGAGCACTCAGTCTTAACCACTGCAGTGTGGCTAATCCTGCTCGGCCCAGAGAAGGGGCTGGAATGGGGGCATGGGTGACATCTGCACTTGGCCTCAGTTGGGGGGGCTGGCGGAAGTGATGTGGGATGTGGGAGAGATGGCATGGAGTGCAGGGGGCTCTGCGGCACCCCTACAGTTGAGGTAGGGGTGCGGAAGAGGAGTCGCTCTGGGGGAGGATTTGTGTGGGGAGTAGACATTTATGCTCATTCAGGGCCCACTGTCCCCACCCCTGGCCTTCCCCAGAGCCTTGGTAAATGTGAAACCCTGGTCCCAGCTTGCAATAACCTTTGTTTTTGGGTTTATTCTTGACTGTTTCTCTTCTACCCACGAAGGACCGGAGATCGCTAAGGAAAGGAACCTTATCCATCTGGGTCGCCATCAGATCCCCCCCCCACCCTGGCTTAACAGCTGCAGGTACACTGTAGGCCCCCAGGAAATACTGGTCGACTGACTGTCTGAATGAACAAAATGCTATTTGCTCTTTCAGGAAGTTCACCAACTGTTTGCTTGGCCCCAGAGGCCTTTTCTCTGCTTGCAACAGTGCTAGGACATGTGGGTGAGGGGAGTTGGGGGAGGTTTTGTACCAGTCCCCACAAGGGGCCTACTGCCCTTGTCTCCAAGATAAGCGTTGCACACAAAGAAATCAAAGGCAAATATTTTTTGGAGCCTCCAGAACCCCCTATCAGAACATGCCTCCCGGGGACAGGTCTTTGTAGAATGTTAAACTGCTGTTAGGAATCCAGTCTGTTCCAGGGCATTGCTCTGGTTCAACTGGGGAAGGCCTCAGAGTCTTAGAATCTGCAGGGAGTTGTCTGGTCAAATTTTTCCACATCTTCCAAGGAGATTGAAACCAGCACCTTACACTGGGCCTTATGTCCCTTGCCCCTCTGCTTATTCCAGAGGGCCTGGGGTGGCTGGCCTCCACTCTGGAGGAAGAAAAGAAGAAATGCAGGGAGGTAAAGGACGGAGGGCACACTTGGGGACCAGTGACCACACTCTGTGCCCAAGAGGATTAATTAACTCGATGTCATATCAATCTCGCCTGGCTCAGAAACCACTCAAGGACCCTATTCTATATAATATCACCCCTCACACTTCCTACTTAGGGCCAACTCACTCTTAGCTTACACACAGTTCTTACAGGCTTGGCGGTCCTGTCCACACCTCATGACTTCAGGAGCAGTAAGACGGTTCTGTTACTGTGTGTCCGGGCAGGCATGGGATGGGCAGGGGGTAGGGGGGTACAGTTCTACCAGAGGCAGAAACACGTGGACTGTAGCACTGGGGGGCAAGGAGGCCCCTTGTTGCTGAATATCCCATATGAAGTTACAAATGAGCTCATGGGTCGTAGAGACAGGGTCATCCCCAAGGACAGGTACATTCTGTTCAGTGTTCTCTTTTGGAGGAAGCAAGGGAAAGTGAAATAGATTTTGGTGTTACCATCTATAACAGGAAGTCAGTGAAAAGCGGAAAGTTCCAGAGTTATCTACAAATTTTGCTTCCTGTGAGCATAAGTTATCCCCCCCCCCCCGAATAATGCCAGGTGAATAAGGATTTGGTCTAGCCATAAAAGCTTTGAAAGTTAATGTCGTCTCTTAATGTGAGATGTTCTTTTTTGTATTTACAGGGCTGTATGGGGTAGCAGAAGTATGTAAGACTGGTTTCAAGAAATTGTGTAGCCTTGGGGCACCTGGCTGGCTCATTCGGTGCAACTCTTGATCTCGGGGTCGTGAGTTCGAGCCCTATGTTGGATATGGAGATCACTTAAAAATACTTAAAAATTGGGCGCCTGGGTGGCTCAGTGGGTTAAGTCTCTGCCTTTGGCCCAGGGTCCTGGGATCCAGCCCCACGCAGGATCTCCCTGGGGTCTGGCTCTGCTTGAGGCAGCCCTGTGGCCTTGGCACAAGGCTTCTTTGTGTCTGGGTTGTCCCTCCTGGGAAACGGGACTCAGGAGCGGAGTTTGGAGGGCTTCAGGGCTAGTTGAAGGCCACCCCCACCCCCGGCCTCTCTGCCTACTTGTGATCCCTGTCTGCCAAATAAATAAATAAAATCTTAAAAAAAATACTTAAAAATTACTTTAAAATAACATTTTAAAAAAAAGATGATGTAGCCTTATGATTAATGAGAGCAAACTGTCTGCTTCAAATCTTAGCTGTGTGATCCAGGAGTTAGACGGCCTCTCTGTGCTCTAGTTAGCCAGCTCCCACATGGGAATACTAATACGTCCTACCTTCCAGGGTTGGTAGAACTAATCAGTGGTTCTCAACCATGAGTGTGTATCAGAATCAACTGTGTAATTAAAAAAAATGATAATTATACGTCTGGAGCTGTCTCAGGCTTGGTGAATGAGAATCTTCGAGAGCAGGCCCTTAAGTTCTTGTGTTTTTAGAAGGCTCCCTCTCATGACACCTCTGCTTTGGTCCTAAGCAATCAGATACTATTTGTAAAGTGTCTGGCATTTACTCTGTCATTCCCTCCCGTCTCTGTCCTTTCTGCTTAGGCTCAGGTCACAGGGTAGCACTTAGGATACAAATGATCCAGAAGCAGATAGAAGCCCCTTTCTAATGACTGTATAAAGCAGGGTGGCTTCCTTATCTGGCATTTCCATTTATCTTCCCATCAAATTCTGCACAGTAGGCAAGAGAAGGAGAGTATTCCCATTTTACAGATGGGGAAATGGAGCCTCAGAGAGTGATTTGATAGGATCCTGCAACAAATCCGCTTTCACATAATTGCCTTCATCCCTGTATCTGTCTTCCTTGATCCCCAGCCACCTACCCACTCATGGGGCCAATTAGGGAGTGGGGAGTTAGGGAGCTGGAGGAAATCATGATTACTTCGAGAGGTGGGTGGGTTGAAAGAAGGAGAAAGGAAGGAGTTTGAGGGAGTGTAAACCATCTACAGACCCTCAGATTAGGGATCATTTAATTTATCAGGATGCTGGATCAGAGTGTTGTTCATGGTCCCAGACCATATGGTATTTAGGAGAAGCAGTGGGATTTGAACCCACTTCTGATGCCCAGCTCGCTGTCCTCCCAGCTGTACGTGCTGCTTCTATGGAGTGGACAGGGTGTGGCTTGAGTGATAATAAAAGTAGTCTTTGAGTTAGTGTAGTGAGGTCTTCGCAAAGGCTGTTCCCTCTGTCAGGAATCTTCTTCCCAGGCATCATGGCTTGCTGTTCCCTCTCCTTCTAGATCTTCAGAGACATCATGTCCTCAAGAAAGACCTTCCCTGACTCTCCAGTCCTGTCCAGTTTCTATCCCAGCACCATGTTCTCTTTTTTTAAAGGCATACACCACTCCCAGATACTTTCATGTTTATAAATTTATACTTGTTGGTTGGTGGCTTGTCGCCCCGGTGGGAATGGAAGGCTCCATAAGGTCTGGACATCGTCTCTCTGGTTCCCACTGTATCCCTACCACCAGGACCCAGCACATGATTGGCACTCACTGAGTATTTCTTTTTTTTTTTTTTTTTAAGATTTTATTTATTTATTTCACAGACAGAGATCACAAGTAGGCAGAGAGGCAGGCAGAGAGAGAAGGGGAAGCAGGCTCCTTGCTGAGCAGAGAGCCCGATGTGGGGCTCGATCCCAGGACCCTGGGATCATGACCTGAGCCGAAGGCAGAGGCTTCAACCCACTGAGCCACCT